>NC_068292.1:4517847-5717847 GCF_025860055.1 Xyrauchen texanus | reverse complement strand
TGGCCTGGCACGTGCGTCGCCCTCAGCGGCGCAGGTGGCTCTGGGACCAACTCAGTATGCGTTTAGGTCAGATGGAAAGGTTCCTGGATCTGACACCGCCCTGGCGGTTTAGATAGGATACCACAGATCTGTTGTCGAGCGGACCAGGGCGTGGTGACCCTGAATGACCGGGAGGAAGCGCACGAGCGCGTACTCGACCGCTATAATTTCCAGACAATTTATGTGAAGGAGCTTTTCCTGAACTGACCATAGGCCAAAAACCGGAGAGCCCTCGCAGACCGCGCCCCAACCCGTGTTGGACGCGTCTGTCGAAATGACTTTTCGGCGAGATACAGCTCCCATCGTCACTCCCTGCTGCTACCATTCGGCCACTGTCCAGGGCTGCAGAGCTGAGATACAGGTCTGAGTCACTCTGATCGTCTGGCGGCCTGTGGCCCAAGCCCGGCGAGATGCGCGGGTGTTTAGCCAATGCTGAAGCGGGCACATGCGCAGTAAACCCAGCTGAAGTACTGCTGCGGCTGAGGCCATGTAACCTAGCACTCTCTGAAATTTTTTCAGAGGCGTGAGGCTGTTCATCTGAAAGGACGCGGCTAGTCGCTGAACACGGCGCGCGCGCTGTGTAGATAAGCGAGCCGTCATTGCCACTGAGTCTAGTTCTATTCCAAGGAAGGAAATTGCCTAACTGGGCTGTAGTGAGCTCTTGGTCCAATTGACTGCAAGGCCCAAACTGTTCAGATGACTGAGGAGAACTGTCCTGTGAGACAGGAGTTCCGTATGTGATTGTGCCAAAATCAGCCAATCGTCCAAATAGTTCAGAATTCGCAAACCCTGACTCCGCAGGGGTGCGAGCGCCACGTCCATGCACTTCGTGAAAGTACGGGGTGCTAAGGACAGGCCGAACGGAAGGACGGTGTATTGATAAACCTGGCCGTCGAGGCGAATCTCAAGAATGGCCTGTGACAGGGATTTATCTGAATCTGAAAGTATGCATCTTTCAGATCGAGAGAAATAAACCAGTCCCCTGGTGCACATGCTGCGAGGAGTTTGCTGGTTGTAAGCATTTTGAGCGGTCTTTTTGCAAGCACTTTGTTCAAAACCCTGAGATCTAATATTGGTCTGAGGCCGCCGTCTTTCTTGGGGACAAGAAAATAACGGCTGTAAAACCCGACTCGCTCAGAGGTGGCGGCACTCTCTCTATGGCCCTTTTGCACAGAAGGTTTGCTATTTCTGAACGAAGCATGCATGCTGCTACCGTGTTCACAGTAGTTTCGAGCGCGCTCTGAAGCGAGGAGGACGGCGATCGAACTGTAGCAAATAGCCCTGTTTTATTGTGCTTAACACCCATTCGGATATCCCTGGAATATCTTCCCACGCTTTGAAGCGTAATGTTAGAGGGTGAATGGCCAAATCGCCCTGATTGCCGCACACAGCAGCTGAACAGAATGTGTGAGCGCGCTTAGTGTGTTTATGCATGACTGCTCGCAGACAGCAGAGACACGCTGTTCTGTGAGTGACTTCCGATTGGGGTAAATGGGGAAAGAGTCACATCTGATAAGTGATGTGCGAGCATAGTCACGGGCACGGGACTTACATGCGGAGAGGTGTTTGCTGGCCGTGTGACAGAGCGGGCAGAGGAGGAGCGCGCGACGGGCTCGTGGGCGCGTTTATTAACTCTAACACTCGAGCGGTTCGTAACCGTTTTATGTGAGTGTGCTCTGATAGGGACACGGGATGTGTAATGCTTGTGTGTAGGGGTGAACACTGGGTTGTGGGCACATTTTCTACACATAGGGCATGTTTGCTCTTTACAAGATTTCTTTGGGTCGCCGTGAAAACGGCATTTGAGCGCAGGCAAGCGGGTGTTAACACCGGCTTGTTGGCTGCTGAATCTACCACTGTAGTAGCCTGAGAGAAGGGGACTGACAGGGGGGCGAAGCTTTGACGGTGGTCCGGCCGCGGCGGGACTGATCCGTCGTTTTGTCAACAAAGCTAGGAGGACTTCGGTTGTTCAGGTTTCAGCGCGATTCTAGGCCGAGGCCCGTGGGGCGGCGGTCTGCGGCGGCTGTCTGAGCGCGATCGAGGGCGGCCGCCCTGTCGACGCTGAGAAGTCTGGCTTTGCTGAGCTGGGCGCTGTGAAGAGGCTCGTGCAGGAGGCTCACGTGGGCGGCCTGCAGAGGAGTTAGCGCGACGAGGCAGAAAGAGATTCATGGCTTGTGTGGCTTTTTGGACCTCTGAAAACCGGTCAATGATACCACTCACCGCGGAGCCGAAGAGACCGGATGGAGAGAGCGGTGCGTTGAGGAACGTAGAGCGCTCTGCTTCTCCAATGTCGGCTAGCGTTAGCCACAGATGTCTCTCGGTCACAGTCAGCGCGGCCATGCACTTCCCTATAGCTTGGGCTGCAAAAGGTCGAGAAAGGCGCGTTCCAAGATTTGGAAAGCTCGGCGTGGAGTTCCGGCAGGAAGGGAGCGGCCCGGGTAGCGGGTGCTGCGCGGCGGCGGCTCTGAAGAAAGCAGCCGTCGAGTCTGTTGGGTGCCTGCTCAGGGGGCGGTGACCACTCGAGCCCGAGGCGGTCGACGGCCTGTGTGAGGAGGCGTGTTAGTTCCCCTTCGACTCCAGCGCAGGTCCTGCTGGATTCCTGGGCCGAGGAGGAGGCGTGTGAGCCTGACCACTCCTCGTTGTCCGAAGCCATGATGGAACATGCTTCTTCGTCTGAGATGGCAGCAGAGCAGCCGCTCGGCGGCAACTGCGCGTCCCGGGTGGGCGGGGAGGGTGAAGGCGATGCTCGAGGGATGGGCTCCGACGAGGCAATCGCTTCTACCACTGGTTCCGGCAGCCTTTGAGAGCGGCGCTTTTTTCTGCGCGGCTGAATAGAAGGCAGCTCCTCGCAGAGATCGCATCCGCCTTCAGCGAGGGCGAGCTCTGCATGCCCCAGTCCCAGGCAGAGAGCGCAGATGATGTGGCGGTCTCCGGTGCTGAGAGGGGCATGAGGCGCTAGTGGAGCGATGCATCTTTAAAAAGACGCTCGTACTCTTTTGTGAAGTTCTTAAGAACTAGCTTGCTTTAAAAAGGATACGTCGCCGGATGGCGTAGCTCGCAGGACGGCTGAAGGTGGCGAAGACGGCCGGCTTCTTCGAGCGCTGTCCACGCTTGCTTGATGCCCCTCGAATGGCGACGCGGCTTCTTGTTCAGAGATGCGAAGAGCTTCGCTGAAGAGATGAAAATCAGGGTTCCAGCCTACGAACTACGCTTATATGCACTCTAGTCATGCCCATTTTGGCGGGCTTTGATGCAGTGAGCGCGCGGACGCCTCTCATTGGATGCGAGTTCGCCCAAGCTCGTCTATAGGCTGCAGCAGTTGCCGCAGAGCAACCTATGAGCTCGCTAGCTAGCCCGCTCAAGGTCTGCAGCTGCCGCACTGCGTTGACAATGGATACAAAATTAAGGATAATTTTTTGGCTTCAATATCTCAGAAAAGATTAATCTTTCCCGTAGCGTAAGCTAGCTTACACAATACGAGAGAACCTCTCGTAAGAGAACATTAGTGTCAAACTCCACATCTAATTTTAAGAAACAAGCTATTTAGATTCACTTAGAATTGAAGGTGTAGCACTTCAGATAATATAATAATGACATATTACACATAATTCTTCCAATTGTGCCTTGCCTTTATATATGTATTCTAAAAGTATTCTGAATACATTACTTTTTATTTGATGTATATGGAATATATTTTAGAAAGAGAATTTAGTATTCAGCCCAGAATACTTAGGTTACATCTACATTAATCTGGATACATTTGAAAACGGTGTTTTTGTTACAAAACTCTCTCCGTCCACACTAACGTTTTCAAGCATTTTCCAAAAGTTGCTCATCCACACTGAAACAGGAAATGCGGAAAACCCCCGCTGCATGTATAGTCTGAAACGCAAATGTCCTGGTGTTCCGTCGCCGGACACCAATTCCGAGTAAACTTCCCTTCGCCTTTGCAGGAATGCAATGTGAAAGTTGTTCAAAGTGACATTTATTTTTAACAACGCTATCAAAGTGAGTATCAGGCACAACAGCGCAGCTATAGCACAGGCCGCCATCTTGATTGTTTTGGTTGGATAGATCACATGACTAAAAATGCTTCATCGTTTTCCAAAACATCCATTTTCACAGTCCACACTACAACGCGAAAACTGTGTTTTTATATTTATTCACTTTCGAGTGCGATTTGAAAAAGCTCAGTTTTCGTGGACAAAAATGCCATCTCAGTGTGGACAGAAAGCCAAAACGGAGAGAAAAATATGCGTTTTCAAACAAAAACGTAATCGTGTGGACTAGGCCTTAAAGTAATCTGCCCAACCCTGGGTCTGTAAGAAAACTGTATTAAGCTAGTGTATTTTCAATTTGGTTTGGTCATGATGGTAGAATATTCTTCCAAAAACTGGCAAGTCGATAAGTGAGGTTCAGTGGTGTAGTCGGGGCCATATGCACATATATGCCTTATGCTTACTTTTTTCCCCAGGGCTGTTTGCCTATAATGACTTCTAAGGCTCAATATTTGCATATACCCTTGGTATACCCACTTGTTTGGTTGCTTCAGAAGCCCATAATCTACTGTTGTTAGTTTCCCTTTAACTGTATTGAGATATTTTGTTGTAGCTGACTCATTATCACTTGAATTCTGCCATTCCCCACCATCATCGACTGCGGAAATTTATGACAGTGAGTGGAGAGAGAGAGACACACTCACACTTAAGCAGTATAAGGTAATATTAACAAAATATATCAAACTTCCTGTAAAATAAGGAACCATATTGTAAATAAGGGGAAAAAATTGTGTTCCGTTTGAAATACATACGCAATGCCTTTTGTCCCGTATTTTAATGTCACACACCCAAACTGCTGAGAATGTTTCACATCCATCCATCCATCCATCGTCAACCGCTTATCCTGTGTACAGGGTCGTGGGGGAATGTTTTAACACAGACGCAACACTTGATAGATATGGCTGGGGGAATGATCAGTGGCAATCAGCATACATCGTCTCTGGAGTTTTCTGTCAGAAGCAGGAGAATTGTGTCAAAATCATAGAGCATTCGAGTGCATGTTAATTGTTTCCCACCATTGTGATTATAAAACGCCAGTAAACTCACCTATTCATGACATTGGACATATTCCCCTTGTGATAAACACAGCTAACTGCAACAACACTAATCCAAGGAAAAATACACTATTTTCATGTTAAGTCTTTTTTTCTCCCTTTCTCTCTGCTTCCTGGTCATTGTAGTAAAGCTTTCTTCATTTTAAGTTTAGTAGAGGACGTCCAAGCTGTTTTTCATTGTAAAGCAGTGTCTCGCACAGGAACAGCTGTAAATATGGGTAATTCCTGCAATTATATGACATTTTAAGTCCCCATTACAAGTGTGTGTGGTAATTATATTGTTTAATTTCACCCAGTTATAATTTTGTTAAAAATAAAGACATTTTATAATGTTACACACTTCTGTGGGCTTAAAAGTTACATTTTAAATAACTGAAATCCTTTTCTATTTCACCATCAGTTCCTCATTTCCCCAAAACTGCACATCAAACATCAAAAAGATATATGTAAGGAAATTACATCACTCACATGGGAGGTGTACATCACTCATTCTGAAAAATTACTTTGAGTTATTTGAAGTTTATAACTCTATTGTTTTATTTATTTTGTGGTGTTAGTCATATGTGGTCAATCATAACATATCCACCCTGTTATGGGAAGATAAATGGGAAATTCATATCATTTTTAAAAGTCAATTTACTGTATTTATGTTATTAAATATTAGTTTACAAATATGTTTCCTAGATATCAATTACAGATCATGTAGTGGCTAATTTATCATGGACATCTGCATTTTTTAGTAATTTAGCTTGACCAGTATGACTATTACAATCTTTAATGTGTCCCTGTAATGATAAAACATGAAGAAACTACGAGAATTGAAGGAATGACCCATTTATGATATGTACGGAGTTGCAGTTCCGCTGCTCTCTATTCACAGATTAGGCAGTCTACAGTAAGCATAAAGTACAATCTAGAGTAACAGTAAAAATCTAAAGCTTCCACAGACACTGATTCACAAACACGGACATGTTCTACTTGTCTAAAACATATAAAGAAAATAAAGTAGTCTTAATCAACTCACCTGCATGCACAATAAACTAGTCCTCGGTACACACATGCTCAATGTATCATCAGCTCTTCGGTAATCCTCTGCAAACTTCGACAGTTATTTAGATCTACTCATTTGGTTCTTTTTGAGTCGGACACAACTGAAAATCAGACTTTCGATTCTGCCTGTATGACTTGTTCATTTTGAACAGGTTCTTAATAACTGATCTAGTAACTCGCAAGAGCTACCTGACCCGCATGAGTCCAATTTGTTAATTTCAATTTCAATCTCAGTCTCAGGCTACTAGTCATCTGTATTTTGCATTGTTTTAGTATGTTGTTGCTGATACATAAGTTAATGAACTCCAGATTTCTTGAAAATGTCCATCACTGCTAACTACACAATTAATTATGTCTAATAAAAATAAATAAAAACACAACTACAAAACGAATATATTATTAATAATTAGAATTAGTAACACAATAGATTAAAAATGCCTATTTCATTCTCGACCTTATAACCTTCTTTTAAACCTTTGTTCAAAAATATTTTTTAAATAATAATAAAAATAGCACAGAAAGAAACATATGAAGGTTTTATGCTTTCTTTGGCTACTGCCATTAACGCCTCAACATACAGTAAGTCCTCTGTAATCCTCTGCAAATTTCAACAGTTTGTGGAACCAGGTCATTTTGTTCATTTTGAAATGCTGATATCTGATTCAGCTTGAAGGTTTGAATCCTTCATTTTGAACAGGTTCTTAGGTTCAATAACCGGTCTAGTAACTTATAAGAGTCGCCTAGCCTGTATAAGAGTCCAATTAGTTCCTTCATTCATCTCAGGCTACTAGTTGTCTGCAGTTAGCATCGTTTTAGTATGTTGTTGTTGATACATACGTTAATATCCATCACATTCAGCTACACAATTCATTAAGTCTAAATAAAAAATACAAATGCAACTAAAAAAACTAATATATTTGCCTATTAATAATTTGTATTATTAACATCAACGAGTAAACATGCCTACTAAAGCCTAAAAATGCCTACAAATATTTAATAAATAACACAGAACAAATCTGTAGGTTTATAAATGTTTTATTCAGCTACTGCCATTAATGTCTCAACACATAGCAAGTCCTTGGTAATCCTCTGCAAATTTCGACTGTTAGTAAGACCGGGTCAATCGGTTCTTTTTGAGTTAGACAGTTCGATGTGCTGCGTAGCCAGTACATGTACTTCAGCTGTGCATTTTGCGTCATCAACCTGTAACTAAAGATTGGTTTAGTTCGATTTTGTGAACCGGCTCGACCAGTTACTTGCTGAGAATCGGCTCAAAAGAATGATTCATTCAAGAATCGGACATCACTAACAAGAATGTGTTCTATGTAAACGCGCCTATAGTTCAGATCTTTTTGAAAAATGACTATTCAACCAGTCATCCTACCAACCCACCGACTAATATGTAGTTTTACACTTCCCTAATTTTCAAAATTGTATTTATGATCTATGAACACCGACATCATAAATCACTGTTGATGGGAATTCAGAGGAGAAGTCTGGATTGCAGTGGTTTCACAGATGTACACTGGATAAATGACACTGAGCATTATAATAAATAACATGGGAGATTATTTCCTGTGAGACTCACACAGAGTGCTTGAAACATTCTGGGGAGCTTCATTTTACATCGGAAACAGAAACCCTCACAGTTGGCTGCAGCAAAGCTCTCAAAATGTTTCTGCTTCCCACCGATCATATTAAGTGACAATTTGGCAAATGGTGCAGATGTTTAACTTTTATTGTTTTCACTAACATTATTTTATTTATTTGCCTGAATTTCTGTCTAAGAAACAAAATAATATTTAGAAAAATATATTAAATGTTTGCAAATACTAAAATGGCCAGATCATAGAAGACACAGCAAAAATAAATAAATAAATATTTATTGTGTTCATATTTGAGTTTGGCATTTGCAGACTTGCAGTGCAATATGGGCTTCAACGTGTCACTCTTACACACAGATCCAAATGTAGTAAACAGTTTTTCTCAACATGGGTACTTTTGAGTTAAATGTGGGATAACTATCTGTGAGTCTTGCTAAATGGGGGAAACTGATGTGGAACAAACATGACTGTCAAAATCTGCAGATAAAATAGTGCCTATTCACAAACAACCCAGCTAACACATTTATATTGTGGCAATGTTTTTACTCATTCAAAAAGATTTCAATATGGCCAAGATATACTAGAACTTGAAACCTTGGATACACATGGTCTCAGAGAGAAATTCTCTAAAAGCTTATATACCTTTCAGAGGACAAATATGAATAGCAGAGTCTTAGAATGGATTTTGAAAACTTTTGAAGACTATATTACATTAGTAAATATCACCACAAACAAGATTGCAAGCTAACTTTTAGATGACTATGTTCATCAATGCTACTGATGTCAAAAGTACCAGCACTTCTGTACCAAGTCATTACTCAAATAAAAAAAGATGTCATGATACCATGTTGATCTTAAATCTGATATTTTAAAGATGTTTTGCAGATATATATTTGATTGTGTTGCGTTCCTGAATAAAATATCTAAAACGGACATCTCTGGGACGTATGTGTGCTATCTGGGTATTACCGAGCACCGAATTATTTTGGTCCCAGAGCGCTGTCTGACTGACACACGACAGTTTTTAAATCCTCATACACTTATTGAGTGTGTGCTCGGTTACTCCTTTTACACTGAAATGACAATTAATGAAATTAAAATTGTGATATGACCTAGTGTGATTATTAAACCGCAAAAGGCTGCAATCTTAGTCTATATGAGCTGCTTGGTATAAATTAATGTGTGAAGCCAACCGCTCATACACTGAAAACTTCACAGACATGACGAATCATGTATGAGAGATGACAAAGCAGAGCAATAATCCCCTGTGAAGCATGCAGCACCTGTTGACAATACATTTATAGAATTAAATCATCATTTGCGCTTTAACGATCACACTGTGCCATTTAGCAAATGTGTATTCAGACTTGTGAAGCTTCTGTCAAAAAAAGCTCACATCAAAATAAAAGCATGATTAAAAATAAAAGCTAGACACTTGAAATTAAAGAAATTGCAACAGAAATATTTTATAACTGTGTAGTAAAATGTAATATTCACTGTAGTAATAATAATGTATCCAAGTGGAGAAATTTAATGTAATTTTAACTAGTCATAAATTGGATGTGGCACCTTTAAGAACCTGAGTTCCCTGTCTGTCACTCGACATTGTGTCAATGTAGTGACACTAGGGGTTTGCTCTTGAGAGCCACAATCACCTTTGGTTTATTCAGAAAAGACCAATGAAAATTGGCAAGCGGAATTTGCCACTCTCTGCCCCGGACATACGGGTATAAGAGGAGATGGCATGCACCACTCGTCCCGTCATCTCGTTATTTGCTGCTGGAATTACGGCACGTATCGACACAAGTGTTTTGATTCCCTTGGAGTCTACAGGAGTAAAAAAAAAAAAAAAGAATATATTAAAGAATATATTTTCTCTAAAAGAGCTTGCACAATCAATTGGCATCTTTTTAATGATGTCCTTTCGTCTTTGTGCTACTATGTGTGCCCGTTATCTCTCCCCACCGGATGGCCATGAAATCTATCTCGAGTGCTGGGTCCCCAGCATGCCGAGGCAGCTTTTGTGGAAGGGTCACGGTCTCACTGTGAGAACGTGCCCTTGAGAACTTTTTGGTCATTGCTCTTTCCCTTCTTTGTGAAGCAGACAGCCACTGCGGCTGCTTCCTGACCCCATCTTTCCTTTGTTGAAACTCAGGCGGCTGGGTCGGCGAGTTCCATGGGTGATTTGGATGTGGATATGGGAGTTTCTCCTCCAGCTCAGTTCCCTATCCCTCAGCACGCTCGTTCTGCCTGGTAGAGTTCCGCCTCTGGGTGGATTTAATGTCTCATTCGGGGATCACAACAAGGATGTGTTGTTGGTCGCAGCATCAGAGGGTGGGCGGATGAGTCTACTGAGCTCCCGCTCTCGGGCAGTAGAACTCAGTATGAAGCGGATGCTGAGTTGGCAGCCGTGCTTACCCAGGGCTCATGCATGAACTGTGCACTGTGACTGACCTCACTCTATGGGCGACGAAAGTGTGGCGCGCCCTGGGTCAGACGATGTCCACTTTGGTGGTCCAAGAGTGACACCAGTGGCTCAACCTTGTGGAGATGCGCAAGGCCGAGATGGTCCGCCTTCTTGATGCGTCTCCCAAGGGGGGCTCTTTGGCGACACTGTCGAGGACTTCACCCATCAGTTCTCGATGGTGAAGAAGCAGATGGAGGCCATTAAACACATCCTGCCACGTCAAAGTTCTGCTCCCCGTCTGCTTCTCGCAAGTCTGTCCTCCTGCGGCGTCGGCCCAAGCTCCCCCACCATCGGAGCCCACTCACTGGCTTCTGAGAAGAAAATCCTCCCGCAGGAAGGTGGCCCTGCCTGCCTGTCAACCGACCACCAAGAACCCTGGACAACCCAGATGCAACCCCTGAGACATGTGAAAAGTTTCTTGAATTTTTTATTGACAAAATGCAAGACATTAGAACACATGTCATGGGCCCAGCTGTGATACACTCTGAACCCACACTGCCTTCCAGTTCTTTTAGTCACTTTGACCCTGTTTCATCTGCTCAACTGTCGGATATAATTTTGTTAATGAAACCTGCAAATTCTCCCATGGATGTCATACCATCACAGCCTCTCAAAGATGTTTTTATTACTGTTGCCTCCATTATGCTGGCCATAATCAACAGGTCTTTGAGAAATTGAGCAGTCCCTGCCAGTTTTTAACATGCTGTGGTTCAACCTCTGCTGAAAAAACCTAACCTTGATCCTATAGTTTTTAAGAATTATAGGCCTATTTCAAAATTGCCTTTTCTGTCCAAAATCTTGGAAAAGGTGGTTTATTTGCAGCTGTATTCTTATCTAACCACCTTCGGCATATTTGACAAATTTCAATCAGGCTTTCGGTTACTGCATAATACTGAGACTGCACTATTAAAGGTGACAAATGACATTTTAGTCTCCCTGCATTCTGACAATGGGGCCATTTTAATCCTTCTAGACCTCAGTGCAGCATTTAACACGATCAATCATTCCATTCTCTTACATCGTCTTGAGAAGGTGGTTGGCATCAATGGAGTTGTATTAAACTGGTTTTCATCATATCTGAAGGAAATAACTTTTTCTATCAATATTGATAATCACTTCTCTTCCACAACACTGCTCACATGTGGCGTTCCACAACGCTCAATGTTGGGTCCTCTGCTTTTTTATCTTTATATGCTTCCTTTTAGGCTATATCTTTCAGAAGTACAGTGTAGCTTATCATTGTTATGCTGATGACACACAATTTTACCTTCCTGTCAGGTCTAATGATTGTTGTTCCATCAGTAATCTCATCTCCTGTCTTGAGGAAGTAAAATTACGGATATCTGAAAACTTCCTCATGCTTAATGAGGAAAAAACCGAGGTCATTGCTTTTGGCTCTTCGCTACATATCGCTGACATTGAAAATCAGTTAGGTCATTTGTCTTTAACCATGCACAATAGAGTTAAAAACCTGGGTGTCATCTTTGATTCTGACTTATTATTTGATAAGCAGATAAATGCTGTTGTTAAAGGAAGCTTTTTTCATCTAAGGTCCATTGCTAAATTAAAACAGTTTCTTGCATAGAAGGACTTGGAAATTGTGATCCATGCTTGTATTACATACTGGCTGGACTACTGCAATGCCTTATAAGAGGATCTGTCTCAATCATCTTTTTCACGTCTGCAAGTAGTCCAAAATGCAGCAGCTAGACTTCTAACGGGTACCAAGAAAAGAGAGCATATTACCCCAGTTCTCGCTTCCCTACATTGACTTTCAGTTAGATACAGAGTCAATTTCAAGGTTGTGCTGTATGTTTATAAGGCCTTGCATGGTTTAGCCCTTCGGTACATTTCTGATTTACTTCAACATTCTGCACCTATGTCTCTTCGATCATCAAATCAGTTACTCCTCTTTGTTCCTCGTTCCCTTTTGAAAACTAAAGGTGATCGGGAATTTGTAGTTGCGGCCCCCAGGTTGTGGAATGCACTCCCATTTGCTGTTAGGTCTTCCTCCTCACTGCCGATATTTAAATCTAAATTGAAGACACATTTTTTATCTTTAGCCTTTAATATTGTTTGAGAATTATAAGAGTTTTCTATGTAGGTTTTATAATGTTTTACTAATTCGTTTTTTTTAACATTTTATAAGTTTTATAAGTTCTATTAAATTCTGTTATTAATGTTTGTAAAAAATGTACAGCACTTTGGTTACAACATTTGTTGTTTTTAAGTGTGCTTTATAAATAAACTTGACTTGACTTCAAAGCGGCCCTGGGACAGGCAACCAAGGGACGAGGTTGCTGACTCTGACTGGCCTGACCCAGGTAAGCATACGGGCTCCATTCCTGCCAAAACATCACCGGGTGCCATCTGGGCCCTGGCACACAGTTTGTCAGTAAAGGAGCAGTTTCCTCACTCCCTGGGTCATTCTCATATGCTCGGCCCTTCCGGCCCTCACGTTTGCGACGACCAGACGCTGAAATTCTTTCCGGCCAACGGGCGGGATGCGAGTGTCTTGCATTCTCTTGTTCTCTGTCAAAAGGAAGCCGGCAAACAGGTAAGTACGGCGGTTTTCAGTGTGGCTCGGCCTGCTCAAGCCACCGGCCACCATTGCGGGCTCGCTGGGCAGCACGCTAAACGCCCACCACAGGGCTTTGAAGCCCGTTAATATGGCTCATTTTGGCTCCAATTTGCCAAATGGCTGCCCAGTTTCAGTGAAGTCCTCTCCTCCGCTGTGCGAGGATATCTCTATCCATCAAGCGGAGGTCGCCAACCTTCTGGTGAAGGGAGCGATAGAGCCCGTCCCCTTAGCCGAGATGCACAAGGGCTTTTACAGCCCTTATTTTATCGTGCCCAAGAGAGGGGATGGGATCAGCATTCTGAATCTGCGTGTGTAATACAGCTTCACAGAAGAAGGGAAGGAGAAGGGAGGGAAGCACTTTTTTCCAGGCTCAGGTAGGACTATCAGCCACTTCAATGCTTTACAACTTCACAAACTCATCAGCTTCACCAGCACGCAGCCACTTAAACACATTAGCTTCACAGGTATGTAGTAATTTGAACACATCAGCTTCCTTGTGCCAGACTCTCTCTCTCCTCTGATGGTGGCGTGGCTGCTTATATGCCGCTCTCCCCATGCTCACTGAAATAAGAAACCGGTGTTAAACATAATCTAGCTCAGGTGCAAGTGCCCTCACCGCTTTCTCTCTCTCCGGAGGGATGCTTGACCACGCCCCCGCTGCCACATATTCCCACTGCCCGACTCAGGCCGGGACATCTGGCCTGTCTACCACTCCCCCCATTTCTGGAAAGGAAGTCAGCGACAGACTGCGCTCCTGCTCCATGGACCACCTTGAATTAAATGGCTGAAGAGCCAGATACCAACAGGTGACCCATGTGTTGGTATCTTTCTTGCAGTGTAGCCATTGGAGTGGGGCGTGACCGAGAAGAGGATGAAGGCCTGCCCCAACAGGTAGTACCGGAGAGTGAGGACCGCCCACTTGATGGCAAGATAATGGGCCCTCCACGAACTGACCATGTGACTGTCCACGAAGAATGCATTTGGCGCAGTTTAAAAACATTGGAACTTCCTGTATGAAGAAGAGATATTGATGGGGGGGGGGTGGGTATTTATTAGCATCTACCTGTACAACTTCTAGTACATCACTCAACTTCCTGTACAATTTTTTTTTTAATAAAAGGACACTATTAATAAGAAGAATATGATCAACATGACCAAGAGCTAGAATAGTTTATTGAACAAAATTATTAGGAGGTAAAAACATCTGAACGTGATTTAGAATACAAACAACAATAACTTAAATAACAATATATAAAACAGTAACAGAACAACAACAAGAGCAATTAAAATGTAATTTAAAAAACACATAACATATTTAAGTTATTACATTTCAAATTCCTCCAAAGTGTGTCTATTTTGTGGAGGTCATGCCCACGTCCAATTCTGGGATGGATTCTAAGAAACAAAACAAAAAACAAGCCAAGGTTTTTTTTGTTGTATATCTCAGGAATGCACATTAATCGCCATAAATGTATTATTATCTACCTGTAGAACTTCTAGTACATCACTCAACTTCCTGTACAATTGTTTTTTAATAAAAGGACTCAATTAATAAGAAGAATATGATCGACATGACCAAGCGCTAGAATAGTTTATTGAACAAAATTATTAGGAGGTAAAAACATCTGAACATGATTTAGAATATAAATAACAATATATAAAACAGTAACAGAACAACAACAAGAACAATTAAAATGTAATATAAAAAAACATATAACATATTTAAGTTAATTAAATAATTAAATTTCAAGTTCCTCCAAAGTGTGTCTATTTTGTGTAGGTCGTGCCCACATCCAATTCTGGGATGGATTCTAAAAACAAAACAAAAAACAAGCCAAGGTTTGTTTTGTTTTATATCTCAGGAATGCACATTAATCACCATAAATAATATAGTAAACACCAACACCTATCCAGGTCTTTGATGAACTCATTTATGAAGGCTTCATCTTCGACACCTCCCTCTCCTCTGACAGCCTCTTCAAGGGGCAAGGGCTTCTTTTCTAAAGACTCTGAAAAACATAACATCGGTCTCACCTTATGAAAGACAATGGAACACACATCATACTATGGTGACCACTCATCACTAACCAAACAGCTGGAACAGCTCCTCCATCACAACAGCTGTAGCCTTGTTGACCTTCTCAGTGGGGTCTGGGCGGACCTCTGAAAAACAAACCAACAGTTCAGTGTTCCACTGTGGAAAACAAATGAGTAATGTTCAGAAAATCTGTTCCTACACCTACCCATCGGCTGGGGGTCCTTTTCTTCTGGACCCTGGTCTAGAACCCCTGGAGAATCAATTAAATTAAAGGTTGTGCCAAGTCGAATAGCTGGGTTGCTGGCCCACAGCTGCTGCAATTGGTCCACTGTCACCTCCTGCTAAAGGTCTTTGATTATTATTATTATTATTTTTTTCAGAAGTCTAAAACAGACATGTTGACATCGGTGAATTGCTTACTGTTTGATGTATTATTGTAATAAAGAACACAAAAATTCTATAAAATAAAGTTACATTTTAAATGTGACTTACCATTAGGCCTATGTGTTTGGTTAATGTGGTTTTGCACATATTTAAATTCTTTGGAACACAGGGGGTAGGGTTGCACCCTAAAAAAAACCCTGCCCTTTGCCAACCTTAATAAAATGTGCCTTTCCTGGAAATTTTTTATTAAATGGAAAAGCTTTAAGTGCTGCCTCAACTTGGTCAGCTTCTTGGGGCATAGGGGGCACTTATCCATGTTCTATAAAACAACAGAAAATAAAAACATAATTTATGTGCCTTTCAAACCTGGCAAACACACTTTATGTAAATAAGTTAATATGTTTTTTAAATACTCTGAATTTATTTTATAAAAATAAAAGCACAGGAATATATAGGTTTAAACATGTGGAATAAACACTCTCACACATGCACACACACATGCACACGCACAATTAGAAAGTTACTTACATTTGGGATAAAAGTCTACATCGAATGTCACACTTATACTCTGAAAAAATGGAATAAATTTGACATAAGATTCTGATTTATCCAATGTGACTAAAATCCCATATTCCTAATATATAGAATAATCTGCAATCTGTACAAGCCCATTTCTAATGTGTTAACAGTGTTTAAACCATCTTTACATTTTTGAAGTTATATATTTTTAAACATAATTTTTTTTTTCTAATCAAAGTCTGAAAATAAATGATTGATGAACAGTTTTATTACCTTTAATTGCTGCAGGATGTTGTCACACAGGAGAAATGGACAGAAGAAGAGTCCATGGACATTAAGTCACAAGAGATAGACTTGAATTTGGCGTACCATTGTAATAGACTTGAATTTAGAGTAGGGGTTTGGGACTCCAAATTGAGGTTGTAGTGGGGCAGTACAGTATGCTTTATTATGTACATTTATTCAATACTACGTGACTCAACAGTAGGTTTGTTGGCAATTCATTTTAAAGACTAAGTAACTTTTACATTCAAATTGATTGTCAAAATCCCCTTGTCAGCACTCAGAATACAGAATGCAACATGTTTATGTAACTTACAACTCATAAATATGATAATAATTAGCTTAAAAATTACTGTCCACGAACCATGGCGTTGTTTAAAAAGATTGGAAGTGGCACTTCCTGAATGGTTCAGTGAAAAAACCCTTTAATCTTATGCCAGCAACTACAGGCATCGAATACTCCTACGTGGGGCCTTCAAATACAACATATTAAAAACTCATGTCCCTCAGTGTTAGGAAAGTACTGTAAAAAAAAAATCAAGAAAAAAATTAAAAGTCACATTACACTCACAGGTCAGCCAATAAAGCAATTAACCATGTCAAAAAGACTTGAAACCTTTCACACTGTCTAAGGGGCCCCTGAGAAGTAATACATTTAAAACTGGAGTGAGTTGGAGCATTCTGAGTGGTGTCCATAAAAGCATTACAGACGTGAATGGCATAAATTGTATGTGGGGTGCACTCTGGACACAGTGATACAACGAGTGCCCCTTATCAACATACTAAGAGGACTAAGGCCTAGGGTGCAGAAAAGTATTTTTCATTGTTTTCAGCAAATCTATCTGCCTATCATAGGAATCAATGAGACTTGTAGATCCGTGTGTAACAGTATATTCATCAGAGGCTTTAATACTTAGCAAGGGCCTCCAAAATCTAGGACCTGACTCTGGGGCCCCTGATAATCGAGGATCTTGATTGAATCCAGATGAATCCAGTTCGCCACACTTGGGTTAATTTTCCGTGTCAAGCGTTCATTGAAAAACATCCAATAGCACTTTTGTCCATAAAAGTGATAAATCGGAGAAATATTGATATATTCTCCATTGTTTACATGAGATCTCTCCTGAAAGAATTACCCTTCGTCATCGTTATTCAACAAACTATGCAATCTGAGCAGCATTCATGTTGTAAAACTGTATATTATGTTATATATTAGAGTCTTGTAGTTTTATTTAGAATAGCCAAGCAGAGTAGTAAGATTTTATGTCATCTTGAAAGGCGGAGCCTTAATTTTACTCTATATACTGGCAGCAATTTTCAGAGAAAAAAGCTTGCAGGAACCTACATTTTTGTTAGATTATCTTCAAATTTACCGTCTAGTGGACCTATGTTTTGAGCTGGTTCCGCCTAGCAGCTGGAGATTGTTTTGTGGCATATACAGGTGCTGGTCATATAATTAGAATATCATCAAAAAGTTGATTTATTTCAGTAATTCCATTCAAAAAGTGAAACTTGGATAATGTATACATTCATTCCACACAGACTGATATATTTCAAGTGTTCATTCCTTTTAATTTTGATGATTATAACTGACAACTAATGAAAAACCCCAAAATCAGTATCTCCGTAAATTAGAATATTGTGTAAAGGTTCAATATTGAAGACACCGGGTGCCACACTCTAATCAGCTAATTAACTCAAAACACCTGCAAAGGCCTTTAAATAGTCTCTCAGTCTAGTTCTGTAGGCTACACAATCATGGGGAAGACTGCTGACTTGACAGCTGTCCAAAAGATGACCATTGACACCTTGCACAAGGAGGGCAAGACACAAAAGGTCATTGCTAAAGAGGCTGGCTGTTCACAGAGCTCTGTGTCCAAGCACATTAATAGAGAGGCGAAGGGAAGGAAAAGATGTGGTAGAAAAAAAAAGTGTACAAGCAATAGGGATAACTGCACCCTGGAGAGGATTGTGAAACAAAATTAAAAAATGTGGGGGAGATTCACAAAGAGTGGACTGCAGCTGGAGTCATTGCAAGACATGGGTTTCAGCTGTCGCATTCCTTGTGTCAAGCCACTCTTGAACAAGACACAGCATCAGAAGTGTCTCGCCTGGGCTTAAGACAAAAAGGACTGGACTGTTGCTGAGTGGTCCAAAATTATGTTCTCTGATGAAAGTAAATTTTGCATTTCCTTTGGAAATCAAGGTCCCAGAGTCTGGAGGAAGAGAGGAGAGGCACAGAATCCAAGTTGCTTGAAGTCCAGTGTAAAGTTTCCACAGTCAGTGATGGTTTGGGGTGCCATGTCATCTGCTGGTGTTGGTCCACTGTGTTTTCTGAGGTCCAAGGTCAACGCAGCCGTCTACCAGGAAGTTTTAGAGCACTTCATGCTTCCTGCTGCTGACCAACATTATGGAGATGCAGATTTCATTTTCCAACAGGACTTGGCACCTGCACACAGTGCCAAAGCTACCAGTACCTGGTTGAAGGACCATGGTATCCCTGTTCTTTATTGGCCAGCAAACTCGCTTGACCTTAACCCTATAGAAAATCTATGGGGTATTGTGAAGAGGAAGATTCGATGCGCCAGACCCAATAATGCAGAAGAGCTGAAAGCCAATATTAGAGCAACATGGGCTCTCTTAACACCCGAGCAGTGCCACAGACTGATCGACTCCATGCCACGCCGCTTTGCTGCAGTAATTCAAGCAAAAGGAGCCCCAACTAAGTATTGAGTGCTGTACATGCTCATACTTTTCATGTTCATACTTTCAGTTGGCCAACATTTCTAAAAATCCTTTTTTTGTATTGGTCTTAATTAATATTCAAATTTTCGGAGATACTGAATTTGGGATTTTCATTAGTTGTCAGTTTTATTCATCACAATTAAATGAAATAAACATCTGAAATATACATATCAGTCTGTGTGTAATGAATGAATATAATATCCAAGTTTCACTTTTTGAATGGAATTACTGAAATAAATCAACTTTTTGATGAAATTCTAATTATATGACCAGCACCTGTAATTTCTTCAGGACAGCGGATGAATCTGCTTGTTTTGGGTGCTTATGCCTTCTGTTGGCTGGAGTTAATTTTGTGCAATATTTCTTGCAGGACATTGTAGTGAGTTTAACTGCCCGAAGTACTGCACAACGCTTTTTTTTTTTGTGCTGGTTCTGCTAGCTGCTGGATCTTGTTTTGAGGAGGCACACGCCTTCGAGACAATTAAGTGGATGAATCTACACTTTTTTTGTGTCTTTATTCCGTTTATGGTCTGGAGTTTGTTTTATAGATTATTTTCTGTTGCATAATTCTGTATTACAAATTTTTGTATAGAAGCACCGGACTTGAGTAATCCAATGGCATAGTTGTTGCGGGGACTCTTGTAGGCGTACATGGACTGTTTGAGTTTAGAGGGATGAATGTCGGTTGGCGCTGTCGTGGGGTTAATGTGCATATTTAAAAAAAAAATTGTTCAGGGGAAATTTCGGGCTTTAATTGTTTTACCAATGTGGAATGTGGTCTTTATAATTGTATTTTTGACACACAATCTTATTTCTCTAATATGTCAAATGTTAAAATGAGTGGATTGTCTCTATCCTCGTGTCTATGAATATTAAAAGTGCCGAGGCAGAACTGAATCACCGAATGTCATCTGATGTCCTCAGAGAATTGACCTGATTGAAATACAGATATAATACTATTTTGCCACAGAAGGTGGAGTTTTGGCGTTTCAGGGCAAGACAGTCATACTTTGAGTCTGGGGATTCCCTACCATTCACTCAGTGAAATTTGCTGGTGGTGAAATATTTACCTCAGCCATTGATATTAATAATGCTTTTAAAGAACTCTATCTTGATCTTTACAGTTCCACATCTTCATCTACCGATGAAGATATTAGAAAACTTTGTGGAACCATTAGAACTCCCTAAACGGATAACTGATCAAAACAATTATCTTGATTATGAGATAACCTTGGAGGAGCTAAGCAAGGTAATTAAAGCCTTGCCTACAGGCAAGGCTACCTGACCAGATGGCTTTGCCGCTGAGTTTTTTAGATCTTCTGCTACAGAACTGGCTCCACTTTTGTTAGAAATTTTATGGAATCATTAAAGAATGGAAAGCTTCCACCAACTATGATTCAAGCCCGGATCAGTCCGATTCTTAAAAAGGACAAAGATCCAATTTAGTGCAAGAGTTACCATCCAATTTCCATGATCCAGCTAGAAGTAAAAATATTGTCACAAATTCTGGATAACCAATTAAGTAAAGTTATGACATCTCATATACATATAGATCAGGTAGGGTTTATTCGGGGCTACGGTTCTTTTGATAACATTATTCATCTCATCAATATCATGTGTTCAGTGGCGAATGATCAGACTGCCGAAAAGACGTTTGATATGGTAGAATGGGATTAACTTTTTAAGATTTTGAAAACGTATGGGTTTGAGAATACTTTTAATGGATGGATTAAGTTACTTTATTGACAACCGGTAGCAGTGGTACAAACAAATTGATTATTTTACTCTGGATGGGGGCACCAAACAGGGTTGCCCTCTATCCTCGTTGTTCTGTCTTGCCCTGGAACCATTAGCAGCCGCGTTAAGAATGGAGGATGATTTTTCAGGGGTGGTGGTGGGAGGTATGGCACATAAGGATTGGCTTTACGCAGATATTAATTCCTTTTCTAAGTAAGATACAGAGTCAGTTGGTCTAAATCCGAAGCATTGGCTCCGACAGCATACCTCCCAGTAATGACAGTCTTCCTGTGGCCTAAACAGGGCATTAAGTATTTGGGCATTTCATTCCCAGCAAATTTGTCTGATTTATTTAGAGTTCATTTTGACCCCTTAATAAATAGGTTTTCGAGCGATATTGGCAGGTGGGCTTTATTTAATTTATCTATGATTCGGAAGGTTAATGTAATTAAAATGAATTGTAAATGTAAAATGTAACTACTTGATACTATTTAATCCTGTAGATGTCCCCTTCTCTTATTTCAAGCATTTTGATAGTATAGCGAAGTACTTCATTTGGAATGTAAATGTATACGTCATAGATTACATTTTAATAAGTTAAATAGGTCAATTGACTAAGGTGGGCTAGGCCTACCCAAGATCTTGTTTTATTTTTGCATTTATGTTTGAATTCAGTCTCAGACATTTGGCTCATTGGTCACTTCCACCTGAGGAAGCCCCTCCCTGGTTTTGTAGTGAACAGGATGTTCTTGCCCCTATTTTTCTATTATAAAGACTTTATATTAAACTAACCAGAGAAGTTAAGTCACACCCTGTTATCTCACATTTGCCCTCGGTATGGACAAAAGTGTCCAGAGTGTTTAATTCAGACATTTATTTAAATGTTGTCTCGAGCATTTGGCTGAACCCTAAATTATGTATTGAAAGGTCCCCTTTCTGCTGGTCAGATTGGAATGTGAGGTCGGTTACTGCACTCTGTGACCTACATTAGAGTGAAATGTTGAGATCTTTTGAAAATTTGGTTCAACTCTTTGAGATTCCAAGATCTCAGTTCTATAGGTATTTACAGCTGCGCCACCTGCTCTGTACTATTTTTGGGAGAAGCTCACACCCCCTAAAGTGGCAGATACTCTGGGAGAAGTGATTGCATTTGGAAAAGGTCATGAGGCATCAGTGTATTTATCCTTGTTAATTTAGAGTCTGTGGGAAGGAGCTTTAACTTCTATGAAGAGATTATGGGAGAAAGATTTAAACTAGGCATTGGAGGAAGAAGTGTGGGCTAAGATTGTAAAAATAATAAGTCTACATCACAGGATGCGCCTTTTGCTATTCAAGATATTACATCGCCCCACACCCACCTGCTGGCGATGCAATCAGAAGATGGAGACACAATCCATGTTTATCGGGGGGTGGGGGGGGGGTGTTATGATCCAAGAATTTTGGTTGAAATTTCAGAGTTGTATGTGTGATGTTTTGGGCAATAAAATTTTACTTTGTCCAAGACTGTGTATTTTGGGTGATGGGGCGGTCATAAATTTTGAGGATAATCATATAAGAAATTGGGGAGGGATATTAGTGGGGTTTGTATGTGAAATGATGATTTTTGTATATGTGTTGTTGTTTTCTTTGTTGTGTGTATATATTAATCAATACAAATGATTAATTACAAATAATTAATTTGATTAGATGCGATGCGATTTTTACGGTGGCCGGGAAGTGCAAAGCAACATTACAAAGACTGAAACACTTTTACAAAGCTCGAGACAAATTTACATTTTGGAAAACATTTTTACCTACCATAAAACACAATTACATGGGCAAAACACTTTTACCAAGGACAAAACAAATTAACATTTTAGAAAACAAATTAACAAGATGCAAAACACTTTTACCAGTCCCGAAACAAATTTACAAACGATAGATTCCTCACGGAAAGGGAATGTACCACATACCGGAAGTGAAGAGGTGAAAGCCGGTGATAGGTGTTGTTGGTGAGCTCGGTCAATTCGTGTTGTCAATGTGGAGTATATGGCGTGAACTAAGTTTATGGTGACCGAACATGGACTGCGGCCGAGGAATGTTTTGCCCGATTTGTGGCAAACACATGAACACCTTTACGCGGTTTTGCTTTACGTGTGGTCAGTGTTTGGAGTTTTTAAAGGACGCGTACCAGACGGAAACACCAGACATATTGCATCATTGCGTTCAATATTTTAACGAGGGCCACTCGTACGCTGTAATCGTGAACATGATGTCAAGTCTACATGGTGTAAACATCAGCTTGAGGACTCTTAAAAATTTCTATAGGTCTCAGTTCTGGATGGTTATTTGCAGACCTTAGAGATGCTGGATACTTCAACGGGAGTCATGAGCATCAGTGCCTATTGAGATATTGCTTTGGTGATGTTATTCAGAAGGACTTTGATGAGTGTGTGAGACTGTGGAACAGTCATAGGATTCGCCCTTCCAGAACAGCAGCATGTCCAGGAGGAGTGCCCAATGAACTCTACTACTTACCACACAGGTGATACATTGGTGATAAACAATGTATAAACAACGGATTTCAAATGGAACAGGCTGAACTGGATGCCCTTCCTGAGGCCAGCCTGTCAATGACTCCTTGTGGGGACCCAAACATGCAGGAGTACTTGGACTTTGCCATGGAACACAATCAGTTACAGAAGCCAGAGAACTGGGAGTCTGCATCAGAACTGTATATGAAACTAAAAGAAAAGGCTCAGCTATGAAATGATATTTCTGTCATTAAATGAATCAAAAATAGTATCAAATGAGTATTTATTACACTTTGTAGTATAGAAAACAAAAGTTCTTGTTTCTTTATCTAAAACAGGGATCCCAGTTTGAGAGTCATGGATCTAAAACATTTTCAAAATGTTAACTGAGAAAAGAACATGCTCACATACTGTAACATTATAAAAACAACTTTGGCAACTGCACTTTAACTCTTTCCCCGCCAGCGTTTTTAAAAAAAGTTGCCAGCCACCGCCAGGGTTTTTGACGATTTTCACTAAACTTTAATGGCCCGCAGAATATTTTCTTCCATGAATATATGAAGATGCTATACATCAAAATAAAGATCTGAGCCTCTGCTTTTAGGCAAAAAAAACGATTTTATTTTATCTTCATTTGTTCTTTTTTTATTGCCACTTGAACAGAGATAGGTTTTATCAAAGACAACATTTCGGACAAAAAGCTGAGAAAAAGGCATTTTTATCAAACAAGTGCTTTAGTATTAGTATGGTGTTCCACTTCACGTTTGAGACGATCGCAGTCTGTTTCTTTGATCAAAGAGTTGCGTACTCTTTCAAAACATGCGTGCGGGTCTTCCTTACCGTATACCACCTAAAACACGGATACCCGGAAAATTCCGTGTTTGGCGGGGAAGCGTTTTTTCATAAAACCCGGAAAATTCCGTGTTTGGCGGGGAAAGAGTTAAAGTGCACCTTTAACAACAACTTTTGCAGAGTCTTAACTCTAGGGGTCATCCATCATATAGCTTAGAAACAGCCGAATCCTGGACTATTTTTAATTCCAATGTCCATTTGTGACTTAAAGTGTATGAGTCTAGGAGTGGTAATCTTAAGGAGTTTTAACATGTATTTGCCATTGGGAACAAGAGTCATCCAGGAACTCTATTTGTGGCAGTGGTTCCAAGCCAGATGGGGGAAGTGAAGACAGCCCAGTACCAAACATCAAAACATCTTCCACAGACACAGCAGCCTGGCCTTCTGCAAAGAAAAAAACAATTCAGATACATCATTGCCATGTGTTTTCTTAACTAGTTATACAAAACAAATTAACTAACTAACAAACTTTCACAATCAAGGAGATAGTCTGCCCAGTAGGCCATGGTTTGAATTTCTTTAAGTCTTTGATTATTCCCTGAGCAACAAAAGCAGTGAGTCACCTTTCAGAGTGGTACAGAACAGGGGCCAGCAAAGTAGGGTGTTGCTGTAGTGCAGTCAAAAACTCCAGGGTTGAAAGACCGTCTCTGAATCTACAGAGTGAACACAAACATTGTTTCACTGCTGTGTAGTGCCAATTTAATTTAAATTATCTTAAGAAAACTATTAAATATTCTCTTCTCTACCATTACTATCCACCTTAACAAACATACTGAAAAAAAAACGATTGTTGAAAATTTATTTAACAAACCCTATTTTTGCGTTGCACATTAAATGTTAATTGTTACAAACTAAGTATAACACATAGAAACAAAAGACTGGAATGACACAGATGGCTGGGTGGCCTGAGCACTCATACGATGCCTTCAGAAAGCCTACACACCCCATGCACTTTTTCAAAACTTTGTTGCGTTATATATTCGATTTAAAATAGTAATATTAATCTTTTTCCTCATCAGTCTACACACAATACATCATAATGACAAAGCAAAAACAGGTTTTTAGAAATTGTAGCAAATTTAATACAAATTAAAAACTGAAATATCACATTCACACAAGTTAATGAACCATTTTCTCAGTACGCTGTTTAAGTACCTTTGGAAGTAATTCCAGCCTGGATTCCTTGTGTATGAAGCTACAGGCTTTACACGCCCATCAACATCACCACACTCTTTATATCTGATTTTATATTATATAATATAACCTATATAACCCTTTACACACCCATCAACATCACCAAACTCTTTATAACTGATTTTCAGGGACACTCACAAGAGATACTGAAACATCTCTGCATGTCATGATCTCTATGAGAACTGAGGTCAGAAATAGATTTAGATCACTTTAAGGAGTAACTGGACTGATTTTCCTCTATGGAAGAGTTAGTCATGTGGAGAAACCTGAGATCTAATTTCTGTTTTTGCTTTGTCATTATGATGTATTGTGTGTAGATTGATGAGGAAAAGGATTAATATATATTTTAAATTGAATCTATAAGGTGTGAAGACTTTATGAAGGCACTGTAGTTTGACACAGAATGAAGCAACATCACATATAAGGTACAAATTCTGTCACAGTGACAAATTGATAACAGATATACATGCCTGCATAAACCAAAGAAGGGGACCATGATGCATTTCAAACAAAAAATTCTTACATAAATTCATAAAAAAAAATCTCATCACCACAAATATCATCTTACCTGTCAATTACAGATGAGTTGCGGTCAATAATATACCATTGGAGGTAGTCTGACATGATTTCTTTCTTTTCTTCCACAGTAGACACATGTCTCAGACAACCTGCTGTCTGTAACATTGTGCTGTGTCTCATCATACATTCTTGCAGAGCATCCAATGAAGCAGCATTTTCAATCTGAAAGACATGAAAATGGGCATAAACACCCCAGTCAATAACTGTGCACTGTATCTCCTTGCCTATTTTTTAATGACATACATAGCATGGTGTAATCTTACACTATCAAAAACGAATAAATTAATGAAATTAATTCTGCACGTGATATAGGAAGTAAACATTGTCTCAAAACACTGCAGGAACTATGTAAAATTCTGCCCTACCATACCCTAGCCTGATGCTATTCTCACCTCTTGCAAAGCTTTCCCTATTTCTTCATCAGTTATTAAATTATTTGTTGCTTTGAATGAATGATTTATCCTCCAGCAAAGTATCTAAATATGTAAAAATATTGAATTATGAGATCCACTAACCTCTTTTAAAGTGTTTTTCTAGGCAAATAAAAAAAGTAATCCTGGAATATGCCTTTGCTATTTTTCCTTTTTATATTCTGCCAATTTAAATTGCCTTTCTGACCCAGGCACATGGACCACCTCTGAGCAGTCTGGATACAAAAGGACATAAGGTCCTTCGTGCATGTCCTTGTTAAATGTTCTCATTTTCTGGACAGCTTGTTTCAGTAGATCAGGTGCTGCTACCTCTGGGTCTGTAAATAACGGGAGTGTTTTCCCTCTTAGAGGTTTTAAATCAGTTCCATCAGTTCCATGTGGCCCCATCAATCCTACGTTTATCTAGTAAAATAACAAAGACATAATTAATGTATAGGTAAAATAAATATACACAGACACAAATACATATAGAACATTGCAAAATTGTATAGGACGGTCAGTACACTTACCTGGACGTGTTTTCTTTCTTTAGGCCTATATCTTCCTTTTGGCCCATAGTTAAAAGACTGTCGTTCTTTTTGACTTCGAGATTCTGTACTCCATGAACTGTTTGTATGATGGGCATAGTTGTTCTGCTGAAATAGACAGAGTTCCGTTTCAAAATAGAAAGTTAGAAGCCGCTCGAAATATCATTAGCATTACTACTCACTTTTATTCACATGTCCTCAGGTAGCTAGCGTTTTGCTACAATTACTTTGCTTAGCACTGTCCGGCTGTCGAGAAGTCCCCTGTGTTTCCGTCTGGTCCGCGTCCTTTAAAAACTCCAAACACCGACCACACGTAAAGCAAAACTGCGTTAAGGTGTTCATGTGTTTGCCACAAATCGGGCAAAACATCCCTCGGCCGCAGTCCATGTTTGGTCACCATAAACTTAGTTCACGCCATATACTCCACATTGACAACACGAATTGACCGCGCTCACCAACAACACCTATCACCCGCTTTCACCTCTTCACTTCCGGTATGTGGTACATTCCCTTTCTGTGAGGAATCTATCGTTTGTAAATTTGTTTCGGGACTGGTAAAAGTGTTTTGCGTCTTGTTAATTTGTTTTCTAAAATGTAAATTTGTCTCGAGCTTTGTAAAAGTGTTTCAGTCTTTGTAATGTTGCTTTGCACTTCCCGGCCACCGTAGATTTTGATGATGAAAATAAATTCAACAATAAAACATGGAATTCAGGAAACAATATAAAATAAATAAGGAATTTGGGACAAATTGAACAGATTTTGAGAGGGCCCCTCTAAAAAGCACCAAAGCAAATGCATACTTGAGAAACACGTGAAGGAAACACGTTAACGTTTTACTTTAAATAGGCTAAAGGAGTGTGTTCAATAGCAAATTACTATATTAGCCATTTTTGCTGTGGTATAGAAATTGGTATCGAGAACTGTGAAATTTCACTGGTATCAGTATCGGCTACTGAAATTATGGTATCGTGATAACACTAGTTAGTACAATGAGCTAGTCGTCACTGGTGTAGAAAATAAATTAGCCTTTGTAATAGAAGTCCCCGATTATAGGTATTGTGTTTTGTACAATTATTTACCAGCCTAATTTTTCTGATATATTTTAGCTCGAAAAACTACAGCAAAATATCAACAGACCGTCCAGTCAATAAAATAACTGAGGAAAGTCCATGCTTCAGGACTGTGACACATGTTCTCCAGGTTGTCCAGACAACATAAGTAGAACCTTAATTAATGTCTGTAATCCACAACAAAAAAACACAAATATATTACACTCTGCTGCCTCTGTAGGTTTTGGAACATTTTCCCCATGGAAAGGCTGTTCAAAATTGTTGGCAACTTAATTATGCTGCCCCCTAAGATACCATATTTTGGTCAAATCATGGGGTGCATCAAAAACGGGATGTTTTTTGTTTCTGGCACCATTCAAAGTAAATTCTAGAGGCTGTTGTGTGTGAAAATCCCAGGCAATCAGCAGTTATACTCAAACCAGCCCATCTGGCACCAACAATCATGCCACGGTCCAAACTACTGAGATCAATTTTTTTCAGCATTCTGATAGTTGATGTGAACATTAACGGAAGCTCCTGGCCCATATCTGCATGATTTTATACACTGCTGCCACAAGATTGGCTGATTAGATAATCGCATAGATGATTGTTGGTGCCAGATGGGCTGGTTTGAGTATTTCCGTAACTGCTGATCGCCTGGGATTTTCACACACAACAGTTTCTAGAATTTACACAGAATGGTGCCAAAAACAAAAAACACCCAGTGAGAGGCAGTTCTGCAGATGGAAACACCTTGTTAATGAGAGAGGTCAACAGAGAATGCCCTGACTAGTTCGGTCTGACTAGTTTGGACTGACAAATTCTATGATAACTCAGATAACTGCTCTGTGCAACTGTGGTGAGAAGAATAGCATCTCAGAATGCTATTCTGAGATGCGGGCTGCCGCTGTTTTGGTGGCACGAGGGAACCTACACAATATTAGGCAGGTGGTTTTAATGTTGTGGCTGATCTGTGTATATCCTTTTGGTGGAGACACATTGATGTAGCCACGTGTAATGGAATATGTGTATTCAATCGGATAGAAATCAGATCATTAAAAAACGCATGAAGTGACCAAGTGTAAATACCCCCTTTGCAATGAGAGAATAGTGGTCTTCTGAAAAGTCTTAGCGCAATAACCAATTTCTCAGGAAAAAAGAAAATTGCTCTTACAATTCATTAACACACAATACACCCACAAATTGCTCATAAACACCCACAGACAGCTTAAACACTCCCACCCATGCCCACATGCACTGTTATGACAATTAGACGAGGGGTTATGCACAGACTTTGTGTGTTCTGCTGCACCTAGCTCGGACATGAAAATAGAGCTCATTGAGATGTTATCACTGAACCTCCTTCACTCTAAAAACTCACGTCCATCTGAAAGAAAACTTTTGTGCTTTTCTTTCTTTTTCGGTGTAATTACACATGATAATTAGAGGTCAAATTGGAAAGGCATTAGCAATTAGAATTCTGGAGGCCAACAAGGTACGTAATTATAGTCAATGTGTGATTAAGGAAAAAGGTTCAATACATTTCATTAACATACTTTGAAAGTCAGAGAGGAGATTCTAAAATAGGCTGAAGACAGATTCAAGTATTGATTTCACATCCATGATGGAAATGTATGTGGTAACAACATAGGAACGAAGCCTGTTTCACATGAACATAATCAGAGACTCCTAAACTTCAGACTAAATTCAATAGAGATATGTGACAGGGCGAGGGCGGAGCCGGGTTGTGATTTTACCCACCCGGTCCCTTATCAGGCTAATTAATCATCAGAGAGGGATAAAGGCAGACTGCGAATGGTGGTGTGATAGAGAGATTGTTTACGGGCAGTTGTCCGTCATTTGTGTCTTTTTGTTTAAGTTTATCATTAAAATATTATTTATATTGTCAAGCCAGTTCTCGCCTCCTCCTTTCCATTGAACTCCCTTTACACTGGTGCTGAAACTTGGGAAGGATGGGGTGAGAACCGGCTTTACAATAAAAATAATATTTTAACACCTTCTTTAAGGAACTGATTACCCAATGTTAAAAGCAGCCCCAGTCCACATTCACTTTAATTACTTGGTAAAAAGTGGCCAAGGTATTCCTTTTTGTGTTTCATGAAAGAAAGACTGAAACTGACTAAAAAGCCCTGTAACAAAGAAAGAGCAAACACATTTTGAAACACAGTTGGCATGGGCTAATGCAGGAGATAAAAAGAGTTAACAAAGACTGTTTTATGTTTAATGTGCAACATAATGATCGAGAGAATCACCATATAGGAAGAAGTCTTGAAACTGCATCCCACATCCAATTAAGCACACATTAATTCCATTTTTTTACATGCTCATACATACCTCATCTTTGTCTATACTTCCCTTTGATCTCCTTGACGGTAATTTTCTCAGGCAAACTAGGTGTGCTCTTTAATGAGCCATTAAGTTCACAAATGCATTCAATGCCAGGAAACCTCTGAGAGGTTGGCTGTAATTGATGGGACAGGGCATTGGAGTGTAGCAAGGCTAATTTCTGAAAGGTGATTGAGGGAGGTTGTCTCGGAGTAAAGACGCTGCTCACTTTGGCTCACTTTGACTCTCTGGACAATTGCCCCATCTTCTTGAAGTTTTAAAAGAGAGAGGAGGGAAGATGGAGGATAGAGTCATTGGGGACTTGTACAGACTACTGGCACAACATGAAACACAGCTGCCGGCTTTAACTGACTTTTTGGTTGGAGAAGATTTTCTCGTTCAAGGACCCGCACCCTCAAATCTGCTTAGAGGGCTACTGGCAGAGGCTTCCATCCTCAGTCCAATGCCATGTTTTATTCTGCATGCTGATGGATTGGCACAAAGATAACATGTCTGTAGTAAGGTACTGAAACTTCTGCTGTTCTATTGTGGGGTGGTGGAACCTAATTGCATGTTGCACTTCAATTATTAAACTTATTAAAGCTTTTCAGACAAATTGCACCAGCCACAACAAAACTCCTCTCTTCTAGGGAATATTTTTAGGTCATTTCCTTCATAAACTACACAGAAGCCATTGGAACCTACAGTATTATAGCACTGAACAGACACTTTGCATTGCTATTTTAGGCTGGGTGTACACGGTGCAAGCTCTGACACTCAAGAGGTTAACCATGTATTGCGTAGTGCAAAATAAAGTGACCTGTTGATTGTGGAAGCTGCACTTTAAGGATGTTCACCACATAAGCAAAGATGGCAGCATTTAGGTCACATACATACAGGGGTACATGCACCAGCTGAGCAACTATTGAGATGAATGGGAATGCTAACAGATAGCTCTCTCAATTGTCTTGCCAATGACAGGCTGATGAAGAGGTTTCCCTGTGCCTTGTCATTTCTGAATGCCATTTGTTTTTAAGACTTCCTGTTTCGCTTTTTTTTTTTTATACTGAACCTCACAATCCATTATCCAGCTGTCCAGTGGTATTAGGAAGACATAACTGTTAACTGTCAGCAATGACTTTTTAAGTAATGTGACAGAGTCCATAACAAAACCCATTGATTTAGGCAAAAAGTCAAAGATGCATGAGATCATTAAGTGAATGAGTCCTTCAAGGTGATGTTAGCTGTTTCTGTGTCACTTATAGCACCACTTGACTTACCACCCAATTGACTCTAATCTGTTTCAGATTTTGTTATCTGAACCATCATATAAAATGAAGACAAAGTGTGCCACTTAATATTTTAGCTCTAATAAGGCACTTGTACCTGTGATATGCTCTATACATGTTTATGCATTTATCACAACAGGAACCAAATGTGTTATGTGTCACAGGTGTGACTAATTGGCCTAAATGCTGATTGCTTGTTTGGGCATAATTGATTAAAATTTGAAGATGGATCCCAATTAGCTGGTTAAGATGGTTTAAATCGATTATAAGTGCCCAGAGAATGGAGAGGAGGAGAGCAAAGATTTGAGTTGGTACAACAGAAGGATCACTTGCATTTGCGTACTATTTGTCTTAAATAGTGTGCAAAATCTAAAATAATGTATCCCACTAGAGGAGTTTATGATGCTTTTCAATATTTCTTTAGTTGAAGAGAAATGGCAAGGAAAGTACAGCCGAAGATGCCGCAGCAGTTTTTATATGTACTGTATGAACCTAAAAGTGAAGTGATAATGAATTGTCATACAATTGTACAATAAAATTGTGATTTGAATCAATAATTTGCTATCAGTGAATATGTAAAGCCCCATAATGACAAAGGAAAAACATGTTTTTAAAAGGTTTGTGAATTTAGCAAAAATAAAGAAATATAAAATAAAGAAAATTAAACCTTAAAATGACTGATTATACACAGTAATATCCAACTTATTATAATTATATCCAAATGTTCAACTACACCTCTTTAAACATGCAAATCTACTTTCCGCTGAAGCTACTTTCCAAAAGAGCCGTGGTGTCCATTATTATCCAGTTTTGATTGATCATGACATTTCCAAGAATGAATTCATGAACCCGAATGGGTCTATAACAGAGACAAGTGAAGAACTGGTATGGGATTGGGGTATCTATACTTACTAGGGAAAGAGTGTCTATTTTCTGTATTTGGGCTTTACAGAAAATAAAAAAGTGATTGCAAAATTCACCTGACCTGCTTTTGGCATAGTAGAAGTCATGGATCATTTTGTGTGTGTGTGTGTGTGTGCCATCCTTGTACACTAATTTGGATCTCTGTCTGAGAACAGATGGGACAATTTTTAACAGGTTTAAACTCTAATGATTGATGAGAGGTGCAACCTAATCAATGTAGGTTGTCATAATTGCAGCGTGATAAGTGTTTACTGTGTAGATTACTGCTATGCTTTGTGGAGTGGCACTCCTTGCAGTTTTGACATAATCAGCACATTGCGACATGAACAGCTGTCTCATTGAGTCAGCTTCTACACTGAGACACAGCAAACTATGTGCTGATTATTAATCACTTCAAAACCAGATTTTGATATTTCACTCCAATAAATGCCATTATTATTTTGGCTTGAAGTTAGTAAGATCGTGAACTTAGTAAAGCTCATTACAAAGAAGACATACTCAGACACTGATAATACTAAAAAGTGTAATCATTCTATTGTTATTTTATTATGAACTTTGGAATTTGCTATGTGGAAAACCACAAAAGAAATCAAACTGTAAGCAGAGTTTATCAATGAATAGCAACAGACTGGAAGACTTTGGGAAACCAGTTTGAAAACCATAATTATTTTTGCAATTCCAGTTGGTTGCACAAATGGCACAGAAATGAAACACTTCAACTTTAAGAAGGAAAAAAAAATGCTCAAATTGAGATGATGCATTGTTTGCATCTAAAAGCTCTGTAGTCAGCCAAGAGAGTATCTTGAGCAATTACTGCTTGGAAAGAGTGTTTGATAAATCATGCCAAGTTTGCAGTTAATGCCTTGGCTCCCATATACACCCAGCATGTCTCATCACTGGCCTGGACTGGCACCATCACAGGTAACCTCTTATCATCACTCAGATGGCTGCATTTTTTAAAATGGTCACAGTACATACCCACAGCAAATATAAAAAGTCACGAGGATTTTGAGTTCAACATTGCAGGCCTAGAAGTGAGTAAAAAAGTTATTTTGTGGATGTAAAATACAGCATATCATCTTCTTAATGCCAGCATCAATAGGATGTTTAGAGTCAGGAATTAAATTCTCTTAATTAGCCGTGTATGGTTGTGGAATGACAGCAACCACAGCACTGCAGTGATTGTGGGGGTTCCAGGAAATTAATTTAGTCAGAAAATTTCCAATTATTCTATTGCTATTTTTGTAATATTTATTTTTTAAAGAAATACAATGCAAAAGGGAACTGTCATTATTTCATGGACATTTGTCATTTTATGATGCTAAAACCATTCAGAACAAAATATTACACAAAACACACACGTAAACAAATCCAGCAATCTATTTATATATTTATATATAATTCAGATATCACTGGGGTAAAATATTCTCATGAGTTTGATAGGTATAGTTCATTTACTAAACTGTTAGATGTTATTTTTTATTTATTTGTTTTATTCTGTGGAATCCAGTGGAGATTTTTTTGTAGGGTCTGTATGCAGATATTTTCCATTCAACAACATTTAAAGTCCAAGTCTATATAATCTTCCTTTCCACAAATACTTTGAAATCCATGTTTAGTCCAGTTTTCAGATAAGAAACTTGTGTTCCATGCCAGGTATGTCACTGATTCCAAATGTCATTGTTTCTTGCATAATGTGTAGGTATGGGTGGGCAGGGGTGAGGCTGGGCCAACCCACTCCGCTGTCTGGCCCATCCAATCACAGTGCACAATTATGTCTAATTCAATATTACTGAAAAACCAACGTGGGTACAAAGCCAGCCAGTCAGCTACAGCTGTTAAATTAAGACACCACAAATTAGCTATTGTGACCAATAAAATCAATTGAACACAAATCAGACATCTTAATCTAATTGGACAGCAGTATATCTTACTGGAGATATCTCTCTTTGTCACTCACAAATGCAGTGTTTGCATTAAAATGCAGCAAAAATGTTGAATGCTAAACAAAGTTAAGTTATTTCAATTTCTCAAATGAAAACAAACAGACAAGGAGAAAGAAGTGGATGAAATCACACCTCATTCTTCTCCATCGACAGCCCCTGCTGTAATTCCGACGAAAGATGCAACTGTTCCACCTTTTGATTAAATGTGCATGCCTGGTGATATACAAGAGCTTAACATGGCTCCCCACTCCAGCCCATCTCCTGCAAATGCAGATACACCACAGCCTACTATTTCCATAGATTCAGGTATGCCTGCTGTGCTGCTAACCCCATCAGACTTGTCAGTGATTGATGAGCCTCCGACCCAGCCACATTTAAAATCATTCCCTACAACAAAGACTGTGACAGGTAAAATCCGAAGTTCTACTGCCCAGTGGTACAGTAAATGTAACTGCCTCTAGTACAGCATAATACAGGATGCAGTGTTTTGTAAGGCCTGACTTCATTTTTCAGCAACAATTGGAGAGGATAGATTCACTGTTAAAGGCTTTAAAGACTGGAAACATATCTCACAGTTTTGTTCAAACATGAGCAGAGCAAGCAACATATTTTAGCACTGGAATGAGCTGAAATATTCAAGGAGAGTCACAACCAAGGAGGACGAGGAAATATAATTAATCAGACAAATGAGGATCTAACCAGTCTTTTCTTGAGATAATCCATGAACACTTACGATTAGTCATTGATCTTGTCTTACTTTCAGCCAAGCAGGATATAAGACTTCAGAGGACATCGTGAAACTGAGGAAGCATTGAACAAAAGGAACTTTTTGGAAATATTGACATTGATTTGTTAGTATGACCCTGACATAAAAAGACATTTGGATGAACTTCCAAATATTAGCAAACTTTTGAGCAATTCCATCCAGATTGAATTATTGGAGATGTCTGCATCTTTAATCATCCACAAAATAAAAGCAGAATTGCATGATCAGCCAGACACATACTACGCTATAGGCTACTAGAATATTGTAGGGCCTCATGTATTCAGATACAAGACAAAGGCAGGCCTAACACAGTCGTAAAGCCTGACTGAGGCCTACAAAATCAAAGTCATAAATCTTACTGATAAAAACCGCGCCAAAATCAAACAAAGGGAGTACAAAACGGACTACAACTCCCAAGAAGCCTTGCTCACTTTACAACTGTGTTAAATTCCAAAGGAACCAATCGAACTCTCAACTCCTTTTGGATAAGGCACTCAAAAGAACGCACCTCAAATATGATGTCATCAGGAGTAGAAAAACCGCAAAAATCGTTCTGTACCTCGCTTCCAGTGACTTCGTCCGCCGTGCATAGACGCAGTCATCACTGCTCTCAGGTGTTGCCTCGTTGCAAAAGGAAGTAACGTGTAACTTGAAACTGCGGCCATACAATCTCCATCTCGCTGGACGAGTTGAGATTACATTGTGTTCCACCGAACACTTTAACGAATCCGAAGGAAACCGCCGAGCAATCCGCATCTTCATCCGTTTGCCTGCAGAAGTGAAGAAAGAAGGATTCCCTTTCCTCTTCAGTCAAGTTAACGTCGCTGATTTCTCCGCCAGCCGTCGAGAATCAGCAGCCGCCCACCGACAGAGCGAGATAACGGCCTCCCGTCAGTACTCAAGCCTCAAGGAACCGAGTCGGAGTCAAACGACCGATGAACACACGTTTTACATGTGCCCTCAAGCAATACAAGTAATAGGTTACGTCTGGGCAGAGATAGGATATTTAGGTGTTTTATTCTTGTGGATCAAGTTTATTGTTTGTACAGTTTAAAGACCGCAGAGTCCGCTCATTTGTTGCTAATAATACTCAAGCTATTGATGTAACAAACTGTTATCACAAAAGAGAGTTTGCTGTGTTGTAATCCAACTACGTTGGACTGTTGTGTTTTTTACGCCATCGCGGATGAGACCGGCAAACTGTTTATCCATAACAGTTGCCTTCTCTCCCACGATCGCGAAACCGGCTTCGCCACCGCCACTTTCTCTCTCTCTCTCTCTGTCGTACTAACAACACACACACACACACACACACACACACACAAGACGTACAAGCGAAAGAAACGCTGCACACGGGCAGACGCCATTAACCGGCTTCTCTCCGCCCACATTCGCGGCCATACTCTCTGGCTGGAAATCTCGTGTGACGTACACTCCACGAGAGTCACGTCCGCCATTTTGTGCGTGTCACTCCTCTCACACACACATACACACACACATACCATCCTCTCATGTGTTATAGGCATATTTTTGTTTCTATATCTAATCATCTCACTGTTTAGTTTGTCGTTGAATATCGGAAGTTTATTGACTGTATTGATTATTAATTTATATTATATTTTCAATAAACTTCGTTATAATTAAAAGAGAAGTGTTTTGGTTTGTTTTGCATACACATGTGTCAAAGGCTGGCAGGGGATACCAGTGCTCGAATTCAACCCTTCGTTGTTCCCTTTTTAATCTTGATGATCTACGGACATCAATTTTCCTAAGAGAACAATCTAACATTGAGACTGTTATACTGTCTGGTTATTAGTCTCTGATTCCAGGGTGGTGCCCCATCTACATTGATTCTAATCAATGTTCTATTGATTTTAATAATTAATGATTATCTATGATAATTATTAATTATTGCTAATAACCAAACCCGCTCCTAAACTGTGAGCCCTACAAGATGAATGCAAAGACCTGTCCAAAAGAGAACTGGTTGCTGTCTGCATAAGATATCTTCACAAGGGTGTGATAAAGGAGAGGGCTGTTGGCTTTGTAGATATGGAGGACCTGACTGCAAATGGTATATTTAAGAAAATTGGAACCTCTGGACAGCGGTGGGTAGAGTAGCCAAAAACTTCACTCAAGTAAAAGTACAATTACTTCAAAAACATAATTACTCATGTAGAAGTAAAAATACTAACATAAATAATTATATATATATATATATATAGAATTTTGAAAGTGAATGGTGACCGAGACGGTTTGTGTTCCACATAATACAAAGCCTCACATGGTTTGTAACAACATGAGGGTAGAGAAATGATGACAGAATATTAAATTATGGCTGAGCTATCACTTTAAATATAGTTTACCCAAAAATTAAAATTATCTCATCATTTACTCACCCTCATGCCATCCCAGATGTGTTTGACTTTCTTTCTTCTGCGGAACACAAATGAAGATTTTTGTTCTGTAGGCCAAAATTTTGATGCTCCAAAAAGCACATAAAGGCAGTATAAATGTAATCCATAAGTCTCCAGTGGTTTAGTCCATGTTTTCAGAAGTGTTATGATAGGTGTGGGTGAGAAATTGATATTTGTCATTTTTTGCTAGACAGCAGGAGGCGATATGCAGAGAAGAATGTGAATCACAAAAATCACAAGAAGAATGTGAAAGTGATCTGTTTCCCTGTTTCTCATCCACACCCATCACTTCTGAAGATACTGATTTAACCACTAGAGTCTTATGGATTATTTATAGTTTGTTTAGCTTTAAAATGTTGCCACCAGAGTATGTGAGCAGAGTGGAGCAACAATTTCCCCTCCGCGCTCAAAGTATTCTTTAATCACTCCGCTCCAGCTCCACTCTGGGTTGTCCATTTCCTGCTCCTCGCTCACTTCACACTCCTGGATTAGAAAAACCCCGCTCTGTGTTCGCTCCATGGCAAAATTACTGTAAAGTTATTTCAGTATGCTTATTAACATCACAACCTTCCATGCTGAAGGTGTAAAAAAAAACATTAAATTAAAAATATCAATTACCAAACAATTTTTTTTTTAATAAATTACCAGAACAAAAACAAAACATTAAATTAAATTAATAAATTACCAAAAAAAAAAAACATTATTAGGTCTATGTAGTATTGCCTAATTATTGCCTATTCCTTTCTTTTATTGCACTTCTTTTATTTAACCTTGCCCTATAATTCTGAGAACAAAAAATAAATACATTCTCAGAATGTTCAACACTTTTTTTTTAATCAAAACAAGATAAGACTGTCAAAACTATATGTCTAATGCAGAGTACACTTTTAGAAATACTAGCGTTTTTAAATCTTTAATCTGTTTTCATATTTGCTGAGTGTCCTCATCGGCAAATTTATAATTTGTAAGATTATATATGCAGAAGAATTCCAGCAACATGATTTGAAACATTACACACAGTCTTTCAGTTTGGAATGTTGCAACTTCATAAATAACAGGCCTTCAACCAGAACCCCCACACAGAGTGAACCAGTATTCTCTTTTGTAAGGTTATAAGGACCATCAGAAGACATTTCATCTTAATCTAGCCTTGCTAGATAATGCTGAAAATCGCTTTGAACTTTGGTACCGTTTGTACCCGAAAAATGTATGATTATAGACTGATGGACCTCTTTAAGTAAGGAGGCAAACTTAACTCGTAGACAACGGAGTTGGCCTTGGACGAAGGTTAGCGGAAAGGAGTTCTGCTTCCAAATTCAGCTTCACGTTTAGAACTGGGAGGGCAAGTGAACTAGGTTTGCTTGCAGAGACTTGACAATGAAGAAGTGGCAGAGTGAATATTTATAGTGGTGAGTGATGAGCCATTGATTGGGATCAGGTGCGGGCAAATAATAATCAGGGGAGAGAGAGTGGAGTGTGGAATGGGAGACTGATGTGGATGTGATATTACCCCCTCCTCTACGGGCCGCTCCAGGATGTCGTCCCGAGTTACCCACAATCTTTCATCAGGGCCATATACCTCCCAGTCAACGAGGTACTCAAGATGACCTCTTTGACATCGAGAGTCCAGGATGGTTGATGTAAGGTACATCTGAAAGTTTCCCTGACGAAGGGATTAGGGGAGGTTGTAAACCGAGTGAGACTCCAGTGGTGGAGGTGTCTACCAGGTGGCCAAGACTGGGCTGCCTGTAACTTCCCTTGGTCTCCACTCCCTCAGGGCCGATGTTGTATCCCAGGAACTGGACTGAGGGCTGATAGAAGGTGCATTTCTCAGATTTGAGGAACAGACGTTGTTCGGATAGCTTTTGCAGGACCTGCGTGACGTGACGAATGTGTTTCGGGACACTTCGGGAGAAGATGAGGATGTCGTCTATTTATACGATAATGAAGCATTGGAGATAGCTTGTTCTCGAAACTCGAAACTGACAAAGGCGGTTTTCCACTCATCCCCCTTCCATATCCGGATCAAGGGCAGCTGGAAGCAAGGGATGGGGATAGCGGTATTTGACGGTGACACTGTTGAGGGCCCGTTAGCCTATGCAGGATCTTAGGCCCCCATTCTTCATGGCCATGAAGAGGAAGCTGGAAGCGGAAGGGAAGTGGATGGATGAATGTATACTTGGGACAGGGCTTCCTCGATGTACTCCTCCATTGCCTTCTGTTCGGGTAGTAGATTGATGGCGCAACACCAAGGTCGGTGAGGAGGAAGTTGCGAGGCAAGCTGAAGGCTGAAGACATCCTGGAACTCAGAGTAGGCTGGGGAAATGTTAATCTGATGGTTAAGCAGGGGACTCTCCACGGCGGTTGCCAAGATCTGGGCTGGAGTAGGGCCCTTGGTGGGGACCGTATTTCTTGGCAGTCGGTGAGGCAGGACTAGACATTCCTGAAAGCAGTTAGGACCCCATCACAGTACCTCGCCTGATGTCCAGGACAAGATAGGGGAATGCTGAACCAGCCAGAGATGACCAAGTATGACATCTGAAGTTGTGCCATCCAAAACCAGGAAGGAAATAGATTCTAGGTGGGTCGCACCCAGTCGCAGGTATATTAGAGCTGTCTGGTGAGTGACAAACCCCTTGCCAATGGTTGGACAATTACAGAGTGGACTAGGTAGGTGTTGGTGCTATTGGTCAGATGGAGCTGGAGCCATTGGCAGAGAGCCCGTGAGATGAAGTTGGCCTCAACACTGGAGTCGAGGAGGGCGAAGACTGGGAAGGAGTAAGTTGCAGACAAGATGGTCACTGTGGTGCTCAAGGGCGAATAGATGGCAGGTGTGGTGGTGGCTGAACTCAACGCCACAGTAGAGATGAATGCAAAATTGTCCTTCAGAAGGGCTCCGGCGAGAGGAGTCTACTTGCATGGGCTCCTCTGATGGCCCAGGGTGATGGCTGGAAGATACTGGACTGAGTGGTGAATGGGTACACTCAACCAAACAGGATTCATCTGATTGGCCACACATATGGAGATATGGATAAAACGTTCTAGTCCCAAACTGTCATCATAAGCAGAGAGCTGAAGCCGGAGAGCTGGTTCCAGTCCCTGACGAGAGATGGTAAGGAGAGCTGATTCATTCCATCTGCTTGCAGCTGCCAGGGTTCGAAATTGGAGGGCATAGTCTGACACTTGTCGGCTGCCTTGGCAGAGTTGATAAAGCTGTTCATGGACCTGAGAGTCCCCAACTGGGCATCCAAACTCCTTCTTGGAATGTGCCACAAAAGAACTGTAGGCTTGAATCACAGGAACATCTTGATTCCATATGGTGGTTGCCCACTGCAGACCTCTCCCAGAGAGAGGAGATATCATATATGCCACCTTGTAACATTACGTAGTGAATCTACCTGGCTGCATCTCCATAGACAAAGAACATTGCAAAAGCAAACCACTGCAGTCCTCCGCCGAGAAGGGTGCAGGCGGCGCTATGAGCGTGGGAAAGAGCATTGAGGAGGATGCGGAAGTAGTGGAAGCCAAGGCTGCCGGCGTCTCACTTGGCTCGTGTTGTGATGATACCGGGGCATTGTTGGCTGCAGCGGTGAGTAATGTTTGTCTCCGTTGATTCACTAGTAGTGAGTCTAGGTTTCCTTGCGGAGACTTGACAATGTAGAAGTGAATATTTATAGTGGTGAGTGATGAGCCATGGATTGGGAACAGGTGCGGGCAATTAATAATCAGGGGAGAGAGAGTGGAGTGTGGAATGGGAGTCCGGTGTGGATGTGACAATATTCTATGGCTGATGCTTGCTTATCACTTTCTACATTTATTTTACAGAAAAACAATTTACAATTGTTAATATACAATTACACAATAAAAATACAACACAGCATGTTTATTTTAGCCGAAACATAATATATTTGTTATGTTTATCTATTACTGATGCATCTATTTCCATAGAAATACTAATTCCATAGAAATACAAAAAAGTGGCATGTATGCATGGTGCTTCAGATTTAGTTTTCATTGTTGATGCACATATAAATAGAAAAAAGGAAATTTGAGAGTGCGTGTCGAGTTTTGAGAGAAAGCAACGAAAATCTGTGTGGGAATGCAGAGATTCGTGCTCACGCAACCAGGTATGACATGCATAAGTGCAGAACTCAAAAGTTAGTGGTTGTATCAAGTCCTGTCCTCCAAGTCAGAATGCACCCAATGCTCGAGTCCAAGTAGAAGTCTGAGTCATTAGTGTTCGAGTCCTGGATTCGAGTACTACCACACGGTTTTAGACATCCAGGGACTGTTTTCTATATATAAGACTATATATTTTGACAAGGTTTAAAACCTCTTCCCAATCCTGTAAAATTAGCCTAAAACACCTAATCAAGACATACCCAAAGTAAATTTAAAGCTGTTCTTGAACCTTTTGGAATACATGCATGGTTTTGGTCACTTTCAAAAAGTGACACTCTGAAGTTGTTTCCCAAGCAGTCAGAATTACAGTAAGTGCTACTGATTTTGAGTAATAGAAGTTTGAACACAATGAAATAGAAGTTTGTTTTTCAACCTGAATTTAGCTTGAAAACACAATGGGATCACAGCATGAAGCCTTACCTTGTCCAAGTTCAAATTTTATAACAACACCATATTGTTTTTCTAAGGGTACACCCAGGCGTTTTACAATAGAGCCTTTTGGATGCTCCAAAAGGACCCTTTGGTAACCATGGAAATATACCTAGGATAAAAAGGCTACTACTTTTGAATGCTTCAACGTACAGTCATAAATGTGGGCTCTACTGAAAGATAACACTTAGAGCTATCATATTCTATATCCACTATTAGTTTTTCTGACACCGAGTAACTGATACATAAACACATTAGAGTGCCTTTTCCCTTCTTGAAACTAAAAGTTGTGCATATAAAAGAGTCAAAATTAGTGCTATGGTGGAAAATATGTTTATATAAAAAATACACATCAAACTATTTACATACATATTTACACAAAGTATTTACAAACAATTATACAATTTTACATGTTTCTAGCAACATGCCAGTCATTGTAGCAGTCACGTTTGGGTAAAAAGCACAAAGGCACATCACAGGAGAAGCACTTCACTGGTGTCTTTGCATGACACTGCCTGCACTTCAGACAACCAGCGGTGCTAGATTCGGTGATGTGCACCGGCCTGTGATGTGCTCTTTGTGGAACAGAAGATACGGGTCTGGCTGTGGAGTGAAAGCCCAACTCTGCCAGCTCCTCAGCAAGGGTCTCTCTGAAAGCCTTCTGGTTCATAGGGACTTCTCCTTTTCCTTTGGTGATATCTTTGTGGAGGAGGAAGGCGTTCACAATTGCAATGTCCATGAAATGGTAGAAGAATGTCTTGTACCACCTCTGGATCTTGTGGAGAACTTTATAGTACCCTATCAGGGCGTCAGAAAGGTCATGTCAAAAATTCTAGAAAAAGTTGTAGCTGAAAAACTCACCCTTTTCCTAGAGAATCATGAGTTATTTGACAAATTCCAGTCTGGTTTTCACAAAAAACATTCCACAGAAACGGCGTTACTTAAAGTTTCAAGTGATATTATGATGTCAGCTGACTCTAAAAAATATACAGTGTTGGTCTTATTGCACCTCTCAGCAGCTTTTGACACAATTGATCATAATGTTATGATAAATAGACTTCGTGATCTGGTTGGCATGTCGGGATCAGTTTTAAAATGGTTTTCATCCTACCTGTCAGGTAGAAGCTTTAGTGTTAATATGAATCAGATTATGTCTGAAACTGCAGAGTTGTCGTGTGGGGTACCGCAGGGTTCTGTCTTGGGTCCTAGTTTGTTCCTCTTGTATATATTTCCTCTCGGTAAGGTTATTAGTCAGTTTAGCGACATATCTTACCACCTGTATGTGGATGATATCCAACTGTATTGCTCCTTTAAGGAAACTGAGTTGTTTAAATTGTCCTCTTTAATTAACTGTCTGTCTAGTATTAAAAAGTGGTTATATGAGAACTTTTTGCTCCCAGGCTGTGGAATGCTTTGCCTCTTGTTTTACGTTGCGCAAACTCAGTTGATTCTTTTAAAAAACAACTGAAGACTTTGCTCTTCAAGCAGGCTTTTGGTTAGTCGAGGGGTTTCTTTTATAGTTGTTTGTTGTTTGTATTTTGGGGAATATATTTAAATTGTTCTTGTATTACATTTTACTGTGAAGCACTTTGTGATGTTTATCTGTGAAAAGTGCTATATAAATAAATTTTACTTACTACTTACTTACTTACACTGCACCCATGCACCTGGAAGGACAGAAAAAAACAACATTGAGAAAAATGTACCAAAACATACATATAGAGAGAGAGAGAGAGAGAGAGAGAGAGAGCGAGAGCATAAAACATAGTTGAATATATTGTACATACTTGTACTCCTTTACCACAGGTGGAACTGGGATGTCCTTCAGTACCCAGCGCTGATCTGCACTTGTGACCCTCCTTTGCACTGTGTCCTCCGCATGTGCCATGTGGAGTGTTGAACACAGGAAGACATCCCTTGTGTCTCGCCACTGGACAAAATGAAGGGAGTCGTTCCTGATCCAGCGTATGCTGCCACGGGGAGATTTTGACTCCAGACTGTTGACTTTTGTTTTCGGGAATCCAATTCTGTTTGTGCGGATGGTTCCACATGCCCAGATCCTCTTCTGAAGGAGGTCACGGAAAAGGGTGGGACTTATGAAAAAATTGTCAACAAAGAGCTTGTATCCAGTGCCCCGCAACCGTGTGTCCATTAGCTCCATCACTGACTCATAACTGAGCCCCTTGCCACTGTTTCCCTGAAGCTTTCCCTCATAGACTAAAAAGTCCCACGTGTAACCGTTCTTGGAGTCCGCCAGAACGAAGAGTTTATATCCCCAGTGAACAGGCTTATTTTTCATGTACTGTTTGAGGCTATATCGGGCTTTGGAGGCAACCATTCGCTCGTCAATGGGAATGTCCTGGCCAGGGTGATAGTTCCTTTTGCAGGCTTCTCTAATCTCCTGGTAAAGTGGTTTTATTTTGCAAAGATGATCGAATGCTGCTGTGCCTCTCCTCTGCTTGTTAGCAGCATCCACCACCAAGCTACTGAGGTATAGGGATCAGCATATTGTGATGAACTTCTTACCGGTCATAACCCGTTTTGGGAACGGCAAGCTGTACAGTTTACTCCCTCGCTGGTAATCAGTAAATGCAGAGCATGTTACTACACCCATGTAGATGATCATGGACATGAATTAAAACATGTCCTGCAATGTCAGATCAGTTCATGGGTTAGTGGGTGTTGAGTGGTGAGTCGAGCCAGAGTCATTGGTATTTAAAATTTTTGTCTGTAAAATAGAATAAGTAAATACAAATTTGGAAAAGCTGCAGCGTTGTGTAAGCAGCTGTTCGTATGAACTGGGGCCCTGGTGAATTGGCGGGTCTGAAGATCGGCTGTGGTGGTGTTATGTCTGGAACATCAACATCATTCCTTCTCTCTCCAGATGTACATCCCAGCTTGACTGCTGCTGCCACCTCTCCTTTGTCCTCTGCCTCTTGGTCTTCTCCTGCTGGCAGAACCTTTCTTGGGAGTTCGGAGATGGGGCTCCTCTCTTGATGAGGTGCTGTCCTGCTGCTCCACTCTATGTGGCCGCTTGCTGAGTGGCTCCCAATCGCTATCTGATTCATCAGATAATTGCCTACAGTGAAAATAAAGAAATAAACGTAATTTACAAAGCTAGACAAAACTTTTCCATCATTTCTGTATTCTACCTTTTTACAGCTTGCTTCCTCACATCTCAGCAATTTACACAATGAAACACACATACACCTCCCCCAAAGGTCAGCAGTGAAACCAAGACACACACACACACAACTTATATTCTTATATTCAACTTTTTTTTCTTTTTTTTGAGTGTGTAAATATATCTTTGTGTATATATATTTACTGTAAATACTGTATGCTTTGGCAATGAAAACATCTATATACCACGCTAATATAGCTAGATCTGCAACAAACAACGAACTAAAGCCTCACACACACAAAGAAATACAAACAACTCCCGCAAACAGTTCAAGACACTCTCTGGGGAAACATGTGACAAAAGGTAACTACAAAATGTGTACTCATTATTCAAACTAAAGCTTATTTATGCGGAATATACAGTAATATATGTTATAAAATACAAGAAAACACTTGTACAGAGTAATGTCTCCTCCCTCCATAAACATTTCCTCCGCTTCGGAATCAACATATGACGAATCATCCGTATTTTTCTCAGAAATGTAATCTCCAGACAAATTGCTTTCACGCCGTGTGCATTCTTCCAACACATCCTGGAGCGAAAATCTTGTTTCCCTCGTTTTGCCATTGTTCAATCTGCATATGTGTAAACAGCTCCAAAATGGCACTCCTCAGCTTTTGCGCACAGACGCAAAAAAGATTTGGTAATGGCAAGTAAACTTTACGCACCCGCTTTATAGAAAAACAAAAGTTTTTTTTTTTTTTAAACTTCCCACTAAAGCCTGAAGTTTATCTTTCTTCCATTTCTTAGAACCTGTATGGTCTCATTTAACCACGGTTCAGGCTTTGAATTTTGAGGTTTAGTTTTAAAAGGAGCCACTTCATCTAAAATCGTAATGCAGGCGGAGTTAAACAAGCTGAGGTGCTCAACTGCATTTGAATTGTGTAGATGTATCTATAAGGCTTTAACCGCCTCATTGAAAGCAGCAGAAAATTCTCACTGGTTGTGGATGTAAGTATTCTCGACCGGCGGCTGTCTTGAACAGCGTTGTCCGTATATGATCTAAAAGGCACTGAATACACGATAGCATTATGGTCAGAAATGCCAAAATCATTGATGGATAAAGCAATGTGGTAACACCAGGACCAATGTGTGGCCGAGTAGATGGGTTGGGCCTTTCACCCACTGTACTAAATCAAAGGACTCAATGAGACTGGTGAATTTGTTTGCAAATGATTTTGTCGGGCAGCACATATGAATGTTGAAGTCTCAGAATTAACAGTTTATCAAAATTCGGAAACTTTTCAAATTAAAGTATTACGCTTTAAAGTATTAAAGTATTACGCATTGTCTTTAAAAATAGAAATCAAACATTCAGGCTGTAGAAGTCCTCGTAAGGCAAAAAAGTAAATTAGGATAAAAGTCTTATTTAACACCGATCTGGCATTGATCAAATCAATTTTCAGCTTCACCAAATCATGCAGCTCTTGTGGTGCCAGACACAATGATCGCAGGTGACACACATCCACACCGCCACAGCAAAATCGGGGTGGTCGATAAAGAGAGGGCTGGGCTGTTGTATCCTGACTATATCCTGATTTAGTGTGTTCAATATCCTACCATAAAATGTTTATAGCACCACCATTCTGAATTAATTGTATGAATATAATGTAACCTATCAGAAGGTAGGAATATATTAATGTGATGAAAGATGTGTAATTTCCAGTAAACTGAATGTTAATTTAAATTCAAAGTAAACTTTAGTTTAATTACAGTATTTATAGTAGAATTTTTGACTTTAGTATTGGACCCTATCTCCCTATTTGTGTTGAACAAAGCAGATATTGACATGTGAGAATCAGTGGTGTTTGGTGTCATGTCTGCTATCATATGGTTTCAGAACACTTGGAATATACTTTTATGTTGTTTGCAAGCTTTGTTTTGGTCCTTTTTCGAGCTTGACATTCTCAAATCACTGTTTGTTTTCATTGTATGAAAAAGAGCAGCACGAACATTCTGTAAAACTTATTTTGTGCTTCACGTATGAAAATCATATGGGTTTGGAACAAAATAAGTGTGAGTAAATGATGACAGAATAAACATTTTTGGGTAACCTATCCCATTAAACCATAAAGGCTTTACAAACTCAAAGAAAAGAAGGAAGACAATTTTAATAACTATTTATTGTAACTATTATAGTAACTATTAATGTTAGTTTGAATTGGGCAGTTAGTAATTTTACTAACACTGACAAATTAACATATTCAAACCATTAATCAACATATTGGGCAGTTAATGGGTAGTGAAAGATAGCAATGCTTAGCCAGATATTGTGATTTAGTTTTCTGTGGGTGCATTTAAAAATATACTAATAATTCAAATGGAGTGGAAAAATATTGTTAATATTTTCTCCAGGATATTTCTGATACAAGAACAATTTGTACAAGTGTCTGGCATTATCAGAAATGTTTATACGTCTTGGCTAATCCTGCTGAAGTCATCCATTAAACATACAGCAACATCACCTGCTGTATGATCTGCCATTGATAAATACCTCTGAATCTAATTAAAGGCCTGACCACCCAAAGTGCATGTTTTATATGAATTATTTATAAGGATGGATTTAAATGAATCACATTTATCTAACAAGGTGTATAAATGTGAATTATCTTTACAATCGTGTCTCTTCACTGCAGGGGGCTTTTAAAAGGGCAGTGAATTAAATAGAAGACCTGATGTTGTGAGCTTAAGAATTTTTCAATATTAAATCAGAGAATTTAACTGATATAAGTTGTGCTATTTCAAATCAAATCTTTATGGATCTTTTGTATTGTATTAAGTCAAGTCATTTATTATTATTATAATTTGTTTTAATTAAGCCATTTTATGTTCAGGATAAATAAATGATCCATTATCCACAATGTGCCATTATGTGTGGCTATGTTTGGCTTCATAAATGCCAAAGGATGAGAGTCTTGTTTATTTAAAGAGGACCTATTATGCAAAATTCACTTTTATGTTGTTTGAACATAAATGTGTGTTGGCAGTGTGTGTACACAACCACCATATAATGATAAAAATCCACCCAGTCCTTTTTTTGAATCCCCATTAATCATATTCACTGTCTCAGAACAAGCCGTTCGCAGATTCTGTACAAAGTGACGTCACTTTGTACAGGCCCCGCCCACGACTGACACTGCCAACGGACGTTTGTTTGAGCTTCTAAATCACTTGCACCTTTATTAGTAACTGACACATAAGAGCCAACTTTACATGTCATGCAGTCTGCTTCCCACGGATCTTGATCTGGACGAAAGCATGGGAATTCTTTGTGCAAATCTTTGCACTTCCGTTTGGGAATTGCTTCCACTCAGATGTCATTTGCTGCTACTGTCAAGCAACTGTTTGATGCCAAACACAACAGCGCTTTGCACATTCGCGGAGAGAATGACAGGCAGGAATTTGGTCAATAGTTGCTGCTGCACTAAAATTGGTGTGCGAGATGGTGGGACTTACAAAGAGGGGTTAAAGCAATGCAAATATGCGCACACACACAATTAAGTATTAGACAAGATGCACATCATAACGCAACTAAAGCTGAATCCCCGCACATTTTCATAAATTTAGAAATCCCGTCCGGATGTTTTTTATAAGGTCAGAAAAAGAGGACATGTCCGGGAAAACGTATGGTCACCATATGCTATATAGCCAGAACTGTATCATCATACATACAGTTTTATGCCCAACTATGAATTGAGAGACTACATTGAATATTAGTATTTGTAAAAAATACAATTCAATTGAATTGAACCAGTAAACAAGACAACAAGTTCATAACAAATTTTTAGAAACTTGAAAAAGATGCGTCTCCAGTTGTCACGCCTCAATCAGACTCTCAGCCTCATTCCACTCTCCACTCCCACTCACCAGAGTTCTAATCACACAATCAACTAGGCAATCACAGTCTTTATAGTATACTCACCTCATGCTTACTTTCAGTGTCAAGTCTCAACAAGGACTGCTAAGACTGTGCTGCTCTCCTGCAGTGTTCTTTCTTCTTCTAAATATTATCCACATTGAGTGTGATATTATACTGTATATCTCTAAGTGTTTGTTATTCCACTGCTCTGATCTGCTACACCATTGCATTGAAGTTCATCTATCTGATTATCTGCTGTCTCCTGCGAGTGTGCATTGTTTATTATCCATCTTCCAATCTGCTGTATCTTCAATAAAATTCCCAGCAATTGGGTTCATCATCTTCATCTGTGTGTGCACTTCCTGACACCAGTCACATGATAAAAAATGAACACCAGTGTAATTTCCAGCACATCTAAAATTCTGTGTTTGGTTTATTATAATTATGTAGTTGAAATGACGCTGACAGAAATTATTTATTTATTTATGCATTTTTGCAATAAAAAGAACGACTCCTTTGTTTTGCTAATGTTAACTTCATAGCTAACATTTTATGTATTCTAAACGTAGACAAATTAATAATGTTCACACTTTTCGTGTAATTCGGCAAAATTACAGCTTGATTGGAAATGACGACTAATTAAAATATTCTTCTCATAAGCAATATTTAATTTGAATATACTTTGTTATCTTCATACATAACTTCTCTCATATTTCATCACAAGCATGTTCCTCACTGACACTTTTGTTGACATGGTTAACAAGTACACTAACTTATGCAAAATTGTTTTGTGAGCTGGAAATGACGGGAAATTCGTAATTATTTTTATAAATTATAGAAATTATTTTCACACAATACTAAAATAGTTTATGTTTATTCCACCCTTTGTGTAGATTGGTATTGTTTTAAACATGTAATAATTTGTCATTTTCATAGTTTAATATTGAAAGTCTGGGAGGCTTAAACAATAACATCTGTGCATTAAAGACATTTGAAAAGCATAAAAAATAAGTGACGAAGGCCTAGTAAAAAGTTTTGAGGACAGTTTTAATATCAAGAAGTTGAAAGTTGAAATATTTTTGTTTTATATAAATAAATATACAGGAACCAAAAATACATCCCATAATGCTTGAAACAATGTCACAATTTATTTATTTAATTAATTATTTTACAGTCAATTTCTGGTGAGCACAGCTGCAAGTTCTTATTTTTACCATATGCATTTAATAGGATATTAAGTTTCTTTTTTTTTAATTAACAACCAAATAATATTCTACATTTGTATATACTGTAAGCAAAATAAGTAAATCATTAGTATAACTTCTAAGTATTATATAAATATATAACATGTTAATTAACTGTGAGTACCGGTAGTCATGGAAAGCATGTGCTCGATCTGCTATGGATGGTAAGGTTATCAGCATATGTGTAGTGGGTCATGTGTGAAGCGCAGGCCCACCTGCTGCACTGGAGGTCATTCAAGTCATCCAAGCGGTCACACCTCTACTGCTGCCCACATGTCTCTCATTACGACATGGCTGATGGTGTGGCAGCCTGTGGCATTATTGATGAACCTAACACACTTAATCACCTCTGTGTGTCTCCTGCATAAGGCTCAAACTTCTGCTGTCTCACATAATCCATTCCTCTGTCTGTTTTGTTACACCTGGATCCAGGCCAGCTGTTGCTGTGGCACATGGGGTTGAATCTCTGTACAAATAACAGAGTGATCTCATTTGTAGGCATAGGTATTTGTACTTCAAGGGTACACATTATTTAATTGCACATTTAGATAAACACCGAAACTTTAATTATAAATGTAATGATGGCATCTTAAACAAATCCTTTTCAGTCCCACCAGGATTTTGTTCCACTTTTTATATATCATATCATAGTCTTCATATGAGAAAATTGTTAGATATCGTACAACTTTGCTATGCAAATTTACAGCTTTTAGACCAACCAATGAGCAAAGAGAATTTCAGATTGATGCAAAACAGGCATAACATTTTAGCCAACCTCCTATCCTGCAATTATTCAAAAAACAGGAGACGTCTGTAAACAAACTTGTTTACTCATTATAGATTTATTCATGGAATACAAATGGCTAATGTACTGTATGTCAATAACCTGTAACACACAATTTATTGTCTCGTTTCAAACGCAACGTTTCTTTTTCTTTGTTCTATGTTTCGTTTTCATTTCTGTATGGTAGACAAAGTCGTACGTTTTGTATGAGCCAACTCCTATAATGTCGTTGTCATATTCATGTGTTTTTCCCAGTCTTTAGAAATCGCACAGAACCCAATTAAACCATTAAAATGTTAAATTACATCAAAATGTTAACTCCATTAAATAAATGTAATAGAGTTTCGTGTATTTAACTCATCTAATTTATAATAAATGTTTTAAAATCAACCTATTCCATTTATTCAATATTCTAATTATATTAAAGGATTTGTAACATGTGCAGGTCTCTAAAGTAGTAACATCTCAAAAGGGTTTACATTTTAAATGCTGTCCAAATATATGCTAACATTACACTTTACACATAATACAAATACTAATTAAATAATGTCAGGTGTTTTCTTCGTTTTTGCCGGGTCCTCTGAGTAAAATAATAAAGACTTAATTTCCTTGTTAGCTGATTCAGTTTAAGAAAAGGCTAATAGGTTTCCCCTGTGCACTGGGCAGGAGCTTTGATACATGTAAGCGCAGCACAGTTCTATCGGGAAGACTAGCAGGTGTACATTATTACATTATTAGCTAGGTAATTCCTAGCCAATCACATGTAAGCCATTGCTTTATAAGTCTGCTCACAATCAATCACATTGCTGTTTCAGTACGCTAACACGGCAACCTCCACCACCCCTCCACCACCAGTTGAGTCCCATCCTGTTTTGGGGTAGGCTCCTCGCCCCTGCCTCCTATCTCCAGCAGAATATGACGGTTCCGAGTACTACAACTTCGGACCGCCAAACGGAGCCTACGCCGAAGAGAGACATTACTTTTCTGTTTTATATTCATCAAATAAATGTCATCTTAAATTTCACTCAGTCTGTGGGTCTTCCTAATAGAAATGGTGTTTAACCAATTTATTACCATAAGTATCTGGGGGTAAATTACATTCTCCAAATGAAATAAAATGTTCTATCACATGTTCTATATAAATAATATAAGATCACGAGTAATATGGACTATCACATATTTTAGAAAGTGCAGCAATAGACTTAACTTGTTTAGAATATTTTTATTGTTATTTCTTTTTTCTTTATTTCATTGTAATTTTTTCCATGAAATCCGATTACAATGTTAGTCAATAGATTTTCATGACAATTTTCCACCCTCTTGTAAACGGGTTGTTTTTGCTTATGATATTTTTGTAAGTGTCTTCTGTTAAGAATGGCCAACATCTCTGTATGTGAAACTAAGGCTTACTTATGTATTGCAGGGTTGCTGTTGGTACTAATAAAGTCTTCAAGAACAGCCTCTTTGCAAATTTTGCATTTCTTTGAAACAGATTTACAAAACAAATTCACAAAACAGTGCTGAAATGTGTTACTCAATCTTTATTAAACATCAGTGGGATCTTTCGGAAGGCTATGCAGATGTTTTCCAACAATAAGGACAGACTGATCTGATGATAATTCTGCAACAGTAGGTGGAAAGTTCTTAAGCTGAAATCATTCTGTGCTTACCAAAATTCAGACTACTGCCCCCAATGGTTGAATATTGAAATGTTGTGAAACGTATGAGCTTGTGTGAGCTCCAGTTTCTGGTTGAAATGCATACAGAGTGGAGGTAAAACTGAGTTGTAAATTATGTAATACAGTAGATAGAAATGCATATTATATTAACTCTACCCCCTAACCCAAACCCCAACCCTAAACATAACCATCAGTGGAGTAAAAATGTCATTTTAGAGGAAAAAAGGAACCTCAAAATCACGCTTGTCATTAATTATCTGAACATGATTTTGCAGCCTTGTTTAAATCAATGGCATTTTTGGACTGGGAGGAAATTTATAATTAAGAAAGTCAATGTGTGTGTATTGTGGCCCAATAGACATGCAAGTCCACAACTGTCCTAGTAAGAGTAACAGTCTTTGGTTTGTCACATACCATGATGGGTGGAGCATACAGCAGCATCACTGATGGTGTCCTGAATGTTCTGTCATCCATAGCTTCGCTTGTGAACAAACCCTGACCTAACCCTGGATTTATACAAGATAAATGCAACTGTGTTACTCTTACTTAAGCAAAGCAGGCTACTTTAAAGCTAATTTGATGCTCTATGGTCATGTAGGTGACTGCCGAGGGGAGACCAACTCCAGCAGCTTTTAATTTCTTACCCACAGGGGAAGAACTGGGGCACAAAGATGTTTTTTATTTTATTTTTAATTTTTTAATTTTTTTATGGTCATATAACTATGCTCTATGCGCAATCGCTTTGTGAGACCACAATGGGGTTATATAACATTTACTGTATTCATAACTGAAGCTGGTCACACACTGGACGAAAAGCGCCATGTGGACAAGGCACAGCTATCACAAACAGGACACATCTATGCAGTGTAGCTGGCAGCCCAATTTTAAGAATGCAGTCGCCATACACACTAAAGTTATGAAGGTTTTTGTACTTCAAGAATGAACAAAGTGACATTGAGTTTGCAGGTTAGTGTATGAAACTGGTATAACTGCGCAAACTGAACGATTAGAAATGGCGATGTTTATTATGCAATTTCTCTATATGTGGCCTTAAATAAGTTTAATTCAAGCTATCAGACCACAAAAAGACAAACAGTACTTTAACTGAAAATACATTGTGTTGGCTGCATAAAAAATACAATTACACAATATTTCATCCAGTGATGGCTAGAGTAAATAATCAATGTCCTTAGATAATGATTTTGTTCGAATTTAATGAAAAACTGTGCGAGTTGCATTCCGTGATGCTGCATAATTTTGAGCTGGCTACAAAAATGTGGAGAGGAAGGAGTTATCGGAAATAATGTATATGGTGAGTTTTTATTAAATATATTTTATTTTAAGTAGTCTTGCTAATGCGAAATAGTTAGAATGCTTTACTAACATTGTTATTAACGTTTGTATGTTGTGCATCTAATGTACCGGAATAACATTGTTTTTTGTTACGCGCCACCAAGGGTGTAAAGTATTGAATTACAAATACTCACGTTACTGTAATTGACTACTTTTTCCCAAGAATTGTACTTTTTTAAGTAGTTTAAAAATTCTATACTTTTACTTGAGTACATTTTAAGTGCTGTTGATTGATCTAGATGAAATATAAAAGATTGACTTTATTTCCTGACATCTGCTGCACGCTATTTGATTGACAGGCGGCTAATGTTTGAGCGCTAATCCAGGTTTTCGCCTAAATCAAATACACTTTATAATTCCGCCAATGCCAGTCTTGGTGAGGAGTTAATGTAAATGCAGTCATTTATGTCTAAAGTGAATTTAAACAAAAAGACAAAAAGAGTATTTGAATCAAAATATTGGACTTGAATTGTACATTTAACTGAATTGAGCACTGTCTAGTAGGCTATGTCATATACAGGTTATTAATCAAAAAACAATAACAAGGAAACAAGAAAATCACTCACTACTTTAGGCTGAATAACTTCAGTAGCTTGTAATGTAATGTAAAAGAATAAAAACAGTGACAATTTTAATCATAGTTTTTTTTTTTTTTTTTTGTATTGTTCGTTTTTTATTAAAAACCAACCCCTGATGTAGAGATTGTGTTAATGGGTTTAATAAATTACCAGGAAAGAAGAGATGATAAAATAATTTATAATTATGCTTAGCCTTAATAAAGATAGAAAAGTATTAACATTTGCAGAGCAATACTTCAGCACAACATTCCACCAGTCACAAACTTCAGAAAATTGTTCATCATGCATTAGAATGAGAACACAACTATTTCTGGGCTTAAAACATACAAGAACACAACAATGTTGTGAAACGTATGAGCTTGTGTGAGCTCCAGTTTCTGGTTGAAATGCCTACAGAGTGGAGGTAAAACTGAGTTGTAAAGTGAGTTGTTTTTAGTTGTAAATTATGTAATACAGTTGTCAGAAATGCATATTATATTAACTCTACCCCCTAACCCAAACCCCAACCCTAAACATAACCATCAGTGGAGTAAAAATTTAATTTTAGAGGAAAAAGGAACCTCAAAATAACGCTTGTCATTAATTATCTGAACATGATTTTGCAGCCTTGTTTAAATCTATGGCATTTTTGGACTGGGAGGAAGTTTATAGTTAAGAAAGTCAATGTGTGTGTATTGTGGCCCAATAGACATGCAAGTCCACAACTGTGCTAGTAAGAGTAACAATCTTTGGTTTGTCACATACCATGATGGGTGGAGCGTACATCAGCATCACTGATGGTGTCCTGAATGTTCTGTCATTCATAGCTTCGCTTGTGAACAAACCCTGACTTAACCCTGGATTTCTAAATCAATGTTGAACATTGTATCTCAAAAGAAGGACAATGTGGAGAATTAATAGTAAAAAGGAATTAAATATTTATATTTTTCTCACCACATCTATCATATCACTTCTGAATACATGAATTAAACCACTGGAGGCACATGGATTAGACTACTTTTATACCCGTACACGTGATTTGTGGAACTTCAATATTTTAGCACCGATTCACTTGCATTGTATAGACCAAAAGAGCTGAGATATTCTTCTAAAAATCCTAATTTGTGTTCTGCAGAAGAAAGAAAGTCACATACATCCAGGATGGCATGAGGGTAAGAACATGAGAGAACTAAATTTTTGGGTGAATTAATCCTTTTTTTTGATGTAGCCCCTGTACCAAACAACTTTTCCCATGTCTGCTCTACCTCCTCTTCTCTTGGCTCTCAACGAAGGCGGTCGCATTTTCTCACCCTCTCCCTACCCTTATCTTCCCTGCTTTGCTCCTCTCGTCATATCTAGTCTACTGTCTTGTACTTGAGAGACTCTCTCAGCACTGCTCTTCAAACTAAGTCATCATGGATTTGATCAACTGGTCTCTCAACGCAATTGACACCATCTTCTCGACGAGAAGCTTGGGTTCGGGGGGAACCTGTCTGCCCTGACGGAACGTTCGCAGCTGGCTACAAGATGGACGCGTGGGAGAGGTGGCGGGTCGTGTGTCTGGCGGCTCTTTCCGTGGAGGACGTTGAAGATATCTACCTATTCGGTACCATGATAACAGGTCTTCTGCTGATTGGATTAGGCATTGCCCTGGTTTATCGAGGAGTTAAGAAGACGGTGACAGCTGTCCAAAGCCTCACAAGGCTGCCCGTCATGATTGAAACAGTGGGCAGAGCTGTCTGCACTCAGACTGGGTCTATGAACCAAAATACGGATAACATCATGGAGAAGCTCACAGCTTTGCAAAGGCAAATGGATCGTTTCAGAGACCAAAATGGACCAGGAGAATAGCCGTGTAAATTAGAATGCGGCTACTCTCCTTAAGACCAAACAATCCCAATCTTATCTGTTTCGGCCACCCTCAACCAGCACTGGCCTTGGCCAAGGCCGCTGTTGGAACAACAACTCCCCGGAAGAGCACTGCAGTGAGCCACTCTCGCGTTCCTTCCCCGACTCCCCAGACACCTGGTGATTGTTGACTATGTCTGGGACCTGATCAAGGTTGTCTCCATGGCAACTTGCTGTGTATCGCTATGACAACCCTGCGGACTGAGGCACCTAGATTAGATGCTGGCATAGCGACTCTCCAGGCCTACACACACATGAACTCTTACACATATATACAGATATGCAATCATCCGCCCGATACCCTATCCCTCGCCTTAGCCGCTTTGTACCCCCAGTCTGACAGGCGGGTCTGTGACCAGCGCCGAACATGGCTGCAGGTCCGGATGGCTGCTTGCCTGTGCTGGGCCACCTCCACCCCCAATCCCTCCCCTGTTGCAAGTCTTGTTCATGTTGTAGAGTGTACTGATTATGTGCTAATGTTGCTGAGGTGTTTTTTCCCTGTTCCCACACTGTACTTCTTAAGGAGCATAGTCTGGGGGCTGCCTTTTTTTTTTTCTCCTCTCCTCTCCTCATGTCATGCTGTATTTCTTCTAATTCCCTGTCTTCCTGTCCTGTCTATCCCCTTGTCATATGTATGTTTGTATGGACAGGTCGATGGCCAATTTCACTGGTTTACTATGTGACAATAAAGGACTACTACTACTACATGACGTGCCAAGTGATCCTCCGGCATTTTTTTTGCATTCCTTGCATTGTTTTGAACATGTTTTATGCACAACAATAATGCTCTGCCGGCGTTAAGGGAAATTTAGACCCTACACATAAACTGATTTTAATGTAATTGTTTCATACATTACGATATAAATTGGTGATCAGTGTATTGAAAATAACTTTTAATCTTTTAATTTCTGTTATCATGTCTCCCTTTTATTTTTTGAATCAGATTAATGTAGTGTATATCATACATAAGTGATGTATTTTAAAAGTTGCCCTACAATGTTCATTATAACGGGCATAGGTTCTGCAACTCAGTACTCCATACTCACTACTCATGAGTACTTTTAAATGAGCTATCCTTTTACTCTTACTTGAGTAGTTTTTAGGTCAGCTACTATTACTCTACACACACTACATTTTTGGGAAGTAACAGTACTTCTACTTGAGTATGATTTTTCAGTACACTTTCCACCCCTACACAACACCTATTGTTCCAGAGTGAAATTGAGAAAAACTCTTTTTAATCTTGGATTTGATGTGAATAGGCCTTTAGACTGTTGATACGTTCATAGACACATTCTTAAAAAACACTACCACACAAACGATAATGTATGACAAATGTACTTTGAAGTTCTAGAAATCACAAATGAGCTTTATTTATAGCAGCTGGAACAATCCTGAAGATTTACATGGAGACAGTTAATACCTTTGCTCTGAGCACTTTTACTCAGAGCAAAGTCAAAAATAATACTTTTCACATCAGGGTATCCATCCATGTCAATACCAAAACTCGTTTTACACCCACTGATTGTAGAGTGCTCATGCCTTTTAATATTTGCCATGGTAACACATTGCTATAGAGTTTCAGCAGAGCACACTGTTTTTCCTCTGTACCCCCACCCCGTCTCGCTGTTCAAAAGTTGCGATATGATGTGACAGTGTTTCCGATCTCTCGGGGGCTTTTGAGCAGTTTATACATCAGCGCAGTTATCTCCACAGTATTTTGGTGGCAATATAACACAGAATCAATTATGAATACAGAGATACAGGAAAGGTTTAGTCTACAAAAGATGATACTTGACGGTTCAGATAATATGATGGCAGTAAATAAGCCATGTTCATTTCTTGGTCTATAAATACCAACCCCTTGAGCAAAAGGGCTACATGTTTAGATAAGAGTAGAGAACAGACACAAAAAAAGCAATGGAATTTCAAATCAGGCTTGAAGAGAGTGGGGAAGTATAATGATGACAATAATATTAATGACATGTAGAATTACATTGATTGATACATATTTATTTTTATATGGCATATATGCATGAGCTACAGGGGGTATTATAAGTGCAGATTATGGCGAGTTATTACAATTCTGCTAAACTAGTTGAATTCAGAAGCGTATAAACATGAATTATGCAAGCATTGGGTTTTGTAAAATGATCTATCATCTGTGTTTTTATCTTCTTTGGTGTTGTGTTGACAGAATAATGGGTTTCCAGCTGTTTAAAATGAATGAGTCTCATAAGAACATGTGTGAGCTCAGCTGAATCACACTTGACTGAGCAGAACTGTGAATAGTGTTATTTCAAACAGTCTTGCCTTTGTCACGTCACCGATGGCTTCTCTATCACCACTAGTTACTGTGGGTTAAAGCTAGTTACTGGCAAAAACAATTTTAATTTTTAAACTTGACTCGTAAGCCTGTTGCGAGATTCACACCCTGGGTACCGAAGTATGTTTGTTTCGCGTGTTTACATTTACTGTATATTGCACAGTGACAAAATTTTATTAATCTATAACTATATTAGATGCAATCCATCAAAATGAGTCGCAAATTTGCAATGGGCCATTTTTTTTATCAAAAACTTGACGTCTGACTGTTTTTTGGTTTTCTGTTGTTTTGATAAAACATAGTCTCAACTTTCAAATGATATCAATGTTATCATGGAATGTAAATAATAAATGTTGTTTAATGCAGTCAAATCGCGCTGCAGTCCATACAGGTGGGAGTGCTGCATATTGTGTCTCTTCTCCAATCAGTGCTCCTCTTTATAACAAAATTACAGCATGAAAAACACATAAATGAACATCAGATGTGATGTAACAAGACACGATGCCATTGGCTGAAATTATCATCTATGATGTAATTGAAAAATCTGTGTTTTAAATGATCTCATCAACCTTCACTTTACTATATACATTTACCTCAGGAAAGTTACTTAATATCCATAGTTTGTTAACTTGATAAAATGAACTGTAGAGAAAAGCAAATTGCCCCCTTTTACACCTGTTATTAAAATGCTTTTCGGGTGATCCGATCACAAGTTGTCAGCACTAAATACAGAAATCACAAAATCCACATATGGAGGTAGTTAAAAACCACATCACATTTGATGTGTAAATGCTAATCCATCCTGAATGCATCCCGGCAGCAGCGAAGCTCCACCCCTCATCTGTCAATCAACCGCTGCGCTAACACAAGAATTTAAACTTTGCCAGTTACGTGCGGCTTTAAAAGGAAATAACAGTCCGATCGAAGTTTTTAGTGTACATACACAAACACGACAACATGCAGGGACTTATGAGAAGCACGGACATCTGCAGCTCAAATACAGGTAATCCACTAAAATAACAGTCAATTCTTCTTGAAGTGTTGCGTTTGTGCTTAGATAAAATTTCAGCTGCATCTAGGAGAAACAGCACATAGTTTTTTTGGTGCTTTCTTCATCTTTTCTGGATTTGTTGGGCTTTAAAATCATGTATTAACACAGTGATGAAATCAGAGACCCTCCCCTCGAAATATGAACACTGGTGGTCACAAGTACGTATGAGTGAGCAGGTGTAAACAGTGATGTGTTTCATCTGACCACATGTGATCGGATCACCTGAGACACATTCTTAAGTGAAAACGGGTTCAGAGATGCAGAGTGGATGCGTGAATGTAATTTTTTACGACAGCTAACATTCTAATTGCAAACTTGCTGCAAATTCGAAACTCATTATTTTCACATGCATGCTATTCACCACAAATGTTTGCCAGCAGATTGCAGCTCTTCACCAGTGGTGGGAAACCTGCAGTAAACCTTTGGCGACAATGAAGAGTTTGCCACAAAGCAAGTTTGCATGTGAAAATTAATGAGTGATAAATTTGCTGCAAGTTTGCCGCAACTCCAGATTTTATGCAAGGGATTGTATCTTGGCAAAGGTTTGAGATAGAAACATACAATTATCTCTTTAGAAAGCCATGAACTTGCTTTTCACTTTCGTACAAGAAACTAAAATAAATTAATTAATTCTACCAGCCTCTCATTCATTAAAAACAAAAAAGCAGTTACAGTAAGGCACTTACAATGGAAGTGAATGGGTCCAGCATATAAACGTTACAAATTTGCATCATATTCAAAAGTATAGCAATAACACGTAAACATTATACATTTTCACATAGTTTTAGTGTGATAAGGTCCCTTGCTAATCATATATATGTAAAGTTATATCCAATTCACAGATTACAGGGTTTTGTTGTCATTGCAATGAGGTTGTAATATTGGATGTAACTTCAGACAGATTAGTAAGCGAAAATCATGTTAACGTACAATGCTAAGGTCTTGTGGATTTTGAAACGATGTGTATTTGTATGGATGGATCTGTGCAATCACAATGCATTGTAGCATATGTCGCATTCTTTGTACTGTCTGATGTCAGGAGATTGAAAAGATCCCCAGAAGAGAGTGTTTCAAATGTGTTGCAGGTTAGAGCTTTATGAAAAGAATGAGCAGAGTTGCTTTTTATAGAATCAAGTTCGTACCTCTCTGATTTAGCAGCTCTTCATCAGTTGGCACTGCTCCTGCAGCTGGATGTTCAATATGACAGATACTTCATGACCTGTGAGAGCACATTCCTTTTAGATACCGTATATTCGCATGCATGTGCATTATAGCTTTATAAAACCATACAATTATATATCAAATCCTGAATATTTTAGTAATAAATAAACTCTGAGGTCATACTTGGAGAAGAAAATCAATGAAATGTTAATGACTTTTCTGTGACTTAGCTAAGTGTTCCTATCAAACAAAATGCTTAACAATCTTCTGTTTTTTTTAAAATGCATTGATATGCATATATACTCAATTGTTCACTACCACCTTTGCTAGTATATAATATAACTTGCATATTATTCCTATTTTTATACAAACAAGATTGTTGCGATGAAAGATGTGAGATATTTCAGCCTGATCTCACTATTATTCATAGGTATATATTTCGTACATAATATTTACACAGAAATGTACAATTTGAACGTATTAGCATCATCTAATACATAAACATTTTTACATATGTACAGATCAAGAAATTATTTATTTTTTTTTTTTTACAAATGCATTTTTATAGTTACATTTTTACTGTTTTATTGTTATCTTGATCCCTTAACCCACTCTACCCCTAAACCTAACCTCTACTCTACAAACATAACATAACATGCAGATATATGTACAGTGACAATATTTTTATTTAAAATATACTATTATATGAATATTTTTGAGCCGCTAATCCCACACTACCCCTAAAATGAACTATTCTTAATAAAATACTAAATGTAACAGGCAGATAAATGTTATCACAATAATTTAATTTAGGCAGAAAAAATGCCAAAGGCAGTACAAAAGTAGTCCAAAAGACACTGTGCTGCATTCAAAGTGCTCTCTGATGGCATACAGTAGCTGTGTGTGATTTAGAGAGAGGAAATTAATTTGTTAATTGCTGAAAATCTTCTCCTGATCCACTGATCTACTGTAACACATTCTTGCTCATGTGATACTGCTTAAATATATACGTAGATTTACAAACATATATTTACAGTAAATCAGTGGATAGGGCTTAAGATGATATGGCGTATTCCAGATCTTCTTGATTGTTCTTCTCTAGCTAATTATGTTCTTCACATATTTCTGACATTTGTGAATTACTAATGGAGGCTTGGACGCATAATTTGGTTTGAACCAGCAACGGCAGATTCTGATCCATTGTGTTAGAAAGTAGTTCCATGCACAAATGTGTTTTTATGACCATACTAAATTTTTACAAATTTACTTGTTCATTGAATTGTTGTATATACGCAATATCACACTCGTAATCATGCTATATGGCACTCGGCCTGTGGCCAAATCACAGCAGTGCTGATGTAGGGCCATATCGCACTCTTGCTCGTGTGATATTGCTTAAATAAAGAGTTATAAATACATTAAATGTGTAACATTATTTACAATTGTACTTAAATTTGATTTGCAAAAGTAACTTTGATTATTATTTCAATGTACTTACCTACGTACTAAGGACAGAAAGTCTCTCTTTAAAAGTCTGAGTTCATAAATGGCCAGAAAATGACAAAAATCTTAAAATATTTTTTTACGTATGAAGGCTATCATGTACACTTTTTTAATGGGACAAATGCCTGCATCACTCTTTCATTAAGTTCTTTGCATCTCTAACTGTTATTAGTGCCCACACTAATACATTTTTGTTTGAAAACGCATCTTTTTGTCAAAGTTTTGGCCTTCCATCCACACTGAAACTGCGTATTTGTCAGCAAAAAGTGAGCTTTTCCAAAACGCTCTCCCAAGTGGATAAATTTGAAAACGGCATCTTGGCGATATCTGAAAATGATGTTATCATGTGTTGCAGTCATGTGATCCATTCAACCAAAAAATAAAGATGGCAGCCCTTCTTATAGCGGCGCTATTGTGCCTGATATTCACTTTGATAGCGTTGTTAAAGATACATTTTACTTTGTACAACATTCACATTGCATTCCTTCAATGACGACGGGGAGATTCATCGGAATTGTTGTCTGGTGAATTAATCCGAGGCTTTTGATTTTCCGCGCGCTCCATGAGATTTAAGTGTTTGATATATTGGAAGTGTGGACGGAGAGTGCTTTGAAAAAGGAAAAGCAGTTTTCAAATGTATCCAGTTTAATCTAGACATGGTAAAGAGGGGCAACACTTTTCTCTTATATTTGTATAGATTCTGAAAGGGGTGAGTCAACTTATGTACTTAAGATTTAGGTACATAAAGAATTTAGGATTACATAACATGCAGGTAGAAAACCATCCATTTACAGGCAGAGAGAAGTCTGGTGTGGTGTAGGTGGAACCGGAACAGTCTTGACACACCATCTTGTGTTTTCCATGTCCTTGTGAACTGGAAGCTTACAGCATTCCTAAAATACAGACAATAAAAATCAAACATCAGTATCCATTCAATGCGTAAAAAACGATTTGCAACATTTTTCGTCTTCTGCTTTTTTCAATTCAAATGGCTTTTTATTTATAAAAATGGTGTGCATGATGACGCCATGCTTAAAAAAATCAAAAAACACTTTGTCACATAAGTTTTGATTTATCGCAAAATAATCCTTCCCTTAAGCCATTTTCCATACAAAAATGTGTTTATCGCTAATTGCATATGCCATTTCTTTCATCTTAAACGGATGGCTACCATGATTACATTAATCGCAAAGAGTGGCCATTAATTTGTTCTCCGTGCATTTGTCGATGACAGGTGCTTGAGAGAATTTTGGGTTGGCACTCCTGGAAGTGTCATGACGTAGATGTGCATTGGATCAGTTCAGATACGCTGTTAAGACCAGTCGATAACAGTGCGAGTAATGCTTCACAAAGAATAAATTGGCTTTCAATTATGTATTATTTGTTGTCATGATTAACACAGGCTAACAATTGGGGTAAATTCTGTCTCTATATTTTTGCATTAATGCCAATTTTCACGACAAAAAGTGTTTCCATACCAGTTTTTCGTGACATCTGAAGTATCGACATAGAGTTTATATATTCAGTTAAACTGAAAAATATTATGTCGACACTTGTGACATTTTTGCGATCATTTGAGCTCAGCTCCATCAGCCATATCTGTAGACTTTTTGATACGCTACACCTTTTGTCGCAAAAAAAGGTTGGATGGAAACATAGTTAGTGTCAATTGTTATGAATTCATTATAAAAGCTTTAACATTAATAATATGCTCATTTTGGGCTCTGTGTTGAACATTAGTGCAGATAAATCAACAGGTTTGAAATTTAAACTGTCTTTGAAGCCAACCTTTAGTTCAACTTTGGTGCTTCATACATAAAGGTTTGTTGTGACGAGGCAGTCGAGGAATGAGAATCTAATACACAGCTTTATTAACAAAGAAAAAGCAAACTAACTCAGACTATAAAGAAAACCAAAACACAGGGAACCACGCACAGAACATTAAACTAAACATGCAAAGACTGACACATAACCAGGGAAAACAAGGGCTTAAATACACCAGGGAAAACAAGGAACACCTGGGGAAACAATCAGGGAATGAGGAACACCTGGGGAAACAATAAGGGAGAAACAATCATGAAATAAAACTACAAAAGGAACACAAAACACACAGGAAACAGGAATGTGCGAACTAAACAAGAATTTCAACATAAAAGTCTAGACAAAGAAGGGAATATACACTCACCTAAAGGATTATTAGGAACACCTGTTCAATTTCTCATTAATGCAATTATCTAAACAACCAATCACATGGCAGTTGCTTCAATGCATTTAGGGGTGTGGTCCTGGTCAAGACAATCTCCTGAACTCCAAACTGAATGTCAGAATGGGAAAGAAAGGTGATTTAAGCAATTTTGAGCGTGGCATGGTTGTTGGTGCCAGACGGGCCGGTCTGAGTATTTCACAATCTGCTCAGTTACTGGGATTTTCACGCACAACCATTTCTAGGGTTTACAAAGAATGGTGTGAAAAGGGAAAAACATCCAGTATGCGCCAGTCCTGTGGGCGAAAATGCCTTGTTGATGCTAGAGGTCAGAGGAGAATGGGCCGACTGATTCAAGCTGATAGAAGAGCAACTTTGCCTGAAATAACCACTCGTTACAACCGAGGTATGCAGCAAAGCATTTGTGAAGCCACAACATGCACAACCTTGAGGCGGATGGGCTACAACAGCAGAAGACCCCACCGGGTACCACTCATCTCCACTACAAATAGGAAAAAGAGGCTACAATTTGCAAGAGCTCACCAAAATTGGACAGTTGAAGACTGGAAAATTGTTTGCCTGGTCTGATGAGTCTCGATTTCTGTTGAGACATTCAGATGGTAGAGTCAGAATTTGGCGTAAACAGAATGAGAACATGGATCCATCATGCCTTGTTACCACTGTGCAGGCTGGTGGTGGTGGTGTAATGGTGTGGGGGATGTTTTCTTGGCACACTTTAGGCCCCTTAGTGCCAATTGGGCATCGTTTAAATGCCACGGCCTACCTGAGCATTGTTTCTGACCATGTCCATCCCTTTATGGCCACCATGTACCCATCCTTTGATGGCTACTTCCAGCAGGATAATGCACCATGTCACAAAGCTCGAATCATTTCAAATTGGTTTCTTGAACATGACAATGAGTTCACTGTACTAAAATGGCCCCCACAGTCACCAGATCTCAACCCAATAGAGCATCTTTGGGATGTGGTGGAACGGGAGCTTCATGCCCTGGATGTGCATCCCACAAATCTCCATCAACTGCAAGATGCTATCCTATCAATATGGGCCAACATTTCTAAAGAATGCCTTGTTGAATCAATGCCACGTAGAATTAAGGCAGTTAGTATGGTGTTCCTAATAATCCTTTAGGTGAGTGTATGACATCCGTATAATTTTCATAGCAAATGCATGTGTGCACATATATGTAAAATCTGTGTACGCACAAACTTTTACAGTTCCCCGTCTGTCGCTCACTTCGACGTTGTGTCAAAGAAGCGACACTAGGGGTCTCTCTTGAGTGCCGAATATGCCTCTGAACTATGAAAAAAGGCCAATGAGAAGTTGGCAGACATATTTGCATATCTTGCCCCCGGACATACAGGTATTTAAGCAGGCAAATACGATGAGTTCATTCAGAAATTTTCTTCGGAGCCGATGGTAGTGCATGCAGCCTGCTGCGACTCACACACACCAGTTCCTGCCATTTCCTCTTACGCTCTGCATGCTGTTGGATTGACAGCGCATAAAAGCAACTTTCTCCTTCTTGCACGGCTGTTCATTCTGCCCCTGGGCACTTCGACAGCGCAGAGAAAACTTGAAAGAGTTATTAAAAGAGTGATTTTCTTTAAAAGAGTAATTTCCTCTAAAAGAGCAAAACACAGCGGCGTTGAACATCCTTTTCAGGACGCGTCTTTGTAAAGATGCCTTTCTGCCCCTGTGTTGTTCCAGGATGCGGTAGAGTGCTCTCCGCTTCAGACAGCCACAGGCGTTGTCTCGTGTGTCTGGGCAGCGTTCACACCGAGGCTGCGTTTGTGGATGGTTCATGCTCTCACTGCGATAGCATGACCATGGCAACGTTGCGGTCGCGGCTTGCTTTCAACAGAAAGCAAGCCACTTCAGCCGCCCCCCACATTGCTCCTTCTTTCCACGGGATTGAGGACGATGTGGCTGGCGCTGGAAGCGATCTGGGGATGGCAGCGGGTCCAGCTCCGCCGGGTGCGCCCCCTCGGACCACCCGCCCCCGGCACGCTCGTTGACTCCCGCCCGTGCTCGAGGTAACAGTGGCTCGCCTAACAGCCAGTCTGCCTATCCTCTCGAGCTTGAAGTGGATGAGCTCGCTGCTGCATCGGAGAGCGCGGCATCTGACGCAGAGGACTCCCCTGGGCTGCCGCTTTAGTCCGATGCGTAGATGACCGACATGCTTTCCTGGGCCACCGCTAGCTTGGGGCTGGATTGGAACCCTCCATCCTCCCCACAGCCATCGCGGTTGGATGACTGGTTCCTGGGGTCCGGGCGCCGCTCACAGCCTCGCCCCCCCCCAGTTCCATTTTTCCCGGAAGTGCACGATGAGCTGACATCATTGTGGAGAGCACCCCTCTGCAGGAACTGCGCTCAGCGACCGACCTTGCCCTTAGAGCTATGAAGGTCACAGTGCAGTCACTTGGGCAGGTGATGGCCATGCTCGTGGTCCAGGAACGTCATCTATGTTTGAAATTGGTCAAGATGCGTGAAACCGACAAGGCTCGCTTCCTCAACGCCCCTGTCTCCCAGTTCGGCCTCTTCGGCGACACCGTCGAGGACGTCGCCCAGCAGTTCTCCGCGGTGAAGAACCCAGGCCGTGCCCCCCCCCCCTTGCGGGTCCGAGCGCACTCAACCAGAAGTGTTGCGTCCTCATGGGCACTGGCCAGGGGCACCTCCCTGGCAGACATTTGTAGAGCAGCGGGTTGGGCAACACCTAATACCTTCGAGATTTTACCATTTTAGTCATTATCGTCCCGTGTTCTCTCAGGTCCGAGCCCGTAGAACTCGGTAACACGCTGATGAACTGGCTGAGTGAATCAATGTGCCTAGCGCCCTTTCCCTCAGCTGAGGTAAAACTGTGCGCCTGTTTCTCCCAGGAGATCCCTTCTCTCGGATCCCTGGATGATTCCTCCCTAGACCTTGTGGGTCCACAGTTCAGTGGAGGAACTCGCCGACCCAATCCACTGTGGGTACTTAATCTACCCTGTACTGGAATAGGTGCTCCACAGGTCAAAGACTCCTACGCGGACTCCCCCTGTGTGTATTATCCGCGGTACGTTCCCCTTACAAAAAGTGGACCCGCGTTCCCTTAGGCCCTCCGATCGCCGTGTTGTAGCAACTCCCCCCTCCTTGAGGCTGGATCTACCACCGCGCCACTTTCCACATGCCGCTTAAAGAGCACATGTGACGTATTCACCATGCTTTCCCCTTTTGGGCAGGTGTGGTCTCCGCAGGGTCTTTTCCCCCTGAAAGAATAGGAAACTGGGTAAGTCCCCCTTCCCTTGATGCATGTAAGGGCCCTGGCCGTGACTGCTCTATGCAAGAAACATAGAAAGAAAAGAGGCCCAGCCAGGCTTGGCCCGTTCCGAGGTTGGCAAGCATCACCTTGTTCCCCTTGTCAGGGTAACTAGAAGGATTCTGAGGACTTTATGGGGTATTGGGGAAGGGTATGTGCAGTCTGATACAGCTGGTCACGTTTGCACGTGAGAGTGCCCGACCGCTTCTGTATCAGCAGTTCACATACACGGCTCAGCGCATGGCACGATTTAATTGGGACCCCTAGTGTTGCTTCTTCGACAAAATGTCGAAGTGAGCGACAGACGGGGAACGTCTAGGTTATGTATGTAACCTTCATTCCCCGATGGAGGGAATGAGACGTTGTGTCCTCCCTGCCACGTCGCTGAGCCGAGCCACTGTTGTGGCTGGACCATTTCCAGCTCCTCAGAAAAATCCTGAATGAACACATTGTATTTGCTCACTTAAATACCCGTATGTCTGGGGGCGGGGTATGCAAATACTGTCTGCCAACTTCTCATTGGCCTTTTTTCATAGTTCATAGGCATATTCGGCACTCAAGAGAGACCCCTAGTGTCGCTTCTTCAACACAACGTCGAAGTGAGCGACAGACGGGGAACATCTAGGTTATGTATGTAACCTTCATTCCCTGATGGAGGGAACAAGACGTTTTGTCCTCCCTGCCACGTCGCTGAGCCGAGCCACTGTTGTGGCCGGACCATTTCCAGCTCCTCAGAAAAATCCTGAATGAACTCATCGTATTTGCTCACTTAAATACCCGTATGTCTGGGGGTGGGGTATGCAAATACTGTCTGCCAACTTCTCTTTGGCCTTTTTTCATAGTTCATAGGCATATTCTGCGCTCAAGAGAGACCCCTAGTGTCGCTTCTTCGACACAACGTCTCGTTCCCTCCATCGGGGAATGGAGGTTACATACGTAACCTAGACGATTTCCTTTCAGGCATACATTTACTGCAATGAAAAATGTTTTTAAGAGATACAAAAAAATTTAATTTTCAAATCTGTTCAGATACATTGCGCATACTGCAGAAAACCTGCTGTGTTCCTGTTCTTTTAAGTATGCTCTCATCTTAGTTGACGTGTGTAGTGCACACTGTCTTAGTGTGCACATTTCTAGTGTCCTCTCAGCAGAAGTTGAGAACCTGTGTTTAGGTGATTGCTCATACAGGAGGATGTTTCCCACTGCATGGTTTGGCCTTTGGCTTGCATTCAAGATTAATAGATAATTCCCCCTTGCTCTCGTCTCCAAAACACCACTAAGCGGTGACTAACTCTAACAGTGACAAATGGAAAAGGACACTTATTAGCTTACTCTATAGGCTGCACATCACCTTCTCAGTAATGGCTTCACCTCCTGGTGATTATTGTCCTCATTTAGGACAAGAACAGAATCAATAGTTTATTTTATATTCCTTAATGGTCATCATCAGACAACACACTCTCCTAAAGAAACATTACTCAAGTGTCTTTTTATCCAAAACGTGACTGTTGTACCACATTCAACTTGTTTTGAAGGATTCAGTTACTTTATCCAAAGCTACACTACACTTTAAGGCCATAACCACATTAATTAATGCCTCTCATCCACAATATAATAGAGTTTTCCTTGCAAAAAAACACATCTGCTTACTTTGGAAAACAGCTTAACCAGCTAGTCATAAGTTGTTCCTGAAACCGTAGTCACTGTCGCACATCCATCATTTGAACCACATTGGTTCAACAATATAGAGCTGTCATTGATTTTTCGTAGGGGTGGAGTAATAAATTCCACTATTATTTAATTATAATAGCTAATTTACATGTATACCAGAAAGCCGTTTAAGAAATCTGAGAAAGTTGCTGAAGACACAAAAATGGTGTGCACAGTGTAATGTGACAGCCCTCACAAAAAACGATGATTCATGGCAGCTTTGCAACAAAATTGCGGCAAATTTTCCATTGTTGCCAAAGGTTTGCTGCAGGTTCACCACTAACAGTGAAGAGCAACAAACTTCTAGTAAACATTTGCTATGAATCACAAACTCATTTGCATGTAAAAATAACGAGTGGCAAATTTGTAGCAAATGTGGTCACCCACTCTAGATTTTTTTGTCAGGGAGATGGATTGCACTGCAATAGTGGGGCAATTGTAGAGCACTTCACAAAAACATCACTTATGCGTTAACATGTATACATAAGCCATGTTTTCCAACAGAAGCCATGTTTAAGCACTTTCTCTGAACTAAGGTTGCCACTTTAGAAGTTGTAAAATAAGAGACACTTAAATGAAACAACATTCTCCACAGTTTTAGCAACAACTGTGTTATTATTAGTTATTAATAAAAATGGTATATTCTTTCTTATATGCTAAAATTAGAACTATCCTGACCCATGACTTTTGATCTTATATATGTAAAAAATATACTTCTTTTATTTGTTAGATTATTTGTCTTTATCTTATTTATGTATATATTTTGGTTAGCTTATACATATTTATTATAATTTTTTTATATCATTTTTATTTGATTTGTTTATTTTTTCCTTCACCTATACTTGTGTTTTAGACTTAGTGATTATATTCATACATTGTTTGATCTTATTGAACATTTATATAGAAAATAAATCACAGTTTTAGCACCATTTGAGGAGTTTTCAGACGGTCCCTAACCACACCCTCCACAGTATTAGCACGTTTTAGCACAATGTGTGGACTTTTCAGATGGTCCCTTGCCCACAATAGGCAAATTTTCCAGCTTATATCAATGTTAAATTAGTGAACTGGAACAATTTCACTGTGATGCCATCTGACCAGCTTAAATACGAGACAAATCACATCCTGTATGGATTGGATTTGCATTATTTTATATTTAGATAAAAGACCCTGTATTTTACGGGACAGGTTGCAACCCTACTCTGAACAAGCTATAATCCCTTCAGCGGCTGCCATTGCATGCAGGATGTTTCAGAATGCTGCTTTCTGCAATACCCCAGAATAAATCATTTATGTAAATTAAATAAAATGCTTCTAATCACAGGTTGAGAGCTGTAGTTTCAACCACAAAACTGTGTGATGCTGTTTGCAAATGTCCATTGGAACTACGGTTTCGGGAAACACAAAATTGTTTGACTATATACTATGGAACTTGTGACCACAGTTGGTTTGCGATGCTTTTGTGAAACTCACCCCTGGAAAGCAACTGCCTGTAAGATAGCATGTGATTACTGAATTTAGTCTTTATTTGTTATTACTAATAAAATACTGTAGAAAGGCTTGTATCATTACTTTTAGATTTTCATTTTAATTTGGTACCAAAGTACTGGCTATTTTAAGATTCCTACATCGCTACTGCAATGTTTCTCATGAGTCTGGACTGCATCAGGCTGATTCTTGCCTTCCTTTTCTCTTATACAAACTGCTGGTTGTTTCTGCCTATTATGTTTCTGTTCAAACCTATTATGAGACTTGCAGGAAATAATGTATTTGACAAAGAATATACTTCATGTCATAGACGGTAGATTTGATATCACTATCATTTCCCCAGCCTGCTGGTTTTTGAGATAACTGCCACTACAACAACATCTCAACATCAACAAATATTTAACAGGTTGTTAATCTTGACAGACATTTTAATCTCCCTTTATCAAATGAAACACCTTACACATCTTCAAACATATAAAACAATATTCATAATACCCTGAGAAGATGTGTCAGACTGATATAAGTTGTTTCCACCACAGCAGCAAAATGTTAAAGTCATGCTAGCTATGGCTTTTCTTATCAAAGATAACATTAAATGTTTAATAAAATGACTCATGTTATGTGTCAGATTTCATTTTAATTTCACAAGTTAGAACTGAGTTGTGATTTAGGTAAGCTTAAAAGGTGTTTATATAATCTGATAAAGTAGGATACGAGGTGGATGAAAGAAATGCACACTGCAAAACAAAGCAAAACTAAATAAGATTTTAATATTATGTAACTATAAATAACTTGTTTAAAGTGGTGTCAAATCTGCTCACAGATCAACCTTTTACAAAACAAAGTAATACATAATGTAGTCTATAATACACATGTATGTTAACTGTTCACTGTCCCTATACATGACATTTGCGTTTTTTTAAGTTTACAACACTATATCACAATCAAATACTAATTGAATCTTAATAAACTATATACAATTGGAAAGGTCTAAGTTTTTCAGCATTACTGCACTTTTTTTTTTTTTTTTATATTAGGGTTAGGAGGGGTGGTGAGGGTAAAATTAAACAGGTTAAATGCAATCTGGGAAAAGGAACTCATTCTCAATCCCAACACAGTCCTGATGGAACCATCTGCTGCATTTTTCACATCAAATCTAAACAAGAAAATCAGAACAAAATTAATAAATAACTGAAAACTACAAAATCTGGACTTTAAAGGATTCAGATCTCTTTTTTTGTTCAATTTAGTTGTAAGATATCAGCTCACTTTTCATTCACACAGTTATTTTTTGGAACCCATTCAATTTAAACATTGTTATAAATTGTAAACAAATGATAATAGTAATAATATATTACTATTATCCTGTCTGGATATTACTCACCTGCCGTTTGCCACTCTGCTCAACTGGATTTACTCACATGATGTTTTCATCACTGTATCAATCATCTGGGTGGGGTTGCACCAGCTGTGCATAAGTTCTCACGTAAGTTAGCGTAAAGTTCACACTAAGAGCTTCGTAACTACTAGATAGTTTGTTACTAAGTCCGTGCTTAATTTGGTTGCACCAACTTTTTTTAAGGCAAGACTTAACTAGTAGGTCGTAAACTCTCCATAATGTAATGCGTAGTCACATTACATGACTGTGGCAGCGGGGTCGTGGTCAAGTGTTCGTCCAGAGAGAGAGAGAAAGTGGTAAGGGCGCTTACACCAGAGCTAAATTATGTCTAACATTTGTCTCTAATTCCAGTGAGCATGGGGAGAGCGGCATATAAATATCCACACAACCACCAGGCGGGGTAGAGAATGACACGAGTGACCAGCGTGTCTTGTATACTATTGTTGTGAAGCTGAAGAGTGTGTGTAGCTGCTGTGAAGCTGAAGAGTGCGTGTAGATGCTGTTGAAGAAGTTTGTGTTACATGTTGATTTAACTGGAGAGGACTGCACAGACATCAAATGGCAAATAAATAAAGAGGCTTACTGGGCTGCATCACTGCCCCCTGTCTCTGTCCTTTCTACAATATCATTTACCTGTGTTGATCCAATGAAAAGCCTTCAAATTTGTACACACAAGTGTTAAAAGTGAATTTCAGTTTGATATTGTTACGATTGATGTTCAAACCTTGTCAAAAATGTACCTCATTGATGTCATTAAATAAGTCTGCTTTTAAATTTCCATCAGTTACTCCTGGTCTGAGTCTGCCGTAAATATTTAGTTTATACATAGGTTTATGTCCTACCTAAGTTTAATGGTGCAATGCTCAAATATTTAGTATGTAAATTGTGACTTGGTGCCCATTTAAGTCACAACTAGGCTAAGTTTTAACTTGCGTATAGCTGTTGCAACCGGTCCCAGTTCAACAAAACCTGCTACTGAGTTCATATCTCTGCCTCCGTGAGTCTCTCCATGACACCTTTAACTTTTAAACGCTCACACTTTTATTGTAACATTCTAAAAACTCTAGGAATTTATGGGTAACTGTTTGAGGGCAAATTCACAGTAGTTTAATTAGCTTATTTGTTATTTATTTTTTTAACCAGAATTTGAATAAACACATTAGGTGCCATTCGAAATGCATATAAGTGAACTGAACTATTGAGCATCTACATCTGAGATGTTGTTTGTGAGTAGCGCTCCAATATTGCGTACCAGCATTATTGTACAGCATTCCACCCACCCACACACACACAAATAACGAACAAGCCAGTGCTCTTCATTAACGTGAACACGATTCGTAAATGTATGTCACTATACAATGAAACAAATCCTTTTCAACCGGTGTCTGTAGAATTAAGAATTACATAAATGTGCAGCAATTTGTACAAATAAAGTCATGTTTGTGAGTATAAATGTTCTGCTTTGTATTAAAGTGTGACAATTTTCATGTGCAAAAAGGAATCCGTGCATTTCTGGATCAGGTGACACGCGTGCATTTATTGATTCCTTGTTCGAGTCGATCCTGTTCGGTTCATTTGGATTTTGAGACTTGCTTTCCGCATTTTCAGCATTGACGATCCACACGCAACTGAAAGGCAAGGCAGGCAGCTACCACTAGATGGCAGTCGCCGAATTACCGAGTTGACCTGCCCTGGTTTGAGAACAGGTGATAATGGACATTGTTCGCATTCTCCCGAAGAACCTTTAAAACATGGATAATACCATTTTAAACCAACAAGCTGGTTGGGTAAGTAAAACAAATTTTAACTACATAACTGGATGACAAATCTTCAAGCTTAACTAGAACATGACTTGAATGAAGTTAATGTTTACTCCTTCGTATAACTTTTAGTTTTTACATGTATGTAAAACATGGTCTATTTTATAGTGAATACAAATCATTCATAATTTTTCCATGTCTCTTTCCATTTCACTTTAGGAATTACTACATGACCACATTCTGGAGAGATTACTTGCACGGGTTACCCATGCTCTTCAGCAACCCCAAATTGACATTGACTATTTGGATTTTGTTTGTAGGCAGAAAGTAGTATTTCTCGATGCTGTGGCACAGCATGTCCATGTTTCTCAGGATGTGAAAGAAAGATTAACTCCATAATGCAATCCAGAATCACAGACACGCTTAAATTTCACAATCAATTGTTCAGGTGGAAAGACAAAGTGCAAGTGGGCGTCCAAGGATTGTAGTGCCTACTGATCACATGGTCTATCTTCTGGAGATTGGACTCCCTGTTACAATTATTTCAAATTTGCTGTTGTTATGTATGACCTTGTCTTGTTTTACCGTTGCCCCTTTGTTTTCCATTTTTGTCCCTTTTGTTATTCCATAGTTTTCACTTTTGTCCCTTTTGTAGCTCCACAGTCTTCTTCTTAGCGTTCGTGTTCTCTTACGAGAGGTTCTCTCGTATTGCGTAAGCTAGCTTACGCTACGGGAAAGATTCATCTTTTCTGAGATATTGAAGCCAAAAAATTATCCTTAATTTTGTATCCATTGTCAACGCAGTGCAGCAGCTGCATACCTAGAGCGGGCTAGCTAGCGAGCACATTGGTTGCTCTGCGGCAACTGCTGCAGCCTATAGACGAACTTGAGTGAACTCGCGTCCAATGACAGGCGCCCGCGCCGTCACTGTATCAAAGCCCGCCAGAATGGGCATGGCTAGAGTGCATATAAGCGTAAGTTCGTAGGCTGGAACCCTGATTTTCATCTATTCAGCGAAGCTCTTCACATCTCTGAACTGCAGAAGCCGCGTCGCCGTTCGAGGGGCATCTAGCAAGCTTGGACAGCGCTCGAAGAAGCCGGCCGTCTTCGCCACCTTCAGCCATCCTGCAAGCTACGCCATCCGGCGACGTATCCTTTTTAGAGCAAGCTAGTTCCTCAGCGAACTTCACAAAAAGAGCAACGAGCGTCTTTTTAAAGATGCCTCGCACCACCTGCGCCTCATGCCGCGCCCCTCTCAGCGCCGGAGACCGCCACCTCATCTGCGCGCTCTGCCTGGGATTGGAACATGCAGAGCTCGCCCTCGCTGACGGCGGATGCGACCTCTGCGAGGAGCTTCCGATGTTGACCCTGCGGGCTCGACTGGAAGCACTCAAAACCGAAGCCGCCATGCCGCCTTTCGTTTCGCCGCGCAGAAAGAAGCGCCGCTCCCAAAGGCTGCCGGAACCGGTGTTTGAAGCGACTACCTCGCTGGAGCCTCTCCCTCGAGCCTCGCTTTCACCCTCCCCGCCCCCCCGGGACGCGCAGTTGCCGCCGAGCGGCCGCACTGTTGCCATCTCGGATGACGAGGCTTAGGATAAGGGCTGCTGTTCAATCATGGCTTCGGACAGCGAGGAGTGGTCAGGCTCCCAAGCCTCCTCCTCGGCCCAGGAATCCAGCAGGACCCGCGCCGGAGTCGAGGAACAATTAACGCGCCTCCTCACACAGGCCGTCGACCGCCTCAGGCTCGAGTGGTCACCGCCCTCTGAGCAGGCTCCCAACAGACTCGACGGCTGCTTTCTTCAGAGCCGTCGCCGCACGGCCCGGGCCGCTCCCTTCCTGCCGGAACTCCACGCCGAGCTCTCTAAATCGTGGAACGCACCTCTCTCGGCCAGGAACCGATCCCATTTCTCCACCTCTCTCGCTTCGGTGGACGGCGCCACCGAGAGGGTCTACTCTTCCATCCCCCCGGTCGAGGATTCGGTAGCAGCACACCTTTGCCCGCCCTCCGCGAGATGGCGGTCTAAGCCAGTGCTCCCGTCTAAGGCCTGCAGAACTACTTACGCCTGTGTTGTCCGCACCTATGCAGCCGCCGGCCAAGCCGCATCTGCTCTGCATTCCATGGCCGTTTTACAGATCCTCCAAGCGGACCTCCTTCGAGAGTGGGATGAGAAAGGCTAAGGCTCAGATCTAAGGAGCGCGACGGATCTCTCTCTTCGCGCCACCAAAGCTGCAGCTCAAGCCCTAGGGAAGTGCATGGCCGCACCTATGGCTAACGCTAGCCGACATGGGAGACGCTGAACGCTCCACGTTCCTCAACGCGCCGCTCTCTCCATCCGGTCTCTTTGGTTCCATGGTGAGTGGCATTGTTGACCGTTTCTCGGAAGTCCAGAAAGCCACACAAGCCATGAATCTCTTCCTGCCTCGTCGCGCTAGCTCCTCTGCAGGCCGCCCACGTGACCAGCCTCCTGCACGAGCCTCTTCACAGCGCCCAGCTCAGCAAAGCCAGACTTCTCAGCGTCGACAGGGCAGCCGCCCTAGAACGCGCTCAGACAGCCGCCAAAGACCGCCGTCCCCCCGCGGGCCTCGGCCTAAGATTGCGCTGAAACCTGAGCAACCGAAGTCCTCCTAGCTTTGTTGAGGAAACGACGGATCAGTCCCGCCGCGGTAGGACCACCGTCAAAGCTTCGCCCCCTGTCAGTCCCCTTCTCTCAGGCTACTGCAGTGGTGGATTCAGCAGCCAACAAGCCGGTGATACTGCCCGCTTGCCTGCACTCAAATGCCGTTTTCACGGCGACCCAAAGAAATCTTGTAAAAAGCAAACATGCCTTATGTGTAGAAAATGTGCCCACAATCCAGTGTTCACCCCTACACACAAGCATTACACTTCCCGTGTCCCTATCAGAGCCCACTCACATAAATCGGGCACAGCCAGCTCGAGTGTTAGAGTCAATAAACGCGCCCACGAATCCGTGCGCGTGCCCCTTCTCTGCCCGCTCTGTCACACGGCCAGCAAACACCTCTCTGTATGTAAGTCCCATGCCCATGACTATGCTTGCGCATCACTTCACAGATGTGACTCTTTCCACATTCACCTCAATCGGGAAGTCACTCACAGAACAGCCTGTCCCTGCTGTCTGCGAGCAGTCATGCATAAGCACAGTAAGCGCGCTCACACATTCTGTTCAGCTCGCTGTGTGCGGCAATCAGGGCGACTTGGCCATTCACCCTCTAGCGTTACGCTTCAAAGCGTGGAAAGCTATCCCAGGGATATCCAAATGGGTGTTAAGCACAATAAAACAGGGCTATTTGCTTCAGTTCGATCGCCGCCCTCCCCGCTTCAGAGCGCGGCTCGAAACTACTGTGAACACGGAAGCAGCCTGCATGCTTCGTTCAGAAATAGCAAACCTTCTGTGCAAAAGGGCCATAGAGAGAGTACCACCTTCTCTGAGCGAGTCAGGGTTTTAAAGCCGTTATTTTCTTGTCCCCAAGAAAGACGGCGGCCTCAGACCAATATTAGATCTCAGGGTTTTGAACAAGGTGCTCGCAAAAAGACCGTTCAAAATGCTTACAATCAGGAAAGTCCTTGCGCATGTGCACCAGGGGGACTGGTTTATTTCTCTCGATCTGAAAGATGCCTACTTTCAGATTCATATAAATCCCCGTCACAGGCCATTCTTGAGATTCGCCTTCGACGGCCAGGTTTATCAGTACACCGTCCTTCCGTTCGGCCTGTCTTTAGCACCTCGTACTTTCACGAAGTGCATGGATGCGGCGCTCGCACCCCTGCGGAGTCAGGGCTTGCGACTTCTGAACTATTTGGACGATTGGCTGATTTTGGCACAGTCACATACGGAGCTTCTGTCTCACAGGACAGTTCTCCTCAGTCATCTGAACAGTTTGGGTCTTGCAGTCAATTGGACCAAGAGCTCACTACAGCCCAGTCAGGCAATTTCCTTCCTTGGAATAGAACTAGACTCCATGGCGATGACGGCTCGCTTATCTACACAGTGCGCGCGCCGTGTTCAGCGACTAGCCGCATCCTTTCAGATGAACAGCCTCACGCCTCTGAAAAAATTTCAGAGAATGCTAGGTTACATGGCCTCAGCCGCAGCAGTACTTCAGCTGGTTTACTGTGCATGCGCCCGCATCAGCATTGGCTAAACACCCGCGCATCTCGCTGGGCTTGGGCCACGGGCCGCCAGCCGATCAGAGTGACTCAGACCTGTATCTCAGCTCTGCAGCCCTGGGCAGTGGCCGAATGGTATCAGCGGGGAGTGACGATGGGAGCTGTATCTCGCCGAAAAGTCATCTCGACAGACGCGTCCAACAAGGGTTGGGGCGCGGTCTGCGAGGACTCTCCGGTTTTTGGCCTATGGTCAGTTCAGGAAAAGCTCCTTCACATAAATTGTCTGGAAATGATAGCGGTCGATTATGTGCTCGTGCGCTTCCTCACGGTCATTCAGGGTCACCACGTCCTGGTCCGTTCGGACAACAGATCTGTGGTATCCTATCTAAACCGTCAGGGCGGTGTCAGATCCAGGAACCTCTTCCATCTGACAAAACGCATACTGAATTGGTCCCAGTGCCACCTGCGCTCGCTGAGGGCGACGCACGTGCCAGGCCACCTGAACGACGGCCCAGACAGACTGTCCAGAGACAATATTTCCCCAGGGGAATGGTCCCTGCACGCTCAAACAGTCCAGAAGTTATGGAGCATATTCGGCAGAGCAGAGATAGACCTCTTTGCGTCAAAAGAGAACTCTCACTGCCCAGTATTTTTCTCGAAAAGCGAGGACGCGCTGGGCCAGGACTGGCCCAACCGCCCGCTCTACGCCTTCCCTCCCGTCTCGCTATTGCCACAGGTAATGCAGAGGATCAGGGAAACGCGTCACTCGGTGCTCCTCATAGCCCCGCGCTGGGAGTATCAGACATGGTTCCCGGAGCTTACGCAGCTGTTACTGATAGCCCCGTGGCCCATTCCAGTGAGAACAGATCTCCTCTCTCAAGCTTGCGGCACGATCTGGCATCCCCACCCAGAGCGCTGGGCGCTGCACGCGTGGGTGATCAACGACTACCCGTCGCTTTGCCAGAAGGAGTAATAAACACTATCATACACGCTAGAGCCCCTTCCACGAGAAGACTCTATGCGTCCAAATGGTCTGTGTTTTCAAAATGGTGCACCGACAGAGACCTGGACCCACGGACATGTGGGGTGTCGTCGCTGCTCGTGTTTTTACAAGAGCTGCTGGATAAGGGCAGATCCCCATCCATGCTCAAAGTGTACGTGGTGGCCGTCGCGGTGTTCGCTTAACCCCTGCACGGCCAGTCACTGGGAAAAAATGAGCTGGTCATCCGCTTCCTCAGGGAGCTAGAAGGATGAACCCCCGCCCCCATCGGTTCCTATATGGGATCTTTCCGTAGTTCTCGAGCTATGAAAGCCCCCCCTTTCGAACCACTTCAATCCGTGGATTTGAAATACCTTTCACTCAAAACAGTGTTTCTAACTGCCCTGTCATCAGTTAAACGTGTGGGAGACCTTCACGCGCTGTCTGTCAGCGCTGCGTGTCTTGAGTTTGGACCAAATGACTCCAAGGTCATTTTAAAGCCTAGACACGGCTATGTCCCCAAGGTGATCGGTACTCCTTTCAGAGCACAAATTATTTCTCTATCGGCGCTAATCTCCTTTGCCCAGTCAGAGCACTGAGATTGTATACTGTGCGCTCCGCCTCTTTCAGACGCTCTGAGCAGCTTTTCGTTTCGTTCGGAGGGCGCACCAAAGGTTTCGCCGCCTCGAAACAGACACTGTCTAGATGGATAGTGGACGCTATTGCTGCCGCGTACGTGTCAAAAGACCTACCATGCCCGACTAGAGGCATGGCCTCCTCGTGGGCATGGTCCAGCGGGATTTCCATTCACGACATATGTGTGGCAGTGGGCTGGGCTTCCCCCTCCACCTTTGTCAGATTTTACAATATGGAAGTGCCCGCCCTGCAGGCAAAACTACTAGCGGTTTAATACGCTACAGCTCCCCTGGTGAGCTGCACTGACGGGACACATTCCACACAGACCGGCACCGCCGCTCTGTCTTTCCCTTCCCACTATGTGCTTATGTATTACACACACACTGGCCCGCACTCTTGTCGGCCAAATATTATTCCCCCACTCACAAGGGCTCCCCCGGGTCCCCCCACCTCCGGGGCTCATGCAGTGGATGCTTGGCACGCACGGCATTGACAATGGGTTCCCGTAGTGTAAGCTAGCTTACGCAATACGAGAGAACCTCTCGTAAGAGAACGAATCGGTTACCTAACGTAACCTCGGTTCTCTCTAGATGAGGGAACGAGTATTGCGTAGCCGGCCGTGCTCGCGCCACGAGCGATTTTCGCTTCATTCAATGAAAACCAGGGTTCCAGCCTACGAACTTACGCGTATATGCACTCTAGCCACGCCCATTCTGGCGGGTTTTGATACAGTGCCGGCGCTGGCTTCGTCATTGGACGCGAGTTCACTCAAGTTCGTCTATAGGCTGCAGCAGTTGCCGCAGAGCAACCAATGAGCTCGCTAGCTAGCCCGCTCTAGGTATGCAGCTGCTGCACTGCGTTGACAATGGATACAAAATTAAGGATAATTTTTTGGCTTCAATATCTCAGAAAAGATTAATCTTTCCCGTAGCGTAAGCTAGCTTACGCAATACTCGTTCCCTCATCTAGAGAGAACCGATGTTACGTTAGGTAACCGATTCGTTTTCTGTCATTGTTTTCACCTGTCCTCATTAGTTTGCCAATTGCTTCTGTTTGTCATCTTGTTATCTTGTTTTGAGTTCTGTTTGTTCATTGGCCCCTTTGTCCCTTGTTCATGTATTTATACCCCGGTTTTTGTTTCAGTCCTTGTCTATCGTTGAATGTTTGTTAATGTAGTTAGCCTGGTCTGTGTTCCCTGCCCTAGTTCTCTGTTCATGTTTATTTCCCCATTGAGGGTTTTCCTTTGTGTTTTGTTATAATAAAGAAAGCTGCATTTGGATCCTCAACCTTCGTCTGCCTTCGTTGCCTCATTCGTGACAGCTGTGTGTTTCCCGGGCTACACTCTTTAGGAGGATGGCCGAAAACAATCTATCAATCAGGGGACTGTACAATACATGCACTAATTCAGAACTTGATGGACTTGTTTCCCAAGTCAAAGAAAGAATGCCACATGCAGGCTACAGATTGATTAAAGGGACACTTAAGGCACTTCTACAATAGACTTGAATGTCTGTTTTAATATTTCGAACATTATTTAAGAGTTTACAGTTCAAAAGCATTGCATTTTTCTACAGGTACAATATAGTGATCTTTGCTGGGATTGATGGTTTTTCAAGCAAGGTACAGTACATACTGGATATGGGTGCTTAAAATGCTTATGTCTTTTGTATAGATAATGTACCTGGGAGCTGCAGACAACAACCAATCTGACACAACCCTATCTTTCTTCAGTCAGGCTGTTGAGGAATTTGGATACCCACTGAAGTAAAACTAATCTTTTATTTTTTTTCTTTCTTTTATTGCATACTGAAAAATAATAATAACTTCCTATAGACTAGCAAGTTAAAAACAATGTACATTTTATATATTTGACATATTAATTACATTTTATAAATATTAATTTGATAAAATATTAACCAAAAAATGCTGGCTCTTCATTATACATGTTATATTATTGTTTAGAGTGTGTGCCGATCAGGGAGGAGAGAATGTTGGCGTGTGTAATGAAGAGCAGGTGAAGGCAGATGAGGGGCGAGGATCTAAATGCAGTGGGTTTTTATTTAACAAGAATGACAACACGACAAACAGGAACAAAGAAAATATCCACAATGGGAAAAATAAAACAAAAACACGGAAGACATTCAATGGGAAAACAGGCAAAACAAGCATCCACAAACATCAATGACCGACAGGGGAATGGAGAAACAGCAGGATTTAAATACACAGACACAGGATGATCACAAACGACAATCAGGTGCGAACAATGACAGAGTGCTGGCAGTGATGAGATCCGGGAATTGTGGGAAGTGTAGTTTTAGACAAAGACAAGTGAAACACAGGGCAGACATTAGGAAAATATCATTTTACAGGGATAGTTGAACCCTCACCTGCCCCGGTCTGCGAGCCAGAGCCCTCGTCAGCCACGGTCAGCGAACCCAAGCCAGCGCATACCACAGTCACCCAGCCAGAGCCTGTCGCCTCAGAGGTCAGTGAGCCAGTACCTGTCGCCTCAGAGGTCAGTGAGCCAGTACCTGTCGCCTCAGAGGTCAGTGAGCCAGTACCTGTCACCTCAGAAGTCAGTGAGCCAGCGCATACCACAGTCAGTGAGCCAGTGCCTATCACCTCAGAGGTCAGTGAGCCAGTGCCTGTCGCCTTGGTCGTCCTTGAGCCAGCGGCTGTAGCCTCGACCGTCCCTGAGCCAGCGGCTGTAGCCTCGACCGTCCCTGAGCCAGCGGCTGTAGCCTCGACCGTCCCTGAGCCAGCGGCTGTAGCCTCGACCGTCCCTGAGCCAGCGCCTGTAGCCTCGACCGTCCCTGAGCCAGCCTGTAGCCTCGACCGTCCCTGAGCCAGCCTGTAGCCTCGACCGTCCCTGAGCCAGCCTGTAGCCTCGACCGTCCCTGAGCCAGTGCCTGTAGCCTCAACCGTCCCTGAGCCAGCGCCTGTAGCCTCGACCGTCCCTGAGCCAGCGCCTGTAGCCTCGACCGTCCCTGAGCCAGCGCCTGTAGCCTCGACCGTCCCTGAGCCAGCGCATGTAGCCTCGACTGTCCCTGAGCCAGCGCCTGTAGCCTCGACCGTTCCCGGGCTAATGCCAATAGCCTGGACTGACCAAAAGCCAGCGCCAATGGTCATGCCCGTCCTAGAGCCTGCGCCCCTCGAGCCTCCCGAGCTTCCCAGAGCTCCACCTTCCGAGCTTCCCAGCGCTCCGCCTTCCGAGCTTCCCAGAGCTCCGCCTCCCGAGCTTCCCAGAGCTCCGCCTCCCGAGCTTCCCAGAGCTCCGCCTCCCGAGCTTTCCAGAGCTCCGCCTTCCGAGCCTCCCGAGCTTTCCAGAGCTCCGCCTTCCGAGCCTCCCGAGCTTTCCAGAGCTCCGCCTCCCGAGCTTTCCAGAGCTCCGCCTTCCGAGCTTCCTGAGCTTTCCAGAGCTCCCCCTTCTGAGCTTCCTGAGCTTTCCAGAGCTCTGCCTCCCGAGCTTTCCAGAGCTCCAACTCCCGAGCTTCCTAGAGCTCCGCCTTCTGAGCCTCCCGAGCTTTCCAGAGCTCCGCGTTCCGAGCCTCCCGAGCTTTCCAGAGCTCCGCCTCCCGAGCTTTCCAGAGCTCTGCCTCCCGAGCCTCTCGAGCCTCCCAGGGCTCCGCCTCTCGAGTCTTCCAGGGCTCCTCTTGAGCCTTCCAGGGCTCCGCCTCTCAAGTCTCCCGAGCCTCCCAGGGCTCCTCTCGAACCTCCCAGTGCTCCGCCTCTCAAGCCTCTTGAGCCTCCCAGGGCTCCACCCCTGAAGTCTCTTGATCCTCCCAGGGCTCCACCCCTCAAGTCTCTTGAGCCTCCCAGGGCTTCGCCTCTCAAGCCTCTCGAGCCTTCCAGGGCTCCGCCTCTCAAGTCTCCCGAGCCACCCAGGGCTCCTCCTCCCAAGCCTCCTAGGGCTCCGCCTCCCAGGGCTCCATCTCTCAAGTCTCTCGAGTCTGCCAGGGCTCCTCCTCCCGAGATTCCCAGGGCTCCGCCTCTCGAGCCTCCCTCTGCTCTGCCTCCTGAGCCTCCCACGGCTCTGCCCCCTGAGCCTCCCGAGCTTTCCATGGTTCCTCCTCCCTCGGCTCTTCCTCCTGAGCCTCCCACGGCTCCGCCCCTGAGGCCTCTGAGCCTCCAGAGCCTCCCTCAGCTCCGCCTCCAGAGCCTCCCTCAGCTGAGCCTCCCGAGCCTCCTACGGCTCCGCCTCCCGAGCCTCCTGCGGCTCCGCCCCCTGAGCCTCCCAAGCTTTCCATGGTTCCTCCTCCCTCGGCTCTGACTCCTGAGCCTCCCACAGCTCCGCCCCCTGAGGCCTCTGAGCCTCCAGAGCCTCCCTCAGCTCCGCCTCCAGAGCCTCCCTCAGCTGAGCCTCCCTCGGCTCCGCCTCCCGAGCCACCTACGGCTCCGCCTCCCGAGACTCCTGCGGCTCCACCTCCCGAACCTCCTACGACTTCACCGCCAGAACCTTCCAGGTCACTGCCTTTGTGGCCTCCTCCCAGGCCTCCTGACCCAGTCCCTGTCCTGTGGCCTCCTCCCAGGCCTCCTGACCCAGTCCCTGTCCTGTGGCCTCCTCCCAGGCCTCCTGACCCTGTTCCCGTGCTGTGGCCTCTTCCCAGGCCCCCTGACCCAGTCCCTGTCCTGTGGCCTCCTTCCAGGCCTCCTGACCCTGTTCCCGTCCTGTGGCCTCCTCCCAGGCCCCCAGACCTAGTCCCTGTCCTGTGGCCTCCTCCCAGGCCTCCTGACCCAGTCCTTGCCTGGTGGCCAGCTCCCAGACCACCTGAACCTGTCCTTGCCCTTTGTGCCCCCTTGAACTTCCTGCCTGCCATCTGTGCCCCCTTGGACTTCCTGCCTGCCATCTGTGCCCCCTTGGACTTCCTGCCTGCCCTTTGTGCCCCCTTGGACTTCCTGCCTGCCCTTTGTGCCCCCTTGGACTTCCTGTCTACCCTTCGTTGCCCCCTGGACTGCCTGTCTGCCCGTCGTTGCCCCCCTTGGTCTGTCTGCCCACCACAAGCTCCCCCCAGTCAATGGACATTTTTTGTTTTATGTTGATCGTCTGGAATCCGATCCTTGAGGGGGGGCTATGTTAGGAATTCCTTGTCTTGTTTCACTGTTGCCCTTTGTCTGCCACCTTTGCATTCCTTAGTTTTCACTTTTGTCTTTTGGTTAGCCTTCGTGTTCACTTGTCATTGTTTAGAACTACACTTCCCAGAATCCACCTGCCATCTTCACTGCCATTTTGTTCATTGTTTTCACCTGTATCTCATTCAGTCATCACTCACTGTGTATTTAAGCCCTGCTTTTTGTTCACCCCTTGTCGTTCGTTGAATGTTGTTAGCCTGGTGTGTGTTCCCTGCCTGTGTTTTCTAGTTTTATGTTTATTTCCCCATTGAGGGTTTTCCTTTGTGTTTTTTCTTGCTTGTTTATTTAATAAAGTGTAACTGCATTTAGATCCGCATCTCCTCGTCTGCCTTGCTGCTCAATCGTGACAATTATATTATTATAACATTGCCATATTTAATAGACAAGCAACAGTAACGAAGAACATTTTTAATCTAAAATGGTTTAAGAAATTCATAAACATCTACACAAGGCCAAAACCAATCTCCACAGACCGCAGACACACCACCATGTCAGCTGTGAGAGCATGGCACTACTTCCCATCCAACCCAGAATTTGAGAAGTTTCCTCAGGTTGCTGGGTGATGCTAAGACAAAAAAGAGAAAAAAATAAGTTATTGTTTAATGTTCACAAATAACAGAAAAAAATCTTTGAAGTAGTACACAAAAATATTACCATGTTCAACAAAGTTTCTCAAAAGGCCTGTAATGAGATTAAGTTTCTCAGGCTGTATGTCGCCAGCATCACTGTCTTCTGTTTGCTGTGGTTGGGGATACTGGATGGCTTGCAGGATCATCTGTAATCCCAAAAAAATGAATTCAGTGTTCAAGTCATGCTACCAAACCAAATATTTTGTTCAAGTGAATTTATAATTCTTGCACATTTTGACAATTTACCTCAGGTGTGATTTCAGCTTCACTTTCTCATGGGAACAGCAAGGGTAACACATCTAGTCTACAGCTGATAAGTGGCCAGACACCAGTGTCCTTCAATCCCTTTTTTAATTGTTTTAGTTGAGCACCGACTCGGCCAAGGACCTGTAAATTAAAATAATTTTCAGTATTGTAAACATAATAATATAATATAAATAACAATTATAAGTAGTATGAATATGTATAATAAACTAGAAGAGTCTTTGATGAAGTTTGTTAACTTTGTAGTGTTGTTAAGGACAACAAATAGAAACAAAGGAGGACACATAGAATATATTTCAGCATGAGTGAGAAGCTGTTGGAAGAGCAGCATCTTGTTGCTCCTCTTGTTTGGTACTGCAAAGTAAAAGTCCAAACAAAGGTTGGATACTTGTGAGGTGTCATCCTCAGTCCATTCATCTTTCAGCAGCTATAAGATACAAGCATTATTAAGCGCACAGAATTAGCAGCTATTTTTTACATGTCTGCATTTCATCAGAAACCATAAGACACTGTTGAAAGACCTGGTTAATTTTCGTTCCCTACAGTACTGGCAGGTTCAGGATCATGTATCAATGTTATTGTGTTACATTATTATAAAATTAAATCTTATATTTTTATCATATATGTGTTAGAGATGTAAATTGTTTATTAGAATAATATGTTTTATAAAACATCATCTGTTTTTAACTTGATACCTTCAATGTGACAGTTAAATGGAGCAACCCACTGGTTCTTTTCACGTTGTTGATTGTAAAATGAAATGAGGGACCTGTCCCGTTCCTCATCAGTATCCCTGCAATCCAGTGACAGAAAAAGGGTTGGCTGCCTTTTACCTCCTTCACGCAAATGCTCAAAGAAGAGCTGTACAGCCTCCTGAGGGGTTTCCACTGTTTTCCATAAAAAAAAAAAAAAAAGAAAATAATTAGAACCATGAACCGTGACCCTGTACACAGGATAAGCGGTTGACGATGGATGGATGGATGGATAGAACCATGAAAAACAATTTATCAAATTAAAAAGACAATGACTAAAGTTGGAACCCATGAGATATTGCATATCATACAGTATGTAGCCAAGCCATGCATTCATCCTATGTCTGAGTATGTGCCCCTACAAAGAACAAGAGTCATACAATTTTTACAGTTTTTAGTAAAAAGAATGTTAAAGTTTTATGTAAGATCAAGTTTCATTTGATTCGATTTGTATGAGCACAGTAGCATTGAGATGACCTCAAGCTGTAAAAGTATCAGAAAATTAGATTTTATGCAGTTTAAAAAACATTTCCACTTATTTTCCAACCGTGTCTCAAATGCATACAACTATTTTCACCCATGTACATCATAAAATACCATTCAATAAAATGTAATTATTAATTACTTCACAAATGTGTAACCGTAACTGCTGACATTCACAATTGTATAGTTCACCTTCTGTTGCTGGTCCTGAAATACGGTATGAATGAGCTGCAGATGATGGCCCTGGCTGCTCCATGTCATCTTCAAAAACCCTTGTACTGAATGATCTTAAACCAATAAAAAATATAAGACATTTACCTTACAAATAACAATGATGCAGTTATAAACAATTTCATGTTTATGTTGTTGTGCTATGCACAATCCTTGTCCATCTCACAATCATTTACTATGGGTCATAGCAGCCTTCGTAACAACTGAATTCATACGTGAATTGGTGCAGATGTGTACACAACTCAAATTGGAATTTAGTTTGCACTCCTCGGCATGCAAAGCCAACATTTGCAGTGGCATGGTGGTGTTGCAGGTGACACAGGGCACCTTTGGCATCTTTGCAAATTCTGCTGAAATGTAGTGAAGAGCCTGAGTGTCCATCTCCTCCTGAAGGGGCACCAAAAATAGGACATTTTTGCCACTGTTCGAGACAGACCGAATTTGCCGACCAGAGTAACCCTCTGTGTCCATGGAGATAAGAGTCATTCTTCTCTGGCCACTTCCTCCTGCAACAGAATTTGTATGTATGTAATGAATGGATCCTAATTGACAGATAAGTTTGGGGAACTCTTCCTCCATAATTGTTACTATCTATAAATGGATAATTCATGAAAAGTCAAACATAAGGTTTCAAATGTACACCAGGTAATAGAAAAAATTGCAACATTGCATATAGCTTTTTGAATACAAAAAGCATTCAAATATACCAAATCATCAGACATTTAAGCACTTACATCTGCATGTTTGCAGTCCTCTGCTATTGTCACCACTTTTTTCCCTAACCCTGCCTGAGCCAGTTCCAATTCTACTGTAGGCTTCGGGGTTAGGGTTGTCGGTGAAGGTAGAACACAGACTGTGATGTCTGTGCACTTAGTAGGCACTGTCCTGGTAATCCAACCTTTGCCTCTCTTTGCGTCAATTTTAGAATTAAACATATTTGGAAACTGTCTAAGGAAATGCAAGTAAATAAGAGCTTTCAAAAGTATGAAGTGGCATTCACAAGTGGCATTGAGTTCAGAGAATGAGTAGTATTACATTATAATTAAAATATAATATAATATAAAAAAAATGTTGTCAAAAATGTACAAAACATGCACAAACCATTAAATAATGTGTTATAATTCTCTACCTCTTTAAAGCCTGGTTGACTCTGGCAGATGCATCGGTGCTGGTAGAGGGAGTAATAGAGGAAGTAATAGAGGGAGTAATAGGGGGAGTAATAGGGGGAGTAAGGTGTTGCTTGAGGCACGTTGAGGAGGCCTGACAGGTGCAGAAACAGTGTTTTGAGTGTGACCTGCTGACAACTCCCTGGAGATGGCTGTGACTAGTGCCTGAGCATACACTCTACAGTGTTCTATTTTAAAAAAAAAAAAAGGTATATACATGTAATTAACAATTTAACACGGAAATATGCCACGATGCACATCAGTAACCATCAGCTTAACCTGAGCCAAGTTAAAAAACATGTTAAGGTCTAAAATTGTTATGTTCGTTATTGTCAAATTACCTTTCTTCTCCTGCTCTTACTACACATAGGCCTATTTTCTTTCATCGAGTGTGTCGACAATTCGCCATATAAAATTCTTCATCAATTTAAATTAGGCTGCATGTCTCTACTATGTTAGTACTGCTACCATCAATGGGGGAAAAAACAACAACACTGAACTTTAATAAAATATTACTTACAGCAGTTGCAGTCGTTGGCACAGGTTGTCCCGCCATGACTTTAAGTCAGTGTATCCTACTATCTACAATTGATTCCAAAACTAGATTCTACTCCGATCGTGGGGGGAGGGGGTTGGGGGTTTGGCGCGTAAGCCACGTGACTACACTTATATTTACCGTGTAAATAAAGAAATTTGAAAAAGACAAAAGATAATTCAGTACATAATACTGCTTGATACAAATTAAAAATAATTTTTTTAACTAGATAAATTTGAAGACTGCCAGCTCGGTAATTCGGCAACTGCCATCTAGTGGTAGCTGCCTGCCTTGCCTTTCAGTTGCGTGTGGATCATTAATGCTGAAAATGCAGAAAGCAAGTCTCAAAATCCAAATGAACCGAACAGGATCGACTCAAGGAATCAATAAATGCACGCGTGTCTAAATTGTCACACTTTAATACAAAGCAGAACATTTATACTCGCAAACATGACTTTATTTGTACAAAATATTTCTGAAGATAATGTGTACTCTGGGGAACTTACAACTTTTAACTGTTTCATGTGATGTGCTGGAGACAGTTGTGGTGGCAGTGGTTGCGTTGGAGGTAGTGGAGACAGTGGTGGCGTTCGAGGCAGTGGTGGCAGTGTAGACAGTGGTGGTGGCGCTGGAGGCATTGGTAGTGGTGAAGGCAGTGGTGGTGGCGGAGACAATGGTGGTGGTGGAGGCAATGGTGGCAGTGGAGGCAGTGGTGGTGGTGGCAGTGGAGGCAGTGGTGTTGGAGGCAGTGGTGGTGTTGGAGGCAGTGGCGGTGGAGGCAGTGGTGGTGTTGTTGGATGCAGTGGTGGTGGTGGAGACAGTGGTGGTGTTGGAGGCAGTGGTGGCGGTGGAGGCAGTGGTGGCGGTGGAGGCAGTGGTGGCGGTGGAGACAGTGGCGGTGGAGACAGTGGTGGTGAAGGCAGTGGTGGTGGCATTGGAGGTGATGGTGGAGATAGTGTTGGCATTGGAGGCATTGGTGGAGGCAGTGATGGTGGTGATGGTGGTGGTGGAGGTGTTGATGTCTTTTATTGGGGGGCTGTTTTCTCCAGAGGTGTTTAGATTTTGAATGTGCAGGGGACTGTCTTGTATTATGCCTTTTCTCTTTGCCTTTATTTTATGAGGGATTCTTGGCATCTCCTCTATATATGGCTTTAGATTGTCTATGTTGACCTTGGGTAGAACCTTGACACAGCTATCCACAAGATCAACATATTTCCCCTCAACTCTGATCCCTGTAAAAGGACTAAGGTAGTCAGGATCAAGCTTTCCCCCTTTACGTTGCTGTGATCAAACTTTTTGTCTCCATACAAGATCCCCAGTTTTGTACAATGTGACCAGCATTTTTTCAGTCCTTTCTATTTTTTTCTACAGCATCCTGATGTTGTTTCCATAAAACCTGGAGAATTTGTTCCTGCTGTTTTATCCCTAACCCTAACTTCCTCCATTGCACTCTCAACCTACATGTGATAACCAAAAAGTTTAACTATTCAAATATTGGATCAGAAATCTGGACTCAGGAACTGGCAGAGATAATGAAACGTGATTATTTTCTCAAACCTGGTAGTGCTCTGGGATTTCTGAAGGGTAGCATGCCTCTCTGCCAAATATTAGGAAATACCAAAATATTCCAAACATCACTGAATCCAAATACTGGTCCCACATGTTTGGTTTACTATTGGCCAGTTTTCCCATGGCCCTAGGTTTTCAGACGTCACATTGTATTTGTTAGGAATCAGACAAGGGCAGACGAGGAGTTAGGGAACCTAGGCACTTCGACGGATGTTGGCCCATTCAAATAAGTTGCCATATGACACATAGGCGGTGCAATGGACCGTACGCCTGAATTTGGATCCAAATTGCCACTTAAGCAGATGGCGAGTCGGCGTTTTTGCCCTAATTGCGTATACGGCGCAATTATTGCGCAATAGGCTGTTGGTTGACACCACCGGGGGCGCTCTTGCACTGCGAAAAAAACGAACGGCCACCGAACGGCCTATTTCGTCCACCTAGGCGCCTATCCTTCATTATTTCGTCCACCTATCAGCCTAAAGTGCCACCTAAGTGACTACTCTCCACCGTGGTCTTCCTCACGTCCCACCAATGGCCTATTCGTCCACCTAACTGCCTATTTTTCATCATTATGTCCACGAAGTGCCCAAAGTGCCACCTAAGTGACTACTCTTCACCGTGGTCTTCCTCACGTCCCACGAACGGCCTATTCGTCCACCTAAGTGCCTATTTTTCATCATTGTGCCTAAAGCGCCACCTAAGTGACTACTCTTCACCGTAGTCTTCCTCACGTCCCACGAACAGCCTATTCGTCCACCTAAGCGCCTATTTTTCATCATTGTGCCTAAAGCGCCACCTAAGTGACTACTCTTCATTGTAGTCTTCCTCAGGTCCCACGAACAGCCTATTCGTCCACCTAAGTGCCTATTTTTCATCATTGTGCCTAAAGCGCCACCTAAGTGACTACTCTTCACCGTAGTCTTCCTCACGTCCCACGTGACACTTGGGCCAATTAAGCATGAAAACGGGTCGAAGGGACACGAGGCTCCAGTCACGGCCCCAGGGGCCCCTGACGAGGCGTGGGTGTCAATTTCGGGCCAAACGGCGTCATCGGCTGCTGTTTGGCCCCCGGGGGTCCGAGGGGCCCCAAACTTCGCATCCTGGTAGCCTAGGGTCCCCACTGCCACATACTAGGAGCCCGAGTCCCTAGAGCGCAGGGAAATATTTTTGACCTTCTTTTTTCAAAATCTCTCACAATGGCCTCGTGCACTCATAGACAGAAAGACCCTCTCCAAAGGGTCCAGTGAAAATATAGGGTAGGGTTAGGAAACAGACTCAGGGCCCACCTAGGACCCTGAAACCCTGGATCCTGACCCAGGGGCCCCTGGACTACCACCGTGTCAAATTTGGAGCAGCTGCGACCTTTTGACCCCTGCTTTCCAGACATCCGTCCTGCAACCTATTCGATGTTGGCTGTTCATTGACACTTGGGCCAATTAAGCATGAAAACGGGTCGAAGGGACACGAGGCTCCAGTCACGGCCCCAGGGGCCCCTGACGAGGCGTGGGTGTCAATTTCGGGCCAAACGGAGTCATCGGCTGCTGTTTGGCCCCCGGGGGTCCGAGGGGCCCCAAACTTCGCATCCTGGTAGCCTAGGGTCCCCACTGCCACATACTAGGAGGACGAGTCCCTAGAGCGCAGGGAAATATTTTTGACCTTCTTTTATCAAAATCTCTCACAAAGGCCTCTTGCACTCATAGACAGAAAGACCCTCTCCAAAGGGCCCAGTGAAAATATAGGGTAGGGTTAGGAAACAGACTCGGGGCCCACCTAGGACCCTGAAACCCTGGATCCTGACCCAGGGGCCCCTGGACTACCACTGTGTCAAATTTGGAGCAGCTGCGACCTTTTGACCCCTGCTTTCCAGACATCCGTCCTGCAACCTATTCGATGTAGGCTGTTCATTGACACTTGGGCCAATTAAGCATGAAAACGGGTCGAAGGGACATGAGGCTCCAGTCACGGCCCCAGGGGCCCCTGACGAGGCGTGGGTGTCAATTTTCGGGCCAAACGGAGTCATTGGCTGCTGTTTGGCCCCCGGGGGTCCGAGGGGCCCCAAACTTCGCATCCTGGTAGCCTAGGATCCCCACTGCCACATACTAGGAGGACGAGTCCCTAGAGCGCAGGGAAAATTTTAACACCCACCTAGGACCCTGAAATCCGGGATCCTGAACCGGGGGCCCTTGGACTACCACCGTGTCAAATTTGGAGGAAATTAATGAAAATAGGCTGGTCGTGGGACGAGAGGAAGACTACGGTGAAGAGTAGGCACTTAGGTGGCACTTTAGGCTGATAAGTGGACGAATTACTGAAAAATAGGCGCCTAGGTGGATGAATAGGCTGGTCATGGGACGAGAGGAAGACTACGGTGAAGAGTAGGCACTTAGGTGGCACTGTAGGCTGATAGGTGGACGAATTACTGAAAAATAGGCGCCTAGGTGGATGAATAGGCTGGTCATGGGACGAGAGGAAGACTACAGTGAAGAGCAGGCACTTAGGTGGCACTTTAGGCTGATAGGTGGACAAATTACTGAAAAATAGGCGCCTAGGTGGATGAATAGGCTGTTCGTGGGACGAGAGGAAGACTACGGTGAAGAGTAGGCACTTAGGTGGCACTTTAGGCTGATAGGTGGACAAATTACTGAAAAAAAGGCGCCTAGGTGGATGAATAGGCTGTTCGTGGGACGAGAGGAAGACTACGGTGAAGAGTAGGCACTTAGGTGGCACTTTAGGCTGTTAGGTGGACGAATTACTGAAAAATAGGCGCCTATGTGGATGAATAGGCTGGTCGTGGGACGAGAGGAAGACTACGGTGAAGAGTAGGCACTTAGGTGGCACTTTAGGCTAATAGGTGGACGAATTACTGAAAAATAGGCGCCTAGGTGGCACTTTAGGCACTTCGTGGGAAAGGATTAGGGATCCTGGCCCCCTAGTGGTGGAAAAAACATCCCCCTAAGTGCCTAAGGTTCCGTAAACCAAATTCTGAGGGAAAACCATTCATTTAAGTTGGACGTTGGGTCCGGAATGGTGCCTTTTCATCCATTTGTCCCCCTATTTCACCATATGGCAACTTATATGAACTAGCAAAAATCCACAGACTGCCTATTTTCCCTTAGGGAACATGACATCAGTGAATAACTTAAATGACAGCCCATTGACGCGAATCCCTAAGCGCTGCGCGGCACCCCCTAATAGTTTTTTGGCCCCCAAACGACGCCTATGGTTCGATCGGGCCTCTCCCCCTGAGGCCGGGGACGGTGGTCCCGTCTCCTGAGACCCTCCAGGGGCCCCGCAACGGGGCAAAATGGCCCTAAAAATGCTTTTACAGGTAAGTCACAGGAAAGATGCATTACATTAAAAGGTCATATTTCATAATTACAGTGGTTATATGTGGTGAAACCTACTGTACACCACACAGGGGACACACCACAACACACTGATGTACATTTCAGCTATTATTTATGCAAAATTAGCATAATATTCAACTGTCCGTGGGGAAGCCTATAGGGCACCCGTCAAATAGTTTACAGGATGGATGCTGTTTTTGACCGGATGTATCTCAAGAACTAAGCCGACTTTCGGGCTCCATACTCTGGGGTCACGGGGGGCCCATGGGTCCCTACCCATGCCCGGAGTTTGGAGCTCCAAGTCGGCGTGGTTTCCGAGATACACCCGGTCAAAGCTGCACCGGAAGTGGCCGTATCTCGGAAACGGAAGGTCCCAGGAGCTGGGGACGGTGGGGTCAGAAGGGGCCCTATGGGCCCCTCTCATGCCCAGAGTTTGGAGCTCCAACTCGGCTTAACTCCCAAGATACATCTGGTTATACAAAAGGGACTTTTGGACAAAACGGTCTATATCTCGGAAATGACGAGGCCTAGCGGATCGTCCTTTGGGGCGGTGAGGGGCTCCTAGGGGCCCTCTCAGACCCCAGAGTCCCGAGCCTCTGGGACCCTTCCTTCCGAAGTGCACCCTTTCCTGTTGGGCGCTAGAAGCTTGGGCCCGTTGGAGAGGGCCCCTCGGGACCTTACTTTGACCAGAGTTTGGTGTCACTAGGCGGCCGGGTCCCCGAGTTATAGTCTTTCAAAGTTTGGAGCCAACCTGCAACTTATTTGACAGAGCCCCTATAGGCTTCCTCCCAGACTGTACATTAATGGGTCATATTTCATAACTACAGTGGTTTTATGTGGTGAAACCTTGAAATGAACTGTCCAAAGACTGCTCACAGGGGCCTAAATGTACAGCATATCTGTCCCTGTCAAATATGGACTTAATCAATCAAAATGTTATGTGTGATTACAACATAGATGGAGACAATGTATTTAAAGCCTTTTATTAAATTTAAAGTAGAAACATTGAGTGCAAAAGCTTACATTTAGTGCAAAAGTAAAACTTAAATGTCAAGTTAAATGAATAAATAATCTTAAAATTGACACACTTGTGCTATTAAAAAACACACACACACACATACAAATTTGCAATTTGAAAGTTTTTTCCAAATGTAGAAAATATATAAATAGCATATATATTATATCTTAAAAGTCTCTAAGACTTACAGAGACAAAATATTAAAAAAGTTATTAAAAATGTAAAAAAAAAAAAGTTGTTTCTTTATATGATCTAACAAAATCACAAATGTTCAAAGTTTTATACATTTAGTTGGAACCCAGGAAGTCTTGGAAATTCAAAGTCAGCAGGTCACCAAATTGATCATTAAAACCATGGGCAGGATCTGCCTCTGTAAAAAAAAAAACATTCACTGTTAACAGACCATTCAGATAATAGCCTGATTTGCTGACACAAAATCTATTAACACTTACCCTGCATCATAAAAGACTCATCCTGTAAACCGTCTGGACGTTGTTCACTGTCTCCAATGCTCTCAGGCTGATCCATGGATTCACCTGTAAAATTTTTTATTTTTTTTTTAAATTCCATTCTGTAAAAATACTCATGTTCAAATAAGATTGCAGATTGGTTTACTTACCTAGCAATTCCAAAAATCCTCATCCTGTTGCATCTGTGAAGCTGGCACTTCGTCTGACCTTGTCATACTTTCAGTGATATCCAATGTGCTGGCCATTGGAATGTCAGGATTTGTTTTCCTCAGGCGAGTGAGGATCTAAGTGCCGTTATTTAATGAGGAAACAAACAGTGAACAGGATAACTAAAAAATAACTAAACAATACAGGGAACAAACAAAACATCCACGAGGGGATAACAAAATATAAACATGAAAAACATCCACGGAGAGCACGGGCAGGAGAAACATTGAAGACAACCACAACATTCAACAACCAACAATGAAAGAACAAACAACAGGGCTTAAATACACAGGGATGATGATGATTGAATTAACCACAGGTGAGAACAATGACAAAGTGCTGGCAGTGATGAGGGCCGGGAATCATGGGAATTGTAGTTCAAGACAATAGACACGAGAAACACGGGGCAGACAACCAGGGATCGTAACAGTATTGAGCTGAAATAAAATGTGTGTATATATATATATATATATATATATATAATTTTTTTGTTGTTGAATAAAATAGATATAATTTTTTATATTACAACAAAAACATAGTAAATAACAACAACCACAATCCAGAATCCAGAATCGGTCTGGATTCGCTGGCCAAAGGTGGTCAGCGCAGACCACAACGATCTGCCCAGGTCTGTCGGTCCTGGGCGAGTCCCATCCAATTGTGTCCCAGATCTTGTCGTAGCGAGTTGCGCCATCGTGTTGCAGGGCGCCCGCGTGGCCGCTTGATGTCGATCGGCAACCAGACAGTGACTTCGCGTTTCCATCTTTCGTCCGTCTGCCACATCAGGTGTCCAGCCCAGCGCTTCTTGGCCTTGTTGGCCAGGTCCACCACGTCGGCCACCCTGGTCATGGCCTGCAGCTGCTCGTTGCGGACGTGGTCGATCCTTTTAACCCCGACCATGCGGCACTCGATTGCGTGTTCAATTACGGCCAGCTTTTGTCGGTCGGCCGCCGTCGTTGCCCAGGTCTCGGCCCCGTAGAGCATGGCCGGCAGGACGGTGCTGTTGAATAGGGCGACACTGATGTCCGGGTCGATGGCTCTGTTGGTGGCCGTCTCAGCAATTGAGCTAAAACTGACCCAGGCGGCTCGGCGTCGTCGTGCCAGTTCTCGACCAATCTTGTGGTCGGTAGTCAGCTCCTGGCCCAAGCAGATGTATCTATCGACTTGCTGGAGCTGGTGCTGGCCGACATGAAGGGTAGTGTCGGCCACCTGGTCGTTGCGCATCCACTTGGTTTTGGCCAGATTGATTTTAAGGCCGCACCGAGCGCCAGCCTGGTTGAGCTGGTCGAGCCGCTGCTGTGGTCTCGCACAGCCCGAGCACGTCGCAGCGGATGCTGTTCAAGCCTTGCAGGATGGCAGCCAGGTTGGCCTCATTCCACACAGTCCTGGCGTTGAAGGTAGCAATGTCGAACGCCATGGTGTAGTCCGGTCCTTTGGTCGGTTTCCAGATGGCGGACTGGTACCTGAGATTCTTAGCAGCCTCTCGTCCCTGGCCGGATCGCTCCGCTGCCGTAGAACGGGCGCAGGGGCGTGCAGGGTACTGAGGCCCTTGTTTGTCATTGTCGTTGCAGTTGGGTTCAGACCTCGGCTTGCAAGGCCACTAGGTCTGTGCCCTTGTCCTTAGCCAGGTGTCTGTCATCTTCTCAGCATGGTTGAACCTGCCAGGAATTGCTTCCCGCTGTACATCGACGACAGACTCCTGTTTCAGCCCTCCGCAACGGTGAGGCGGACGAATAGGACTTGGGGGAAACCACAATAATAATAATAATAATAACAGAATATAACAGCAAATGGCAGTATTTGTTTTGGTGTCAGATTTCAACTCCTTTGAACACAATTCAACACGCCTCCCAGTTATTGTAAATTACTTTGTCAGGAGAGTTTGTAGATGATCCCAACCAAATTGCATGCAAATTGGGTCAACAGTGTAAAATTTGATTAAAAACAAGTGTTAAGGATTTGCATTAATAAGATATTGATAGTCAATGAATCAAGTGTATTGTCCTGAAAATTGGGCAATGCTTAAGCAGATCCGGTGAAAAAGCAGCAGTTTGGGCATGATATGTAAACACGTACACACGTCATATACCATACATATACTAATGTAAACACAAGTTACAAATTAGAAAAAAATTAACTCAAACAAAACATACAAAAGCATGATGCTTAGAATAATAAAGAATTCCAACAAGAAAAGAAAATTGTCTTTAAAACTCAGAAAACACACAACCGAGTGCACAAGGTCATCAAAAGCAACTTGGAGAGCTTAAATAGGAATGCAGCCAGAGACCTGGAATAATAGTGTTTTCCAGAGTGCAAATTATGACATTAGGACAAGCCACAAACTCAAATGAAGCTAAACATGCTTTGTAGGGGAGTTCAAAGCCATTGTAGGTGGACAACCAGCCGCCACAAACAGAAATTAAATTAGTCCACAAACCAAAACTGAATAACACAAAAGAACAGAATAAATTAAACAGAAAACAAAGCAAATCCAAAAAGAATAAACTGTGCAGAGGGTAACTGGAGTTAATAATGATGTGCCCCTACAAGTAAAATCATGACATTGTTACATTAACAAATCATTTACACATGCATTAAGAAAATTTTAAAAGTGATTAAAAGAAAGTTCAAAAATACAAAATTCAAAAAGGGAAAAAAAAAACACCTTTAATGTGACAAAACAATACTGAAAGACATGAGTTCATCTTTCAAGATGTGTTTTGACATGCTTCATAAGTTAATCTTTTTTGTTATATCATTCCGAACATGTACTTTCTAGCTTCTGTGGAACACGAAAGGAGAAATTTACTGAAGAATGTACTTGTCATTGTTTCCATGCAAGTATGGGGCCAGGAAGTGCTACCATTAGACTCCAGATGTTTTTGATGGAACTTTAATGATGAATGAATGACAGTCAGCAGAAATTGTGATCTGTTCTTTTAAATTCACAGGAACAATTCTCGATGAATTACCCTATGTATCCTCTCAACCACTAACCAAGTCTGCCGGGGAAAGAAGTGTACACCCAAACAAATAATTTTTCAACAAATACAGCTTCTTTCTAGAGCTTAACGTTTGTGTATGTGTGTGCATGCTAAATGCACTTTCTCATCTGAATGATGCAATAAATCTATACACCCCAGAGCACCCTCTAAGGAGAAAATGTGGTACTACATGAAATGCTAACATGTCTGTGGTGTGTAACTCAAGATGGTTACAATCGTCTCAATTTAGGTAGGCACATTTGTATGGTGGGTGGTGTTCTCCTGTTGCAGGTGTTATGAGTCTAAAACTACTCATACTTATCATGAACTCGTGATTTGTTAATTCAGAATTATGTCATGACTTTACCTGAAGGGGCACTTCATTATTGACTCATTACACTACACAAGTACTACACTATTCATGTAAGTATCTTTTATAATCTTTTGGTGGTTTATCACGAAGATGTAGTCATGTCATGTGTGTGTATGGTGAGAAAATTAGTTGTGGGAGCAACAGTTGTAGGGTGAGGGAATGGGATGGAGAATCATGCAAAATTGGTTAAGATACATTTATTTGTGGCAATTATTAATATTTCTTTTATTAATAAGTTTGATAAGGACGATCCATGTAAATAATGGCAGAATAATCCTATAAGTTTTTGATGTTTGTGGAGAAACTGCAGACAGCCAAAGTTAGTATAAATTATGAAATATTAAATAAAGTGTGCTTTTTATTTTTTTTTTACAGGCAAGTCATTAAGAACAAGTTCTTATTTACAATGGCGGCCTGACAAGTGGAATAACCACTTAGGGAAAGGTAATGGGCTAAAATAAATACAGTACATTAGAAATACATACAGGTTAACAATTACAATAAATACAATTTAAAACAACACAGTAGACAACACAAAATGATTATGTAGAGAAGCAACTGCATGTGTCTGTGAACAAGGATGATATAATAGATTTAAAAGATGAAATTGAAATTAGTGTATCTAGTTTGAGAATATTTTGCAGGGCATTCCAGTCGCGAGCGGCAGCAGATTGAAAAGAAGCAAGACCAAAGGCAGAGTTAGTTTTGGGAATACATAATTGAAGACGAAGTGAGGACCGGGTGTTGTATGTGACATGCTTTGGCTTAATTAAAGGTTTACTAGGTTAATAAATAGCTCTGGGTAGCTCAGTGGTAAAAATGCTGGCTACCACTCCTGGAGTTTGCTAGTTCGAATCCCAGGGCATGCTGAGTGACTCCAGCCAGGTCTCCTAAGCAACCAAATTGGCCCGGTTGCTTTGGAGGGTAGTCACACTGGGTAACCTCTTCACAATAGCTATAATGTGGTTCGCTCTTGGTGGGGCATGTGGTGAGTTGTGCATGGATGCCGTGAAGCCTCCACACCTATATCTCAGCAGTAGCGCGCTCAACAAGCCACATGATGGGCGGGTTGACGGTCTCAGACGCGGAGGCATCTGGGATTCGTCCTCCACCACCCGGATTGAGGCAAGTCACTACGCCATCATGAGGACTTAGAGCACATTAGGAATTGGGCATTCCATAATTGTGAGAAAAAGGGGAAAAAAAAGGTTAGCTATAATGATATAGCTTATCTATAATTCATGCTATTAATTCATGATTATTCTTGTACCCTTATTGTAAAATGTTACCAGAATATGTTTGTGAACTGAAAACCAACAAGATACAATCAAATCTACTTGATTTAAATGTTTTATGAGCATGCTTATGTTCATTAATGTTAATGTGCTGGATTAGCATGTGTACACGTGAATAATTCACCAGTTTATATGTCATATCAACATGTTGCATTAGTATTGTAAGAAATAGTATGTACAAATTATGTTTATGGTATGGAGACACTGAAGGTAAAAAGAAGTTTACTGTGATTTGCATTATATTGTGCAGACATTTTTTTCATTATTATTATTGCCCTTCTCTGCGTGCATTATTGAAACTCAAACGGCGAGCCAGAATCCCTGATCTGTGAGCCAAAACTCATCCTGATTCAACCCGGATTCACTAGATGGAAGAGTTGTGCACCTTGGAAAAAAAATTATATCACCAAAACATACTACCCGGGTAGAGGAAAAAACATTAAAAGGCCTTTTTACACATTAACACTACACAAAAACACTTACACAACTACACATTGACATTTCCACATTGCAAGGGCCAAGGAACCTAAACATCAATGGATATTAGTTTTTTTTTTTCCTTTAAGTGTTACACATCTCCAAATCCCACTACAAACAGGTGAGCAAATATTAAGTCAAATTAGGAAAATAAGCATTTAGCCAAACTACTAAACGCTACCACAACAACATCTATCTCTCAGGAGACGAAAACACAGCCAATCATATCGGGAACAGGAAATGTCGGGTCCCCTCCCTGCTATAAAAGACCAGCTAAACCACCATGCAATTTCCATTCTGGTCTAAGATGGTTTACACAGTTTGCTAGCTGGTAGACCAGCAAATACATGCTTTTCACCTGAAAAGCCTAGCTGGTGAAGTTGGTTGACCAGCATGGCCTTTTAGGTGAAGCTGGTTAGGCAAGTTAAGAAGCCTGGTGGGTGCACCAGCACACAAAATACAACATAAGCTGATGACCAGCAATGCTGGCCTTTTCAGCAGGGCGACGGTGACACATTCCCAGGTGACATGTACTGGCCTTAAATAAACAGGCAGTGACCAAGATGATGACCTAATGCGGTCCACTAATACTTTAGGCGTTAACATACCCTGCCACACACATTTACTTAAGTTTTAATTTTACATATTTCCTTATGAACTTTTTAACAGCATTTTCAAACAATGCTTTGGTAACCACAAAAGTAAGATTTTAAATTAGTCAGAAAGTGTATTTTAACCTGATCCCAAATAGAATCTCACAAACAAAAATCACATTTGCCTGAGGAGGTAACCATTTTAAAAGTAGGCTGCTAACACGCTGTTCATAGTGGTCAATTCACAAGTTTTCAATTCACTTGTTAAAACAGCAATACCAGTTGAAGCATGAATACACATGGTCAAAGTCTGTTTAGACAAACTTTTAAAGCTTTATTTATGGACAGCATTTGCATACAAGGTTTTAGGTACCACAAGTCTCTTTTTTGCCTTGATTTGAACACTGGATTCACCACAGCAGATAGCAGTTCTTTAAAACAGTTTGCATCCATACACTGAAGCTTATTTCAGCTATGCATAACTAGTTGTGTTGAGTACTCAAATTAGTAATTTAAATCCTTCTGTATGGATCAGAACAGTTTTGCATCCAATTCTCACATCTGTGGATTTACAAAATATGTCATGTGTTTTGGAGTGTGTAATGCTGATGTGGCTTTACAGGCAGTGACCACTTCCTGCTGCACTGTAATTACTTAGCAATGAAATTCATTATTGTGATTTAGGGGGAGTTACAGGAAACCTATTGATTCTAGTCCCTTAAATAACCTTAAATATTGTGTGTGTGTGTGTGTGTGTGTGTGTGTGTGTGTGTGAGAGAGAGAGAGAGAGAAGAGAGAGAGAGAGCAAGAGAGAGAAAGAAGGCCTGAGAGTCACTATTGGCAAAGTATTTCTATGCACAGAGCCAAAAGGACATTTTTAAACAGCTGAGTAATGACATACTGTTTTGTACATGCAGACACCCGCCACGCTCCAGGAGGAGGAGTTTAGAAGTACAATTAAATATGAGGACACTCAAGACTACATGTAAAACATCAACTAATATGACATTAAAATGTGTTTTCAGTGATTTTATGTCTCACTCTTCAGCCCTATTTGGACTGCAATTGTTTCTCAGGATGACATCTGTAAAAGTACATTTTCATTAGATGACAATTAAATCACGGGGTACGAGCGAGACATTTTGTCGATCACATGATTGCAGTTACACTTGTTATATGGAAAATTCATCAATCCACATACTGTATCCTCTATATGCATTTAAATGGAATTACACTAAAGTGAAAATAAAAATTTTAAAGCATGAGGAAACTGCACTGCAAAGCGCTGCAGACATTTACAGTGTACATTTTCACATACGGAGCAAGCTAATATTCGTGCAAAGAGCAATTAAACAAATCAAGAAATTGTAGGGACAAGACTGTTTATCAACGCAGCCAAATAAATCTGTCAATGGTGGAACGCATGTTTCATCACCCATATCACTTCAGTTGTGCCGCTTGCGTGCTCTCTCCTAAGCGTACGCAAGGAGATAAAGAAACCGCACATATCAAGGACAGTTAAAATAGTTTGAGGTGCTATGTGTCACGAACACAGAGAACGCCTCCCCCTACAGCCATCGGAGATCAGATTCTCTGGAGTACTGACCTTATAGACTACATTTCCCATAAGCCCGCATACCTAGGTCTGATTACTCTACAGATGTTCCCTGTTTGCCACGCTCTATTTAAACCACTCAGTTCTTTCATTCATTGCGAAGTCTTGTTTGCTCCGGCTACATTTCCAAGCATTCCCCTGTTTAGTCTCTCAGTCTTTCGTGTACCTACCTTGCTCTGTTTACTGTTTATCGTTGTTTGCTGCCTGCCCCGAACTCCTGCCTGCTCTGACTCAGACTTTGATTGCCTCTCATCTATCTGTTTGCCTGCTACCTGACCATAGCCTGTACGACTTTGAATATTCTATTAAACACTGCTGATGGATCCCAACTTACCTGAGTCTTCATTACAGAAGACTTCGCCAAACAACGATCCAGCGGTGATTTTGCGCATGACGGAGGAACTTTCAGCTCAAGCTAATCGGCTGTCAGAACAACAACAGCAGCTCGGACGGCTTACGGCAGCAGTAGAGGAGATGATGCGCTCCATGCATGTGCTGCACCAGCCTACACCAGCGCCGGCACCTGCAGTACCTCTAACCGGCTTGGCGGTAACCGCCACGCCCCACCTAGTCACTTTCGCGAGCCCACGACTCGCGCTACCCGAGAAGTTTGACGGTTCGCCGTCAAAATGCAAAGGGTTCGTCATGCAGTGCTCGCTGTTCCTCTCACAGCAACCGGCACTATACCCCTCTGATGAGAGCAAAATTCTCTTTATGAGCTCCGTACTCTCGGATAGAGCCCTAGATTGGGACACCGCACTCTGGACCAACCAAGGATTTGCTCAGTTTACATTCGATTCCTTCCGACAAGGCTTGATTGACGGTTTTGATCACCCAGAAAGCGGTAAGAACGCCGGCGAACAACTTCTGGCTCTCTGCCAAGGCAATCGTACAGCTGCGGACTACGCACTCTCCTTTCGAACCCTTGCAGCCCAAACTGGCTGGCTCAAATCTACTCACAAGCTCCTCTTCCGGCAGGGTCTTGATACTGAACTCCAATCCGAGCTGGATCAATTCATAGCACTGGCAATCCGCATAGACAACCTCATCCGTTCCAGACGCCCAGCCCGGTGGTCCACATCTTCCTCTACGGTACACCAGCAAAACAACACATCTGAGCCTATGCAGGTCGATCGGTCACACATCTCTCCCGAGGAAAGGGAACGCCGTTACTCCAACCGCCTCTGTCTATATTGCGGTCAAGCTGGACATCTACTCTTCAACTGCCTGACGCGGCCGTCACGAACTTCACGTCCTGGGGTGAGTCTGCTTATTTCCTCAACTTTGGCTGGAACCTGCCTCGAAGTACCCGTTAAACTTGCTTACCCTTCAACCTGTACTGACACTCAAGCTTTGATAGACTCCGGGGTGGCGGGAAACTTTATTGATGAGGCTTTCTGTGAACAGTATCAAATTCCCCTGACGGCATGCAATCCTCCCTTGACAGTGGCGGCGCTAGATGGTCGGCCTCTGGGATCCGGCAGAGTGTGTTACACCACCTGCGACATCCTCCTGCAGGTGGGGGTACTACACACTGAAACCATACGCTTCTACGTCATCCAATCTCCTCGCAATCCTGTAATTCTTGGCTTTCCCTAGCTCCGACTACACGACCCACAAATTTACTGGTGGGACAATCAACTCTCTCAGTGGGGGCCCTACCTGTTCTACGAAATGTCTGCGAATCATTCGACCTACCAACGTGGGGTCCACCCACGTCGTTAGGAATTCTGACACATCCCCAGCGATACCTCCAGCATACGCCGACTTAAGTGAGGCCTTCTGCAAGGCCAAGGCATCACTACTTCCACCGCATCGTTCCAGCGACTGCGCTATTGAGCTCAATCCCGGTGCTACACCACCCCTTGGCAGAATCTATCCCCTGTCTGAACCTGAATCTCTCGCCATGAAGTCCTACATCGAGGAGGAACTAGCCAAGGGTTTCATCTGACACTCCACCTCTCCAGCGGCAGCTGGTTTCTGCTTCGTGGGCAAGAAGGATGGCTCGCTCTGCCCCTGTATTGACTATCGTGGCCTGAACGACGTCACTGTGAAGTTCCGATACCCACTGCCTCTAGTTCCCTCCACCATAGAACAACTGAGGTCAGCAAAAATCTATACTAAGTTGGACTTGCGAAGTGCCTACAACTTGATTCGTATTCGGGAGGGGGACGAGTGGAAGACCGCCTTTTCCACCACCAGCGGCCACTACGAATATCTGGTCATGCCGTTCGGCCTGTCCAACAGCCCCTCAGTGTTCCAATCCTACATTAACGACGTCTTCAGGGATATGCTCAATAGGTGCCTGATCGTATATATCGATGACATCTTGATCTACTCCGATTCCCTCGAGGAACACATCGTCCAGGTTAAAACGGTGCTGAAGCACCTGATCCAACATCAGTTGTATGCCAAGGCTGAGAAATGTGAGTTCCACTTAAGATCAGTTGCCTTCCTGGGGTACATCATCAGCAGTGAGGGGGTGGCCATGGACGACAATAAGGTCCAAGCCGTACTGAACTGGCCTCAACCCACGACGGTGAAGGAACTCCAACGTTTTCTGGGATTCTCCAACTTCTACCGGAGGTTTATCAGAAACTTCAGCACCGTCGCCTCACCTCTCCCCGCCATGGTAAAGGGGCATCAAACCAAACTTCACTGGACCTCCGATTCCCTCCGGGCCTTCGCTCAGCTAAAGGAGCGCTTTACCTCTGCACCCATCCTGAACCACCCTGACCCTGACATACCATTCATGGTAGAGGTGGACGCCTCTAACACAGGCATTGGAGCTATTCTCTCTCAACGCCAAGGTAACCCCCCTAAGCTATTTCCCTGCGCCTTCTACTCCCGTAATCTCTTCGGCCGAACAAAATTATGATGTCGGCAACCGAGAACTCCTGGCTATGAAAGCCGCGCTGGAAGAATGGCGACACTGGTTGGAGGGGGCCAGACACCCATTTCAGGTTTTCACGGATCTTCGCAACCTTGAGTACCTACGCTCTGCCAAAAGACTCAACCCCAGACAGGCCAGATGGGCTCTATTCTTTACCCGTTTTGACATCACTATTTCTTACCTCCCTGGGTCCAAGAATGTCAAGGCTGACTCTCTCTCTCGACAGCACGAAGCCACACCTCTAAGTTCTAACGCCGAACCCATAGTTCCTCCCGAGTTGGTTCTTGCTCCAATCCAGTGGGACCTCATGGCAGACATCACCCAGGCTCATGCCATCACTCCGCCTCCACCAGAATGTCCACCCAACCGGACCTTTGTACCTTCCAGTCTGCGGGAGAGGGTAATTCGCTGGGTACATGACGCTCCGCACTCCGGACACCCGGGCATCACGGCCACCGTCCGCCTGCTGCGGAACCGCTTCTGGTGGGAGACACTGTCGGACTACACGACCGACTTTGTGAACAAGTGTCAAGCCTGCAACATAGCCAAGACCCCTAAACAACCGCCAACTGGCCTGCTTCAACCGCTACCCATACCTCGACATCCCTGTTCGCATATCGCTGTGGACTTTATTACTGACCTACCCAACTCTCAACACCATACCACAATTCTCACCGTCATTGACCGATTCTCCAAGGCCTGCCGTCTGATACCTCTGCCCAAACTGCCCACAGCCCTCGAGACTGCAGAGCACCTGTTCCAATACGTCTTTCGTTACTACGGACTTCCAGAGGACATCGTCTCGGACCGGGGCTCACAGTTCACGTCCAGGGTATGGAAAGCTTTCTTCCGCCTCTTAAACGTCAACGTCAGTCTCACTTCAGGGTACCACCCACAGTCCAATGGTCAGATGGAACGCCTGAATCAGGAGATAACAAAATTCCTCCGAACATACTGCCATCGCAATCAGGCGGATTGGAGTCGCTACCTGCCGTGGGCCGAATACGCCCAGAACTCACTCCTCAAACCATCAACCAATCTGACCCCCTGCAAATGCATTTTGGGTTACCAACCCCCTCTCTTTCCATGGTCCGGCAAACCCTCAGAGGTCCCTGCAGTCAACGACTGGCTGCAGCGTAGTGAGGCGGTATGGGACCAGGCCCACGTCCACCTACAACGGGCGGTGAACCGTTCCAGAGAGCAAGCCGATCGTCATCGTCATCCCGGTCCCAACTACGCCCCTGGACAATGGGTTTGGCTCTCAACCCGAGACCGCTGTCTACGCTTACCATGCAAGAAACTCAGTCCTAGGTATGTGGGCCCCTTTAAAATTCTCAGACAAATTAATCCAGTTTCTTTCCGTTTGCAACTCCCTGCTAATTATCGTATTTCTCCCACTTTTCATGTCTCCCTGCTCAAACCGGCTGATGTTCCGAGGGCTGAGGAGGAGGTGCCCCCCGGGCCCCCCCCCATGATTGTGGGCGGCGAGGAGGCCTTTCTGGTGCGTACTCTGCTCGACTCCACACGTCACGGGGTCAGATCCAATACCTGGTGGATTGGGAGGGGTACGGTCTGGAGGAAAGATCCTGGGTCAGTGCCAATGACATCCTTGACCCCAATCTCATCACTGAGTTCCACCGGACCAATCCGGAGAAACCGGCCCCTCGACCTCGGGGGAGACCTCGTCGCAGGTCGCATCCTCGCGTCCGGAGCCGCTCACAGGGGGGGGGCTCTGTCACGTACACAGAGAGTGCCTCCCCCTCCAGCCATCGGAGATCAGATTCTCCGGAGTACTGACCTTATAGACTACATTTCCCATAAGCCTTCATACCTAGGTCTGATTACTCTACAGCTGTTCCCTGTTTGCCACGCTCTATTTAAACCACTCAGTTCATTCATTCATTGCGAAGTCTTGTTTGCTCCGGCTACATTTCCAAGCGTTCCCCTGTTTAGTCTCTCAGTCTTTCATGTACCTACCTTGCTCTGTTTACTGTTTATCGTTGTTTGCTGCCTGCCCCGAACTCCTGCCTGCTCTGACTCTGACTTAGATTGCCTCTCAGCTATCTGTTTGCCTGCTACCTGACCATAGCCTGTACGACTATGAATATTTTATTAAACACTGCTGATGGATCCCAACTTACCTGAGTCTTCATTACACTATGGTAAAATGGTTTTCTTATGTTTTTTCTATAAAAATGACAGACATCATTTGGAATTATCTGTCAGTGTTTAAAATTTTTAATTAAACCTTTTAAACAAGATAGATATTAATCCGGCAACTTTTCTGGGACTACTTGACCCATATAAATGAGTTGTCTTGCAAGCCCTATGTATTTAGTAAATGTTTCTTCAATAAAATGTGATATATTACAAGTTTATTACATTGCTGCCATAATAATGGACCATTTGGCTCTCGTTTTTCTTTCCCTTCTGCTTAAGAGTTCTCACTCACTGTGGTGGAGCGGTGACGTAATTTTATTATTGTGGATTATTTAAAAAATGTCTGTTACACAATCCTCCAACATTCACAACTGTCCATTACCGCAAGAGCTGTTATCATCCGCAGTGCAAACGTACAGCACTTAGCAGTGGTCAAAAAGGATTTACAATATGGCTTTTGGATTATGAATTCAGAGATGTGAATTCGGACAGTTATTAAATTACCACACGACCTTGGTGTTTGTCAAAAAACAGTAGGTCATTTGGCCGGGAATTTTCTTGCGGGAGGTGGAAGAAAAATGCAGACATTTTGGATTCGAACGGCAATAAAATAACTGATTACCCCCTGTAAATGCTGGAATTACCTATAAAAATAATTGCTGTCCGAATAGGGCTAATGAGTAGAATTCACATGAGATCAGTAAATTAAACTGCATTAAATACTCAGTGATGATTTAATGTCATATATACAGAACTGTACAAAAGTTCTACGCACATAAGATGTTTCACAAAACCATTTGTCTTAAGATGGTTATTTATACCTTCAGCTTTAGTGTGTCAATAGAAAATATAAATGTTAGACTCCCAAACATTACTTTTGCAAATAGAAATGATTAGAATAGAAGAACAGGGATATGGCATACAGGGAACCCAGCAACAGATGTCTTGACCCCCACAGTCCCCCCACTGAACATTGAGTCCGTCTGAGATTACATAAACTGACAGAAGCAATTGAGATTGCCTAAATAGATAGAAGAACTGTGGCGAATTCTCCAAGAAGCTTGGAACATCCTATCTGCCAACAACCAAGAAAAACTGTGTCCAGATGTACCTAGGAGAATTGGTGCTGATGGTCACACCAAATATTGATTTAGCTTTTTATGTTTACTGGACTTTATATGGCATTAAGTGATAAATGAAAACTATTTAAGTCGTTATTTTTGCATATCCTCACTATGCACAAACTTTTGCACAGTGCTGTATGTAGTAGATAATATGTAATTTGTAATTTTTACTTTTGCATTCATGCAATAATGTGCAAACACACTATACATGGCCAAAATATGCACCGATTACACTCTGTTATTATAATAATATGGAGATAATACACTCTGTTATTATAATTAATAATGACACTGATGTTACTGCAAAGATGGGTGTATAAAAGTGTGTTAATGTGTAGAATAGAGAGAAAAGAATGATAAGAGAAGCATCTCTTACTTCAGGCAGATGCGCAAATGGCTTTAACTGCAGAAGGCACATGAGTGAAGCAGCATATCAATTGGTGTATGGGTACTTAAGAGTGTTTGAGTAGATTTAATTACTTTTATAGAATAATAATAAATAACGCATGACATGTTCTTGGAAATTGTCTTCAAGTGAACGATTGTACAGATGTAGGTAAGTTTGCACCAGCATGCTAATAATTCTGCATGCCGGTGTGTTTATGTTGACTGTTCTTAACTGACTGAACAGGAATTAGTTTTCGGCATGAAAGTAGGTGGAGCTCCAGGTCACACCTACCAATGACATGGACCAATGGTAGGAAGAAGGTGTTTAGTAACTGGTATGAATTATCCCTGAAAGTTTGTGCTGGTGAGCTGTTGCGAACCACTGAAACAAACTAAAAAACTTTGTTTTGGCCAAAAAAAAATTCTAAATGACACTACATCCATTATTTCTTTAGTCACTTTACCACCATCGGGCTGAACAGTTTTCAATGCAAAACCATACTTTTCTGATCTGGGCCAGTTAGCACTTTTAAAGATTATTTTTCAACTGTGGTGGGATGAAATCAGGGGAATGTCCATAACAGATCCCTGTGTGGCGACAGCATGAGAGGTAAACAGTGGAGCGAGTGCACTATGGTGGATGATCGCATGTTCCAGTTTTTAGGACTGCTTTTTTCCCTGGTTTTACTTTGCTAATACACAGAAAAGACAAGGTGCCATGGTCACTGTTGTCTTTTGTTTTTGTACTGTTATGTTGAAGTTTAGTTTTGTTCCTGTTTCCTGTTTGATCTTTGTAGTCCTCTGTAGTTTCTTTTTATGATTGGTGTTCCCCTGATTGCTTCTCCTTCCCTGATTGTTTCCCCCAGGTGTCCCTCATTCCCTTGTTTGTTCCTCTTGTATTTAAACCCTGGTTCTTTGTTCAGTCCTTGTCGATCGTTGTTTGAATGTTGATGTTTGTTCATGTTCGCTGCTCCTGTATCTTGTTCGCTCGAGGTCTCCCCGTGTTTTAGTTTCCTTTTCCCATTGTGGACCTTTTATTTTTCCCGTGTTTGTACAGTTATTATTTGTTCATTAATAAAGCCGCGATTGGATCCACACCTCCCGTCTGCCTTCTCCTCCTTCCACACACGCGTTACAGAACGATCGACCACAATGGATCTAGCGGTGCTTCGGGCAAGCTGCCGCCTCCTAGATTTGAGGCAAGGAAGCCGCCCTGTGGAGGATCATATTAGAGACTTCCTGGACCTGGTGAGTGCCACCGACTTCCCTGACTCCTCCCTGGTGGTGCTCTTCTGGGCCGGCCTGGCCGGTTCGCTCAAGGAGCGGTTGCCACCGGCGACGTGCGGCTGGACGCTTCACGATTTTGTGGAGGAGACGCTGCTGGCATGTGGCTCGCCGTTTACTGTGGGTGTAGTGGAGGAGGATCCTGCCTCTCCTCCCACAGTGGTGACCCTCCAGTCGTCCATGGCTCGTCCTGTTTCACCTGCTCCACCTGCCAGCAAGCCAACCCCCACGCCTGCCTTGAGCAACGAGCCAGCGCTGCCAACTTCGTCCGCCCGGAGGAGGAGGAGAAGAAAGGCCTCTGCTCTCCAGCCTCCGCCTACCACGGCCAGCCAGCCAGTGCCTGTAGCCTCGAACGTCAGTGAGCCAGTGCCTGAAGCCTCGAACGTCAGTGAGCCAGTGCCTGTAGCCTCGAACGTCAGTGAGCCAGTGCCTGTAGCCTCGAACGTCAGTGAGCCAGCGCCTGTAGCCTTGACCGTCCCAGAGCCAGTGCCAGTAGCCTCGACCGTCCCAGAGACAGCGCCAGTGGCCTCGACCGTCCAAGAGCCAGCACCTGTAGCCATGACCGTCCAAGAGCCAGCTCATCTCGAGCCTTCCAGGGCTCCGCCTCCCGAGCCTCCCAGGTCTCCGCCTCCTGAGCCTCCCAGGGCTCTGCCTCTCAAGTCTCCCGAGCCTCCCAGGGCTCCGCCTCTCAAGTCTCCTGAGCCTCCCAGGGTTCCGCCTCCTGAGCCTCCCAGGGCTCCACCTCTCAAGTCTCGAGCCTTCCAGGGCTCCTCCTCCCGAGCTTTCCAGGGCTCCTCCTCCCGAGCCTCCCAGGGCTTCGCCTCTTAAGTCTCCTGAGCCTCCTAGGGCTCCTCCTCTCGAGCCTCCCGAGCCTTCCAGGGCTTCGCCTCCCAAGCCTCCCAGGGCTCCGCCTCTCGAACCTCACGAGCCTTCCAGAGCTCCGCCTCCCGAGCCTTCCAGGGCTCCACCTCCCAAGCCTCCCAGGGCTCTGCCTACTGAGCCTTCTAGGGTTCCGCCTCCCGAGCCTCCCAGGGCTCCTCCTCCCGAGCCTCCCAGGGCTCCGCCTCTCAAGTCTCCCGAGCCTCCTAGGGCTCCTCCTCTCGAACCTCCCGAGCCTTCCAGGGCTTTGCCTCCCAAGCCTCCCAGGGCTCCGCCTCTCGAACCTCACGAGCCTTCCAGGGCTCCGCCTCCCGAGCCTTCCAGGGCTCCGCCTCTCAAGTCTCTCGAGCCTCCTAGGGCTCCTCCTCTCGAGCCTCCAGAGCCTTCCAGGTCTTTGCTTCTAGAGCCTCCTTAGGCACCACCTCCCTCGGCTCCGCCTCCAGAGCCTTCCAGGTCTTTGCCTCTAGAGCCTCCTACGGTGCCACCTCCCTCGGCTCTGCCTCCAGAGCCTTCCAGGTCTTCGCCTCTAGAGCCTCCTACGGCGCCACCTCCCTCGGCTTTCCTCCAGAGCCTTCCAGGTATTCGCCTCTAGAGCCTCCTACGGCGCCACCTCCCTCGGCCCCGCCTCCAGAGCCTTCCAGGTCTTCGCCTCTAGAGCCTCCTACAGCGCCACCTCCCTCCGCTCCGCCTCCAGAGCCTTCCAGGTCTACGCCTCTAGAGCCTCCTATGGCGCCACCACCCTCGGCTCCGCCTCCAGAGCCTCCTATGACTCCGCCTCCAGAACCTTCCAGGTCCCCGCCTCCAAAGCCACCCAACCCTTCCTCGGCTCCGCCTCCCTCAGCTCCGCTTCCGGAGCCTTCTATGACGTGGCCTCCTGAGCAGTCCACGGCTCCGCCTACCTCGGCTCTGCCCTCAGAGTTCCCCATGGCTGTGGTCCTGAAGCCGCCTCCCAGGCCTCCTGAACCTGTCTTTGCTCTTTGGCCAGCTCCCAGGCCACCTGATTCAGTCCTCTTGTGGCCACCTTGGACTGCCTGTCTGCTCCCTGTGCCTCCTTGGACCACCTTCTTGCCCTCTGTGCCCCCTTGGACTGCCTGTCTTGTGCCCCTTTGGACTGGACCTCCAAAGCCTACAGCGCCACCAGACAGGCCGTTTCCGCCCTGCTTGCCATGGCCCTCCTGAAAGTCCACCAGGCCAAGGCACTTAAAGATCTGCACTTGGGTAGTCCTGATCCCGACATGCGGCAGGAACTGCGCTCAGTGACCGACCTCGCCCTCAGGGCCACGAAGGTCACAGCGTGGTAACTCGGGCAGGCGATGGCCACTCTCGGTGTTCAAGAATGTCATCTGTGGCTGAACATGGTTGAGATGCACGAAGTGGACAAAACACGCTTCTTTGACGCACCTGTCTCCCGGTTTGGCCTTTTCTGTGACACCGTCGAGGACTTCGCCCAGCAGTTCTCAGTGGTGAAAAGCAGACGGAGGCCATATCTCACATCATGCCCCGTCTGCCCTCCGAGGGCGTCCTCCTGGGGACCAAGACATTTGCTCCGGAGCTGGTAAGCACACCACTCCGTCCCCTGGTGGAGGGCTGGGAGGAGAATCTTCAGTTAAGCTTATTTACTTTGCCGCACCCCCTTTGGGCTGCGGTACCCACATTCTCAATAAAAGAGCAATTCCCTTTGTCTCTGGGTCACCTGGCCTGCAAATACCGTTCTCACGGCACTCTGCCTCCACACCTCAACAGTCCCGGCACATTGGACGCAGACCTCTCGCCTCCAGCCCCACGAATGTTGTCCCCCGGCCAGCCGGTTCTGACGAGTCTAGAGGACGCCTCCGCGGGACCTCCTCTTCAGTCACTAACCTGCCCCCTGCCGGTAAGTAAGTGCTTCGAGTCTTGTCTCAGCACCAGAGCCTCGGGATGCATTTTTGCCTCCCGACGCCACATTACCTACTCCGCCCCACTGCGAAGCACAACCGGGTACGTCAAAAATAATCGTCCCCTTAGCATGGAGCTTGGACACATGGCTCTCGCTTCCCAATCCTTCACTCTGACTGGCCAGGACTCGGTTATGCAATTCAGTTTGCCAGACACCCCCCGTCCGCTTTACAACAGTACATGGTGAAGATGCCAAATTCCTGCACTTGGAAAATGCGATTCTCTTACTCAAATACGCGATAGAGCCTGTCCCTCATACCAAGATGAAGAATGGTTTCTACAGCCCTAACTTCATCGTACCCAAGAAAGGCGGCGGATTACGACCGATCTTGGACTTGCAAGTTTTCAACTGGGCCTTGCACAAACTCCCGTTCGAAATGCTCACGCAAAGACACATTCTAACTTGCGTCCGACATCTAGATTGGTTCACAGCGGTAGACCTGAAGGATGCGTACTTCCATGTCTCAATATTGTCTCGACATCGACCCTTTCTACGGTTTGCGTTCAACGGCCAGGCGTATCAGTACAAGGTCCTCCCCTTCGGTATGTCACTGTCCCCTCGTGTGTTCAAGAAGGTCGCAGAGGCAGCCCTTGCCCCGCTTTGGGAAGCAGGCATCCGCATTCTCAACTACCTCGACGACTGGCTCATCCTGGCCTACTCCTGAGAGTTACTATGCGCACACAGGGACCAGGTGCTCAGGCACCTTAGCCTCAGTTAGACTCAGTCTCAATCAGTGCTGAAATACCTCACCGCATTCAGGCCGGGCATGGTGGTCCCCTTAAAACATTTCCAGAGGCTCCTGGGGCATATGGCGTCCTCTGCAGTGGTCACGCCGCTGGGGTTGATGCATATGAGACCACTTCAGCACTGGCTCCAGACACGAGTACCGAGACGAGCATGGCACCGCGGCACGCACCGTGTGTTCATCAACCCCACCTGCCGCCAAACTTTCAAACCCTGGACAGGCCTCTGCATCCTGGTCACCACAGACTCCCCCAAATTGGGTTGGGGGGCCATGTGCAACGGGCACTTAGCCGCGGGCCATTGGAAGGGGGGCCCCGCTGCACTGGCACATCAACTGCCTAGAGTTGTTGGCTGTACTTTTTGCCCTGCGGAGGTTTTCTTGATCCGATCAGACAGCACCGCCATGGTAGCGTACACAAATTGCCAAGGCGGCGTACGCTCCCGTCACATGTCACAAATCGCCCGTTGTCTCCTCCTTTTGAGCCAGCAGCAACTCAAGTCACTGTGTGCCACTCACATCCCAGACAATATCAACGTGGTAGCAGACACGCTATCATGACAACGCTTGCCCAGTGGAGAGTGGACGCTTCACCCCCAGTCGGTCCAGCTGATTTGGGAACGGTTCAGCAAGGCCCAGGTAGACCTGTTCGCCTCCCGAGAGAGCTCCCACTGCCCGCTCTGGTACAACCGAACAGAGGCTCCCCTCAGGGCAGATTGGCACAAAGCTGGCCCTCGGGGTTGCACAAGTACGCATTTCTTCCAGTGAGCCTGCTTGCACAGGTGCTGTGCAAGGTCAGGGAGGATGGGGAACAAGTCATTCTAGTGGCTCCCTATTGGCCCACTCGGACTTGGTTCTCAGATCTCGTACTCCTCGCAACAGCCCCTCCCTGGCAAATCCCCCTGAGGAAGAACCTTCTTTCTCAGGGATGAGGCACGCTCTGGCATCCGCACCCGTACCTCTGGAACCTCCACATCTGGCCCCTGGACGGGATGGGGAAGATCTAGCTGATCTACCACCTGCTGTCGTAGACACGATCAACTAAGTCGGAGCTCCCTCTACCAGGCAACTTTACACACTGAAGTGGCACTTGTTTGCAAATTTGTGTTCTTCCCGGCCTGAGGACCCAAAGAGGTTTGCAGTTAGGTCAGTGCTTTTATTCCAGCAGGAGAGGTTGGAGGGAAGGCTGTCCCCCTGCACCTTGAAGGTGTATGAAGCTGCTATCGCAGCCCACCACAACACTTTCCCACTGAGTAGTGGACGCCATTATGTTGGCCTATCACACCCAAGCCGTGCCCCCCCTTGCAGGTCTGAGCACACTCAATAAGAAGTGTTGCATCCTCATGGGCACTGGCCAGCACCTCCCTAGCAGACATATGCAGAGCAGCGGGTTGGGCAACACCTATAACTTTGCGAGATTTTACAATCTCAGGGTTGAATCAGTTTCGTCCCGTGTTTTCTCAGGTCCGAGCCAGTAGAACTCGGTACATGCTGACAAACTGACCACTTGCACCTAGCGCCCTTTCCCTCCACTGAGGTAATACCGTGCGCTTTTACCCCAGGAGATCCTACGAACTCGGCTCCCTGGATGATTCTGCGGACCAGATAGCTAGGGAGGAAAAATTGGCCTATCAAGACCAATGCGGGTACTCAATTTACCCTGTACTGGAGTAGGTGCTCCACAGGACAGGCTCCCATGTGGACTTTTAGCCCTGTGTATATTTTCAGCAGTACGGTCCCCGGTTGCCATGTTTGTAGCAACTGCTCCCTCCCAATGAGGTAGGATCTACCAACGTGCCATTCTCCACATGTGATCTAAAAGCCAATGTGATGTATTTCACCACTCTTTACCTCCCCCAGTCTGGGTAGGTGGGGTCTCTGCTGGGTCTTTCCCCCCTGAAAGAATAGGAAAACAGCGAAAGATCGCCTTTCCCGATGCGTATGATAGCTTTAAGATGGCCCCAGCCACTTTAACTCTATGCGAGAAACATAGAGAGAGAAAAGGCATGGCCTGCTCCCATGCTTGGCATGCCGCCTTGTTCCCCCCTGTCGGGGGTAAAGAACCAGAAGTCTTTGACTATTTTATAGGGCGTTGGGGAAGGGTACGTGCAGCCTGGCACAGCCTGGCACAGCCGTTCGCTTTGGCACGTAAAATACCTGCCCGCTCCTGTGTCAGAAGTACACGTACACAGCTCAGCGCATGGCGTGATTTAAATTGGACCCCTAGTGTCGCTTCTTCACAATGTCGAAGTGAGAGACAGACGGGGAACGTCAAGGTTACGGATGTAACCTTCGTTCCCTGAGGGAGGGAACGAGACGTTGTGTCCTCCAAAATGCTCATGAAATGCAACAGAGGTGTTTTTGTTACATTTATAATGACAAACTCTTTTTCTTAGTTGTGAAGTTTAAAATAAGCTTAAAATATTGATGTTGAGTTTACGATTACAATTTTAATTCAGATTCATGAACAGATTCATTTGGATTCAACTCTGACTATTATGGAATCTGTCTTGTGTCCGACTCAATTTTGTGATCATAATGAATGTGACGGAATATAGCATGATAGAAGGTCACTTAAGTACTGCAGAGCTAGACCATTCAAAACTTTGAACGTAGTAAACAGAATTTTTTAATTCAAAATTTAACAGGTAGCTAAGGTAACAACGATAAAACGGGGCTAATATGATCATATTTTTTGGTTCTAGTCAGCACTCTGGCTGCTGCATTTTGAACCAATTAAAGTTCATTTATTGAATTTGGAGAACATCCTCCCAGTAATGCATTACAGTTGTCTAGTCTTGAGGTCATGAACACACTAATTCGTTTTTCAGCAACAGCAACAGAGAGCATGTGTCGTAACTTAGTCTTACAGCAGACTTCCACCTCAGAAATATCACTATGTAACAGTACATCCATCAAGAGTCAACTTATTTTTTAGAAGCTTATTTTTATAGGTTTTTGGTCAAATAACCAAGAGGTTTTGTTGGAACTGAGAAGAACTAAATTTGTAGCCATACAATCATTGATTTTGTTGACACACTGATCCCTGTGGCACTCCATACTTAAATTTTGTTTGATTTAACATTTCCTCGTTTACACAGACATAATGGTAGTGGTCTGCTAAATAAGTCCTAAACTATGCTAATGCAAGTCCACATATGCCAACATAATTATCAAGCCTATTCAAGATAATGTCGTGATCTATGGTGTCAAAGGCAGCACTAAGATAAAAAGCACTAGAAGAGAAATGTAGCTGCGATCAGATGATAAGAGCAAGTCATTTGTTACTCTGATAAGTGCAGTCTCTGTACTGTAATGGGGCCTAAATCCTGACTGAAATTGTTCATATATATTATTTCTCTGTGGAAATGAACATAGTTGGGAGGACACTAACTTTTCTAGTATTTTCATCATAAATGGGAGATTTGAAATCTGTCTATAATTAGACAATTCTCCAGGATCAAGCTGTGGCTACTTAATAAGTGGTTTGATAACTTCCATTTTAAAGTTTCTTGGGACATGTCCTAAGGCGAGCGAGGAGTTAATAATATTAAGAAGATGTTCTGAGATTACAGGGAATACCTCTTTTAAGAGCTTAGTTGTTATTGGATCTAACATAAATGTTGTGGCTATTGATGTTTCAAAAGTTTTGTTAGATCTTTATGACCTATGACAGCAAAAGATGCTTGTGGGGGACATTTTGAGACACTGTTTTCTGAGGTGCTGTGACAGACGATTGCATAATTCCAATTTTATTTCTGATGATTTCAATTTTATTAGTAAAGAAATTCATGAAGTCATTACTCTTGTGCTGCAATGGAATAACTGGTTCAGTCAAGGCTTTATTCCTAACCAATTTAGCCACAGTACTGAATAAACTCCTAGGATTGTTGTGGTTATTTTCTATGACTTTGCTAAAATATGCTGACTTGGCAGTTTGTAGTACCTGTCTGTAGTTACACACAATCTCCTTTCATGTACTGCAAAATACCTCTAATTTTGTAGTCTTCCACTTACACTTAATTTTCTTGAGCTGCTCCTCTTGAGAGCATGAGTGATCATTTTACCATAGTGCAGGGCTTTTTTCTTTAATTTTCTTTTATCGAAGGGGCTGACACTATCAAGAGTGCCAGAGAGGATTTTTTTTATATTTTCTGTTATTATATCAAGTTCTTCTAGACATTTTGGCTTACTGAGTATTTGAGACAAATCTGGAAGATTATTAGTGAAGCTATATTTAATGGTCGAAATAACAGTTCTACCTGAACGATAGTGTGGTGTAGATTGAGTGAAATTAGCTGATCGCAGCATATAAGAGACAAGGTAATGATCTGAGATATCGCTCTGCTGTAGAATGTTTATTGTGTCAACATCAACTCCATATGACAGAATTAAATCTAGTGTATGATTATGACTCCAAGAGAGTTGAGAATATTGATTAATGCTAATCCCAATGTGTAATTTTCATTAACTATGTGAATGTTTAAGTCTCCAACAAGTAAAGCTAAATTCACAGTAACTACTACATCTGATATAAAATTAGCAAATTCAGTGTCAAAAGGAAATTAGAATATGGCCTGGGTGATCTATATACTGTAGCAAGGACACAGTGTCACATTAAGCATTATTAGTTCAAAATACTTAAACTTATATCCTGTACTCTGGGTAACAACAAAAATTTAATGTAAATTGCAGCAACGCCTCCTCGACCCTTCAAACTAAGCTCATGTTTATAACAATAACCTTGGGTAGTATACTAATTTAAACTAATATATTCATCCAGTTTCAGCCAGGATTATATAAATAGCATAAAAGTGTTTTATATTCAGATGTCTGAAGGCAGCTTGCAGATGGATGGTTAAGCCTTTCTGTTTGCTTCCTGACCTGGGCCCCAGTTAGTCAAATAGTATAATTATTAAGACTATGAGCCAAATTACTGGAGAGGAGAGTGGCACCTTCCCTGGAGGGATGGAGTCCATCTCTCTTTGGCAGGTCAAGTCTTCCCCAAAAACTCTTCAGTGACACTAATCTACTGTAAACCTTGTCACCACGAAGAGCAGGTAGGGGGCCAGAGCATATTATAGTGTCAAACATTGTTTTTATGTTCACACACCTATTTAACATTATCTCTAGCAAACTCCGAGTGGCAAAGCTGGACATTGTTAGTGCTGACATGAATACAAATTTTAGAAAATCTACCAGCACTTGTAAATTTGATCTGATCTGGTCAGATGCCCAAGCCCATGAAATGCATTTAGCAATAGTGGCTGGAGTCTCCATTTCTATGTTCCTTACAATAGAATCTCCTATTACAAGGGCTCTTTCAACATGATTCTCAGTGTGTGCATTACTGAGTGGGGAGAATTGATTGGAAACCTTAACAGGAACGGGAGAGTGGTGTCACTTTGCTGAGCGAGTATGCCGCCGAGACATCACCCAAACGCCCTGATGCGGGGGCTCTACAGTTGGAACGAAAGTGTGTGTTGCTCATTGTACTACCCGCATCCAATTAGTATCAACCGGCTTCTCTTTATCATTGACCTCCACTAGTGTTTGGATGTGTGCTTCTAACTCATTAACCTTCTCCATCAGTCTGACTAATTATTTACATTTATCACATGTGAATCCCTCACTGCCGATGGAAGAAGCTATAGTAAACATGTGGCATGCAATGCTGGAAGCAATAACATGAGCGAATGCAATTAACGCAATTGTTTTTTTGTTGTATTTGTGGTGTTGGTTCTTGAGTGGCGAGGGTTTGATATCAATGTGAATCTCTCACGCAGTTCTTTGCTGTTGTTGTGGTGGTTCCTGATCAACGGAGGTTTGAGATTGATGCAATTATCTGTGTACAACCAGGGAATCTCTGGGCTGTTAAAAAGTATTAAATCAATTTGGTGAAAATTAAGGCCATTAAAAGGTATTAAAAAGGTTTAAATTACATTTCCCGAGTAAATTTTTATTTTGTTGTTACATTTCCCTCCTTGCGTCATAAGGTTGAATGAAAACCTTCCACGCCTGGCAGATAGCAGCAAGAGTGTGTGCACGATTTTCACTTGTGTGTGTTCAGTGTGCGTTCTGATCCTGTGAGTGCCCCGGGGCTCGAGATATTCCTCATTAATTTTCTCCATTGTAATTGTACCATTAACAGTATGGCCGATTACATGAGCGAAGACACATTTCATTAAGTTGTACGGTATCTTTCGTCAAAACCTCAGAATTTCATTCATATTTTTTCCGTGCTTTAAGCTGGAGAGCGCTGTTCCCCGCTCTGTTTGAATGGCCAGCTACCACAGTCTGTTACACAAACACTTAAAGAGCATGAATACAACATTTATTGTTTCAATTTCAAGATAAAATGACATCATTTGAAAGCTGAGACTAAATTTGTGTTTCTCAAAAAAATACATCTGACTCAATGATGGAGCTTGTCACAATTTTAGGCGGTGGGCCGAGTCCGTCTATCTCATTTAGTTTTTGATTTGATAGTTACCCAGCAGCTGTCTGGCTCATTTTTTTTATTTGTCTGTATGAATAATTCACAAAAAGATTACCGATTTTTTCCAATGCCAATTGTTGCACATTAAAGTATAAAAATAGATTTTATTTCGCTAGCTGATCACAAACGTTGGCCGGAGTGAGATCCAATCAACGCTTGTGTTGTTACCTTGTTGAATTGATTTGGCCAATCACATTATTCGTTGAACCGGCGTCGCGTGACTCGCGTCAGTCTGAAGCCAAATGAGTCTACAACCCAACCTGGAGAGACCGGTGTGTCTCGGCAAGACAACGTCAAGGTAAGATTTGTTTTACAATGATTATACACCCCTATATCTTAATGCTTTTCATATAAGTTGTATTTAAGACTGCAAGCTATACTTCATCGTGAATATATGCGTTGTCGTTGATGAGAACAGTAGCCACGAAAGAATGTTGGTAGTGGAGCAGTAAAGCTGGGTCTAACGGTATGTTGCTTAGGCTAATCCAAATCATTCGGTACATACACAATGAACTAAGCAAAGAGTATTCAAATACGGGATAATTACGGGTAAATATTTAAACGGGAAGACAGTAGGAAATAATTTGACAGGTATGTCCAGGTTGGATTGGTTTATAGCAAGCTACCTAGGCTACAAGTAAGCTAGACTAATTATCAGCTAAAAAGAGTGCAAAGCAAAACAAACATACAACTTTATAGTGGTAGTCATGGAGTTATATAAGCCATTTATGGTTGATTGTCACAGTTTATACAATGAGGCAGTGGTTCAGCTACATCTGTCAGTGGTTGGGCTTCACCTACATAACAGAACAGGTATAAGATGGAATATGGTGGAAAAATATTTTATTTAAAGATGGCTGTTTTTGAGCTATTTAACAAAATTATTTGTGGTCAGAACTGCAGTAGTCTTGTAATGTGTGCTTTCTGTGTTTATTTATCTGAATATAATTCAGTTGTTTATCTAACACACAGACACGGACAGGACAACATCATATCTCTCCACACCCAAATGACTACAGAGGTGATCGTTGACAATCATCACATCAACAGCACCATGAATGGAGCAGGTCAAGATCACGGAGTTGCTTAGTATCCACATCACAGATGACCCATCTTGATCTATCGACACCACCAACAGAACCTGGCCAAGAAAGTCCAAAAACCTCTGCACTTCCTCCCACAGTTGAGGAAGGCTCATCTCCCACAAATCCATCCTCTTAACTTTCTATAGGGGAATCATAGAGAGCCTCTTCCTTCCACCCCCACCCTCCAATAACCTAAGGGCAGCTGATTGACTCTTGCACAAATACACTGGTAGTTTACACTATGATGCTGCTACATTGGTTTATTTTTTTATTTTTAAATTTGCTATGAACATTTGACCCCACTTACACACATATTGCACTGCCTTTTGCTACTTGTCATGTCATCCACTTGCACTGAAATACTATATTAATTAGGGATGAGTCACGATTTTCGAATATTCGATTAGTTGATTTTATTATAGAATATTGAATAGAATGTGCGGGATGATTATCTTTAAAAAATCCCCATGTTTTAGTTGTGGTTATAAGTTGCAATCCTAAATTCACATAATATTTTTATACATTTTATAAATATATTTTTAATATTTGTTGTTTTTGATTCTATGTTTGAGCTTATATATCTCAATATTAATAACAGTCTGGTTAATTTTGAGTCTTGAAATGTAAACTCTCAAGGGTTGGCTTTCTAAATATATGTTGGTTATGTGTATTATTCAGAATGACTTCTGAGCAACCTTTTTATTTTGGGGATGTCATGAATGCATCACTTGCCAAAATTGGGGCTGACCAGTAAGGGGTTAAACGTATATAAATGAAAAGTTTTATATAAAAATTATACATTTGATACAAACCTTCACTGTTGTTAGCTGCATTTTCTATCTTCTTACGTGCTCTTCTTATGTGTTCTTTGTTGGTGAAGAGCATGTAGCATTCTCTGTGAAATCCAACATTAGCCGGCCCACCGCCTATTTGTGCATATGTTGCTGTAACTGGTGCTGTCCAGTGCTTTCACTGCATTGGTGTGTGAGTGTGTGTGATGCCGGCAAGAGCTTCTGGGCATAATTTTCTTCAGAATTAAAGTCCCACATTGATGAACGAATTTTATAATTAATACGAACATGAATTACAATGTAAAATATGTAATTTTTACATTGTAATTCATGTTCGTATTAATTATAAAATTCGTTCATCACAGATTATTTTAGGATATCCTTCAATATAGTGAAATTAACATGATATTATTGTACTTTACAAAAAATTAAAATAATTAAAGATGAATTTTAAAATCTGCTTATTAAAATTAATAGTAAAACTGTACATCTCAAACACCGTCTATTTGCAATTTGGAACAAAAGACAACTATGTTTGTGATGTCTGGAGTATATATATATATATATAGACAGAGAGAGAGAGAGAGAGAGAGAGAGAGAGAGAGAGAGAGAGAGAGCACGTGATAAAATGGCAAATGATAAAACAATGAATGTGGAGGAATAAGCAATGCTAAGCAGGCTAGCAAGCTACAAATACAGACTCAAGCAGTGTGCTGGCAGTAACCGGAACAGGAAGTGTCTTTGTTGATAGATAGATAGATAGATAGATAGATAGATAGATAGATAGATAGATAGATAGACAGACAGACAGACAGACAGACAGACAGACAGATAGATAGATAGATAGATAGAGAGAAAAAGTGGGTTATTAGTTACTGTTCTTTGAGTCTGCTGTTCAAAGAGGAATGTTTACTAAATGGAAACTAGTAATAGGGTAATATTCTTACTATAAAAGGTTTGAGTGTTTATTTCATAGTGATGACCTCGAAAATATTAAACTTTTATATTTACATATTTTCATAAGCATGATGGGCTTTTTCTATTCATATGGGGTAGTGATTACATTTCGAAGGGTTTGGTACAAAGGGGCTAAAAGCACCCCTATTTTTTAGTCACAAAGTGAATCAAGATTGCAAAAACATGTATTTTTTGTAAATATTGATGGAGCATTGTAGTTTTGAGTTAAAATACATTTTAACCGGAGGCTGTTTTGATGAAGGGGCATGCCTGGTTCTATGGAGGTGCTTGAGGGTGTTGGCTATAGAGGCTACTGCAAAGGTGGACTGACCATCAGGAGAACCGTAACTTTTCCCTCTGGGCCGGCGTGAAACAGTGCCGCGATATGCTGAAGGGGCCACGATATGCAGAAGGGGACAGCAAAACGCAGAGTACTAAATTGTATGTATGCTAGCTTATATAGGGAATTAAGCACCATTGAGTATTGTCTATGGTGTTTACTGGCAGGGTGAGTTAAGGCTCCATTTCTGAGAGCTGTATGTATTGTAGAATCAGCCAATCAGCTTTGTATGATTGTATCAAAAGCCACCCCCACAAGAGTATAGTTGTAGGACAAGAGGTAAAATGTGTCAGGGTCAGATATGTAACAGAATGTGCTAGTGATGGGTGTAGAACTAGAAATGACCAACAGGAAAGAGTAGGGGTAAAATATAAGAAGAATTACACATTAAAGCTGGCCTCAAGTGTCATGTAGTAACATTGTTGAATACAAGGCATTCTCTTAGAATGCAAAAAGTGTATCTCCCTCCTAGTTGGCACGGGTGTTCTTGGACATGTCAGTGTGATAACGAAATAGCAGCACATTAACACAGCTCTCGGTAACTCAACAGGACATCGATACTTCTGCTTATAACCTCACCATGATGAACACTGATGAAAAGGGCAACCAGTTAAATGGGTAATTTATTACACTAAATAAGTCCTGAGATTTTGATGTTTAGTGTGAATTGTGCTTAAATGGGGATAGGACTGGGTGATACATTGAATACCCACGATATAATCGCAATGATTTGCTGATGATATAAAATTCAACAATATCATTAATATCATGATGATTTTAGTGAGCCTTTGGCCATTAACTTTCATAGAGTGCATCAGTAGACTATTTCCATGATCCTTCAGGGCTGTATAATGAATCAAAATAACATCAAAATGGAGATATGATCATATGTGATTATTTACTGCCAAAGGCTGCAATTACATTTTTTTTGTGTGGGGGGGCATTAGTGACTGCTATAAAGTTATTATACAAATCTACAAACATGAAACAGTAAAGGAGAGTTTGACAGCAGTTCACTAGATGCGAAACTCATAGCTCTCAAACCAGCATTGCACTTTCTATTTCATAATTAAAGCTCCTGGTAAAGGTGAAATAAACTTATTTATTGTCAAAATAAAAAACCCAGTTTAGGGTGATGTAAATAGGACAGAAAAATAATCTTGAAAATAATAATAATTCAGTATTATATTATAATAATAAACTTGACAGGGTTCCACAGTAATAATTTAGTACTATGCAATATTCATCTGGTTTCCAAAAAATATCTTTTTTACTCAAAGTATTTTTTTGCACACCTTTTCATTCACAAAGAAAAATGTTTTAGTAAAAATATTTGAAGAATAATGAAGATTTTATTAAGCTTCCATATATGATTGTATGTTAAATATAAGTTTAAATGTGCAAATCAGTGAAAATTATTACATTTGTTAATTTAGTGAAAAATTATGGGAAACTTGACTTCATCATTTTAAAATAGATTTTAATTTAATACCTTTGAAACATTAATTCTACATTCATACAATGGCTGTTTAGATGAAATGATGATTCCTCTGACTGAAAAAATAACACTTTTATGCTATTTCAGAGCAAAAACATAATTATTGAGATCTAGCAAGTGGCACAGAAATTACACACTTTCTCTTCATTACTCACACATTTAACCAAGGTTTATATTCTACATTTTCAAGTCAAACTAGTTTCGGGCAGTGGGGCTGTCTGCGCTGATTTAGCACCTAATTCACTAAATAAATGATAGTATGCAGAGGCAACCACACAAGCACACCCACAAAATCTGTGCCGAGTACAATTTGCACATACAATTCAGATTTTTCAGGTTGAATCTGAGTGCTGCACATATTTAGTGCGTATATAGTGTATATTGCAATGTATACTCAGAGGATGCAGCATACCACTGCAATATGGACCGTGATACTCCTGTGGTTGACTTGCTTTAAATTCCACATAGAAACCAACACTCTTTTGATCTTTTCAGATCTTTTGTTTAATTATCTCTGCTGCACTCTCTCAAACATTTGCCCTCTGTCCTAGTAGTTCTGGCTGAGACTACTGATATCTGTGAATTCAGAGTCTGTATTTAAACTCCTGCTCTTCAGCCCAGAGCTCAACAATCAACACTCTAGTATTACACATCTACAGGTATACGTCTCTCCACTAGGTGTATGCAGATAAGCGGATTTATTGACCCGTGACCTAGCTCTCTCTTCATTCTCACACCCTATTATGTCTTATTGATCTGTGAGCAGCTGAGGGAGTCTGGCATGTTTTGCTTCTTATTTCAAACCCAAAGAAACTCCAATACAAATAAGCACATAAACAGTAGCTACTTCAGTTGTTTGTCTCCATCACCAGCCCTATAATTTATAGGAATTTTGGGATAGTAATTAAACTTCCCCACTGCTGAATTTCTATTACAGTAAATCAACTTTTAATCACATTTTGCAGCAGTACATCAAGTGGATGTTTACAGCAAGCGTGGCAGGGTAAATTGTTTCTGCAGTTCATGGAGGACTTAGTTTCTTTTCGGCTGCACAGTTGCCCTTATTTCTGACTTATGGGAGGCAGAACTTCTTTCTCTTGATTTTGTTACTTCTAGTGTTGGGGAGTAGTGACACTTACTTAAAATAGTGTAGCTTTTCCAGTAACAAGCTACATTACTTCTTCCAAAGAGTACCTTTTTTGGGGGTGAACTATCCCTTTAACATAAATGACTAAATAATTTACAAATGTGTTATAAATCATTAATATGCGGTTGGTGACTCATGCAATAGCTGCCAAATGATGAGCCATTTTACTTGACAAGTTATGGATGCTTAATAACACATATTCAACATTAGTACCGAATAAAAATGCACCTTAATGTAAAGTGGACACATATGAAGCATTTATTAAGGAGTTGCTAACATTAGAAACCTATGTCCATAAAGTTGAGAATGGTTAAATGGTCATCTGGCTTTATTATACACTACGAAACCGTATATGCGGTGAATGAGCATTTAAAGCTGAAAAGTTTTTTTCAAAAGACTTTAGGTAACTAGAAAAAAATGTATACCTGGAAACTGTAGCAACCTAGTCTCATAGAATACATGTTACTATAACTAAAATTTAGCAAACTGAGTTCAAGGTGCTGTGTACTATGTTTCACCAAAGTTTGCTGGTGAAATGAACACTAGAGACGCTACAATAGCTGTACCTTTTATTCACTTTCACACAAATCATGAGTTCAATGGATGATTGTGACTTTATAAACACTTATTTTTCATTCTTACACACTGCTTTGTTATGATATCGAAACACTTTTACTATAGTGCATCATTTGAAATTGACAAATTGACGCTTCTATTACAGAGCTATTCCTGTTTCATTAGCTTGCGCATAAGCTCACCTGATAGAGTGTTGGACTATGGATTTGAAAGATGGAAGTTCTAGCCCAGCCAAGCATAGCGGGTGAAACATACATTTTAATAATTAAATCCTTCATCTAAAATGAATCTTAAAAACATTGTCTGAATACAACATCACTTGACTTGCTTTTGGCATTTTATTAATGTTAACTGCCTATTAATGATTTATAATGCATTTGTAAATGACTTTGTAAAGCGGGTTAAGGGAAAGGAGGAGGCGAGAACCGGCTTGGCAATATAAATAATAGTTTAATGATGAACTGAATGGAAAACACACAAACATAAACACAGAGCAGCTGCAGGTCATTCTCTCTCTCTCTCTCTCTCTCTCTCTCTCTCACCGTCGTCACCGGCCACCTTTTATCCCTTGCGTGCCCCCATCAGGCTGATTGGGGACTGGGCGTGCATTGTTCCCGCCCTGCCCTCCTCCTCTCTACAGACTTATAAGTCATTAATGAAACCCTTTATAAACCCTTAACAAAGGGAACACTGATGTACCATTACATTCATATTTATGACTGCACTATTTCTAGATCACTACAGTGAAAGCTATATTTGTTGATTAAGTTAATAAGTAAAAAGGGCACATACCAAATACTAAAACATGCTCAAATTTAAGTTAATCAAATTCAAATTGTTATGCTATTCACTGAAATACACAGAACGGGGGCCACAGGGGCGCAAGCCCTTCACAAATCTAAAGGTGCCCTTTTGGCCGAGGATAGATTTAAGTGGAGGTGCCTTTAAGAGCATGTGCTACAGCACGAAGGAGGCAGCACAATACCCTGACTTTGTGTGAATGTAATCCACTGATGGAATATACAACCATATCCTCAAACTTGTGTTGTGACACACATGCAGCATGAGTCATTTCTCATGTAGCAAGTTCCATCTAGCTTTATCATGCTCACGCCCGGCTACTGTTTTCAGGACCACTCAGGTTGTTGACAGCAGAGACTCTGTATGTTCAGACAGGTCAGAGCGGTGTCGAGCCATTACTCCAGGTACAGTGATAGGAAGCAGTTTGTCATATTCTGTTTTCAGACACTGATGATTAATGAATGTGTGAATAGACACACTGAGAACATGCAGCCCATCTGTATGCTTCCAGATTATTATTATTATTTTGTTCATATAACAAAGGATAAAAAAAAATCTGCATAAAAAGTTGTCCATATGACTTGTTCACTAAATTGGAAGTCTTCTGAATTCCTACGATGGCTTTGAGTGAGGAACAGACTAAAATTGAGGTAGTCTTCAAACATAATATTGTCTTCCGTCATAGCTCTTGCACAGAGTGGCATTTATAGGTGATCGGCCTATAAAAATAGGCCAAGCAAAAATGGCACATTACATTTCAATTTAATTTTTCATTTATTACAAAAAATAGTGCACATCCATTTTGTGTCTTGCTATTTGTTTAAAATTAACCACATACTGCAAATAATTTCAGGTTCATTACTAGTTGGCTAAACATTGTGTTAATTATTACCACAGGTAGAGAATCGGTTTGCTTTGCTCCTTTCCCCTTTAGTCAAACTGTATGAACAATAAACAATTAAAAACTAATTAGAGTTTTCAAATTGGACTAGTATGAAACTATATTTAGGAACAGTTATCTGACAATCAGGTTTGTTTTTTGAGTTTAGTGATATCTTGGCTTAAGAAGACAAATATATAATTGAAACTCTTTTATAATAGATTGGGCAGATGAAATTCATAATTAAATGTCAAGGGTGTGTATTGCTGAATGAGCTGAGAGGCATCAACCATACCAATTAATTTTGGCTGGTGATCAGTTAATTGTATCAGCTGGGGAAAAAACCCAAACATAAATCATCAGTTTACCTGACATTTATAATATATGGCCATAAGATTAGGAAAACCCGGCAGTCTGTTATTGGCTGAAAAATCGTAAAAATATTTTTTTTTCTAATAATACAGTGCAAATTATATATTTTCTTGCTTATGATCAAACTCTGACAAAGGATTCAGCACAGATTGTCATGTAAATTTGAGGGAGCAGAGTCAATTTCAATAAAGGCTTTATTTTTTTAATAATAAAGGTTGATTCGGTTACTAAACATAAAACAGAATGTATATACAACAAATTCATTACAAACAAAGAAGGTAACCGAACAGGTGTAGGCTGAAGCCATGGCTTATTACGCCTACCCTATTTACAAAACAACAACTACCCATCAAAATTTGAACAAAAACAATATACATGTATAAACATATGTCTACATACTGTCACGATTCCCTTGTTGTCTGCCCTGGGCTTCACTTGTCTTTGTCTAAACTACACTTCCCAGAATCCCCGGCCCTCATCACTGCCAGCCCTGTGTCATTGTGCTCACCTGATTGTCGTCTGTCATCATCATGTCTCCAGTGTATATAAACCCTGTTTGTTCTCCATTCCCTTGTCAATCGTTGATGTATGTGGATGCCTGTTTCCGTGCTTTCCGTCCATGTTTACCCTGCCTGTTAACCCTTCGTATGTCTTCCGTGTTTTTGTTTTATTTCCCCATTGTGGGTATTTACTTTGTTCTGGTTTTGTCTGTTTAGTTTTACCCTGTTAAATAAAGAAACACAGCACATAGATCCAACCCCTTGTCTGCCTCCTCCTGCATCGTAACAGAACGATTGACCAGTTTAATCTTTAAACATAAAGATGCCAGTATTCAGACTGACTAAATCGTAAAATTGTATTGCTTTAAATTTACAGAATATAGAATTTGTCGGTTCATTATAGAGGGAATGATTGACTATCCTTATAGGTTTTTTTTGTAAAATAAAAATAGGTTTTGTGTTTGTGGTGTAGGCGTGCCCCCATATTTCAACACAGTAAGAAAAATATCAGAATCAGAATCAGCTTTATTGCCAAGTATGCTTACACAAACAAGGAATTTGTCTAGGTGACAGGAGCTTCCAGTCAACAACAATACAAACAATACCAAAAACAGCAGCAAGACATAGGTAATTAAAAACAAAAAAGAAAACAAAATAAATAATTATACATATACGTACATACACTCACCTTCATACATACCCACATACACACGTAGTGCAAATCTATTACAATCTGTTATATAAAGAACAAAAACCTGTATATTATGTACAGAGCAATGTAAGTAATGGCAGAAGTGGATAAGTTGGATCATATAAATTTAAATAAAAATTAAACTGTGTATTGCACATCATTATTGCTCAATGGGGCAATTTAATTGTTCATTAGATGGATGGCCTGAGGGAAAAAAACTGTTCCTGTGTCTGACGGTTCTGGTGCTCAGTGCTCTGAAGCACCGGCCAGAAGGCAACAGTTCAAAAAGGTAGTGGGCAGGGTGAGTGGGGTCCAGAGTGATTTTACCAGCCTTTTTCCTCACTCTGGAAGTGTACAGTTCTTGAAGGGGGGGCAGGGGGCAACCAATAATCCTCTCAGCAGACCAAACTGTCCTTTGTAGTCTTCTGATGTCTGATTTCGTAGCTGCACCAAACCAGACAGTTATTGAAGTGCAGAGGACAGACTCAATGACTGCTGAGTAGAACTGTTTCAGCAGCACTGGTGGCAGGTTGAACTTCCTCAGCTGGCGAAGGAAGTACAACCTCTGCTGGGCCTTTTTCACAATGGAGTCGATGTGTATCTCCCACTTCAGGTCCTGTGAGATGGTAGTGCTCAGGAACCTGAATGACTCTACTGCTGCCACAGTGCTGTTTAGAATGGTGAGGGGGGACAATGTTGGGGTGTTCCTCCTAAAGTCCACAATCATCTCCACTGTTTTGAGCGTGTTCAGCTCCGGGTTGTTTTGACTGCACCAGACAGCCAGCCGTTCAACCTCCTTTCTATATGCAGACTCATCATCATCTCGGATGAGGCCGATGACAGTGGTGTCGTCTGCAAACTTCAGGAGCTTGACAGAGGGGTCCTTGGTGGTGCAGTCATTGGTGTACAGGGAGAAGAGTAGTGGGGAGAGCACACATCCCTGGGGGGCACCAGTGCTGATGGTACAGGTGGTGGAAGTGAATTTAACCTGCCTCACAAGCTGCTGCCTGTCCGTCAGAAAGCTGGTAATCCACTGACAGCTAGAGGTGGGAACAGGGAGTTGGTTTAACTTATTCCGGAGTATATCTGGTATGATTGTGTTGAAAGCCGAGCTGAAGTCCACAAAAAGGTTCCTTACGTATGTCCCCGGTCTGTCCAGATGTTGCAGGATATGATGCAAACCCATGTTGACTGCATCATCCACAGACCTGTTTGCTCGATAAGAAATTGAAGGGGGTCCAGAAAGGGTCCAGTGATGTCCTTCAGGTGGGCCAACACCAGTCTCTCAAATGACTTCAAAACCAAGTGGAACAATAAGAGAACAATACAGAATATACAAAGAAGGCGTATTTAAAAAAATACTTGGTTTTATGTAATATAGCTATTGTTTTAGACAGTTTTGATTGAACATGAGCGATGTGAGTTTTCCAGGATAGTTTATGATCTAATATTATTCCAAGAAATTTGTTTTCATTTACACTTTCTAGTTCCACATCATCAATCTTTAAGCTCTTGCTGGTTTTATTTTGTCGATTACTAAATATAATATATTTAGTTTTACTTAAATTAAAGGATAGTTTATTTCGGTCAAACCATTACTTAATTCTGGATAGTTCTGTGGTCACATCAATAATTAATTGGTGAAGATTTTCCCCAGATACATACAATGTTGTGTCATCTGCAAATAATACACATTTTAACAAATCGGATACCTTACAGATATCATTAATATATAAAATAAACAACTTAGGACCAATCAAAGAACCCTGGGGCACCCCACAAGTTACTTTACGCATTTCTGATTGATGCTCATTTAAATTAAAATACTGATGTCTATTATCAAGATAGCTTTCTAACCAAGAGTAAGCACGGCCTCTAAAACCATACAGCTGTAGTTTATTCATTAACAATTTATGATCTATGGTATCAAAGGCTTTTTTGAGGTCGACAAAAACACCCAAAGTAAAATACTTTTTGTCTAATACAGATGCTATATAATCAACTAATTTAATAACTGCCATTGAAGTCGATCGACCACTTCTGAATCCATATTGCTCATCACTTAATATCATGCATTTTTCTATGAAACTATCAAGCCTCTTCAAAAAAAAGTTTTTCCAGTATTTTTGAAAATTGAGATAATAATGAAATTGGTCTATAGTTTGAGTATAAATGACTATCACCACTCTTGTTAACTGGTATAATTTTAGCAATTTTCATCTGATCTGGAAACACTCCAGATTTAAAGGACAAATTCAAGATATAAGTCAGGGGTTCTAATATTAAATGGATTACATTTGTAAAGATACTAGCACAGAATAAAGAGACAGACACAGATTATTTTTGTACATTAAGTGCAGGTTAAGTGCAGTAGTAAGTGCAATTAGTGTCAATTGGTTAAGTGCTCATGGAACAGATGTGTTTCAACTGGTTCTTGAATATTGAGAATGTAACCACAGATCGATGAGGTTGGAAGTTCATTCCACCACAGAGGAGCAGAGAAAGTGTATGATCATGAAATAGACTTTGAGCCTCTTTGTGACCACCAGGCATCACTTATTCATAGACTGCAGCGAGCAAGTTGGAGCATAGACCTGAAGAATTTAATTGAAGTAAGGGTGCGGTTCCATTGGCTGTCCTGAAAGCCAAAGTCAAAATCTTGAATTTGATGTGGGCAGCAACTGGTGGCTAGTGGAGTGAAATCATGACTGGGGTAACATGAGCCTTGTTGAAGTTGACTGAAGACCAGACACGCTGCTGCATTCTGGACCATCTGCAGTGGCTTAATTTGTGTTAGCTGGAAGGCCAGCCAACAGAGCTATGCAGTAGTCCAGTCTTGAAATGACCAGAGCTTGGACCAGGAGCTGCGTAGCATATTCAGACAGGACAGATCTGATTTTCCTGATATTGTAAAGCACAAATCTGCAAGACTGGATGGTTGATGAGATGTATGCAGGGAAATTAAGCTGGTCATCTACCACCACTCCCAGGTTCCAGACTGTTCTGTTTGTTGTTAGTGTAGTTGGACTAAGATGAATAGTGAGATTGTGGTCAACAGATAGGTGGGCTGGGATCACAAAGTGTTCTATCTTGGCAAGGTTGAGCTGAAGGTGTCGTTCCTTTAGCCAGGCTGAAATGTCAGAGAGGCAGGCAGAAACACGAGCTGAGACAGTAGGGTTATCAGGATGTAACGGCAGGTAGAGCTGCATATTGTCTGTGTAGCATTAGTAGGAAAAGCCATGTGCCTCAATGACCAGCCAGAGTGATGTTGTGTACATTGAGAAGAGGAGGGGTCGAAGTGGTCAGCTTGTGAGTCTTGGACATCTGAGTGTCCTTTTTTTGAAGCCAGACTGATGTCTCTCAAGTAGGTTGTTCTGTGAGAGAAAAGCAGACAGCTGGTTGAATACGACCCTCTCAAGAGTTTTAGACAGGAAGGGTAGGAGAGAGTCTGTAGTTGTTGACTACTGTGGGGTTATGTGTTGACGTTGAGCAGTAGGGTTACTCGAGCCTGCTTAAATGTATTGGGAAAGTTTCCAGTTGTGAGAGATACATTGATAATATGTGAGGGTAAGATCAATGGATAGGCTTGTATAAGATGAGAGGGGATAGGGTCAAGTGGACAGGTCGTAGGACGGTTAGAAAGAAGCACTTTGGAGACCTCAGTCTTGAACAGAAGAGAACAAGAGGATAACAGAGGATGAGATGTTGGAACAGAGTAGATGTGTGTGTTAGGTGTAGAGAACTGATCACTACCTTGTCAGTAAAAAACGTAATCAGTATTTCGAGAAGTGTTACTGATCTTGTTCTGGTAATAATCAATTTTATCAGCAGAAACTCTTGTGGAAAAAGAGGAGAGAAGTGATTGATACTTACAGAGGTCAGCAGGGTCTTTTGACTTGTGCCCCTTTCTCTCCGCAGCCTTCAGCTCTGATTGTGATCACAAAGTGTATCTGACAGCCAGGGGCTGGAGGTTGTGGCATGTGCTAGCCTGGAGGTACAGTTCCACAGTCAGTCAGAGATGGAGAGGGGGTTGTAGAGAGGCAGTCCTAAGTGATCTAAGGTGCTCTGGAGTGTGTATTCTACAGAGTGTGCGTGTAGATGTTCGCCTACATGAGACAACAGGAATGTACTGAAAACACATATGAGTAGAATAAAGAAAAACTTTGAGGAAAAATAGAGTAGGCCAAAACCTAGCATAGTGGCTGTCTCCTTGTTGGTGTCCTTGTTTGGTGGACTTGCGCAGGTAGACCCGAGGTCTTTACCCGAGATAGGTCTTCACACGAAGAGGGCTTCCGCTTCCACTGCCACTACAGTTCTCTCACTACTTAAGTACTAATTACTTGATACTTGATATACTTGAGTCCTGCCCATAAATTAGCAACTCAAAGTCAAAAAATGTCACAAGCCTGAAACTTAAGAAGGATTGCCTTAAAAAGCTCACTAATACACAAAGATTTACCTTAATTGTCAGTGAAGTGCAGCATAATCTTCTGGCTAACAACAGCTACTAGTCTAGTGTCACAGCAAAAAACACTGCAAACTAACAAACTACAGTTGTTGTTCCCCTCTGACAGACCAAATGGTTGTTCTGTCAGGTAAACAGCAATGAGCCTGTTATATACCTCAACAAATGGTGAGTCCAGCCCACAAATTTGCAACTCAAAGACAAAATTACATGAATTATTACTTTAAAAAAATATACTATATATTTTTTTAAATAAATCACAACATGGAATTTTAAATACATTTAGCATTAAAATGTTATAATGTGAACTGATTGGTGTGTCTTTCTGTGCTAGATCATGGGTAGTGTAGCTATTCACCAGATATTGCACTATTAAGCACAATTGTGTTTTAAACGAAGCTGAAATAATGCAAAAAACACTTGCAATTCTTTGTTTTGTTTAACATTTTTTACTGATTTTCCGTTAAACCATGTAGCATTTTCTACAGCACATGTTGGACCAAATGTATACAAACATAGTATGGCTGTGTTATACAGATAATAACCAATGTGAAAGATACCCCCCCCACCCCAACCCACCCAACCATCTCAGTTTGTCCTTTTAGATCCAGATCTTCACAAGAATAACTGTCCATTGAAGTGCTTGTCCATCAAAGGATTGCAGAAGGAGCATATACAATTTAGCACAAAGTTTCAAAATAAGTGCTTACCAGTACAGTAAAGGAATGAGAAGAGGAAAACAAAATAATAATAATAATAGTGAAAATAAGATATCTAAGTATATAAGTCAAGTCTAATACATAAAAAAAAAATATATATATATATTTTTATTTTTAATAAAAAAAAAAAAAGCGATGGGGGGTGGGGGGCTACTGTGCTGCTGCTTCACTCTGATAATAACACCTTAGTCATCCAGATTTAATGGTGTTTGCAAGCTCTCATAGTACTCTAAAAAGGGGGCCCAGACCTTCCTGAATGTTTGCAAGGAGCCTTTAAGGGTGTATCTGAGGAAATGCATAACATCTCTAATCCACTTTGTGAAGCTGGGGGGTGCTTGTTCCTTCCAGGAGAGCAGGATGAGACGCCTGGCAATCAGGGAAGTGAATGCTATAAGGGGGCGATTTTCAAGGGTAAATCTAAATAGGGCACTTACAGGGTTGTGGGTTATGTTTCTTTGAAGCATCTTAGTGTAGGTGCCAAAGATGTTGGCCCAGAACGTGCTAAGTTTGGGGCAGGACTAGAACATGTGTTTATATTCCGCTGGTTGACCTTTACAGTGAGGGAATGAAGGGTCCACATTAGGGAAGATTTTCACCAGCCTCGCCTTGGTCAAGTGTGCTCTCAGAACTATTTTGAGTTGTATCACGCTGTGTCTGGCACAAGGAGAAGATGTATGTACTAAGTCAATTACAGCCTTCCACCTGTAAATTCCTCACCAAGATCGTTCTCCCAAAGTCTCCTGACACCCTGCAAAGAGTGCGGGGAGATATTGCATATGCTGTTGTAAAGAATTTAAATTAGACCTTTATGTGAAGGGGATAACGAAAGGATATGGTCAACTGTGTTGCTCACTGGAAAATCTGGAAAGGGGGTTATACTTTTCTGGAAAAATTGTTTAATTTGGAGAAATCTAAAGAAGTGAGATTTTGGTAAATTGGATAATTGAGAGATTTGGGAAAATGATCCGAACTTGCCATCCACATAAAGATTGGAAATTATGCCCTTCGAGGACCAAGTTCCAAAGGTAGAATCTGAGAGAGAAGGAGGGAAGTTATAATTATTCTTTATGGGAGAGTGCACACACGTTGTCTGCAACTTAAAATGTCTTCTAAATTGAGACCAAATTCTAATAGAGTGATAGACCACTGGGTTAGCGCATAATCAGCTTCGAGGGGGAGGAGATTGGGCACATAGTATGGAGCCTAGATCAAATGAGCTAGAGGAGAACTCCATTTGTATCCAGGCCGCCCGTTGGGACAACTTCTTCCAATCCAGTGTAACATTGTCTTTATATTACATGCCCAATAATAGTGAATAAAATTAGGTAGAGCTAGGCCAGCAAGATTTTTAGGTCTTTGGAGGGTGCTTCTTTTGATTCTGGGTGGTTTACCGTTCCAAATAAACAAAGATACACTCCTCTCCAATGAACTAAAGAATAATTTTTTAATCAGAATGCGGATATTTTGAAAGAGGTAAAGAAATTTTGGTAACATAACCATTTTAATACGATTAATTCGGCCTGCTAAGGACAGCGGGAGATTCATCAATCTAGCCATGTCTTTTTTTTTTTTTCAAACAAGACGTTAAAATTCTTAGTGAAGAGGGACAAAAAAGCATGAGTGATCTCTACCCCAAGATATTTGAAGCCCTTATTGACAGTTCTAAATGGGAAATGTGATGCAGGGATTAAAGTGGCTGCCTGATTAAGAGGAAACATCTCGCTTTTTTCTAAATTGATTTTATAGCCGGAGAGATTTCCGAATTGAGCCAAGATGTTAAGAATGGAGGGAACAGAGCTTAGTGAGTCTGAGACATATAAAAGAATGTCATCAGCATATAGGGATAATTTGTGTGTGAGGCCCCAACGCTCTATACCCTGGAAGTCCCCAGATTGTCTAAGAGCAATGGCCAGCGCCTCAATGGCAATGGCGAAGAGCAGAGGAGACAGACTGCAGCCTTGATGTGTGCCTCTGCCAAGAGAGAAATGCTCTGATTGCTGTCCATTAGTAATTACTGTGGCTGTAGGGTGAGAGTAAAGGAGTTTTATCCAGGAGATGAAGGAATCTTCAAACCCGAATTCTTTTAAGGTTGTAAACAAATATTGCCATTCAACTCGGTCGAACGCTTTTTCAGCATCAAGAGATATAACCATTTCCAGGGAGTGGGACGGAGGAGAATAAACAATGTTGAAAAGCCTTCTAAAATTTGAGCTAGAGTGTCTATTTAGGATGAAGCCTGTTTGGTCTGTTGCGATAATTTGTGGGATAACTGTCTCCAATCTAGCCGCGAGAACCTTGGATAAGATTTTGTAATCCGCATTTAGCATAGAGATCCACTGAAGTGGATTTTTACCCCCTTTTGGTAGAAGTGTTATTGCGGCTTGTCGTAGGGTTGGTGGGAGCTGTCCAGATGACAGAGATTCATTAAACATGGCTTGGAGCAGAGGGCATAGCGTGGATGGAAATGTTTTATAAAATTCGGAGGAATACCCGTCCGGATCAGGACTCTTTTTGCATTTCAAGGAATTGATAGCTTTTAGAATCTATGCCTTGGAGATCGCACCTCCCAGTAATGATTTTTGTTCAGCTGGGACAGAAGGAAAGTGAAGGTTATCAAATAAGTAATTGAGCTGTGAAAAGTTATCATCACATTCAGAGCTGTATAATTTACTTTTGAAGTAAATTATTTACGTTTGAAGGTGTCATTAATTTCCAAGTGGTCTGTCACGGTCTCCCCTGTTTGACTATAAATCTTAGGAATAAGGCGAGATGGTTGGGCTTGGCGAGCTTGCTGTGCTAGTAGCCTGCCAGCCTTATCACCTGAATCGTAAACCTTAAATCGCGCTTTTGTGAGTAAATAAGTGGCCTTGTCTGTGGAAAGTAAGTTGTATTCTGTCTGTAGTCATGGTCTCTCTTTAAAAAGTGTTGGAGATGGAGAGGAGGAGTAGTGGTTGTCAATCTCTGCAATGGCTCACGAGATGTCATTGAATTTTGAGTCTCTTGCTTTTTTTTTTTGCCCTGGAAGAGTATTCAATTATTTGCCCTCGAAGATAGGCCTTGAGGGTCTCCCATAAAGTTGAGTGGGAAACTTCTGGGGAAGTGTTGGTTTCAATGAAAAAGTTAATTTGAGAAGATATGTGGTTTACAAATTGTTCGTCAGCTATGAGGAGGGTGTGAAGTCTTCAATTGCGAGAGGGCCTAAGACAGTTGGGTAGAGCTATGTGAAATGAGACAGCACCGTGATCTGAGATTGTAATACTATGATATGTGCAAGAGCTAACATATCCTAGCAGTCTATTGTCTATGAGAAAATAGTCGATGTGAGTGTATGTGTGATGGACATTGGAGAGGAAAGAGAATACTTTTTGATTATTAAATTTGAATCTCCAAATGTCCGAAAGACCATTGTGCGCTATGAAATCATTGACAACTTTTGCAGATTTGGTGAGGGGTTGGACCTTGTTTGATGATCTGTCTAACACGGTGCTAAGTACACAGTTAAAATTGCCTCCTATTATAAACCTATAATTGTTATCACAGGGAATGGCGCAGAACAGTTTGTTAAAAAAGTTGTAATCATCATAGTTTGGAGCGTAAACGTTGACCAAAATGACGAGACTGGTGAACAGTCGACCTGCTACAATGACAAATCTCCCAATTTTATCAGCGATCACTTCCTTAGCTTGAAAGGGGATGTCCTTATGTATGTCCCTCTGGCATTAGCATTGAACTGGGAGTGGTACACTTGACCAACCCAGCCTTTTTTTAGATAGTTGACTTGATCATTCTTAAGATGGGTTTCCTGCAGAAAGGCCATGTCTGAATTTAATTGTTGTAGATAGGATGTTATTTTATGTCTTTTCACCCAGGTATTCATAACCTTAGTATTTAGAGAAACAAAGTGAATGGGCCGACTTTGATTGTAATTAGATGTAGATGTCATATCTTACAAGATTATGAGGGTGTGTGTAGTGGGCAGCAGCAAGGGCGGAGGGTGAAGAGAGGGGAGAGGAAAAAAAAGAAGGCTAAAAGAAGAAAGACATCTGGAAGGGGACTGGGATCTCGAACAGTGCTCAAAGCTACCAGTTTAGAGAACACCTAACTTACACTTGAACTCTGTTTTAACAAAGGTACAAAACAATTAGAATATCACAGATTTTAACGTGTAACTGTGCAAAGACACTGTGTGTCTGATAAAAGCAATTGGAACATTTGTAAACTATAGTCACCAACATCAGTGAGTATTTATGTGTAATAGCCAGAGCAGCTGCAGCAGTGGAAGGAAAATGTTACAGAAGCATAGGGTGCAGCAAAGATTTCCTTATTTTTGTCTGCCAGAGCTCTTTGGGCTTGTGCTTGTGTTAGTGTCTGTGTGCGTGCGTGTATGTGTTGGGGCATACTCGTGTGAGTGCGTATGTGTGGCTGTATCTAAAAGGAAGCGCTTCTATCATAGTGGCCTATCCTATGAATTAACAAAAGACTCATGGAGGTCCGTAGTAAAACTTTGACCTGAAAACAGCTTTGTAAGTTAGGTGTTTGTCAAATTAGACTGTATATATATGTCTAATGATAAAAGTATAAGCAAAAAGCATGACACTTCTTGGCGAGTAGCCAACTCTGTGATGTGGCTACGGCAGCAATTAACAGATGTATATGTATTTATAAAACAAAATAAAAAAAATACAATAAACGCAACCGCCGTATTACGTGAGCACGGGATACAGCAAACAGACATCCTTATTTTTTGTCAGGGTGCTTCGTGCATGTGCTTATGTAGCCTATGTGTGTTAATGCGCCAGTGAATGTGTGTGTGTGTGTATGTGTCCGCATGTCTATATTTGCTAGGTACCACATCCGTTAAACAGTGGAGAGCTGTAGACCTACCTTATGTATAAACAAAAGTATTAACCAAAGACCGTGGCAAAACAAAGTTTATACATAACATGTGTGTCCAACAGCCTTGAACTATATGTACAAAGTATAATGTCATAAGTACATACAGATAAAAATTAAAGCAGAGCAAAATAAGTACCGAGGGTAACAGTTCTTATAATGTGTGCAACACCATTCAACAGGAATCTACGTGGTCGACAACATTCTTACATAACTCCAGAATGGAACAGTCCTCTCTTTACAGCCTGAACTTGTTCAGAACATTGGATTTTTGTGACTCCTACACTAAAAACAATCTAGATTCACTGCAAAGAATGAAATGGAGCACAGGTGTCTCGACATTAATTTTTTAAAAGTTATTTTTACATTTACATAGTGTGTCCTGTGTGAGATTCTGAAGAAACAGCAAGACACGGTGCAACAGTCACAGACATTCGTCCAGCATCCGTTTACATATAAAAACAATGGGAAAACAGAACAGATGCAGGGAAAAAAACATTTGGTGTGAACAGCCCAAACTCGTCCTTTCACACCTTAGTGAGAGTCTGTGCATGAAACAAGTTTGGTAGGCCTATTTATTTTTTCATTAATTACAAACCCCAACACAAAGTCCTACTATTTTTGGGAGAAGCTCACACCCCCTAAAGTGGCAGATACAATGGGAGAAGTGATTACTGCTTTTGGAAAAGGTCATGAGGCATCAGTGTATTTCTCCTTGTTAATTCAGAGTCAGTGGGAAGGAGCTTTAACTTCTATCAAGAGATTATGGGAGAAAGATTTCAACTAGGCATTGGAGGAGGAAGTGTGGGCTAAGATTCTAAAAATAATAAGTCTACATCACAGGATGCGCCTTTTGCAATTCAAGATATTACATCGACCCACACCCAACTGCTGGCGATGTAATCAGAAGATGGAGACACAATCCATGTTTTTTGGGGGGGGTGTGTTATGATCCAAGAATTTTGGTTGAAATTTCAGAGTTGTATGTGTGATGTTTTGGGCACTAAAATTTTACTTTGTCCTAGACTCTGTATTTTAGGTGATGGGGCGGTCATACATTTGGAGGATAATCATATAAGAAATTGGGGAAGGATATTAGTGGGGTTTGTATGTGAAATGATGATTTTTGTATACGTGTTGTTGTTTTCTTTGTTGTGTGTATATATGAATCAATACAAATTATTAATTACAAATAATTAATTAGATGCGATGCGATATTGATGAAAATAAATTCAACAATAAAACATCTCGGGTTACATGTGTAACCTTTGTTCCCTGAAAAAAGCGGAACGAGATGCTGCGCTGCTAAGCGCTACGGGGAACAACCCTAGTTGTGACCGAGCTGAATAATATGTGTAACACGTGTAGGAGATTTTATCAGGTATAATCAATGTAAACATTGTTAATTTGTACCAGAGTTATATCTGACAGGCAAACATATAGTTCACTGTATGTGCATGAAGGCCTTAGGAGTGTGTGTTCCATATATGTGTGACATTTGAAGGTATGCAGAGTAAGCATTACGTAGGGGGCTCCATGACTGCTGGGAGAATATATCCCTTCCAAAGGTGGTTCTGTTACTTCCTAATATGGTCAGACCAGAGTCTGAGGATGATAGATAATGCATGTTTAAAAAAAAGGATAAGCCCAACCTTGTTTGTGAAAATGTATTTAAATGAATGAAACCCAGAGTTAGTTAGTTGCTCTGCAGGCCGACTCGGCTTTATTGGTTGCAATAAAGTCTAATATTCTGAAATCAAAACCTAAGAATTTGAGAGTGATTCTTCATAGATTAAGGCAAAAATCTATAACACACGTCAATGAACATTGACCGGAATTTATAGCCTCAGCTGATGTAATCATTACATGCACCTGCGGCCAGGCTATAAATGGATACGTCACCAGGTGTCATCAGATACTTCTTTTTGAAGAGCAGTCCTGGGACATCCCAGTGCGGCAAAGAAGTGCAGCATCTCGTTCTGCTTTTTTCAGGGAACATGGGTTACACCTGTTCCCTTTACAAAAAGCTTCACTATGATGCTGGGCTGCTAAGCGCTACGGGGAACACAATACCCACGCCGCCGCACTTGGGGCTGTCCGGACCCCTACGGTTGTGCAGTGTACTCACAAAAACACGAGAGGTCTCAGACATGAGCTTGAGCTGACGACTCAAGGGCATAAGAGCCCGGAGTAGCATAAACATCTAAACCATTATATTTTGATGAATGTGTGTGGAGAGCACCAGCCTGCCACATCACAAACTTGTTTAGGCATGGGCTGAGATATCGACTCAAGGACATAAGAGCCTGGAGTAGCAAAGCATCTAACCCATAAAGTTCGATCAATGTGTGCGAAGAGAACCCTATCGCAACACAAACTTTTCATAAAAACTGATGAATGTGAGCGGAGAGGACCAGCCTGCCGCATCACAAACTTGTTCAGGCACGAGCTGAGATGTCGACTCAAGGGCATAAGAGCCCGGAGTAGCAAAGGATCTAACCCATAAAGTTCGATGAATGTGTGCGAAGAGAACCCTATCGCAACACAAAATTGTCATAAAAACTGAGGAATGTGAGCGGAGAGGACCAGCCTGCTGCATCACAGACTTGTCCAGACATGAGTTTGAGATGTCGAATCAAGGGCATAAGAGCCCGGAGTGGCAGAACATCCAAACTATAAAAATCTAATGAATGTGTGCGGAGAGGACAACCTGCCGCATCACAAACTTGCTGCAGAGGGAGACCTCTAGACAAGGTTTTTGAGGAGGAGAGCCCTCTGGTAGAGTGCGCCCTAAAACCTACTGGCGAAGCTTGACCGCGCGCCTCATAGGCCCTGGAAAAAATGAGGATGCCTCTTTGAGGGCACCCCGCCCACCAAGCCGTGGCAAACCGCAGTGGCCACATAGAATCTGGCAGTGTCGAGACAGTTCTTTCTACAGAAAATCCAGAACTGAAGCAAATTGGCAGTTAGCTGGTTCTGTAATAAGAACTTTAGTAGAAGGAAATGCATGCAGGCGCATTTGTGCTATGTATGCGTTACTACGATCAGCCCCTCCCGTGGGGGGGGGGGCTGGGCGACTCGGGGAGAAGTAGAGGAGACATTGCGCTATCAACAGAGGCGAAGAGGTCCTCTTCTGCCCTTTAAAATCTACCAAGATCAGTTCCAAGTGGAGGGAGCCCTAGCACTTGAAATGGTCTCGATAACCTCAAGAGAAAACCCTGTGAACCTCATTTGGTACCCTTAGGGGTCAGACATGAAAGGTTTCACAATTCAGCCCAAGGATGAGAAGGTCCTCCCTGTTCGGAATCGCCCAAGGCGAGCCGTCGAGGAGAGGAATTAACTCAGAGAAACATATCCTTTTTGGCCAGCGCAGCGCCATTAATAGGAGGCAAGACCCTTGCTGGTGAAAATTGCCAAGACTCCCGGGAGCAGAGAAACCAGGGAAAGAAACGCATACAGACGCATTCTGGGTCATGTATGTGTCTTAACGTCCAGACCCAAGGAGCTGGGTGATTTCAGGGAGAAGTAGAGGAGACATTGCGCTATTCATAGAGGCGAAGAGGTCCTCTTCTGCCCTAAGATCTCACCCAAACTTGTTCCAAGTGGAAAAAGCCCGGCATTTAAAAAGGTCTCGATAACCTCAGGAGAGAGCCCTGTGTCCCTCAGTTGGTACCCTTAGGGGCCAAACATGAAAGATTACACAATTCGGGGCAGGGATGAAATATTGCCCTGTGCCTGAGATAGAAGATCCTTCCTGTTCGGAATCGCCCATGGTGAGCCGTTGAGGGAAGAGATTAGCTCCGAGAACCAAGCCCTGTTCGGCCAGCGCGGTGCTATCAGTAAGAGGCAAAAACCCTTGCTGGCGAACTCTGGGCAACTACTACCTTAGGGTGGAGTTCTTAACTCCCCCGTTGGTATTTTCTGTCTGGACCGTAAATCTGCTCCCACATACGGGCATCCAGGGATATAACTGACCTGAGTGACAGGAGCTTGCCCTGGGCCCTAAGGAGAAACCGACACGTCAGAAATACAGCTGACAAGAACGTGGGTCTCCTTGATGATTTATGTAAGAGGCTACCGCTGTATTGTCCACCCGCACCAAGACATGGCAGCCTCAGGAGGAGGTATTTCAGGGCCAGAAATACAGCCATCAACCCGAGACAGTGACTGTGACAACCGTGCTGACGACCCTCCTATCCCCTTAAGCTGGACGTCCACTTAAGGCCGCTACCAAGCCCGTCAGGGAGGCGTCTGTCGTTAGCAGCCTGGGACAACAAGACGCACCTAGAGTGGGACCCAAGGCAGAAAACCGGGGTCTGAACCACATAGAAAGGGAACGAAGACTGAGGCGCGTAACCCTTTTTAGCCTAGGAGTTTTGGCCCTTGGAAGAAATCCCATGAGCAGAAGGTCCAGAGGGATCACCGTGGACGCGGTCGCCCTGAGACTTGGAAATCGTTGATACTGATAACAGTGCAACCTTGACCTAGCCTGACTTTGCTCAAGGTGATCTGAATGGACTCAATCCTAGCGGGAGACAGTTGTGCCCGCATTGTGATTGAACTCCATACGATGCCCCGATAGACAGTGTTCTGAGTGGGAGAGAGGACGCTTTTCTTGGCATTGAGCCTCAACCCCAGAGAAACAGATGAGCTAAGACGATGTCCCTGTGCTGAACTGCCAGTTCCTGGAACTGCGCTAGGATCAGCCAGTCGTCTACATAATTCAGAATGCAGATGCCCCGGAGTCGCAAGGAGCCAGCGCTATATCATGCATTGTGAATGTGCGGGTAAAAAAAAACTATTTTGACGGAAGCCTCTGCAACCCGAAACACCAAGAGGTGGTGGGAATGGAGGGGCTTCGAGGGGGTACCGGGAGGGGTGAAGTGAAGCACGTACCCCGTCCCGAGGGGGGCTACCCCCTAATCTAGGCGCAAGACCATCAGGGTTTTCTCATACTAGAAATTATAGTCCTGAGGTCTTGCTTCGGGGGCTGGCGAGGGCGGCGAGACTGTCCCCAATCCCTGGGAGGTGGAGCACGACTCGCCACGCTTTGCTTTTGAGCCTCCCTTCAGACAGGACCGAGGCGGGTCTGAGGCTTGCTCGTCAAGCGCAGAACCCACACTCAGGTCATCCAGGAGGTCAGCCTGTAAAACAGCAAGCGAGAGATAGCCCGCAAGCGTCTCTTCGACCGGCGGCATCACTGAATACCCCCGTGCCTCAACACCCACGATAGTCAAATATAATGACGTCGAGGGTATGTGAACACGGGAAGAAAATATATATATTTTTGTTTTTTTGTTTTTTAGGGGTTCCTCCATGAGCGAAAAAGCTCTTCATGGAGGTTTATCAAAGAAGGGAAGGGACTCATGAGGCATTCCCTTTCTTAGACTGGAAGATAAAATCTATCCCCTAATTTGGAGGGTTTGGGGTCTCTTTTTCCCGTGGCCAGTCCAATCTGGCAACTGCACGAGTAACAACATCGAGCAATTCCTCCGTAGATTTTTTATCGCGCACGGAAAGCTCGGAGGCGGGAAGAGAATCGTGATCCTCCTCATGATCCGAAGATGCATCGGAACGCGCTTCGAGATCATGTGAAGGCCCAGCTGGGTTTGGGGAGAGAGTGAGAGAAAGGGATCAACCCGTCTCTTGCTCCTCAGCCAAATCCATGCAAATCCCCACGAACGATCTTTTTTTTTTTTTTTTTCGTGAGTGCTGACTCCCGGAATCAAGCGAGGCGAGATCAAAGCACTTTGCCTGTTAAAGCAAATCGCAGTGCTCGCACCCGCCCTGCTGCAACGCGAGAGCAGCGTGCTCTTACCCCCAAACAAACAGAGCAAAAACGTATGCAGTGTTTGCGGCTTTCAGTTATTCTCTCTTTTTTTCTTTTCTTTTTTTGAAATATATATATAATATTTTCTAAACAGAAGAGAAAAGAGAAAGGTTCACTGCACACTGTCTAACCAATTGTAACTCCTAACAGAGGAAAGAAAGTTTTGACAGGGTTTGTAAAACACACAGAAACAGAATCGCTCTGAAAAAAAGAGTTTCTGACGACACCTGGTGACGTATCCATTTATAGCCTGGCCGCAGGTGCATCTAATGATTACATCAGCCGAGGCTATAAATTCCGGTCAATGTTCATTGACGTGTTACACACATTATTCAGCTCGGTCACAATTAGGGTTGTTCCCCGTAGTGCTTAGCAGCGCAGCATCATAGTGAAGCTTTTTGTAAAGGGAACATGGAATTCAGGAAACAATATAAAATAAATGTCATGGTTGTGAGGTAAGCAGTTGTTTTTATACAGTAGCAGCACAATGATTGACAAGATTAGATGAACTAAGTCCTCCAAAACATTAATTGAGGACTTTATTTTTTAAGATCAGTGTTTGAAAATATGAAAGGATATTTTAAAAATAGAGGCCTGTCTTTGTGCAAGAGTGCCCCAGCATTTTGTCCTTGAGAAAATATTTGTCTCTCCTCTGTGTACCTTTTTCTTTCTTTGTCGCTCAGTCCCTCCCATCACAGTGGGCAGACATTCTAATGTCCATAACTTCTATACCGAGGTCAGAATTGGCCAATAAGAGCCTCAATGCAGACAATGTAACAAATCCAACTTTGACGTAAAATCCCATTCACTGTGTTTTCGCACCTATTTCCATAAAGCCACTAAAATACACCATGAGAAAACAGGAGTGAGCGGACACAAAACATGTTAAGCCATCGATGTCTGAGTGCTGCATCCTGGATTACTGATACACTATTTTTAAAGAAAACCACTGAGGATTCAGGTAAAGCTGTTATCAGCTGTCTTAGAAAAGTGTCTGTCTGGACTTGCTTGTGCACTCATGATCCGAAGATGCATCGGAACGCGCTTCGAGATCATGTGAAGGCCCAGCTGGGTTTGGGGAGAGAGTGAGAGAAAGGGATCAACCCGTCTCTTGCTCCTCAGCCAAATCCATGCAAATCCCCACGAACGATCTTTTTTTTTTTTTTTTTCGTGAGTGCTCTGGCACTTTCTAGTTAAGAAATGTACACAGGCTCAGAGCGAAAATGCCACCAAGACTGCCTCCAAAAATCTAAATGTGGGGGCAACAAATGCCCTCGCAATGAATTCTTCTGTTTGTTTGTTTATTTGTAACTTCTGATATAGTTCTTAATATTCTATTATTGTTCTACTTATAACATCTGACATAGTTCTTAATATTCTATAATTGTTCTACTTATAGATATCATGGCATTTATATGCGCAAGTTTATGTTGACTTAATTATTAGGGTAAAAGATATTATTATATTCTCAATTTAAAAAATTTTAATCAATTAATTAAATTGACATATCTAAATGAACAGATGAGACTGTTTATATTTGAAATGGTAAAAAAAAGCCACAATAAAAGATAAAAAATGCCCCTGAAAATCAAATAGAGGGGTCAAATATTGCATCAACTCAACTCAACTCAACTCAATTTTATTTATAAAGCACTTTCAAAAACCACACTGGGTACCAAAGTGCTGTACATGGAGTAATAAAAAACAAATAAAATCACATTAATACAGCTTAAGAATGCAAAAAAACATTTAAAACCTATAAAACAAGAATAAGATAAAATCTACCTAGTACAAATTATAATGCAATTAATTAAAAGCTAGGGAAAATAAATACGTTTTTAAGGCACCCTGGAAAGAGAATAGAGACGGAGATGATTTTATGACCAATGGAAGCTCATTCCAAAGTCTAGGGGCTGCCACCGCAAAAGCTCTATCACCTTTAGTTTTTAGGCGAGATCGAGGAACTGACAGACACAGCTGATCACTAGAGCAGAGAGACCATTGTAAAACTTATTTCTGGCACTGGTTTGGAAAATTTAATTTTTCTCCTTTTCTGTTTGTGTGTGATAACAATGTTTTTGCAACAGCATTTGGTCGTGCTAAAAAAATTTCATCATTAAATTATAGCTACACCTAGCTCTTAGTTGATTTGTCCCATGCGTTCAATTACAAATTGATGTTTGCATGCCCATCATTTTCCAATTAAGGTCCAAATTCAGTTTTTTGAAAAGTAAGTTAACATGCTTCACAGACATTGGAATGTTCCTGTATACATTGTAATAAGCATATATTTAATTCCTTCAAACATGAGTGTTTTTGTCCTATTTTTATCTTCTGTAAACACTAGATGGTCACTCTTTCACTTATGAAAATGTAGTTTCATTCATGTACTAATTATATAATTATTCATGTGGCAAGCATCATTCATGCATAACAATAGCACTATGCTTTTGCCCATTTGTTTATAGGTGTATGTAATTTTTTTTTTAAATGTTTATCCATCTTTTAGATATATACATAAAGACAGCATAAAAGTATGCAATACATTTCCATTTTCACATTCTTCTTTTGTTTTTGGCAATTTACATTCTTCATTTATTGCCACCTACTGGGCAAGGAGGATAGTTTATAGTAAAAAGGACTTAAATATTGATCTGTTTCTCACCCACCCATATCACACATCTTCTGACAATATAGATTTAAGCACTCGAGTCTTATGGATTATTTTTTGCTGACTTTGTGCATTTTGGAGCTTCTAAATTTTGGTACCTATTGACTTGCATTGTAGACATGAGATATACTTCTAAAAATCTCTGTCTGTGTTCAGCAGAATAAAGAAAGTCATACACACCTGAGATGGCATGAGGGTGAGTAAATAATAAGGTGATGAGGTCTCTTTGGGGAAAATGTAGACATTTCACCTGGAAACTGAACTGACACAAACAGCATTGACTGTTTTTTTTTTAGCTCTTGTTACAAATTTGTAATGAGACCAGGTTGAAATATTTAATGTTAAATGTCCAATTTTGAGCAGCTGGACCAAAGACATTTCACTCTGGGCAGGGCTGCATGACAGAAATAGAACCCAAGTGATAGTCATATTGTCCTGTTGTTGGTCAAATTCATGGCTGGTTTGGACAAAATCTCTGATTAACATGAAAAGGTTAGCTTTAATCACTTGTCGCTTTATAATTTAGTGTCTGGTTCAGACACATTGCAAGCCATTTCCATGACTGATTTATACAGCAGTATACCAGCTGTCTTTTTCTGATTTAACAACTGGAATATTGGTTTAATCATGGCAATTGGGCTACTGCATGACAGATACATAATCAGACCATTGTTATATGATGACCATCTCATTTTGTGGGTTTACATGCAAATAAATAAGCCAACACTGTTAGAAAGTCATATTTGCCTTAGAAAGGTTAAAGGTGCTGTAAGCGATTTTAGCATTCTGAGATTTCATGTGACTTTGCTGTTGAATTAGCCACACCCCCATTCCAAAATCCCACTCTCCAAATATATTTTTGAGACCAAAACCAAGCAAAAGAGCAGCATTGTTTGTTCCTGTTGCTGCTGCTAGTAAACAGACCATGCCATCCCCCGGTGGAGGGCCGGTAGGAGAATCTTTTGTTCCTTTCTCATTTAATTTCGCCACACGCTCAAGTGGCTGTGGTACCCAAAAGTTTAACAAAGGAGCAGTTTCCTCAGTCCCTGGATCTCATAACTGGTGTTTAAGGCCGTCACCCGGACCACCGTCTTCTATCTCTCTTTGGCAGGTCCAGCACCCCACCGGCAGTCTCTGCGCACCAAGCTGTGGCACTAACATACTCAAACCCAGACGGTTTCGAGGGACCGCAGGGACCTCTTCCTCCCTCCTCGACCGATCTGCTGGTGAGTATCAGGAGGGAGGTAAGTGATTCGATGTCTCTCGACTAAGCACCTCCACAGGGCTCAGACCCCGTCAATGTGGCCTCCCTGGCTCTACCCCGCCGCAAGACCCCACCCACCGGTACGTCTGACAAGATTGTTCCCCTGGTCCCCCTCGCCCGGACGCGTGGCACATGCTTTCCAACCCGTCGCAATAGCTGACCTGGACCTTCCGACTCAGCTACGCGATTCAGTTCGCCAGGCCCCCGGCCAGGTTTACTTGCATCCACTTCACCACGGTGAAGTGTGAAGCGGAAATCGCCACCCTTCAGGAAGCATGCGATAGAGCCCATCCCTCCAGCGGAAATGAAGAATGGGTTTTACATCCCCTACTTCATTGGTTGCGGCCAATCTTGGACTTACGAGTTCTGAACCGGGCTTTACACAGACTCCTGTCCAAAATGCTGATACAAAGGTGCATTCTAGCAAGCGTCCGGCATCAAGATTGGTTCGGGAGCAGTAGACCTGAAGGACGTGTACTTCCTTGTCTCAATTCTACCTCGACACAGACCCTTCATGCAGTTTGCACTCGAGGGTTGGACGTACCAGTACAAAGTCCTCCCTTTCGGCCTGTCCTTGCCTCCTCGCAACTTCACGAAGGTTGCAAAGGCTTAAGGGAAGTGGGTATTCGCATTCTCAACTACCTTGACAAATGGCTAAACTTAGCTCACTCTCGAGACATGCTGTGAGCACACAGGGACCTGGTGCTCGTGCACCTCAGCCGGCTAGGGTTTAGGATCAACAGGCAAAAGAGCAAGCTCCTCCCGTTCCAGAGCATCTCTTTTCTCGGTTTGGAGTTGGACTCGGTCTTGATGACTCTCTCAGATGGTGCTGACCTGTTTGAAGGCATTCAGACAGAAGACCGCAGTTCCACTGAACTATTTCAGAGTTCAGGGCATATGGTATCCTCTGCGGTGGCCACACTGCTCGGGTTGATACATATGAGACCTGTACCATGTTGTAAAGGTATGCCTCCCCTCCCCTTATCTCTGAATGTCCCAGTTGAAAATTGAAATTGCAAATGAATGCAAGCTCAAGTTGTAAAGTAGCAAACTCCTATTTACAATGAATCCAAAGGCACATAAAGGCAGCATCAATGCTGCTATCTTTTAAAAGAAATAGCTTTCTATAACACATTAAAGGTTTGGTATGGAAGGAGGAGACGGCGAGCAGTGGCACACTTCAGGTAGGCTTTTTATTTTCTGAATTCAGTCTCTTTGAGTGAAGCCATCTCAGGGCTTTTCTTATTTCAGTAAGTTCAATGTCAGAAAACTCAGTTAACAAAACTTCTCAAACTCTTCAGCTTCACAGTAAATCAATAAAACACACAATAAGGCATGCCAGTCGCTGCACTCTCGTGCCATTCTCTCTCAGCTCTCTGGTGTGTTTTGACTGCTTTTGACATCTTTCCCCATTGTAACAAGAAACAGCTGTTAAAAATTATGCCAACCAAGTGCCACACCATGCCCTAGCAAAAATGTAGTTATCATTAAGTCAGCCTTAAGTCTTTACAAATCTGTAAGATTTCCTTTCTTCTGCAGAACACAAAAGGAAATAATTGAATGCATGTTCAAGTTGGCTGAATTCAATGCAATACCAGTACATACTGTAGTGACTCACAATGTATGATTGTGCATGTACAGCTGTAAACAAATTAATTGTCAATAAAAAATGCAGCAGTATTAGCTGATCTATAGATTGTTGGAAACAGCACCTCCTCCCTGTTTATGACACTGTTAATGATCCACTTTCCTTGTAATCCCTGCTCGGACTGATATTGTGTATAAGAGCTTACATTTTTATTATGGTACTTTGCAATTACAAAAATCTAAACAAGCTGCAAATTTAATGCAAATATGTGCCAGAAGGTTGCAGTTCTTCACATGTAGTGGATAAACTCCTGCAAACCTTTGGCAACAATTTGCCACAAAGCTCATTAAATTATCAGTGGCGAATTTGCGGCAAGTTTGTGGAAACTTTGTCATGAACTCTCGATTTTCGTCAGGGCAGTGATGAGTTGGATGTATGTGTATAAAATAAATATATCCTGTGCTTCAAAAGGCTGTATGAGTAACTGTTTCAGCGAATATAAATGGGCAAAAGCCAATGTACATCTGGCAGCATGTACCGTAACTGGCTGTTGAAGAAACACATATGTGTGATGCTACTCTGCAGGGTCCAGTTATTAACCATTTCTTATGTGAGACGGTACGTATGAAAGTGTTAAAATGCATAATCCTATATATGTATCCCAATAAAATAGAATCAAGGTCAGAATGAACTTTTTTAATGAAGGATTTTGTCCATTAAACCATACTGAACTGTATTTAGAGTAATAAAACTGTACCATTTACCTTTATCAACTATAGGGCCAACATCATTATCAAAAATGAGTGCATAAACATATATGTGTATGTGTCACGTCTGTGTGTTTTTGTTCATGTTCTGTTTTCATGTCTTTTATTTTGGAATACATTTTCTTCCTGTTCCTGTTTCTTGTCCACCTAGGCGCCTGTCCTTCGTTATTTCGTACACCTATCAGCCTAAAGTGCCACCTAAGTGACTACTCAGTCTTCCTCTCGTCCCACGAACAGCCTATTCGTCCACCTAAGTGCCTATTTTTCGTCATTGTGCCTAAAGCGCCACCTAAGTGGCCACTCTTCACCGTAGTCTTCCTCACGTCCCACGAACAGCCTATTCGTCCACCTAAGTGCCTATTTTTCGTCATTGTGCCTAAAGCGCCACCCAAGTGGCCACTCTTCACCGTAGTCTTCCTCACATCCCACGAACAGCCTATTCGTACACCTAAGTGCCTATTTTTCGTCATTGTGCCTAAAGCGCCACCCAAGTGACTACTCTTCACCGTAGTCTTCCTCACGTCCCACGAACAGCCTATTCGTCCACCTAACTGCCTATTTTTCCCAAAATCGACCCGGGGGGCCCCAAACTTCGCATCCTGGTAGCCTAGGGTCCCCACTGCCACATACTAGGAGGACGAGTCCCTAGAGCGCAGGGAAATTATTTTTGACCTTCTTTTTTCAAAATCTCTCACAAAGGCCTCTTCCACTCATAGACAGAAAGAGCCTCTCCAAAGGGCCAAGTGAAAATATAGGGTAGGGTTAGGAAACAGACTCGGTGCCCACCTAGGACCCTGAAACCCTGGATCCTGACCCAGGGGCCCCTGGACTACCACCGTGTCAAATTTGGAGCAGCTGCGAACTTTTGACCCCTGCTTTCCAGACGTCCGTCCTGCAACCTATTCTATGTAGGCTGTTCGTTGACACTTGGGCCAATTAAGCACGAAAACAAGTCGAAGGGACACGAGGCTTCAGACACGGCCCCAGGGGCCCGTGACGAGGTGTGGGTGTCAATTTCGGGCCAAACGGAGTCATTGGCTGCTGTTTGGCCCCCGGGGGTCCGAGGGGCCCCAAACTTCGCATCCTGGTAGCCTAGGGTCCCCACTGCCACATACTAGGAGGACGAGTCCCCAGAGCGCAGGGAAATATTTTTGACCTTCTTTTTTCAAAATCTCTCACAAAGGCCTCTTCCACTCATAGACAGAAAGAGCCTCTCCAAAGGGCCCAGTGAAAATATAGGGTAGGGTTAGGAAACAGACTCGGGGCCCACCTAGGACCCTGAAACCCTGGATCCTGACCCAGGGGCCCCTGGACTACCACCGTGTCAAATTTGGAGCAGCTGCGACCTTTTGACCCCTGCTTTCCAGACGTCCGTCCTGCAACCTATTCTATGTAGGCTGTTCGTTGACACTTGGGCCAATTAAGCACGAAAACGGGTCGAAGGGACACGAGGCTCCAGTCACGGCCCCAGGGGCCCCTGACGAGGCGTGGGTGTCAATTTCGGGCCAAACGGAGTCATCGGCTGCTGTTTGGCCCCCAGGGGTCCGAGGGGCCCCAAACTTCGCATCCTGGTAGCCTAGGGTCCCCACTGCCACATACTAGGAGGACAAGTCCCTAGAGCGCAGGGAAATAGTTTTGACCTTTTTTCAAAATCTCTCACAAGGGCCTCTTCCACTCATAGACAGAAAGAGCCTCTCCAAAGGGCCCAGTGAAAATATAGGGTAGGGTTAGGAAACAGACTCAGGGCCCACCTAGGACCCTGAAACCTTGGATCCTGACCCAGGGGCCCCTGGACTACCACCGTGTCAAATTTGGAGCAGCTGCGACCTTTTGACCCCTGCTTTTGCAGACGTCCATCCTGCAACCTATTCTATGTTGGCTGTTCGTTGACACTTGGGCCAATTAAGCACGAAAATGGGTCGAAGGGACACGAGGCTCCAGACACGGCCCCAGGGGCCCCTGACGAGGCGTGGGTGTCAATTTCGGGCCAAACGGAGTCATCGGCTGTTGTTTGGCCCCCGGGGGTCCGAGGGGCCCCAAACTTCACATCCTGGTAGCCTACGGTCCCCACTGCCACATACTAGGAGGACGAGTCCCTAGAGCGCAGGGAAAATTTTAACACCCACCTAGGACCCTGAAATCCGGGATCCTGAACCGGGGGCTCCTGGACTACCACCGTGTCAAATTTGGAGGAAATTAATGAAAATAGGCGCCTAGGTGGATGAATAGGCTGGTCGTTGGACGTGAGGAAGACTAAGGATGAAGAGTAGTCACTTAGGTGGCGCTTCAGGCACAATGAAGAAAAATAGGCACTTAGGTGGACGAATAGGCTGTTCGTGGGACGAGAGGAAGACTACTGTGAAGAGTAGGCACTTAGGTGGTACTTTAGGCTGATAGGTGGACGAATTACTGAAAAATAGGCGCCTAGGTGGATGAATAGGCTGGTCGTGGGACGAGAGGAAGACTACGGTGAAGAGTAGGCACTTAGGTGGCACTTTAGGCTGATAGGTGGACGAATTACGGAAAAATAGGCACCTAGGTGGCACTTTAGGCACTTCGTGGACATAGTAATGAGGAATAGGCACTTAGGTGGCACTTTAGGCACTTCGTGGGAAATGATTATGGATCCTGGCCCCCTAGTGGTGGAAAAAACATCCCCCTAAGTGCCTACGGTTCCGTAAACCAAATTCTGAGGGAAAACCATTCATTTAAGTTGGACGTTGGGTCCGGAATGGTGCCTTTTCATCCATTTGTCCCCCTATTTCGCCATATGGCAACTTATATGAACTACCAAAAATCCACAGACTGCCAATTTTCCCTTGCCTTAAATAGGGGACATGACATCATGGAATAACTTAAATGACAGCCCGTTGACGCGAATCCCTAAGCGCTGCGCGGCGCCCCCTAATAATTTTTTGGCCCCCAAACGATGCCTATGGATCGATCGGGCCTCTTCCCCTGAGGCCGGGGACAGTGGTCCCGTCTCCTGAGACCCTCCAGGGGCCCCGCAACGGGGCAAAATGGCCCTAAAAATGCTTTTACAGGTAAGTCACAGGAAGGATGCATTACATTAAAAGGTCATATTTCATAATTACAGTGGTTATATGTGGTGAAACCTACTGTACACCACACAGGGGACACACCACAACACACTGATGTACATTTCAGCTATTATTTATGCAAAATTAGCATAATATTCAACTGTCCGGGGGGAAGCCTATACGGCACCCCTCAAATAGGTTACAGGATGGATGCTGTTTTTGACCGGATGTATCTCAAGAACTAAGCTGACTTTGGGCTCCATACTCCGGGGTCATGGGGGTCCCACTGGTACCTCCCCATGCCCAGCGTATGGAGCTCCAAGTAGGCGTGGTTTCCGAGATACACCCGGTCAAATTTCCACAGGAAGTTGCCATATCTCAGGAACCAAGCCGACTTCGGGCTCCATACTCTGGGGTCATGGGGGTCCCACTGGTACCTCCCCATGCCCGGAGTTTGGAGCTCCAAGTTGGCGTGGTTTCCGAGATACACCCGGTCAAAGCTGCACCGGAAGTGGCCGTATCTCGGAAACAAAGCCGACTTTCGGCTCCATACTCTGGGGTCATGGGGGGCCCATGGGTCCCTACCCATGCCCAGAGTATGGAGCTCCAAGTCGGCGTGGTTTCCGAGATACACCCGGTCAAAGCTGCACCGGAAGTGGCCATATCTTGGAAACGGAAGGTCCCAGGAGCTGGGAACGGTGGGGTCAAACCCTCATGCCCGGAGTTTGGAGCTCCAACTCGGCTTAACTCCCAAGATACATCCGGTTATACATAAGGGACTTTTCCTAGGGGCCCTCTCAGACCCCAGAGTCCCGAGCCTCTGGGACCCTTCCTTCCGAAGTGCACCCTTTCCTGTTGGGCCCCGTATCTCGGACCGTGGGGGCGCTAGAAGCTCGTTGGAGAGGGCCCCTCGGGACCTTACTTTGACCCGAGTTTGGTGTCGCTAGGCGGCCGGGTCCCCGAGTTATAGCCTTTCAAAGTTTGGAGCCAACCTGCAACTTACTCGACAGAGCCCCTATAGGCTTCCCCCTGACAGTACAATAATGGGACAAATGTCATAATTACAGTGGTTTTATGAGGTGAAACCTACTGTACACCACACAGGGGACACACCACAACACACTCATGCACATTACAGCCATTAATTATGCACAATTTGCATAATATTCGACTGTCCAGGGGGGAAGTCTATAGGGCACCCGTCAAATAGGTTACAGAATGGATGCTCTTTTTGACTTTCAGCGGGTCAGATCCTGTAAAGATTTGGGGATTTCACATTATGTGGTGAAGTCCAGTCAGTAACTTATTAAGCTACAGGTTGGATGCTGATTTTGACCGGGCATATCTCAGGAACCAAGCCGATTTTGGGATCCATACCCTGGGGTCATGGGGGGCCCATGGGTCCCTACCCATGCCCGGAGTTTGGAGCTCCAAGTTGGCGTGGTTTCCGAGATACACCCGGTCAAAGTCCCATCCACAGACAGCCTATAGGGCACCTGTCAAATCAACACATTCTCACCCCGACTCGTCACATACGGACGCTAGGGCAGTTTCGTCACATATTGACACGCCGGGTAGTCCGATAGACTTCTATGTATCTCTGAACCGGAGCGTGTAGCGTTGAAATGTCACGTCTCGGGTAAGCTCACGCCGCGAATGGGTGGAGAGTCGAGACCGCGATAAATGACAATAAAAAGGAATAGGCTACAATGGCCCTCCAACTGTTTTTTGATGTTTAAAACACCGGACACGTCGTAAAATGACGCCGTTCTACATATCTCTGAACCGGAGCGTGTAGCGTTGAAATTTCACGTCTCGGGTAAGCTCACGCCGCGAATGGGTCGAGAGTCAAGACCGCAATCAATAAAAATAAAAAGGAATAGGCTACAATGGCCCTCCAACTGGTTTTTTATGTTTCAAAACCGGACGCGTCGTAAAATGACGCCAAAGGTACACCCGGCACGTCAATAAGTGACGCCAAGGGGTCCTGCCCTAGCGTCCGTATGTGACGAGTTGGGGTGTGAGAATGTGTTGGTCAAATAGGTTACAGGATGGATGCTGTTTCTGACTTAGACATTTTCAGCGGGTCAGATCCTGTAAAGATTTGGGGATTTCACACTATGTGGTGAAGTCCAGTCGGTAACTTATTAAGCTACAGGTTGGATGCTGATTTTGACCAGGTGTATCTCGAGAACCAAGCCGACTTTTGGCTTCATACTCTGGGGTCATGGGGGGCACAAGGGTCCCTACCCATGCCCAGAGTATGGAGCTCCAACTCGGCTTAGTTCCCGAGATACACCTGGTCATACATAAGGGACTTTTGGACAAAACGGTCTATATCTCGGAAATGACGAGGCCCAGCGGATCGTCCTTTGGGGCAGTGAGGGGCTCCTAGGGGCCCTCTCACACCCCAGAGTCCCGAGCCTCTGGGACCCTTCCTTCCGAAGTGCACCCTTTCCTGTTGGGCCCCGTATCTCGGACCGTGGGGGCGCTAGAAGCTCGGGCTAGGGCCCGTTGGAGAGGGCCCCTCGGGACCTTACTTTGAACGACTATAACTCGGGGACCCGGCCGCCTAGTGACACCAAACTCGGGTCAAAGTTTGGAGCCAACCTGCAACTTATTTGACAGAGCCCCTATAGGCTTCCTCCCGGACTGTACATTAATGGGTCATATTTCATATCTACAGTGGTTTTATATGGTGAAACCTACTGTACACCACACAGTTGACGCAATACAACACAATGATGTACATTAAAGCTATTAATTATGTATTATTAGCCTTGAAATGAACTGTCCAAAGACTGCTCACAGGGGCCTAAATGTACAGCATATCTGTCCCTGTCAAATATGGACTTAATCATTCAAAATGTTATGTGTGCTTACAACATAGATGGAGACAATGTATTTAAAGCCTTTTATTAAATTTAAAGTAGAAACATTTAGTGCAAAAGCTTACATTTAGTGCAAAAGTAAAACTTAAATGTCAAGTTAAATTAATAAATAATCTTAAAATTTATATATTTTTATTATATAATTTTATATTATATATATATATATTATATCTTAAAAGTCTAAGACTTACAGAGACAAAATATTAAAAAAGTTATTAAAAATGTAAAAAAAAAAAAGTTGTTTCTTTATATGATCTAACAAAATCACAAATGTTCAAAGTTTTATACATTTAGTTGGAACCCAGGAAGTCTTGGAAATTCAAAGTCAGCAGGTCACCAAATTGATCATTAAAACCATGGGCAGGATCTGCCTCTGTAAAAAAAAAACATTCACTGTTAACAGACCATTCAGATAATACAATAGAGCCTGATTTGCTGACACAAAATCTATTAACACTTACCCTGCATCATAAAAGACTCATCCTGTAAGCCGTCTGGACGTTGTTCACTGTCTCCAATTCTCTCAGGCTGATCCATGGATTCACCTGTAAAATTATAATTTTTTTTTTTAAATTCCATTCTGTAAAAAATACTCATGTTCAAATAAGATTGCAGATTGGTTTACTTACCTAGCAATTCCAAAAAATCCTCATCCTATTGAATCTGTGAAGCTGGCACTTCGTCTGACCTGGTCATACTTTCAGTGATATCCAATGTGCTGGCCATTGGAATGTCAGGATTTGTTTTCCTCAGGTGAGCTAGGAGAGGCTCAATAGATATTGCATGCAGGAGACCTGAAAGAGGGCACTCCTGCCTTATTCCCCTGGTTACAGAAAAAGGCCTAGTTAGGGAACCATTAAGTCTTAACATGCTGTAAATTTCATTATATAACATTTTAATGAGAGAAACAAAATAAGGACCAAAACCAAAAGCTTCCAGGGTCTTAAATAAATATTGATGGTCTACCCTGTCAAACGCCTTTTCTTGGTCTAGTGAAAGAAACCCAATATCCAAATTATGCATTTTTGCAACAGTAATAGTATCTCTCAACAAAACGAGATTGTCAAAAATCGACCTTTTAGGAATACAAAATGTTTGATCATTGTGATTGACTGATGCCATAAATTTTTTAAGTTGATTAGTCTTAAAATCAGCACAGATCAATGATACCGTATGCCAGTTCTTTAGACACCCAAGATTACCCTTTTTTGGGATTAGTGTTAAAATTGCCCTTTCGACAACTCAAAGGAAGAGTTCCTTGCTCAATACATTCAAGAAAAACACCATATAGGTCTTGTCCAATTAAATTCCAGAAAGACTTGAAAAACTCTGCTGAAAGTCCATCCAACCCAGGTGATTTCCCAGAACACATCTCCTGAACCGCTTGAGAAAGTTCTCCAAATGATAAAGGACTGTAAAAGTCATCATGATCCTCTTCAGATAGTTTAGATAAATCATATAAAAATTCATCAGCTACAGCTCCATCACATTTCTCGGAACAGTATAAATCCTCATAAAAGGAAAGGGCATATGCTTGAATTTCCCGTTGATCAGTTGTAACTCCACCACATGGCATCTTCAATTGATGAATGATCTTCTGTTCTCTTGACTTTTTTTCAAGTCCAAAAAAGAAAACTGTTGGAGCATCCATGTCATTCAGCTGGGCAAACCTGGCCCTTAGAAGGGCTGTTTTTCCTCGTTCCTCCAATAAGTTCTTTAAAAAGATCTTATCTCTTGCAACAGAGTCAATAAAAGATGAATTATTATGGGTAGAATCACTGCTTTGCCCAAAAATATCTTTTTCCAGATACTTCATTTTTTCTTTAAGGGCTCTAGTACTATGTGCAGTGTACTGTTGGCAAAAAGTCTTAATTTGATCTTTACCGATATCCCACCATTGACTCAATGACTGAAAACTGCATCTCTCCTCTCTCAAGAAATGTGTTTCCTGTAATAAGATCACATCTGCTTCTTTAAGTGCAAATAATCAAATAAAGCCGCTCTCTTTTCTATACCCGACAACCATTAATATTAAAAGTTCCAATGTTTAAGGTTGTCATGAGGAAAGAAAAAAGAAAAAACATCCCAAAATATCACCCTGTTAATAAACATTAGTATTTCTTGTAACAAATTTTCAGTCTTTTTTTAACAGCGCTCACATGTTTACAGTGGAATTATTACAGGAACAATCCCCCCGGAACAACCTGGAGTTAAGTGCCTTGCTCAAGGACACAATGGTGGTGGCCGTGGGGTTAGAACCTGTGACCTTCTGATTAACAGCCCTGCTTCAGCCACTACGCCGCCATCCCATGAAAATGTTTTTTTAAAATGTAAAATGTAGCTAGTTTTTGAAAAAGCTGAACTGAACTACTGTCACACTACTGGAAATTGTAGTTAAGTTAGTAGGGTTGCTACTTTTAGATGCTATATGTAATATTTTTACTGTACTAAATTATAAAATGACCATTCTATGTCATTAGAGATTTAGGAAGCATGCTATGTTGAAATCTTGGCTTCTCCGATAACAATGCTACAGCCAGTATATTCTACTTTGAAGTTTCCATTCCGGGCCAGAATTTCTGTTTATGTTTTGGCCTGTGTGATCCCGCCCACTGCCAACTCACCAACAGTATTTCGACACAGCCGGGTTACCGGTTTGCAGGCAAACAACACTGCGTGCTGCAGCCATGGAAGCCAACAAACAAACTGATCAGAGATAACAGATTCCACCCAACATAAAAAGCCTCGCCATCCATCTAAAAACCACCATGACAAGAGGCATAGTAAAACAAGGATAAATATTGGAGATACCTTTGGAAAATGGAGACAGCTTAAAGCCCAGAAATCCTTTCAAACGGATACTGAGTTGGCTAAATTGTGTGTCAACATTCTGGCAACCCGCATGAGGTTTGAGTCTGGGGCAGGGCAGACAACTTTCCAATATTTTGAATTTGGACTGCAGTACCCATTTCAAACGCTTGTTGTCAATCTTACATATAGCACCATTAACTACTCCCCAACACTTCAAGGGCCAAAATGTTGCAAAAATAAGATGCAATATAAAATTGTGTGCTGTAGGTAGTTAAAGTTTAATATACGTTATAAAACCTTCATTACATTTTTTATTGAAGAGTGTTTCTGTACAGAGTGGCAGCAGGTGCTGCAGGATGGTTAGAGGGACTTGTCAATGACATTGTACAAAGGTAGCATGTTTTTAAGGCTGCAAGGATCTCTTGGTTCCTGATAATGACTGGCTCATGATAAGATTTTGATTACCAAAGCCATTGGAATTGTGTTAAACTGGAGCCGATATTGGACAGACCTTCACAGAGAAATCATGCTCTGCCTGTTATACATGAAGTACTCACCACATTAGGAACTGGGCGATCAATCATGAATGTCTGTCAAATGTCACACCTGTATGGGAGGCCAAAATGAGGATTGCACCCAGATACATCGTCCTTAAACACTTGTCCCCTACAACATACTATACAAAGTCAAACATCAAAACACAACTTGGAACGATCACCAGTGCACTGTAAAAAAAATCATGTTCTTCTTTTGATCTTATGATAGTGTTAAACAAACTCCCTGCCCAGTATTGGAATTTATATCTCACATTGGGTCAACTGCATGAATGAACTGTCTTTTTCATGCGGTGACTTTGCAACATTAGAAATGCCTGGAATCATTTGTGCTTGCCAAACACACTGAAAGGCACCTTGGCATCTCGCTGTTCGAAAGGACTACAGATATCCCTACTAACATTGATATGAGGAAGAGAGAGTTTTTTTTAGTTTTTACACATTTTATGATCAGAAGATTGGTGTTATTATCGGGCATGCTAATGCTAACAATTCTCTACAATGTGCAGTTGTGTACTTGCGAAAGCTACCTTAAGGAAATAGTTCCTCTAAAATGTCAAATTAATTTTAAACCCCATTACTTTTTACCCCATTTACCCCATTACAGAACACGAAAAAAACGATTTTGTAGAATATCCAAGTTTCTATTTTCCACAGAACAAATGTAGATGGTGACCACGGTGTGACGAGACAGGCAAAGAATGAGGATCTAAGTGCAGCTTTAATGCAAACAAACAATGAACAATGTAACACAGGAAACCAGGCACAAAACATACAAAAACTAACAAAGGAAACACGGAAAACAAGGGCTTAAATACACAAGGGAAAACAAGGAACACCTGGCGAAACAATCAGTGAATAAAACTACAAGGACTACAAAACTAACACAGGAAACTAAACAAGAATTCCAACATAAAAATCACAAAAACAAAAGACAACAGGGAATATGTCAGAGCCACCACGGACGAAATAGTTTCTGGGGAAGCCGCTGGAGGAGCAATCTCTGGGGGAGCGGGCGGAGCCGTGGGAGGAATAGGCTCTGGGGGTGGAGCCGTGGAAGGCGGAGCCGTGGAGGAGAGTACAGGCAGAAAATGGGGAACAGAAGCCTTCCCTCTTTTCCTCCTCTGAACGTCCGAGGCTGGCAACGCTGGCTCTGGGACGAACGAGGCAGGCAACGCTGGGTCTGGGACGGACGAGGATTCCAGCTCGTTGGTCATGGCAGGCGTGGGGTCATTGGCCGTGGCAGGCGTGGGCACTGGCTCTTTAAGACGATTCTCAGAAGCGAACATCTCTAAAATTAAATCCACGTACTCTTCCCATGTGTAGTCACCGGTCTCCGGCAATTCCTTCCATTCATGAGCAAGGAGGCGGATCTGGTACAGGGACTTCAAGTGGGCATCAGCAAATCTAGTGCATCTGGCAATGGTGCCGAACAGACAAGTGTATTCAATTATAGGGAGGTTTGCTCGGCTCAACTGGATGAAGACCGCTGCTAGATCCATCTTGGGTCAGTTTTTCTGTGACGAGGCAGGCAAAGAATGAGGATCTAAGTGCAGCTTTAATGCAAAAAAACGATGAACAAAGTAACACAGAAAAATGCAGGAAACCAGGCACAGAACATGACAAAACATGCAAAAACTGACAAAGGAAACAGGGAAAACAAGGGCTTAAATGCACAAGGGAAAACAAGGAGCACCTGGGGAAACATTCAGGGAATGAGAAACAATCAGGGAGAATCAATCAAGGAATAAAACTACAAGGACTACAAAACTAACACAGGAAACAGTAAACTAAACAAGAATTCCAACATAAAAGCACAAAAACAAAAGACAACAGGGAATAGGACACATGGGATGTTAAGCTCCAAAAATCATTAGAAAACTTATATATACTTATAAGAATATAGTGCAGAAATCATGTGCACTTTATGATGCTTTTTAAAGTAATTTAGTACTTTTATGTGAGGAACAGCCTGAAATTTATTTTGCCAGGTGTTAGGAAGCCTAGTCAAGACAAGAGAAGTCTAAAACTTCCAGAGGAAAATATGTTGGACCAGAGCTTATATAACCATGTCTGAGTTCTTAGTCACTGACACCCACACTTTTAGGGCAGAAAAAAGAAGAAACAGAAGAAAATGGTAAATGGTCTGCACTTATATAGTGCCTTTTTTAACCTTAGTGGTTTTCAAAGTGCTTTACACTGCATCTCATTCACCCATTCACACACACATTCACACATCAATGACAGCAGAGCTGCCATGTAAGGCGCTAGCCTGCCATTGGGAGCAACTTGGGGTTCAGTGTCTTGTCCAAGGACACTTCTACATGTGGAGATGTGTGGGCCGGGAATCGAACTGCCAACCCTGCAATTAGTGGACAATTCGCTCTACCACCTGAGCCACAGCCGCTCTGATTATTACAAATACAAATACAAATTTACAATAGGTCCTATGCACTTTCATTGCTTGGGCCCTAATTAAGAGAAACTGTACGCTTTTAGTGCTCTTTTTATTTCTTTTACCACACTGACATAATGATGTGTCATTAAACCAGAAACTCTCCTTCAAAATCTGAACACAACTGGTAAAAGAAAACGCCCATAATACAGTTATATGGTGATGTCTTGATTGTCCACTTCTGATAGGATCACCCAAAACAAAATGCATCTATGGACAAAATGCATCTCTTTTATGTTTGTTTAGGCCTAAAGTTTATCATGAAAATTTCCTGTCGACATGTGCGCATGTTTGTGAATGAATTTCAGGATCACTCAACTGTCAATCAACTGATGCGTTAAAGCAAGAATTTTAAACCATATGCCTGAATCTGATGGCCTTCTACTCCAGAAGACGCAACGCAAGACTTTTGATGCAATTCTGAAGTGAACAGCTTTTGAACTGTTTTTGTGTGAGGGAAATAAACTTTTTAAACTGTCAAGAAAGTTAAACCTCCGTGGCAGTGCAGCGCAAAAAAAAAGTAGACTAATTACCGGCTAACGGAAACCCTGCTGCTGTCTCCAAGGTTCTGTCACACTGTCTCTATTTGATAGTGTTCTAGCCAGTGCAGAAGTTGGAGACATTGCTGGAACCCTGCGGGTAATCTACATTAACCCATTTAACCCTCTGGGGTCGATGGATGCGCATTTAAAATACTCCGTCATTTTTTGGGTATACGGATAAGTGAAAGACATCATTAGAGACTATAAAGGGTCTACTTTTATTTGTGTACTCTCACAATAACAACAAAACCTTGTGCTTTTGTAAAATAAAGAAAATAAAAAGGTTGAGCTGTAAGCGGTCTCTGGGTTTGCGAGCATATAACTGAAACTCCGTGAATACTTATCACACAAAGATGAAACATATGTCTAAAGAAAGCTTAAAATGTCTAATTAAATCATTTTAATTAATTAATTAAAACAAATATTCTCCTGCAATGCAATCTGTATGAAACAAAGCAATGTAAATTTTTTACTGGTTCATCTAATTATCCCTAATGGGATCACACCCACCAGCAGAGCACGCCATTCATATGCTAATGTGCTGAGACGATCAATGCAAATGGTAAATGCCCCGACTGTGCCTTAAAAACAATACAAGTTCGTAAATTTTCCTCAGAAGAAGAGCGGGACTTTGATGAAGGTTTGTATTTTGAAGAGAGACTTGATCCAGCCGAGGATACAATTTCGGATGAGTAAGCCAGTTAGTTTTCATTAGTTGACATGCTATTTTATATAAACATGTACATATTTTACTAGTGGGACTGTTTCTAGACTTGCCAGCCAGGATTCAGAGTATTGAATGTCCCAATAGGCAAGTTTTAGTTACATTTAAATGCTGTTTTAGCTAAAGCAGGTATTTAAATTGTATGCTGTATGATATAAATATGATATGTAATATGATATAAAAATAATATGAATGTTTAGATTATATTTTATCTAGTGTTTACGCTGCCACATTATCATCAACAAAGCTTGTGCTTGCAAATATGTGTTCAGGTTAAATGAGTAAAATGCACTATAAATATGCCCATATTAGAAAATCAGAAAAGTAGAAATTTCTGAAGGATCATGTGACACTGAAGACTGCAGTAATGATGCTGAAAATTCTGCTTTGATCACAAATGGCATTTTAAAATATATTCAAATAGAAAACTGTTCTTTTAAATTGTAAAAATAGTTCAAAATATCACTGTTTTTACTGTATTTTGGATCAAATAAATGCAGCCTTGGTGGGCAGAAGAGACTTCTTTTAAACAGTATTGTAGGTCTAAAATTAAGTGAAGTCTAGTCAAGAAAATGTATAGTCAGATTACTTCTTGTAACTTAAAACTTGGTTTTGATCATTAAGTCTCCTCAGATTCATTCTCTTTCTGTCACATTCCTCATTGATAGGCCAAGGGGAGGGGTCTTTTGTCTCCTCAGCTGTGAATAACAATATTCATAATAGTTCAGGCATCCTCGCATATGACCTTTTTAACACTAAAAGTGTCTTACAAAAGTTAAATTAGTATATTGTGTTGTATGAATGAGTGATCAGTTTTCACATCATTTTGTAGCAGAAACTCTAGGCTACAAGATCCAGTTCTCAAAAGTCATGGACAAACGTTTATTATTATGTGTTATATGGCCTTATTTCAATGACTTAAAATATATATTTTTTTAAAAACCACACATAAACATTATTTTCTCTAAAATACAAACCTGTACATACATGTTGCTCACATATTATTGTAGCCCAGTTTGTGCTGAATACAGTGTTATCAGACTTAAGCCATTAATGTGTTTTTAAGCAACTGACAAAAGCACAAATGCCAAGGCACATCAAAACGTCTCCAAGGCCCAAAAGACCCTCAGACCCCAGAGGGTTAATCCCACCAGTTACAATTATGAAAAGGGTCTAAAATGAGTTTTTGATATATATTTTCGCAGAGTTGTCAATTGTATGATAGCGCAGAATTTTTTGAATGAGTGGTGCAGATAGTCACATGACCAGAGCTATTTAATTCCACTGTGCTCCTGGAAAGATTACGTCTGTCAAAACTCCACAAAAATAAGTTAATAATTCCTGTCACAATACACTTAATAATACATGATTTTAACTGAATTGTGCTGTGTTCATTTTATGTTGTTCAACTCTGTTGGTTTTGTGTGGATTACTGAAAAATACATGTAACTAAAAAATTTACAAAAAACAATTATGCAATTAATCTCAATTAAATATTTAATCGTTTGACAGCCTTATTATTTTTTATAAATAACGTAATTTCAGAATGTTTTTCAGTCAGCAGGGTTTTAGTACTTGATAGACGGTAAGCCAATGTTTTTTCCCTTCTACTCTGGCATGCTGAGGGGCCATCGTGCCTTGTTAAAACTGTTTACTGTTACTTTACTTTTATGAATGTTGCCTATTTTGCTTAAATAATGATGCTTAAATAAAAACAACCTATTGCAACAAATGTACTTGCTTTGAGAAGAAATTATAAAAAGAGTGAGCGATTTCAAATTTGGTTCAGGCTTTTAATTTGACTGTAATTTTAACAGTTCAGCCCCCCACTTAATGCCCATACAGACTTCCCCAAGTACCAGTAACCCTGCATATCTGGAGTGCCTTGTTTCTGGGTGTCCGGCTAATACAGACCTCTCTTCGGGCGGGCCCAGGCCCCACTGGCCTGGGTCATAATCCATCCTTGGATTGCAAGGCCTAGCAAATGAAATAAACTTGATTGTTGCATTCCTCCATTAGGCCTCTTTCAAATAGCACAGAGCAAGCTAGCAAAGCTTCAAAAATTTGCAGCTCTTCACTGGTAGTGGGGAAACTGCAGAAAAGCATTGGTTATAATGAAGAGTAAGATTAAGAGGGCAAGCTTGCAGCAAGTTTGTGACAACTGTACATTGGGTGATCTTCTGATGTCTCAAAATGTACCTTCAGTTTGTTCACCAGCAGAGATCTGCACCCACTGAGACAATATTGCTTTACTCCAATCTAGACCAGGAAACATATTGAAAGAGAGGTGGGCTACAATATAGAAATGAAATGCATCAGGGGCCTGTAGATATACAGAGTATAATTTACATAAGAGTTTGTAATCACTCATCAGCTCTCACTAAGCTCTCTCAGCTTTTCAATATCAGGCCACTTCATACTACACATTGTAATGCACATGATATTGAACATTGAAACAGATTGTTGTGTCTCACTGTCACCATGTCTATGTATGAACATCACCTTGGTCATGGCCTTGTGATGAAATTTGTGGTATCAGGACTAGGCCATCTTATTTTGGAGCTGAGAATTGTAAATATCTTATTTAAATAAAAAAAGTTTTTTTTTACTTACACAGGAAATGGAGATGCTGCTTCTGAATGTTTATTTACCATCCAAATCAATGACATCCTGATGAATTACTGACAAGCCCCATTCCCCACATTTGTGCATCAGTTCAGATGTGTTCACTGTTCCTTTTAGCAATACTTAACTTCTGTGATATGGATTCTGGTCCCATGGAAACCAGGTAGTTGTCACTTTCATTCCAGGACACAGACTCTGTTCCAATGGAAACAAGAAAGAAGTCATGTTCACTGTGAGACACAGATTCTAGTCCATTTGGAAACCAGGAAATAGTTATTCTAGCAAACCAAAACATAAACATAAATGACTTGACTTGACAGACATGGCATGAAACTAACAAAACCCTAAACAAGATAATTAAACAAAAAAAAAAACAATGAAAGCAAGACACATGAACACGGAGGGAAAACAGGACATTACATGACTAGAGAAAATGGAACTAAACTTTTCAAAATAAAAGACATGGAATACAAGAACCAACACATTAAACATTACAGTTATGTTCACTTAGAGACATGGTTTCTGGTCCCATTGAATCCAGAAATAAGTAACTTTTATTCAGAGACATGGGTTCTGGTCCCATGGAAACAAGAAAGCAGTCACGTTTACACCTAGACACAGTTTCTGGTCCAGCAGAAACCAGTATTACATTCACATTTTCAATGATTAGCATGATTCAGAGGTGTGCATTTTGGCTATAAAATATTTTTTTTACTACTGACAGTTTAGGGTTTGGATTTAGGGCATTTGTTCAATAAAATATGCATTCTTGTTGTCTGTAATACATCACTTTTAGTGCCATTCTGTGGACATTGCAACTCAACAACACTTCCAGCAGTGGTTCGAATTTCTGTAAGCACAGAACATTTTCAGCAGCAAAACCTTTAACTTCCAGTTGCTGAATTCAAAGTGTGATCAGTCTGAAGTATCACTTTTTAATAATTGTTCACATAAAGAGTACCAGTCATACAATTAATGTGGATAGTAAAGCTCACATATTTGGGTCTTGGAAGAATTTGATGAGAGAGTTTTCATTATACGTATATATTACAGAGTTTATAATACAATGTTTGACTTTTGATAGCAGATTTTGGCAAATTTGTTCAAAGTTAATATTATTGCCATTGAGGAGGATCTATTGAGATATTGAAGATATCTAATTTCTTTCCAATAGGACATGTTATCTCCATTTAAGTAAGATAAACGTATTGCCATTGTGAGTCTTAAGTGCTTTTACAATTAAACGAAAGCATTGTAATTTTTTACTTGGGTTTTTAATGCCCCAGTTTTTTTATTTCCCCCTTTTTTAAACAAAAGTTGAAATCCTGCATTTATTGCTAGAATCTATTAGATATTTAGTCTGCGTTTATTCACAGGTAACAGCTATTAGGACAGTCTGTCTTGTCTGACTAAATAAATTTACAAGCAGCACTACAGTAACCCTAAAAGACACAACAAAATAAGGTTGTTTTAGTTGTGTCGCCACAGTTAGCTTGAGGATTTTCTAAATCAGTGGCTAGCATGACCCACATGCAGCAGTATCAATGCCCCAGGGGAAAGACCTCTTGCACTCCTCTCAGACTGAAGCTCTGAAGATCAAGACACTTTCTGGATGCTCTTCCCTTAGAGCCTATTAGTCACATTAGTCTGTTACAGTCATTAGTGAATGTCCTTGAAAATAAAAGGGGCCACACGAATGTGCAGAATCTAGTGCTGCATTAAGTTACTGCATGCATAGAACAAATTGCAGTTTTTTAGTGAGGACTAAACAAATCTGCTAATTCAATCGTCCAATACTGCTTAGAATGGAAGCATTCAGACATGCCTGGAATGCTTCCATTTAAGGAATTTACTTTTCCACATGATTTCTTTTTTTATTTTCATTTATTTACATTCATATATGAATGTAAATATTCATATATTTCATAATTATATATTTCCAGATTCTCTATATATTATTTTTAACTTTTTATCATACATTTTAATCAACAAACAAACAACATTCCTTTTATGTTTTTGCTTTACCATTTATCAATTTACATTATTTCTGCTACAAACATTTTAGTTTCGGTGCATTTTTATTATTTCACAAAAACATTTAGATTCATAAGCCTTCAAGTGACACACAAAACACACACAAAGTCTGAATTTAAGGGCAAAAGTGAATGACATCTGTGAAGTCCACCACCAGCTGTGGCTGTCTTGCAGCTCTCCTGCGCTCTGCCTCTCTGATGTTCGCAAGGCGCTGTGCTAAATCCAGACCTGGGCACTGCTGATAAGGCTTTCCATGCTGCTCAAAGTCCAGAGGCTTAGCGTGTAATGGGAAGGAGCTCACTTTAAACCCCAGTTTGAGGACAGAACGGACTGGTCTACTAGAAATTCCTGTCAATTGTTGTTTAATTTTGAGCTATGCAAGGGGCGCCTCCCACTTTTAGCCTTCAACTGAACTTCATAAAAATATGCGCATTGCCGGCACAGACGTTAATAGTAATAAAGCATGGGAATTGAATGAAAAGGAGTGACTGCTAGCCACTTTGAATCATTGCTTTACTGTTCTAGAGAGATAATAATCATCAAATTGATGTCTCACTTAAGCAATCAATAGGTCAGGCTTCAGCAAATTTAAAGAAGTGATGGGAGCTTAGGAAACTTGTTTCATAAAGCTTTGAGATGTTAATGTAACCCTGTATAATTTGAAGAATTAATTATAAAAAGGAATTAATTAGTTGTTAAAATAATAACCTATTCAGAAATGGGTGAAAAGTGTAGGAAAAAATATAAAATCAAAAAGAAATGCATGTCAGTGTGATGATTGACATTTTATTGATTTGTCCAATTACGTGAGGTTTATGTTGAAGTCCCGCCCCACCACCCCTGCTGAAAAAAACAATAGAAACCATTACAGAATTGCTAATGGTTTTATTGGTTATATAGGGAACTGTATTGTTTTTAATGGAAACTGTAATGGTCCTAGTAGGTCTCTATTGGTAATTTGCTTTCTCCTATTGGTGGCATGTTTTGTCTATTTTTCTGTATTGGTTTTAATGGAAACTGTAATGGTCCTAGCAAGTCTCTATTGGTAGTTTGCTTTCTTCTATTGGTGGCATGTTTTTTTCTATTGGATACCATTAAGGACCAATAGAACACCTTTGGCAACTTATAGGTTACAAGTATCTACTGAACACCAGTATGAACCATTACGACTCCAATAAATGTAGTGTTTTCTTTGGTTTGATGATAATGATTTAATATACACATACACATAATTATAGGCTAGATGCAGATTTTTTTTTACAATTATTGCAACAACAAAATAGATTTAAAAATTACATAAATAAACGTTTTGTGTGTGTGTGTGTGTGTGTGTGTGTGTGTGTGTGTGTGTGTGTGTGTGGTGTGCGATAACATTACGATATCCAGAAACCAATTTCAATAGCACATTAAGTTTAATTTATCGACATCGAACTCATGTTTACTATGATAGTTTCATCTTTACATCTACTAGGCTTGCTTCTGCATGATTTCAAAAACAACACATTCCAGCGCCAGATCGCCTCTTATTTAACTCTGCTTGTCAACTATGGTTTCATTCGTCTCTGATACATTTGTAACAGTGGTGGGGACAATATCGACCCAGGCAAAAAGTTGTGGCGACATGTCTCACCCACAAATTACGCCGCAAATTCAGTCTCCACTGTCCTTTTGCCTTGTAAGCGCATGAGAGAAAGAACAATAAGGGCAATTCACTCAAAGAGTCTGCTTGTTTGTGTGTTGTATCAGGAGCGAATGAATGCCTGCTGCTCCGTTTCTGATTGTCCACGCAACTCCAAATCTACACAACGCAGAGGTTATTAGTGTCTTCTAACTGGTGTCACTAAGCTATCTGCATGGCTGCACATCAGCCAGGCTTGGCCCACCGGTTACACTTACACTAATAGAGAAACTCTCTGTTCAAACTTCAATTTAGCAGGCTTGTAGAAAGAAAAAAATACAATCAGACAGGTATACAGAAGGAGGTCATTTAAATTATTTAAATAATACACATAATGCATGATATTACTGTGGACATTAACTTTATTAAGTTCATGTTTAGGCTCCGTGGTATAATAGAACTAGTTATTTAAAACACTTACATCAGGTTGCTTTAAATCAAAGATCAAGATAAAAAGGAGTGAATCACACACACACACACACACACACACACACACACACACACACGCACGCACACACGTCTGGCAAGGGTTTGTTCTAGTCCCTCTCAAAAATGTTTGGAAAACTGCAAATGTATAGTTTGTCTTCCACTTTGATACACATGCATTTACCCTGAAGGCAACTAACAGGAACTAATTCTGTCTTGGATGATTCCCAGCGTTGCACAATGGAAATGTGTGGAACAAAACCACAAGGTTGTGGTAGTGGAAATACTGCAGCTACCTTAAATGTTGTTAATAATAATGCTATGTGATCATCCGTGGTAGAGAAAGAAATAATTTTATCGATTACCCCACATGTTCCATCTGTTAGTTTCACATAGCTTTCATCTCGTCTCTGAGATTGAGTGTAATCTCTGCTACTATACACCAGACCTCCTTTGATCATACGTTTGTGCACTACAACTTCATCAGGTATGCACACGCTAGAGGCACAGAAGGCAGCCCGTTCTTCCTGTGTAACAATATGCACGCTCCCATTGTCAAGTAGCGTAGTATTGTCACATTTGACAGCATTTTGGATCCTTGGGTACTTGTTCAAATCAGAACAGAACCGTAACACCTCTTCTTTCACCGTGTACTTGGATGAGAAGTAAGGAATTGATCTAAACAGAAGAAACTTGGTAACTATCTGATTAGCCACTCCCTTTGTTCCTTTTACCAAAGTCAGGAGTTTGCCATTTGCGTTTTTGAAAGGAAATGCAGAATGTGTCCACAATGGGCCCCACAACTTGACTGACTTGGCAAGATGACTGAGAAGGTGAATGTTAAATGTCATCTGTGACTCGCCATATAAAATCTGAAACCTGAACATGAAGTCAAGCAACAAGATCTCAGCTCTGTTGATTTCACAAGGTTTTAGTTCATTCTTCAGTAGCAGATAAATGGCTGATACAAGTAGGCCAAGATGTTGCAGGTACTTTTTGGGAACAAATCCTTCAAGACATGGTAGGCTGTAGAACAGGAGCCAGGATCGCCACTCTGAGGCTTTCCAGTGCACCCTATCTGACAACCCTCTAGGCAGTCGAGTAATCAGGTGTGGAGGTTGGATACCAACAATTCTAGCATCGATCTCTCTCAAAGTGGCAGGGCTGCCTACATAATATGGCTGGGTGGATGAAGTAGTATCAACCAGGAGTCTAGTCACCTGTCTTGAAACCCCCAGTAAGACTGCATGCATGTAGTCTGGGACAAAACCCCAGACAACATCAAAGTATGGCAAGTTGATTAGTGGAGAAGGACCTTTTACGCCCCTAATATTTGTCCCACGTTCTACAGCCAACTCCATATCCCTAACCATTTCCTCATTTGTTCTATCAGAATATTCTTCTGCTGACACTGGATACTTTACTACCCTATCAACCAGCTTCCCAGGATGCAGACAGAATCCACAGCCATAATATCCATTAAACTGGGTAGTGTTTTGCATCAGTGGTCTCGCTTTGGAATCAACACTACAACAGAGCCCAACTATTTTGCTGTTAATAACAGACCCTTCTTTATGCCATGTGACACCAGTGTCAGCAAGGGTCTTGGCCTGGTCCACAAATGACTTCAGAAAGATTTCCATCACAGGCTCTTTTGGCCCAAACCAAAGGCCAGCAAGCAATACATTCTTAAACCTGAGTTCAGGGGAAGCTCATTGATCATTATGTGGATGGGCCATATAGAGAACTTTGAGGAATTAAAGACAGGGCTTCCATCTGAGTTAAATATGTATGATAGGTTGTGAGAATCTGAGAGGATCTGATTTGGGCCAGACAAATGTCTGTACTTCTCCCCATCATAGATGTCTGACACCATCTCATTATGGCTCTTTTGCCTATCAAACCTATAATTCAAATGGGCACTCGCATCTGTGCTTTCAAGCAGAGTCTGAATTTGTTGGGCAAGAGGAACATTGATAAAGAAGTTACCACCATTCATAGAACCAGAATCAAAAGTGTTGCCACATGATCCACATTCATCCATTTGTTTGTCACTGATTTCCTGGACTGTTCCTATGTTTAAGTAACAAATTTCACAGTAGAACTGAAATTCTACTTCCTCACAGCTGTTTTTAAACACTCTGTTAAAAAGATACTTGGATCGAGGTACAACCTCTTGCCCAAACAATTTATTTATCAACTGCAGTAAATCATGTAACTGGCAACCAGTTATTTTATGCTTTGCTGCATGGCTCATAATCATGAGCATTGCCTCAGCTTTTGTGGTAGTTCCTGTGGCAGTCAAAGCAGTGTCCATGTCCGGCTGTAGGTCAATCATTGACAGTGGATCAGAAGTGTTCTGCTCCATGCTGCCTGTCCTATGGTCTATCTCAGACTCTGACTCTGTTCCACTGCATGCCTTTAAAAAAGCAACATCTCTGTTAAAGGTATGGTTGTGTGTAGGTCTGCTCATACACATATTCACAGTTTACATTTACATTTTACATTTATTCATTTAGCTGACGCTTTTATCCAAAGCGACTTACAATTGCTATATATGTCAGAGGTCGCAGGCCTCTGGAGCAACTAGGGGTTAAGTGTCTTGCTCAGGGACACATTGGTGATTCGAACCCGGGTCTCTCACACCAAAGGCATGTTTCTTATCCACTGCGCCATCACTACCTCATAGTTATATTTTTTGTTATTTTTTTTAAACATACAGACCCTCCAAAATGAATAATTAATCAAATACTTTGATCAATTTATACTTCAAAACTTACATGTGTACCTGAGAGAGAGAAAAAACAATTATCAGAACAAGCTAAACTAGTACTCACATGTGTTTCTGAAGGTCTACTTGAGCCTGGTGCAACGTCTACCTCACTACTGTACTCATCTGTCATCAGTTCAGCTGTTTTTTAAAATTGTAATTAGTAGTGTACAGTACATGAGAAAAGTTTATCAGAACAAGCTAACTAGTACTCACTAGTACTTGAAGGTCTACTTGAGCCTGATGCAACGCCAACCTCACTACTGTACTCATCTGTCATCAGTTCAGATAATTTGCATATGGAGTTGAGTGTTGTTATGGTGGCTGCTTCACTGTCTGGACCATTCTGACAATAATGATACAGTTATGTTACAATCGTGACATCTATGTATCTATGTTACTATGTTACAATCATGACATCTATGTTACAATTATGTTACACCCATGACATTGCACTTGCACTAACAGTTAGAAGGACTGTGAAGAATATGACTTCATCTGACTCCTGTAGCTGCCTGTTTCCATGCTTATTTTTTGAATGTGTAACTTTAATGGCCTTTTACATAGCTTTCATTACATCTGAAAAACAGATCATAAAACTCACACATACCACAAATGGTGTACTCAATATTGAATGGCTGTTCTGTATGCTCTCTGTCTCACTGTTCTGTGTGCTGTCTCTCTCACTCTCTCTCACTCTGTCTGTGCTGTTTGTCTCACTCCCTGCCTCTGAGAGCATATCTATTAAAAATACCATAAGGAACAAGAAAAACAAGCTGAAGAAATCTCATATATAAATATATCACAAATAATGTATGTTATAATAATTTAACTGTTTCTTTGAACACTAGGCTACTGTTTAACAACAGTCCGCAATATACAGCACACTGCTACAAGCTATTCAAAATGCTTTCTTAAAGTTTATAATGTAAATAACCTTTTAAAATAGGCTCTACAAAAAAATAAAATGACAAAGAAATATGAAACTGACCACTATCTCATCTTTTTCACTGTTAATACTTTTATTTAACAGGTATACGTTGTGTGAGGACTTTTATTTTGATATATCCGATGAGAATTCTTCTCCTTTTCTCTGGGTTTTTATTTATTTGTCTATTAAAAATCAAAAGTTATTATTCAGTAAGAATGTCAGACTTTGCTGGATCACCTCCGCCGTATGTACTAAAGTTTTTCCTTTTCTTTTTTAATAATCAAATTTATTCAAATAATCGGGACAATCCTACTGGATAAGCTTGATAGTCTAACGTTAATTTACCTGTTTCATTGGCTGTTTGGCTCTCTTCCTCGTCAACATCAACATCAACACTTGGCCTGTCATGTCGACACAGTGTCTGGCGAGGTATCTTTGCCTTACTTTGAGGTTCCAAGTATAGCTTATATTTTTGCCTATTTCTACGCATATTTGTCCAAAAAAATAAATAATGATGCTCGAGACGAGTTGTTGAGTTCTTATCATGTAAAAAGGGGGCGGAGCTTAGCTTGCGCGTGACAGAGTGCCAACTGAAATAACGGTAAACTGATCTGCCCGTTCACTGGCGAAACCACCCAACTTTTTCTGTCAGGTAAGTTAGTGTCATTAATACTTTTCTTTCCTGTTATTTTCGATGCTATATTTATTTTCTGTCCATATTTTATACCTTTTCTCTGTCTTTACTACTTTATGTCAGTATTGAGGTAACGTTAGACTTTCGTACCGGGCTGTGTAACGTTAGCACTATTTATCCGGTGCTAACATTACCTCAGTGCCAGCTATGCAGATAATTATGGTTATGTTGTCGTAAGTTAGTAAAAAAATATGTATAGCCATTTAAAAATGAGACAAAGTGGACTCAATAAGTTATCCTAAAAGGATGGAAACTGCTGGAAAGGATGGACGATTTGAGTATTGAATTAAATGTGTCGGTCAATAGAGATTTTCTGCTAACGTTAAATCGTTTCTGTCTTGGAATGTAACGTTATGTATCAACATTGTTAGTAAGTAACTTGACTGCTTATTAACATACCACATAAGTTAAGTCTGTTGATAGTAATAATAACAAAAGTAACTTAATTAAAGGCTGACACAGACAAGCATGAAAGTAGCCTACGTTACCGAATTAATTTAACAGTCAATGTCTTGCCCAGTAAGGTTAACTTATTCACGTAACGTAAATACAGTTGATTGAGGATATGCCTTAAGTGAACGTAAACAGTTGAAACATTCCGATATGTTATCCGTGCATTAGGTCGACAGCAGCCTAATAAACATGCTGCTCTCTATCAAATAACGTTAACGTTAATGTTAATGTTAATTAAACAATAAAAGACAAAGAATCACACGTTTTGACTGGATGCCTTAAACTATAGTTAATGCATGCATTAATTTATTTGCATTTGATCATTCAATGTCAGTTTATTTATTTATTTATTTATTTCAGGCCTACATCCTACTTAAATACTAATGTTAGATAAACTTAACAGTTACCTGAACAAATTAAAGAACTGTTTATTTAATTTGTATCTTTGTTTTATTTGACTTTTTTTGTCATGTTTATTGGTTATGTTATATATTTGGTCACAAATAAGAAATTTTGTGTTGCTAATACAAATTAATTGATATAAAATGTGTTTTTATTAATTGTCATTTGTCTTGCATGTTAGCATGTTTGCCTACGTCCGGTATATTGACGACAACATCCGACAGATAGTGCCCTTGGACTACGTAAAAGGCTTCTGTCCAAAGGATCTCAAGGATTTTGAAACCAAGAAAAAATATAATATTTTGTGGAAGAAATCGCCAGAGGACCAGGGGCAATACTACAAAGCACAGATATTAAAATTGGCTGGTAGGCATTTCAAGCTACGCTTATACCCCTAAACGTATCTTTATTTTAAGTATATTGGTCAAAATATTTGTTGCACTGCTGGAAACATAGATGTGTGTATTACAGTTCCTGTTACAAAATATTCTGATAACCACTAACATCTACAGTGGTTACTGACAAAGAAGTAGTTATTTTTGTGTGAGATATTTTTGTTGGTTTGTTGTTACTTGTATTTAGTTTCTCTCTTCTATTCTTCAGAATCTGAAGAGGAATTAAAGCGCCAGCGAATCTCAATACCCCCACTCAACAGTGATGAGGAAGACTGCTCATCTACCAAAAGCTCAACGAATCCATCTGTAAGCTATGTAATGCATGTCTTAATTAATACAATTGAGTGCATTATTGCTGGACATTTTTCAGCAGTGTAGGTTCCAGAAGTAGTTTTTCCATTCATTTAAAAATAGTCTCCATTAAATTGTTGTAAGCCATGAACCAAACCAATCAGCTATTTGGTGAAACATAACACTACACTAGGGTGACCACCATCAAACAAACCAAATGTGGGACGATAACTCAGTTTGTGTGGGACAATGTGGGACATGTTACCAACACTAAAACATAACCTGAAACTGTTATATACAGGTGAAACTCGAAAAAATAGAATATCGTGCAAAAGTTCATGTATTTCAGTAATTCAAATTAAAAGGTGAAACTAATATATTTAGTATATATAACTATATACATATGCATGATTATACTTTTCAGAGGGCCGACATTTCTGTATTTTATTTATTTTATTTTATTTTATTGATTTCATGTAATATTCAAATTTTCTGAGATTTTGAATTTGGGGTTTTCATAAGCTGTAAGCCATAATCATCAAAATTATAACTTTTGCACGATATTCTAATTTTTCGAGTTTCACCTCTAATGTCTATCTAACTTAATAAAAACATTTGTATTCTGCATTTCAGCTGATAAAAATACTTTGTTCTTTAGTCCCTTCCAGAAAACACTATTACATCACATAACATGTCTTTATTTTAAATGTCATTTAAATTCAACATCACTGAGCACAAACAAATTTTTAAAAAGTTCTGACCAAGTCCAACTAAAATCCAACAACATAAATAATGAACAAATAAAATATAAAACAACATGAAATTAGGTCATTGACAGTCTTATATTATAAGAATATATTAAACCAAAAACTTTCATATTTTTAGAAAGGATGTGAATTTGAACAACCACAGCAAGCAACAAGTTGATCAATTCTGTTAAATAAATTTTTTAATTTACCGAATTATCCATTTGTTTTCTGGCAGGGAACACATGTAACGAATCACCGCTCCAGATTTTGATTGACAGCCGTCACAACCTACTAGTGACCGTGTTTACTCCTTTCCTTCCAACCATTGGATAGGCTTTAAAAAGCGGCTGTTGTATTTGCACTTCTGACGAAGCGCTGTTAAATATAGGTGAAAAACTGCGCAACAAAAAGAATAAATAAAATGCTTTTTTAAAAAGGCAAAACAACGCATGCACGTTTTCTTGATATGATAATTAAAAACCAACAGACTGATGAAAATGCGGGACATTTTCTCAATTTGCGATGTGCGGGACAAGGGGTAAAAATGCTGTGCAGTACAACGCAAAGCGAGACGGGTGGTCACCCTACACTACACACTTTGTGTTTTGCTTGTTTCGGTTTTCTGATTGGTGAAATTATCTAAATAGCATCATGGGAAATGTAGTTTTTCACCACAAATCCAGCTGTTAACAAACTATTTTTTTGTTTATTTTAAAGTGTGACAAGACAAATGACAAGACAAAAAAAAAGGCAGCAGTCCAAAGCATACAAAAAAGGAAAAATCTAATGGAAATCCTAAAAGAAAAGAAAAAAGTTGTCCAGAGCAGTTATGAAACACACACTGAGTATGTCCCCATGGCTGTGCACAAGGAACTGCAAGATAAGTACTATAACCTCAAAAAAAGGATGCGAGAGGAGGAGATGAGTAATGAAGAAAAAGGGGGGGAAATCAAATGTTTAAAAGAAGAGAAAAGGGACACGAAAGCTGAACTGCTGCAACTAAGGCAGTTAAACCTTCATCTCCAAGAGGAGCTCTTCCAAAACAAAAAAAGTGAGCATTTTCAAACTGATTGGCTATTAATTTAACATAGATGAGAAGAATTGAACATTTTTAAATGCAACTTATAGCCTGTGATTTTTCAAAAAAATTTGCAACAAAACTAATAAAAGTGTTGCTTAATCTGATATTGCAGTAACACAACAGGAGCCACAGACCTCTACTGCAGGCCACACTCCCCTCCCACCGCAGCCAGTTCATAGTCCAGAAGCAGAGGAGCAAATGGCTATATTACTCAAAAGTGAGCATTTTAAAACTGTTTGGCTATTCATTTTACATGCATGTTTTTAAAGTTCTTAGAAAGAATTGGACACATTCAAATGTAATGTATAGGCGGTGATTGATAGAAACATTGACAGCTAATTAGAATCCATCCTGCTGTAATGAGCTCGAGCATTTAAAGTGACAGACAAGCATGCGCTTAGAATATACAGAATGATATGCTAATATAGTTATCGTTCTTGGTGTGAATGGGCCTTTACTCTGATATTACAGTAACACAAAAGGAGCCACAGACCTCTCCTGCAGGCCACACTTCTCTCCCACAGCAGCCAGTTCACGGTCCAGAAGCAGAGGAGCAAACGGCTATAACGCACAGGGATGACAAGGTATTTCGTAGACTGTAAAACATAAACTCTAAATATTCCTATAATTTTCTCGCGAAGTCTCGAGAAGCCAGGTTATCCCTGTATACCCTTACGAAATGTAATGTGTTGTATTTGTATACTTCTTTTAAACTAGGGCTGCACGATTAATCACAATGAAACAGCACGCGATTTGGCAAAGGCTGCGATAATTTTATGCGCAGCTAGTCAGTGCAGTGCGGCTGATCGGTAGTAAATGCTTCTGAGGTTTGGAAAGATGTTTGACGGTTGTTGCTTTGTCAAATGCACGTTACAAGTGACTCAAACTCGCAGTGCTTTCAGATGGAGCAGTGTTTACAGAGCCGTACATCAATGACAAGCTGTGCATAAAAAATAATCGCAATATATATTTGAATAATTTCAAAATCGCAATAAGCCAACTCGATTTAAAAAGGCACAATATGCAGGAATTCGGTTTTGTCAAACAGCGACCCCTAGAGTCGCTGTGGAGTACTTGTATTTAACCTTACTGTCGTAAATACCACTCACGCAGAGCGTCTCTGCACTCACGGCCTGATACCCCTTTGAATACCCCTCTGATACCGCTGCTGACAGAGACGCTGCTCTCACACGCGCCTCATTCTCTCAAAACTCTTTACGTTCATTTAATAATTTATTTAACTAATTTAAGACTGCCCAGTCGGCTCTTATTAGGATACTCGACAAAACTGACATTTTGGCTCCCTGGGAAAACGGGAGTGTTGACAGGTATGCGCTGTGCACATTAGCTTGTTTGAATTGGAAACTGTTTACCTGCCGCATGTTGCTAGCGTGTGATGTCACACACTTGCGCACAGCATAGAATTATCACAAGAGCGTTTAGAGAGCCGACTGCTTTTGTAAGCTTTCGAATCACTCTCGGGGTAATTTGATGTCCCTACGGATCGGGCCAGTACCCGATCTACAATTTTATTGCATATCGTAGCCGATACCCAATACAACATACTTCTCCAGCCATCGTGGCCGAGGCAAGAGTCAAGGCCATAGAGGCCAGTCCTACATGACTCCTCAAACTACCTGCATCGCCATGGCCCCTGAGCTACCTGCTACCTGCTATTGGTGCCAAGTAATCAGTAAAACCAATATAATGGTTGACCTCTACTTTTAAATGAGCTAAAATTGTCTTGTTCTGCATATTCATGTTTTTTTGTTTTTTTGTCAGGATCTAGGACATGGAGTCATGATACCCGCAGAAAAATGGGACATCGTGAGGAGAGTTGAGGGTGACTTGAGATTCTGTAAGAGCCTGGCTGTCGTGATATGGGGTACCACAGTCCTCAAACAGAGGAGCGTTACCGGCATGAAATGCAACGCTAAAAAAGCTGCTGAGGCAAAACCACCTCTGACTCCTGAAAAGATCTCAGCTATCAAAGGTAAAACTGTCAAATTTAGCTATAATATAATTAAATCTCAACACAAGACACATTATTCATCTAATAAAATATACATAAAACAAGACATAACTCCAAAATCACTTAAGGCTGAATTAGACAGCATAATTTTATACATCTAAAAACATTATATAAAGTAGGCTACTAGTTATCACACAAATACAGACTTGATAAATGCCCTGAAAACAACTCTATCATATACCTGACGATTGAGGAAATACACCATATGTCCATAATATTATATCCAAAAAATCAGTTAGAATGTTGGAAAGCGATATGTTCGTCTTTGTCCTTCCCATGTCAGCGCTAAAACAACTTCATTGTTCTGACTCAATCATAAAGACAGTCTTTGCCGCCATCTAATGGCCTAAAAATGTAACTGTCATATAAGTCCATAAAGTCCATATCACGATTCTTTCGAGATAGGTCCGACTGCAGAACCGCAGAACCATACGTCATAGCAGTGTGAGGACGACAGCGCCAGCCTAACAGTCTGATGCCGGAAGTGGGCGTGGCAAGGCATTGCGCTACTTCTGTGTTTTAGAACGCTTCAAAGTTTAAAACAACATTATTATATATATTTTTTTAAACGATTTAATTAAAGATATATATATATATATATATATATATATATATATATATATATATATATATATATATATATATATATATATATGTATATATATATATATCGTCGCTGCCCGATGAAACTCACGTATGTCCAAAACGGTTACTTTTCAGGAAGTCAAGCAGCACTCTAGTACAGGATTTAAGTGAAATATAGCCAAAATGACACTTTACTTTGCCCTTAAGCCAAATCGATTTGCTCTGGAACAAATAATAGATTAATAAGACCAAGGATCGCCCGTTTGATTTACCCCAAATAATATCTCATGTTTAACCACAATCGACATAAGAGCCAGCGGCAAATTCCCGAAGGACTGGCCGTGATGAAGCTGTTCTCAGCGGGAACTTTAGCGCTGAACGGCCGCTGACGGCCTGGAGCTCACATCTGCGAAAGCGTCTGAACAGATTGTAAAATAGGCACTATGATTATATATGAGTCACATATTTGAGGTCTAAATAACTACAATATAAATAACTGTGTGTGTTCCGAACAGAATGTCTGTCTCAGAGACTGAAGGGAAGGGGTCACACCTCAGAGGACATAAATAAGCGCCTCTTAAGTGTCCGGAAATACCTTGCTGAGAAGATCAGTGACATAAACCGGGCAAAAACTGTCAGTGGTAAGTATTTACATACACATTTCTTAATGTAATAGAAATGTTTTCTAATAATATCTTGGTACTTTTACATGTATATGTTCATCATTTCATTGGGTAACTGTTGATCAGCTTTTTTGTTGAAAGCTTGACACATCAGTTCCTACACTTCTTGAGTTCTCGAGTAGTGTTACAATATGGATATTATCAGTCCTTATGATTGGCTGCATTGCTTTCTAAGCTGCTGCAAAATACTCTAAAACATAACAAACACCTGGGACCTCATTACAGCATAACCAGGGCTCTAGAGTGCGACCAATTTGTAAGGGTGCGAGTACAATTTTTCCTAGGTTGCACTGGTGCACTGAACGTCCTCACATCCGCTGCCTCTCCATGAACGAAGCGCTTGTTCTCCTTTGACGGAACTCACACTCATGGTTGGATCATATCGTGGTCTAAACCAATCAGAGACAGATGAGTCGGGTCTTTGCCTCTGATTGGCTGTGGTCCAGATATTCCTTTAGGCCTACACTGTTCGTGCTCCGTGCTGAGTGATTGAAATTGTCAGTAAGGGAAGTAGTAACATTACCAGTAAATTACCGGTATGATGCTATGCGTGAACAAAAAATTACGATTACTGGTATGAGCCATACGAAGTCAGAACATGCTGACGTAAGAAGTCTGCTTTGGGCCAATCATAAAGTTATTATGCAGGGTGTCCGCGGGGTCTTAAAAAGTATTACAAGTTGATAAATCAATTTAGAGAAAATTAAGGCCCTTAAAAAGTATTAAAGTCTTAAATGCCATTTTAAACTTACGTTACATCTTAATGTTTTCTTTTAGTTGAAAACATTAAACAATATGTGTAATCAAAAAGAACAAAAGCATTTAAGCTCAAGCAGTGCAAACGGAAAAAACGCTAATAAAACAGACCTTGCCACTTATCATATAGAACCGAACGTAGGTATACACTCGAGTCAGCATAATATTTATCTTGTTTATATTGTTTCACTTTCATGTTGAGAAAAACAATAATATCCACATGCTCGAAAATTCGCTGCCGCTGACAGATGTTGCAGGGACACAGAGACAGATAACGAAGTTTCTAACAGCACTTTGCGTTTTCTGTTATTAAACCTGTCTTCCTTAATGAAACTTAAAGGAAGCATATGTCTCAACATTATTTTGCTATCAGTTAAGTTATCATCTCGCTCACTCGGGTACAGCTGTGCTTACCTGCAGTCGTGAATGCAGTGATGGACAGCTGTCTTTCCTCATTCGACTGCTGTTTGATTTCATGTGATTTCTCATTGTGGTGGTGATATTATATTTTAAAACGGTTAGTTCCAATCCTTGATTCTGATTGGTCAATAGCTGTGCTTTATTCACGATAAAACACGGCTATGACCGCTTCACCCAACGGTTCTATTTATCACTGCGCAACACTGCGGTTCCTATGTTGTTTTTATTTGAGCTTTCATGCATATTACACATTGGAACGTTGTTGCTGTTCACGGTTAGCCTGACTACGTCAGACTTCCTACTTCCGCTAATTTCATTTCGCTCCTGTAGTTAGTCTGAGATAGCAGCCTATCTTTCAGTTTTCCTCCGGCCTGAAAACAGCCGGCCAATCAACGAGCAGAGGGCGGCTGAGAGCCGTGACATAGCCGCTAAGCGGCGAGTTTTACATTGTAGGTTAGAGAAATCGAAAACCGAAACGACCGCGGAAATGGGAAACGAGACACATGATTGTACCGTGGATGCGTAGATTAACTTCGCATAATCTGCAAAAGTCGTTTACAGCCATGTTCACCCCGGTATTTCGCTCGAATCATCAAGTGTTTACAGCAGGTTTACAGTGTTCATAGATTTGAGTTCGATGCATGATGTCTGTGGTTAGATGCGGCTGTGTCGGCGCATAACATAAATTTATCTGATTGGCTTACGGGTAACCAATGATTTTAAACTTCAGAAATCGCCCCCTAGCGGGAGAGAAAACACTTCTCTATTATGCTATTCCAGACTCTGTCTACGAAGCAAAGTGAAGTAGCAGAGTCTGGTATTACCAGGCTAGTTCACGGTCAGGGACTATTTTTTTTCTAGCGGAAGGAAGGCTTTTAGTGATTTTACTTCATGAAAGTTGCACTAATACATGTTTTTTTTACTTTAATATTTTTATTGTGTGGTAACCGTTTTATAAAAGCAATAAGGTACTCGAGGCAAGTGCTGTATCGTGAATAAGTCACGGCTGAAGGGGTTACTCTGCTTCGCGTCGTGCCTAACAACGCCCTCCAGCCGTTACTTATTCACGATACAGCACAGCCTCTCGTACCTTATTGCTTAAATAACTCCGTATCAATTAATTTGATTAATTTTAAAAGTAATTCCATTTTGTAAGATCATTTAGTAAGATCATTTTCATCCAAGTAATTCCAAACTTCGTGACGACATTATGTGATCAAATACAGTCAACATGCTACAAAGCGCCATCCAGTGCATTTAATTATAACTGCGAGTTAGTGCTTTGGATTTATCATGGATTCACAGCATTTATGGCCAGCAAAGCAACGTAGTAAAATTCGAATAGTATTAAATTTTTTCGAATAATAATTACAGATCGAATATTCGTGCACACCCCTAATGACACTCTGCTCAGGTGCATCAAATCAAGCACTCCGTGGTAATCACAGGTAAACTGCCTGACCAGTCAGGTGTTTGTCATGAGAAGTGTACCACAAAAGAGCTATGGTTTGCAGACAGTTTTAAGAGTTGATGTTACAAATACGCCTTTTGAATATACTTTGTGAACTTATTGTCCCTTTAGCTCGGAGAGGTTTATTTTCCCTCTTCAATAAGTTGTCAATTGTTTTGTTTATTGGTCTAATTCTGGTTTCTCTTTTCTAATAAACCTTGCATTGGGGTAGTCACTGAATTAATTATCTTGTGCTTCATTCCCACCCTTCTGAATTATGTTACATTAATAAGACTGTTTAGTTGTGCTATCTTACAATCAAAATGTAAGGTTTCGCACGATGTTAACGGTTAAAACTTGAAGTGGCGATGAGGTCTTAAAATGTATGGAAGGGGTCTTAAAAAGGTCTTAAATTTAATTCCATGATTCCTGTATATACCCTGTCATGGAGATGATGCGATTACTTCATGCTGTTTTCAGTCAGCTCCGCTGCTTTTTAACAGTTTTTCTATGTAAATATGTGTTAGATGGACAATTGGACATATTTGACCGCTATGCCGCGTCTAGCAGCTTTTCAAACATGTTGTACTCGAGACCCAGCCGCCTTTCCCATTCAATAGTGCTGCGGCTCTGCAGTTGGATACTATTATGTGCGCGTCTGTTTTTAAGAGCAAAAACACTAACTTGACTAAATTTCGGTGCATCCCTAACCTGAACTATCTGTTTCATAATTTAAAACCTACACCAGGTTAAATAAGGTTAAATAAAGAGATGACTGTAATGATATGGACATTACATGACTAGTGGACAAAGTTCACAGCTGTCAAGATCTTGAATCTGCTCAAAGTACGCCCAAAGATGTTGATGAATATATATAAATATATGTATGGATAATCTACTGGTAATGTGGTTTAAGAGGTACATTGTCCTAATGAATTCTCCTTTTTGCAGGTCTGATCAGTCAGCCCCAGTGAAGCCTGTGAATTAAGTGTGAACTTAACTGTGAATTAAGCAATAAAAATTTAATATTAATGTTTTGTGTCAGATGTTTATTTCCAGCTGGGTTGAGTAAACAAGCAGGTCTTAATACTGTATATAATTTTTATTTCAGGTGCATGTTCTTCATTCTTTGCTAAACAAAACCTGAGCTGTAAGCTATATTGAAAAGTTGGTGTGCAGTTTATATTGTGTATAATTGTAGTAATAATTCAAATTAATTAATTAAAATTAATTAAAAACGCATGTCCTAATTATTAACAGCTAAAAGCATGTAACCATTAAACATACAAATCTTAACCAATACAATCTTTACTGGAAACCATTAAATATGTGCAAATCAATACCAATACAAATTTGTAATGAAACCATTACAAGAACCAATACAAAACTGCAATGGAACTGCAATGGAAACCATTAAATATGTACAAATCATGACCAATACAAATTTGTAAGAAAACCATTACAAATCAGAACCAATACAAGCTGTAATGGAAACCATTAAATATGTGCAAATCAAGACCAATACAAATTTGTAATGGAAACCTATACAAACCAATAAATCCTAATGGAATATGGCCCAAAACACACTATGTAATGGACACCATTTGGTAATGGTTTTAATGGTTAACGGCTGATGGTTTGTAATGGTTTTGTATTGGAAACCATTAGCATTTCTGTAATGGTTTCTATTGTTTTTTTCAGCAGGGACGTTAGTTGCTGTATGGGGGAATCCATTTTCTTTTCTCTGTGTGACTGTGAGACGAGCAGCAGCGTAACTTTGTGTAAAAGTTAAGATCGTCAGAGAGGACTGAATAATAGACATTTATATGATATATTTTCCTTGGATTTGGTGAGTACACATTTTGAAATGTGTAAACTTTTATACATGTGATTGTGTACTGATGTGTTAAATTGAGTGTGTGAAAACATATTTTCTTTGTCAGTATGAAATGCTGATTGTAATGGTTTAAATGTGTATATGAGTTTGCGATGTTCATATTTTGTTTTGATCATATCGAGCGAGTGATTTCACGTTTAAGTTGCATAAAGTTATCTAAGCTGTCGAATTAAGATGGAAATGTAGCTGTTATATGTTAAACAGGATAACAAGTGTTACTATTTACTGTCGTTAAACTAAAAGCTGTGAATTTAATGTGTGCTGTGAACTAAATGCTGCCTGTTGCACATGCAGGTCAGGTCTTTATCCTACGCTGGAACTGCGTTCATTTCAGCGTTACGATTTAAGATGGCGAGCCTTCCCAGCGAGATGAACGTTGATTGATGCGAGATTTGAGTTAATCCAACACCTGTGGAATTGGGTAGGAAAGTTCTAATTGCCTGTTCGTTTTTTTTCCTTAACGGGACTGAGCTTTATTTTGGAAAGACTGCTCAGAGTATTTTGTTTCCCTGTGCAAAACGATCTCTGGAACTGTTGAATCACTTTTCCGCGATTCTAAGGAACTGTGGATTTTCTGAACTGAATCAACGAATCGAATCTTTTGAATCAAATTCTTCTAAACGAATTTGAAGTGAACTTTTCCAACTCAGCCTTTTGAACTGAACAGTTCAAACGAGTCCTTTGAACTGATCTATGTGAATTGTTTTCTTCTGAACTGTTGTTTTGCATTTTGTTCATTTTTGTTATGTTTTTGAATGTGATTTAGTGAACTGTCCAATTTTTCAATTGTGAATATTTATCAATGTTAGGGGGTTGTATTTATATTGAAAGTGAAGTGTTCTAGGAATCTTTATAACCTAGAGGGTGCACCCAACTGAGTGAACGAACAAAAGAGTCAAGTGAAAGTGTTCACTTATTGTGAATTGAAGTGAATCCCTATAACTGTGGTTTTACAGTGAACAAAACCAACTGACAATTTGTTTTGTTTTTTTCTTTTCTTTTGAATATCAACAATTACTCCAGTCATTTATTTAAATATAAAGATTTACTTTATTATTTAAACAGTGTTGTCTTTATTACACCTCCATAGTCGAACCTACTGGCCTATAGTTAATACTAGTAATAAGTGCAATATTATTTGACACGTGTGCTACATTAACGAATCACTTGATTGAATTAATGCTTCTAATTGTGTATCACATTGCCCACTCATGAGAGTTCACAAGCAGTTGTCACCAATTTGAGGCATTTCAAACACATCTACATGCCAAATAGGGATGGGCGGATCAATCCTAAAAGTACCAATACTTCCGATACTGATGTTGTATCAAACATATCGATCCTCACTCAAAAATATAGATTCTAAAAAAAATTGTGGCAGGGAGGAATGTGGCAGGGTGGAGGGCGGGGCCGGGTCGTGATCCTACACACCCGGTCCCGTATTAGGCTAATCAAGCCTCTTATAAAGGTCGACTGCAGAGGATCGTGCGGGAAAGAGAGATCATTGACGGACGTGTAGGAACACGACCCGGCCCCGTCCTCCGCCCTGCCACATTCCTCCCTGCCACAACATTTTTCTTTTTTTATCTAGGGAAATTATTATTTGGTTACTCTAGAAAGGACGAGACAGGGGGCAGTGATGCAGTCCAGTAAGGCTCTTTATTTATTTGCCTTTTTATGTCTGTGCAGTCCTTTCCAATTAAATCAACGTGTAACACAAACTTTTTCAACAGCAACCTATCAGTTTTAGGATTTTTCGTATGCCCACCTGAAATAAGTGATGATATGTGTGGCCGCCAGAACAACAAGCTTTTTACCCAGAACTTTTTCAATCTAATAATGCAATTCCGCAGCACTATTTAGTGAATTGTGTTTTATTATTATTATTTTAAAAATCTCTGATCCACCAATCAGAATGTTAATTTCAGACGTGATTGGATATTTGCTAACCAATCATATTTTCCATGTCAGTAAGGGGCGGGACATTTCCAGTGTCTGACACACAAGCATCCCTGGAGAAACTATAATTTGCACTGCATATTTATTCCCCTGGTAAACGTACATATATGTATTTACATTTAAATGTAACTTATGCAATTAAACTTTGTGAAAATACTGCATGTTATTGCACCCCTGATAGTTTTTGATGCTCTTTTTTTCTTATTTTAATTTTTTTTGCCTTTTACTGCTGTCTGTGGTGCATTTTTCTTGTGATATCAAATAAGTTAAATTGCTATTTCTATGTAGGAAAACAATTTCACTCTACACAGAAAAGCACATAATAGTACACACAAATGTACTAAAAATTATGTAGGCTATATATGATAATACAAGATAACGTGTTAACATGAACATTACTACACTCATAATAATACTTAACAGTTTATTGCATATTATGAATTAGTTTATTAGTTATAATAATAATAAAGTTTTAACAATTTTCATAGTAGTGTAATAAAAGGAACAATAATGACACCTATTAATTTAAATACATATTTAACATGAAGTTACCATACCATTGTTCTTAGCAGTGTACTCTACACCATGCCAGCAAGAAACTTAAATTCTTACACATTTTACATGAACTGTAATATTAGAGATCGGGTGCATGTGTTTTTTATAGAAGAGAGTCATGCCTACCTCTTCAGAATACACCACTGCTTCTTGAGTAAATTCATGCTGAAATAACATATCTTAAGGTGACATTTCTTATTTCTTATAACTGTGTGTAATTGTTGTTAATAAGTCATTAAAAAAATTGTTAACCATGGTTGTACTACAGTAATATTGTAGTAGTAACCATGGTTAATTGTGTAGCAACTGTGGTTTAATTAAATACCATGGTTAAACTATAGTTACTTTAGTGAAATGGTTAATTATTTTAAGGGTAAACAAAACAGAAGTCTAATCATTTTCTGTTTAGGTAAAAAAAAAAAAATAATGACTTGAATAATGACAAAAAATATTATTTTAAAGTACCCATTACTTATCCCAAGTAATAGCAAAAATAAAATCAATTTAACAGTTAATCATTATTGGTATCGGTATCGACGATATTGGACTTGAAATGATTGATTATTGATATCACCCATCCCTAATGTCAAATAATTTACCAAAACAATTGCTTCAGTTGTTTCAAGGCTCCGAAACCTTTTGAGTTTACAGTCTTTTCCTTAAATAGTATCACACATAACTCAAAAGAACACTAATCTCACCCAGGGTAACTAAAAAATAAACCCATGCCATAACAATAAAACAACATAATTAACATTAATCGGACCATAAAACTGTACTATATATATATATATATATATATATATATATATATATATATATATATATATATATATATATGTATGTATACATTATAATTTACAAGTTCATCTTATTTTGTGGGTCTACTAGAATAGGTTTACATGCTTTTAATGTTCAAAAAACACATAATTTTTCTCTTACTGTACATTTCTTTTCCCCGCTCTTCATCTAATGGCTCAGACGCTCTGTTTAACTCCTGTCTCTTTAAAGCGCCCCTTTCTGAAAAGCCCAATCGGCCCAGCAATGAATGGAGAACAGAGGCTTGCTTCCGGTTGCATATTACTGGGGGGTATTAGAGAGTTAGTGATCAAGTTAGCCGTGTAAGGCTGTGACCTGGATGTCTACACCCAAAAGGTGCCATTTCCGGTAAAAGTCAAAGAACTCTGTGAGAACCAACATCATAAAACTCTCACACAGAAGAGCATCTCCACCTGAGACAATACATCCTACTGAGTAATGACCATAAAATCTCACTCACATCTGCTCCCTTTCTCACCTCACCCATTTTAGGGTCACCCAAAAGTTATGACTAAGAGTTTAACTGTTCTGTAATGTAAAATGTTTTCTGATCATACATGTTTGGTCTCAAAGGTCTCGGTGCAGCTGGTAAAAAGGTCTCATTCCCTTTCAGCAAAGTCAAATCACAATTAAGATTTAAGAACTTCGTAAAATACTGTATTCTATCAGGGGAATGCCCCTCTCAGGTCTCTCACAGGAACCATATGCTGCATGCAGATTAGCCACATTCTTTGTAACCATCAAACAACCTACTCTATTACAAGTTTCAAAGGTCTACTTACAACCCCCTAAATTGTAAATCAAATTCTGAATAACATGAAGCAAACACATATGAAATGACAATAGAATAGTTTGATACTTAAGGAGAGATGGCAAAGGAGATTCTTTTGACTTGTCTTTTATTTTTTGGAATGTTTGTTTATGCTGATCATGTGTGAAATTGGCTTTGATTGATTTTGTAACTTATGTTTTAAATCCTAACTGGCAAATAAATTGTTACATTTCAGTATTCCTACTAAATCATTTTGTGGCATGGGGACGTGGTCATGTGTCGGTCTGTGGGAGAGAAAGAGCGGTAAGGCTTGTCACCTGGTTCATAATTAACCCTAACACATGTCTCTTGTTATAGTGATGCGGAGGGAGACATAAAAGGCACACTGAGTGTCCAAAGAGGGATAGAGAGAGAGTGACCTACAAGCCGATAGTGCTTCCCTTTGTTGTCCCTTATTTTTGATTCTGACGGTGACCGTCGATTGTGTTTTTGTGTTGGCGAAATTAAAGACTGATCTTGAACCTGCTTCTCTGTCTCCTGACTCCTCCATTGCCCAGAACGAAGAGCTTTTTACAGTGGTGCCGAGAACCCGGCTTTGGAGGAGAACGCTGATATGGAGACTTCACCGCTGGCCGAAGTCTTCAACACCCTCACCGGCATCCAGCAGGCACACCACCATGCCCTCTTGGAGGTTCGCCGGGAGAACAATGCTTCCAAGCCCTGGTCCAGGCACAAGCGGAGGACCGGCAGGCGCTACGGACCCTGATCGCCAGGGAGGAGGCTGGCGCTGTGACCCCCCACCAGTGGCCCTCACGAAAATGGGGCCAAGCGACGATCCGGAGGCCTTCCTCGACCTATATGAGAAAACTATGGAGGTGGCCTCCCGATCAATGACCCGCCTATTGCCCCTGCCGCCAGCCTCCTGGATTACAACCACCTAAAAAGGCCATCCAGCAATGGGTCGGTTGGACCCCGGATCAGAGTCGGCAGCTATTCCGCTCATTGAGCTTCGGGAAGGATGTCCGCTCATTCGCTTTTGCTCAGCAGCTCCGTGACGCCTGCCGGAAATGGCTGTTTGTGGGGGGAACCCGTGGTGTCATGGGTCGACATGGTGGTACTGGAACAATTCATCTCCCAAGTTCCCAGAGGCATGTCCGAGTTGGTCCAGTGCTACCAGGACCTCGGAGGTGGGGAGGCCCGTCCAGAGGACCCTTTCCCTTGTCTGTCTCTTCAAACCCCCCTGTCTCTCTCCGCTACCACCCCCGCCACCCCCACGAGTGCGGAAGGAAGACCTGGGCCGGTCTGCTGGAGCCGCGGGGAAACCTGACACAGCCAGGAGTGGTGTCCAGTGATGGAGGTGGGGACACTGGTTCGGATCACCGATGCTCCACAGGCTGCCCCCGATCGGCCAGGAATGTATTGTATACTGGTAAGGGTGAAGGGGGATACAAATCAAGCTTTGGTGGATACAGGTTGTTCTCAAACCTCGATCCACCAACACTTGGTGCAAGGCGGGGCATTGGATAAAAATAAACTTGTGAGGGTGAGGTGTGTGCATGGTGACATTCACAAGTATCAAGTGGTTATCAATTAGGATACGATTCAGGGGTAAAAGGCATAAAATATAGCACCATCAATCTTTCGATTAAGTGGGCTGTTCTGACACTCTGCTACTACCTGCTGGGGCGGGCCTTCGCCCTCTGTTCCTACCATCTGATGACCGCAAGGTAGAAGTGGAGAGAGGAAATTGGGAGTAGATGAGAATATTCATACATTAATTTATCAGTACTGAGCTCTATGCCTGCAAAGACTGCAACCCTTGCATTGCAAGCATTCTGAGATGAACAGGATCCATGATAGGGGAGCAAGTTCAGGTGGGAACACTGCTGGAATGAGACCTAAATGAAGAGAGAGTTTTCTGGTGACAGCAACAAGTAGAACAAGCGAAGCTAAGTGGTGGAGGTAAACTGGGACGTGGACATCTAAACAATCACCACATCGCTGTATATTCAAAGGGCTGCAAATCATCTATAACCATTCTAACGTTCCCCTTGGACATTCACAACCATCACCTTCAAGCAATACTTGACACCGGTAGCATTTATTCATTGATTCAAGAGTCCCTCTGGAATCAGGTCAGGCATGAATTGAGAAACCTTGCTGTCCTGTAAGGGTCAAACATTTTCCCTGGCCAATGGCTATATTAAGCATGCGCTAGGAAAAGTGGCTCTACTGTTCAGTGCACAATCACGTCTACCCATTAAGAACATTTGTGATGAGAGATCGTGATTTTAGCTTTCCCCACATTATAGAAATTGAGTTTCTGAGTACGTCTGGTATAAAGTTGGATTTTAACGCTACAGCCTATTCTTTCCCTGAAGAGGATTTTACATTATTTTAACACCATTGCTGAAATCACCCTTGCTGATGTGCTACCTTTTACTACCAGATTGCACATGGCACTTCCGACTATGCAGATGAGTGATATTAGTCAAACAATGGTAAAAGAACTAGTGAAGGTGGCTGATGTACAACTGAAACAACTGTTGTTCGACTGGCCTACTGCACGGATTCTCTAGGACGTAATTCCATTATTACTCATCAAATCAATACTAAAGATGAAATACCGGTAAGAAAAAGAGCATACTTGACACCCATACATAAAAAAAGTTCACTGATGACAAAATAGCTACAATTCTAGAGAAAGGAATTATCAGGCCTTCTACCTCTCCACTGGCTGCCCCGGTAGTGCTTGTTCTTAAGAACGATGGGAGCATGCTCTTCTGTGTTTATTACAGAGCGCTGAATACCAAAACTCCTCTCGATAGCTTCCCCATGCCACAAGTACATGACATCTTTACTTCTCTCTATGACGTTGCAGTTTTCAGCATGCTGGATTTGAGAATTGGCTACTGGCAGGTATGCATGGAAGAGGCCAGCATAGCTAAAACTGCGTTCGGCACAAAAACTAATTTCTATGTCTTCCCTTTATGCTAAAAAATGCTGCAGCAATCTTCCAGCGATTGATGAATTCCATCTTATGAGACTTTATTGGCAAGTTTTGTTTAGTCTATATTGACAACATAGTTGTAAGATTATCCACGAACAAAGCCATCAAATAAACACAACATCACATTCCACAGATCAGAGAGATCCCCCACCGAGCCATTAGAGAGTCATAAAAACGAATCTATGGCACCTAAATTGCTGAAGGAGACCAACTCTCCCATGCCTGTTTATTTTTAAACTAGGGTTTGTAATGACACAGCTGACCAAAAAAGATCCTTTTTTGTTCCACAAACTTAAACTCTCAGCATGACCCTCTGAAAACAGAGCTAAAGCAGGTTCTCTTACGAGAGGTTCTCTCGTATTGCGTAAGCTAGCTTACGCTACGGGAAAGATTCATCTTTTCTGAGATATTGAAGCCAAAAAATTATCCGTCATTTTGTATCCATTGTCAACGCAGTGCGGCAGCTACAGACCTTGAGCGGGCTAGCTAGCGAGCTCATAGGTTGCTCTGCGGCAACTGCTGCAGCCTATAGACGAGCTTGGGCAAACTCGCATCCAATGAGAGGCGTCCGCGCGCTCACTGCATCAAAGCCCGCCGAAATGGGCGTGACTAGAGTGCATATAAGCGTAGTTCGTAGGCTGGAACCCTGATTTTCATCTCTTCAGCGAAGCTCTTCGCATCTCTGAACCAGAAGCCGCGTCGCCGTTCGAGGGGCATCAAGCAAGCGTGGACAGCGCTCGAAGAAGCCGGCCGTCTTCGCCACCTTCAGCCGCCTGCGAGCTATGCCATCCGGCGACGTATCCTTTTTAAAGCAAGCTAGTTCTTAAGAACTACACAAAAGAGTACGAGCGTCTTTTTAAAGATGCCTCGCTCCACTTGCGCCTCATGCCGCGCCCCTCTCAGCACCGGAGACCGCCACATCATCTGCGCTCTCTGCCTGGGACTGGGGAATGCAGAGCTCGCCCTCGCTGAAGGCAGATGCGATCTCTGCGAGGAGCTGCCGATGTCGACCCTGCGGGTTCGACTCGAAGCGCTCAGGACCGAAGCCGCCGCGCCACCTTCTATTCAGCCGTGCAGAAAAAAGCGCCGCTCTCAAAGGCTGCCGGAACCAGTGGTAGAAGCGATTGCCTCGCCGGAGCCCATCCCTCGAGCATCGCCTTCACCCTCCCCGCCCACCCGGGACGCGCAGTTGCCGCCGAGCGGCTGCTCTGCTGCCATCTCGGACGAAGAAGCGTGTTCCATCATGGCTTCGGACAACGAGGAGTGGTCAGGCTCACACGCCTCCTCCTCGGCCCAGGAATCCAGCAGGACCCGCGCCAGAGTCGAAGGGGAACTAACACGCCTCCTCACACAGGCCGTCGACCGCCTCGGGCTCGAGTGGTCACCGCCCCCTGAGCAGGCACCCAACAAACTCGACGGCTGCTTTCTTCAGAGCCGCCGCCGCGCAGCACCCGCTACCCGGGCCGCTCCCTTCCTGCCGGAACTCCACGCCGAGCTTTCCAAATCTTGGAACGCGCCTTTCTCGGCCAGGGTCCGATCCCATCAGTGGACGGCACCACCGAGAAGGGCTATGCTTCCATTCCTCCGGTCGAGGATGCGGTAGCAGCACACCTTTGCCCGCCCTCCGCGAGATGGCGGTCTAAACCAGTGCTCCCGTCTAAGGCCTGCAGAACAACTTCCGCCTGTGTTGGCCGCGCCTATTCCGCCGCCGGCCAAGCTGCATCTGCTCTGCACTCTATGGCCGTTTTACAGATCCTCCAAGCGGACCTTCTACGGGAGTGGGATGAGGAAAGCAGGCATCCAGAGGCGGTTGCAGACATAAGAAGTGCGACGGACCTCGCCCTCCGCGCTACCAAAGCTGCAGCCCAAGCTATAGGGAAGTGCATGGCTGCGCTGACTGTGACCGAGAGACATCTACGTTCCTCAATGCACCGCTCTCTCCATCCGGTCTTTTCGGCTCCGCGGTGAGTGGTATCATTGACCGGTTTTCAGAGGTCCAAAAAGCCACACAAGCCATGAATCTCTTTCTGCCTCGTCGCGCTAACTCCTCTGCAGGCCGCCCACGTGAGCCTCCTGCACGAGCCTCTTCACAGCGCCCAGTTCAGCAAAGCCAGACTTCTCAGCGTCGACAGGGCGGCCGCCCTCGATCGCGCTCAGACAGCCGCCGCAGACCGCCGCCCCACGGGCCTCGGCCTAGAATCGCGCTGAAACCTGAACAACCGAAGTCCTCCTAGCTTTGTTGACAAAACGACGGATCAGTCCCGCCGCGGCCGGACCACCGTCAAAGCTTCGCCCCCTGTCAGTCCCCTTCTCTCAGGCTACTACAGTGGTAGATTCAGCAGCCAACAAGCCGGTGTTAACACCCGCTTGCCTGCGCTCAAACGCCGTTTTCACGGCGACCCAAAGAAATCTTGTAAAGAGCAAACATGCCCTGTGTGTAGAAAATGTGCCCACAACCCAGTGTTCACCCCTACACACAAGCATTACACATACCGTGTCCCTATCAGAGCACACTCACATAAAGCGGTTACGAACCGCTCGAGTGTTAGAGTTAATAAACGCGCCCACGACCCCGTGCGCGCACCCCTCCTCTGCCCGCTCTGTCACACGGCCAGCAAACACCTCTCCGCATGTAAGTCCCGTGCCCGTGACTATGCTCGCACATCACTTATCAGATGTGACTCTTTCCCCATTTACCCCAATCGGGAAGTCACTCACAGAACAGCCTGTCTCTGCTGTCTGCGAGCAGTCATGCATAAACACACTAAGCGCGCTCACACATTCTGTTCAGCGCGCTGTGTGCGGCAATCAGGGCGATTTGGCCATTCACCCTCTAACATTACGCTTCAAAGCGTGGGAAGATATTCCAGGGATATCCGAATGGGTGTTAAGCACAATAAAACAGGGCTATTTGCTACAGTTCGATCGCCGTCCTCCTCGCTTCAGAGCGCGGCTCGAAACTACTGTGAACACGGAAGCAGCATGCATGCTTCGTTCAGAAATAGCAAACCTTCTGTGCAAAAGGGCCATAGAGAGAGTGCCGCCGCCTCTGAGCGAGTCGGGGTTTTACAGCCGTTATTTTCTTGTCCCCAAAAAGACGGCGGCCTCAGATCTCAGGGTTTTGAACAAAGCGCTTGCAAAAAGACCGTTCAAAATGCTTACAACCAGCAAACTCCTCGTGCATGTGCGCCAGGGGGACTGGTTTATTTCTCTCGATCTGAAAGATGCATACTTTCAGATTCAGATAAATCCCCGTCACAGGCCATTCTTGAGATTCGCCTTCGACGGCCAGGTTTATCAATACACCATCCTTCCGTTCGACCTGTCCTTAGCACCCCATACTTTCACGAAGTGCATGGACGCGGCGCTCGCACCCCTGCGGAGTCAGGGTTTGTGAATTCTGAACTATTTGGACGATTGGCTGATTTTGGCACAATCACATACGGAGCTCCTGTCTCACAGGACAGTTCTCCTCAGTCATCTGAACAGTTTGGGCCTTGCAGTCAATTGGACCAAGAGCTCACTACAGCCCAGTCAGGCAATTTCCTTCCTTGGAATAGAACTAGACTCAGTGGCAATGACGGCTCGCTTATCTACACAGCGCGCGCTTTCAGATGAACAGCCTCACGCCTCTGAAAAAATTTCAGAGAGTGCTAGGTTACATGGCCTCAGCCGCAGCAGTACTTCAGCTGGGTTTACTGCGCATGCGCCCGCTTCAGCATTGGCTAAACACCCGCGCGTCTCACCGGGCTTGGCCCACAGGCCGCCAGCCGATCAGAGTGACTCAGACCTGTATCTCAGCTCTGCAGCCCTGGACAGTGGCCGAATGGTACCAGCGGGGAGTGACGATGGGAGCTGTATCTCGCCGAAAAGTCATCTCGACAGACGCGTCCAACACGGGTTGGGGCGCGGTCTGCGAGGGCTCTCCGGTTTTTGGCCTATGGTCAGTTCAGGAAAAGCTCCTTCGCATAAATTGTCTGGAAATGATAACGGTCGAGTACGCGCTCGTGCGCTTCCTCCCGGTCATTCAGGGTCACCACGTCCTGGTCCGTTCGGACAACAGATCTGTGGTATCCTATCTAAACCGTAAGGGTGGTGTCAGATCCAGGAACCTCTTCCATCTGACGAAACGCATACTGAGTTGGTCCCAGTGCCACCTGCGCTCGCTGAGGGCGACGCACGTGCCAGGCCACCTGAACGACGGCCCAGACAGACTGTCCAGAGACAATATTCCCCCAGGAGAATGGTCCCTGCACGCTCAAACAGTCCAGACGTTATGGCGCATATTCGGCAGAGCAGAGATAGACCTCTTTGCGTCCAAAGAGAACTCTCACTGCCCAATATTTTTATCGAAAAGCGAGGACGCACTGGCCCAGGACTGACCCAACCACCCGCTTTACGCCTTCCCTCCCGTCTCGCTATTGCCACAGGTAATGCAGAGGATCAGGGAAACGCGCCACTCGGTGCTCCTCATAGCCCCGCGCTGGGAGAATCAAACATGGTTCCCGGAGCTTAGGCAGCTGTCACTGACAGCCCCGTGGCCCATCCCAGTGAGAGCAGATCTGCTCTCGCAAGCTCGCGGCACGATCTGGCATCCCCACCCAGAGCGCTGGGCGCTACACGCGTGGGTGATCAACGACTACCCGTCGCTTTGCCAGAAGGAGTAATAAACACCATCATACACGCTAGAGCCCCCTCCACGAGAAGACTCTATGCGTCAAAATGGTCTGTGTTTTCAAAATGGTGCACCGACAGAGACCTGGACTCACGGACATGTGGGGTATCGCCGCTGCTCGTGTTTTTACAAGAGCTGCTGGATAAGGGCAGATCCCCATCCACGCTCAAAGTGATGCGTGGCGGCCGTCGCGGCGTTCGCTGAACCACTGCACGGCCAGTCACAGGGTAAAAACGAGCTGGTCATCCGCTTCCTCAGGGGAGCTAGAAGGATGAACCCTCCGCGCCCCCCATCGGTTCCTATCTGGGATCTTTCTATAGTTCTCGAAGCTATGAAAGCCCCTCCCTTCGAACCGCTTCAATCCGTGGATGTGAAACACCTCTCACTTAAAACCGTTTTTCTAACTGCCCTATCATCAGTTAAACGGGTGGGAGATCTTCACGTGCTGTCTGTTAGCGCTGCGTGTCTTGAGTTTGGACCAAGTGACTCCAAGGTCATTTTAAAGCCTACACACGGCTATGTCCCCAAGGTGATCGGTACTCCTTTCAGAGCACAGATCATTTCCTTTTCGGCGCTACCATCATCAGATAGCAAACGCAACGCCAATCTCCTTTGCCCAGTCAGAGCACTGAGATTGTATACTGCGCGCTCCACATCTTTCAGACGCTCTGAGCAGCTTTTTGTTTCGTTTGGAGGGCGCACCAAAGGTCTCGCCGCCTCGAAACAGACACTGTCCAGATGGATAGTGGACGCTATTGCTGCCGCGTACGCGTTAAAAGACCTACCATGCCCGCTAGGCATTAGGGCTCACTCCACTAGAGGCATGGCCTCCTCGTGGGCATGGTCCAGCGGGATTTCCATTCACGACATTTGTGTGGCAGCGGGCTGGGCTTCCCCCTCCACCTTTGTCAGATTTTACAATCTGGAAGTACCCGCTCTGCAGGCTAAACTGCTAGCGGTTTAATACGCTACAGCTCCCCTGGTAAGCTGCATTAATGGGACACATTCCACACAGACCGGCACCGCCGCTCTGTCTATGTGCTTATGTACTACACACACACTGGCCTGCACTCTTGCCAGCCAAATATTAATTCCCCACTCACAAGGGCTCCCCCGGGTCCCCCTTAATTCCCTGGGGCTCATGCAGTGGATGCTTGGCGCGCACGGCGTTGACAAAGGGTTCCCGTAGCGTAAGCTAGCTTACGCAATACGAGAGAACCTCTCGTAAGAGAACGAATCGGTTACTAACGTAACCTCGGTTCTCTCTAGATGAGGGAACGAGTATTGCGTAACCCGCAGTGTTCGCGCCACGAGCGATTTTTCGCTTCATTCAATGAAAACCAGGGTTCCAGCCTACGAACTACGCTTATATGCACTCTAGTCACACCCATTTTGGCGGGCTTTGATGCAGTGAGTGCACGGACGCCTCTCATTGGATGCGAGTTCGCCCAAGCTCGTCTACAGGCTGCAGCAGTTGCCACAGAGCAACCTATGAGCTCGCTAGCTAGCCCGCTCAAGGTCTGCAGCTGCCGCACTGCGTTGACAATGGATACAAAATTAAGGATAATTTTTTGGCTTCAATATCTCAGAAAAGATTAATCTTTCCCGTAGCGTAAGCTAGAGATCCTCATGAGATCTTCATTCCAGTACTTGTGATTTAACCCTATAAAATATACACCATACATAGCCTTGCTAAATAATTCTGAAAATGACTCTATGACCTGTGATCACATTTATAACTGAAAAATGTATGATTATAGCCTGATGTACCTTCTTAAAATCTGTAGTGATTTGTAATCACTTCTAACTAACAAATTGCTGATTATAATCTTTAATCTTGTATGGTAACTTCAAGGTTCAACTGGATATTATACCCCGACAATCAGGTTTCTCAACATGTAATGTATTATCCATGTTGTAAAACGAATGAATTAACCAGTATGATTTGTAACTAGGGATTTTGTTTTGTTACTTACACGTATAATATTCATGAAAGAATGTCATATTTAGTATGGAAATGCTTGCATGCTTACGTAGAAAATGTTAATGACAACGAATGTCATGTCTCTTGTACCATTTTCATGATATAAAAGTTAATGATTAAACATGCACTGTTTTTGAGTGGGAGCCCAGTCGACCATGTGACTCTGGAAAATTACTTCTGATTGGCTCAGGACATCTTTGGGCTGCGGCCAATTTTAGTTCAAAACTTTCCTACCCAAGGAAGAACTCTCTTTTCTCTTGATCTTCCTCTTCTGCCGAACTTCACTCTTGCAATGCTCTATTTGTAAGCATGTCTTGCTTCTTCCAGATCATCCGTGCCATGTAGAGTCCAAGAAAAACTCGGGACAACAAAAGTCCAGAGGAAGCCTCTCACTCTCTGCTCTACGTTTCACACACCCAACAGAAGTTGCGAGTCTTCCTTGCAGAAGGCCTTGCTTCAACCAGACAATAACTATCCACAATCTTAACAAAATCCAAAACATCAACGGAATGAACTTTCAATAAAGATCCAAAGAAACAAGCAACACGAGGAAATGCAAATCAAGGAAACGCAACGACATGCAAGTACATCTCCACACATTTCAAAGCGCTTTTTGGGTAATCCGATTGCAAATCGATTTAGACTCAAATAAGGATAAATGGTTCTTAAGGCTTTGCCAACAGACGTAAATTTAATTTTCTCTGTATTTATCAGTTATTTCACATTCTGTCAGTACTCACCTACCTGTTTCATGTTGTATGTGTTAGATTTAGAATAGCAATAAAGTTTGTCTGTATTCAAAGATAATTTTACTGTGGTATATTTTTATATAATCTCATCCCTGTTTTTAAAAGGTTTTGCTTCAAATCTATACCTAAATATGTGTGATATTATTTTCAATAAGCCATGAGAATAATATAACTCCAATAAGTTAATTAATCATAATTCCCTTATTTAAGCTAATTCCTTACAATATAAATTGTGAGCTGATACAACAAGACTTTGTATTACAATTTTAAATAATCTATAGTATTTGTAATAATCTAGTTATTTGTCATTTATCTAATTTATAATTGTTGTCAAATGCAACTAATTCCATTATAAATTTCCTTACATAATAATGTAGAATAAGGAGAGTTTAATTTAATTCCTACCTCACACATACTGTTCCTACATATGATGGTATGCCATGTATATCTTTATACCACAAAATGTTCTACATATAATGGTGGAGGTACGTTGGCAATTTAACCCATCCCGTGTACATCTACATCAACCAAATTTCCTACATAGTGGTCTATTCTGCCAACGTCCAGGAGCATTATGTACACCTCCAACAACTGTTTGAAAATTGGAAGCTGCAGGGTTGACATTAAACCTGAAGTTTATCTTCTGAAGAAATCACTTTCTTTTCTTGGGCACATTGTCTCAGTCAGGTAGTTAGGAACCCGCCAAAGTGGAAGCCATACAAAATTTCCCCATTCCCCAGTCAATGAAGGAAGTTCAAGGTTTTCTTGGGCTAGCAGGCTGGTACCATCGCTTTATCATTTAATTCTCGGAGAAAGCAGCAGCACTCCATGCTCTGAAGAGGAAAAACGCTAGATGGGAATGGACCCAAGAGTGCCAGAAAGCCTTCAAAAACTTGAGAGAATCTCTTCAGAAAGCTTCCGTATTGCGGCCTCCGGATTTCATTCAAGACTTTCGAGTGCAGACTGAAGTGTATGCATAGAGACTTCTGTAAGGAGCTGAAAATGCATATTCTACTGCAGAGGAGGAGTGCTTGGCAGTCGTGTGAGTAGTGCAAAAATGGCGTTAATACCTGGAAGGCCGTCATTTCGAGGTACTGACAGATCATTCCGCCATTACCTGGGAATTCAACCACCTCAGATCTTCTTCCCGTCTTACTAGATGGGCGATTAGACTGCAGAGCTTTGAGTTCAAGGTGCAGTATCAGAAAGGCCAATGTTACCTGGTTCCTGATATGCTGTCACGAGAGATGGAGGAAATCCCTGAGACCATAGCCCTTTCACAAGCAACCAGTGTGCCCTGTGACTTGCCAGTAAACTAGGGGGGTATTGGTCGAGAACGGAAGGAAGATACTATTCTTCAAGCTCTATGGGACGAGGCTAAAAATGCTAATACAAACCGTACACATTATGTTAACCAGAATGTCTACTAAAAGTACCACAGACAAGAATGGAGGCCAGAATTTACTAGTGGTAATGCCGGCCAAACTTCGAGAACAGTGTCTGGAGTATGCACATGCCAATCTGTTAAGTGGTCATCTAGGGTTTATGAAGACATTACAGAGGTTACATGAAGTAATGTATTGGTCTGAGATTCGTAAAGATGTCTGGAGGATGTGTAAGGAATGTCAAGTTTGTCAACAGTATAAACCCCACATCACCAAACTTGCAGGTCGACTCCAGTCCATGCCAGTAGTTGAGCCAGGGAACATGCTAGGGATTGACCTGATGGGTCGATTCCCAAAGAGCACTTGCATGAATGAGCATCTACTGGTGGTATTGGACTATTGTAGCAAATGGGTGGAGCTGATAAGATCTGCAAAGAACCATCTAATTGCCAATATCTTAATCAAAGACATCTTTACAATGTGAGGAACATCGGTGTATCTCGAATCAGACCGGGGACCGCAATTCACTTCCCAACTGTTGAACGAGACCTGTAAGCAGTGGGGTGTAATACAAAAACTTACCACCGCCTACCATCCCTAGATTAATCTTACCGAATTTGTCAACTGAACCCTCAAGACGATGATAGATGATGAAGACATGTGTACTTTATTTGCGTATTGCCACCAGTGGGTTGCCTCCACCTGTCACAATATTACAGTCCCTTTAGCCACTCAATGTTGTACTCCAGGCTTGGAGTCATGCAACTGAACATCAGCAACCCCCATAATGACTGACATATTTTACCCATCGCATTTCACTGGTGTGTTGAAGCACATTCCTCAAATTCACCCAGTTTTGGAGAAATTCCCTCCAGTGCTTGTGGTTTTGTGTATGTGGTGGGTGCTCCACCTAAAACAGCTATTGAATCACCCACAGGACAACATGTTGATAATGTAGAACCATGTATTAAGCAAACTACATCATGGTTTAAGTTATTGGCTATTAACAAGTGGTGCAGGATTTCCCCTCCAGTAGGCACGTATTGGCTATGTGGCACCTCAATTTATTGTGAGCTACCAGCTCAGTTCAATGGCCAATGTACTTTAGTCTATGCTCTACTGGCCATCAGAGAAAATATAAGACCTACTCCATTCCCAACCCTGGAGGTTTTCATAACTAATGGTCAAGACTCTCCACATTTACGTGATTCAGCCCTTTCTGTTAGCTGGGAAAAGGGCTGCATTCCAGGCCTCACTTGCACCCAAACCTGGTGGTCAAGAACTCTTGGGGCGTTAATAATACACTAGCCTCGCACAAAATCATGATCTTACAGAACAGAGTGGCATTGGATTATATCCTTGCTACACAAGGGGAAACATGCACCATTATTGGCCCTGAATACTGCACAGGCCTGGTTGACCCAAGTGATGAAACAGCATACAAAAAGATATTAGTGATTTGTCAGTGAAGTTGCATACTATGACTATGGAAAATTACTCATGGTTCGGCAACATTTTTGGCAAATCCATTTTATGGATTATGGAAAATGCAGTTTTGGTTTTCTCTTCTGTGTTTCCAACAGAACGATCCTGCCAAGTTTGGAATCTATGATTTACAGTCTCTGATGCCCAGACACTTTTTCTGCAGAACAAATAAATAATAATAATAATTATAGTAATAAATATAGCTGCAAGCAGCAATTGTCAGGGTTCAAGCCTTTTAAGAAAAATAATAAGAAAATCGGAAACAAATACAATTGTCACGACTGTGAACAGGAAACAGGAACTAAACTAAACTTCAAAATAACAGCACAAAACAAAAGACAACAGTGACCAGGACAGAATAAAATAACCTACAAAAGGACTACAAAAACCAAAACAGGAAACAGGAACTAAACTAAACTTCAAAATAACAGCACAAAAACAAAAGACAACAGTGAACATGACAGAATCCCCCCTCAAAGGATCGGATTCCAGACGATCCTAAACAAAAAACAAAAGACAAAAAAACCCCACAAAAAACAAAGTGAGGGCACTAGGGGCAGACAGACAGACCAAGGGGACACTAGGGGCAGACAGATAGACCAGGGGGGCACTAGGGGCAGGCAGACAGTCCAAGGGGCCACAGAGGGCAGGAAGGCAATCCAAGGGGGCACAGAGGGCAGGCGGGAAGTCCAAGGGGCAGGGACAGGTTCAGGAGACCTGGGAGGTGGCCATAGGACAGGGACAGGTTTGGGAGGTCTGGGAGGAGAAGTGGCCGCTGGGGGAGCTGGCGGAGCCAAGGAGGACTTCTGAGGCGGAGCCGAGGGCGGCTTGGGAGGCGGAGCCGAGGGAGGCTCAGGAGGTGGTGGCTTAGAAGGCTCAGAAGGCGGAGCTGAGGGAGGCTCAGGAGGTGGAACTGAAGGAGGTTCTAGACGCTCAGGAGGCGATGGCTTAGAAGGCTCAGAAGGCGGAGCCGAGGGCGGCTTGAGAGGCGGAGCCCTGGGTGGCTCGAGGGGCTTGAGAGGCGGAGCCCTGGAAGGCTCGAGAGGCGGAGCCCTGGGAGGCTCGAGAGACTTGAGAGGCGGAGCCCTGGAAGGCTCGGGAGGAGCAGCCCTGGAAGACTCGAGAGACTTGAGAGGCGGAGCCCTGGGAGGCTCGGGAGGAGGAGCCCTGGAAGACTCGAGAGACTTGGGAGGCGGAGCCCTGGGAGGCTCGGGAGGCGGAGCCTTGGACGGTCATGGCTACTGGCGCTGGCTCTTGGATGGTCATGGCTACTGGCGCTGGCTCAGGGACGGTCGAGGCTACAGGCACTGGCTCAGGGACGGTCCAGGCTACAGGCGCTGGCTCAGGGACGGTCCAGGCTACAGGCTTGTTGACTGTGGCTGACGTGGGCTCAGGCTCGCTGACCGGGGCAGGCGTGGGCTCAGGCTCGCAGACCGGGGCAGGCGTGGGCTCAGGCTCGCAGACCGGAGCAGGCGTGGGCTGGGAGGCGGAAGCCCGTCTTCTCCTCCTCCTCCGAGCAGACGAAGTTGACCGTGCTGGCTCAAGGACAACGACAGGCGTGGGGGTGAGTTCGCTGACAGGTGGGGCTGGCGCGACAGGAAGCGCCATGGGCGACTGGAGAGTCACCACTGAGGGAGGAGAGGTAGGGTCCTCCTTAGCGACGCCCACGGTGAACGGTGAGCCACAGACCAGCAAAGTCGCCTCCAGGAAGTCGCGAAGTCCATTTGCGCGTTGCCGGTGGCAACCGCTCCCTTAGTGCGGCGTTCAGATTGCCCCGGAAGAAGGATACCAGGGCTGAGTCCGGGAAGTCAGAAACGTTTGCCAGCTCGAGGAAGTCGCCAATGTGGTCCCCCACCGGTCGGTCCCCTTGTCTTAAGCAGAGCAGCCTGTAGTTCGCTTGTTGTACCGCTGGATACATTTTGGTCGATCGTTCTGTCACGACTGTGAAGTCAGGAGAAGGCAGACGGGAGGTGCGGATCCAAATGCAGCTTTATTGGGCAAGCATATAAACATAAACAAACTCAGTAACAAATGAAAAGTCCACGATGGGAAAAAATAAACTAAATGAGGGAAAACATAAAGGGGCTAAACAGGTTGGGGAAACATCCATAAAAGACAGGGAAACCTCGAACGAACACAGATAATATGAAGAACATGCAACGAAACATCAACATTCAACAACGATCAACAATGACTGAACAAATAACCAGGTTTAAATACAGGAAGGAACAAACAAGAGAATGAGGGACACCTGGAGGAAACAATCAGGGAAGGAGAACCAGTCAGGGGAACACCAATAATAAAAAGAAACTACAGAGGACTACAACAACCAAACAGGAAACAGGAACTAAACTAAACTTCAAAATAACAGCACAAAACAAAAGACAACAGTGAACATGACAACAATAGGGTTCCTGCACCTTCAGTGCTTGGACCCCTAAAAAATAATAAGAAAATCAGAACAAATACAATAATAATAATAATAATAATTAATAATAATATAAGTAATGTATGACACAATATAAGGAATATTTAAGATTCCACAAAATTTCATGATCAGTAATCAAATAAGCAAATTTGTGACATTAACTGTTAACTCATTTTGTGCAAAATGACCGGTTTTATTTTATTAAATCACTTTCACAACATGCTCTGTGAAAATTCACATGCAGGATCACGATTCTATCATAATCTTCGTGTTTTGGACTTCAAACTGTTGTGATTATAATTTGTAATGAGAAATATACAATTAAATTAGAAAAATGCTAAATATTAACATTTTCACAAGTGGACTCACATACATGCACATGTTTTTTTTTTATTTCTTTGGTTGGTTGGTTGGTTGGGCAACCAATAGACAGGAAAATATAAAATGGCAATCCATGTTATTGCCGACCCCTGTGAGCCATTTATTGCCACCGCAGTAGAAAACTTTTCAAATTATTGTGGTATGACTTCTGTCAGTAAAAGGAGACTGAAATAAATTAGGCTGTATTCTTAAGCTGTCACCCCTCACACAGCTAATTTATTTTATCAGTCCAGTCTTAGCAGGGGTTCTTGTGTAAGCCAAAAGCTGTTATTCACAATACTTGTCACTGCTGCAAGCAATGATGTCACTGCCTCTGAAATATCCCAGATGCTGCTGAGACTAAACCTCTCTGTTTGATATACTGGGTGCATCTCATAAAAGATATATTGAAATTCTTTTCATTTTTGCATTCATATATTTTCTTTATTTTAGTGAATGAGTGAGATGAGAACACTACAGTGGCATACTTAAGCTTCCATCAACTAAATATAACAAATATACAGTAATTAAGTGCATCTAGTGGCTAAAGCACACTTTGCTAGTTTTAATACTTTTTATGTCATAAACCAGTGAGATTCGGTACACACTGATTCTTAACTTTTCTAGGAAGACAATATGTCAAAGAATTCAAAATCCTCAGCTCTGGAGATATTAAAAAACACTTAAGATGTGGGGTGGACAAGTTATCTTTAGATTTAGATTTTCGAGCGATGTGGGGAGGTGGGCTTCATTACATTTATCTATGATTGAGACGGTTAATGTAATTAAAATGAGGGGGCCTGGGAAGCTCAATGGTAAATATGCTGGCTACCACCCCTTGAGTTCAATAGTTTGAATCCCAGGTTGTGCTGAATGACTCCAGCTGGATCTCCTAAACAACCAAATTGGCCTGGTTGCTAGGGAGGGTAGAGTCCATGGGGTAACCTCCTTGTGATCAATATGATGTGGTTCTCTCTCGGTGGGACACGTGGGGGTTGTGTGTGGATCCTGCGGTGGATGGCGTGAAGCCTCCACAGGTGCTATATCTCTGCTGTAATGTGCTCAACAAGCCACGTGATAAGATGTGCGGGTTGCTGGTCTCAGATGCCGAGGCAGCTGAGATTCTTCCTACACCACCCGGATTGAGGCGAGTCACTACGCCATCATGAGGACTTAGAGCACATTGGAAATGGGCATTCCAAATTGGGAGAAAAAGGGGAATTTTGTTTTGTATTCCAGAATCCAACTACTTGCTACAATATCTCCCTGTAGATGTGCCCCTCTCTTATTTAAAGCAATTTGATAGCATAGCAAAGTACTTCATTTGGAATGGTATACATCCCAGATTACATTTCAATAAAATACAAATGCCGATTGATCAATGTGGGCTAGGCCTACTCAAGATTTTGTTTTATTATTATGCATTCAGTCTCAGACATTTGACTCATTGGTCGCTTCCACCTGAGAGAGAAAAAAAGGCCTGCTAGCCTTCTTGCATTTCTTATTCTTATTCTCATCCATTTGTCGTTTTAGCCTTCGTCATTTTACCATATGTTTTTCTGCTTTTCTACTGTGTCATCTGTGTGCATTTTACCTGTTGCTGCTGGCACTTGGATCAAGTCTGTGTTTGTAGCCTGCTAGCTTTTTTAACATAGCTTTTCTATCTGTTTTCAGCTTTAATCCTTAACATCTGCCATTTTTCAGCATACATCAAGATTTCCGCTGCATTATTCTCTTATCGCGATTCAACTGCGTACATCCTCTTTCTATTTTTATAGCAATTAAGCTGGATGCATTTTACAGCATGCACCTGTTTTTCTCCTGTGTTACACAGATTATTGCATCAATCTCAAAGCACCACTTATCAAAAACAACTATAACAACAAACAATTGCATAAGGGATTCACATCGATCTCAAACCCTCACCGCTCAGGAACAACAAAGAACAACAACATCATCAATCAATTGCGATAAATCATGGCATTCGCTTATGTTATTTCTTCCTACATTGCATGTCACATGTTTATAATAGCTTCTTCTGTCAGCAGTGAGAGATTCACATGTGATACATGTAAGGAATTAATCAGGCTGACAGAGAAGTTTAATGAGTTAGAGACACACATCCAAATGCTAGCTGAAGTCAGTGAGAAAGGGAAGCCGGTAGATACTGTCTCGGATGCGGATAGTACAGAGAGCAACACACACACTGTGGTTTTAGCTCTAGAACCCCCAAAGCAGGACGTTTTTGTGATGTCTCACCGGCATAATCGCTCAGCAAAGCGACACCACACTCCCATTCCTGTTAGGGTTTCCAATTGATTCTCCCCACTCAGTGATGCACCCACTGAGAATCATGTAGGAAGAGCCCTTATAATTGGTGATTCTATTGTAAGGAACATGGAAATAGAGACTCCAGCCACTAATGTTAAATGCATTTTGTGTGCCAGAAAATGACATCAGATCAAATTTACAAGTGCTGGCTAATGCTAAACATAGATATTCAAAAATTGTTATTCATGTCAGCACTAATTATGTCCGGCTTCGCCAGTCTGAAATCACTAGGGATAATATTAAAGAGGTGTGTGAAAAAATGATGTCAGACACTGTACTATGCTCTGGCCCCCTCCCTTCCTGTCATGGTGAAGAGGTGTATAGTAGATTAGTGTCACTGAATGGATGGATGTCTGAGTGGTGTCTGGTGAATAGAATAGGATTTATAGACAATTGGAAGAGTTTTTGGTGTAGACCTGACCTGCTAAAGAGAGACGGACTCAATCCCTCCAGGGAAGGTGCCACTCTCCTCTCTAGTAATTTGGCTCAATAATTAAAGTATTTGACTAACTGGGGCCCAGGTCAGGAAGCAGATAAACTGGCTAATCTGAACGTTTGCAAGTCTTTGCATGAGACATCACACAGGTCACATAAACTACAACACATAAAGACTATCAGTTAGATATCACATAAAACTGGGTCTGTTCCCTGTACTACCAAACACAAAGCTCTCACTAAATAATTTAGAAAAAAATGGATTATGGTCAAACTTGAATAAAACAAAACAAAAATAAGATTAACATCATATGAAGGAAGGGCTACTAAACATAAGATATCTTTCTACCAAAGCACTAATTGTAAATTAAATTATTACAGATCATAGATTGGATGCACTCTGTTTGACTAAAACCTGTCTTAAACCAGATGAATATATTAGTTTAAATGAATCAACTCCCCCAGGTTATTGTTATAAACATGAACCTCGTCTGAAGGGTCGAGTAGGAGGTGTTGCTACAATTTACAGTGAAGTTTTTGGTGTTACTCAGAGGACAATATATAAAAATAAAAAGTATTTTGAAATAATAATGTTTAATGTGACACCGTCAGATATAGATAATACAAAAAAACTATTGTAGTCGTTTATACTTGCTACAGTATATAGATCACCTGGGCCATATTCTGATTTCCTTGTTGAATTTGCAAATTTCTTATCAGATCATGTAGTTACTGTAGATAGAGCTTTAATGGTTGATGACCAACATTCACATAGATTGGGATAAGCATTTATCGATATTCTTAACTCTCTTGTAGTCAGACAAAATGTTACAGGACCAACTCATTGCCATAATCAGATCATGTCATATGTCATATGGAGCTGATGTTGATACCATAGAAATTCTGCTGCAGAGCGATGACATCTTGGATCATTACCTCGTCTCTTGTATGCTGTGATCAGCTAATGTTACTCAGGGGACTTTCACACTAGAACTTTTGGTGCGCACCCCGGTTCGAATGACGTCAGAGTTCGGTTCGTTTGGATGATGTGAACGCTGTCTTCCGAACTCGGGTGTGCACCCGCGAACCGTACTCGGGTCCGCTTAAAAAGGTGGTCTGGGGTACGGTTCATGTGAACTCCAGTACGGTTCGCTGCTGATATGAACGCAATCGAACCAAACCGCGGAAGTGTACCGCTATTGATGATGTATAATGTGGTCGTCAGTCTCACACGCGTCACTTTCAAAATGAGCGGAAAGGGTTTACTTTCGTGCGTGCGTGCGTGCGTGTGTGCGTTTGTGTATACACTTAAGTTGACGAAAAGCGGGATTGACGCACATGCACACGCACTGCAAGCAGAGAGATGATTTCTGCTTGCCTTCGCAAAAATTGTCTTCGGCGGACAGCCCGCTGTCATTTGAACGATTTCAGTATTTTTGCGGCAGACAGACGCAAGTGTGTTTCTGTATCTTGATGTTGAAAACAAAACCAAAGTTTAAAAAAAGAAGAACAAATGTGAACCGAGCAAGTCTATTCATTGAATTTTGACGCCTTTTCATTTCGCGGTTATCAAGCAACACGATTAAGCACCAGCTGCAGCTTCATGAAGCAAGCGTACCGCGGTTCGGATACAAATATATAATGTGAACAGAGTCCATCGGGGGCAGGGGGGAGCAATCGAACTCGGGTTCGGAACAGGCAATCGAACCAAGTGTGAAAGCCCCCTCAATCTAAACCACGCTATCATTCAGGTAGAACAATTTTTTCAACCACTAAAGATAGCTTCACTAATAATCTAACAGATCTATCTCATACACTCAGTAAACCCCAAAGCCCAGAAGAAATGTATGAAATAACAGAAAATATAAATACAGTCTTCTCTAGCACTCTTGGAAGTGTCGACCCCCTTTGATTAAAGAAAATTAAAGAGAAAAGCACTGCACCATGGTTCAATGATCACACTCATGCTCTCAAGAGAGCATCTAGGAAAATGGACCGCAAGTGGAAGAATACAAAATTAGAGGTATTTTGCAGTGCATGGAAGGATAGTGTCTGTATCACAGACAGGCACTAAAAGCTGCCAGGTCGGCATATTTATTATATACTCATAGAAAATAACCACAAAAATCCTAGGTGTTTATTCAGTACTGTGGTTAAATTGGTTAGGAATAAAGCCGCAACAGAACCAGATATTCCATCGCAGCACAATAGTAATAAACTTCTTGAATTTCTTTTCTGAAACAATTTAAATAATCAGAGATAAAATTGGAATTATACAATCATCTGTCACAGTACTTCAGAAAACAGTGTCTCATAATATTCCTCACGTGCAACTTCAATCCTTCCCTGTCATAGGTCATGAATAGCTAACAAAACTTATTAAAACATCAAAAGCCACAATATGTATGTTAGAGCCAATACTAACCAAGCTCTTAAAAGAGGTATTCCCTGTAATCTCAGAACCTCTTCTTAATATTATTAATTCCCGCTATCCTTAGGAAATGTCCCAAGAAACAAGAAAATGGCTCTTATCAAATCGCTTATTAATGTAGGGCTCTACGTTTAGGAGATATTGTTAGCTTTATAATCCTTTAAATCAACAGTCATCAAAGACAACCATCAATTATCAAATTCAATAGGATATTAATTATTATCAAAGATAATCATTAATTATTAAAATTAATGGAACATTGATTATAATTAACACTAACTTATTGATCCTTTAAATTCAATAATAATCAAAGATAATTGTCAATGATCAAAATCAATAGAATATTAATAAGGATTAACACCACCCTGGAATCAGGGACTAATAACCAGACAGTATAACAGTCTCAATATTAGATTGTTCTCTTAGGAAAATCGAGGTCCGGAGAACATCAATTTTCAAAAGGGAACAATGAAGGCTTGAATTTGAGCACTGACATCCCTTGCCAGCCTTTGACACATGTTTATGCAAACCAAACCAAAACACTTCTGAAATGTAACAAAGTCTATTAATGCAATAATATTAATTAATAATCAATACAATGCATTCAATAAACTTCTGACATACAACTACAAACTAAACAGTGACATGATTAGTTATAGTAACCAAAAATAAGCATATAACACATGAGGACACACATTTACCGCGTGTCTCAGTTTGTATGATAACTTGGGGACAAAGCTGAGATTTATCACAAAGTTATCTAATAGCCAAATTCAAGGGGTCGTGTGTGTGCGGTTAGTACGACAGAGAGAGAGAATAAAGTGGCGGCGCCAAAGCTGGTTTCGCGATCGTGGGAGAGAAGGCAACTGTTGGTTTATCACTCAGAGGCACGGTGAACGGCTCGTAACACGTCCCGTGGTCTTTGGTCCTTTAAATAATGGATAAACACAGTGTGCCAGTCTCATCCGCAATGCCGTAAATACACAACAGCCCAACATGGTTTGATTTCAACACAGCAAATCTCATTTGTGATAACAGTATGTTACAGTAATACCTTAAGTATTATTAACAGCAATGAGCGGACTCGATGGTCCGTAAACTGTACAAGCAATAACCTTTATACACAAGAATAACACACCTTAATATTCTATCTTTGCCCAGACATAACCTCTTACTTGCACCGCGGTTAGAATGTGTGTTCATCCATCGTTTGACTCAGAATCAGTTCTTCAAGGCTCAGGAAATGACAGGAGGCCACTTCCTTGCTCTGTCAGCGGGCGGTACGGCTGATGATTCTGGTGGAGAACTCAGCAATGTCGACTCTCTTCTTTTTTCACTTCTGCAGGCAAATGGATGAAGATGCAGATTGCTCTACTCTCTCCGTCAGATCCGTTAGTGTTCGGTGGAACACAGAGTAATCTCAACTCATCCAGGCAATATGTAGTTTGTATGGCCACAGAGTTTCAAGGTTTACGTTACTTCCTTATGCAACGAGGCTACACCTGAGAGCAGCGATGAGCTGCATCTACGTACGGTATGCAAAGTCGCTGGAAGCAATGCTCAGAAGGACCTCAGAGGTATTTCTACTCCCGATGACATCAAGGTTGAGGGGGGTTCTGTTGAGTGCCTCATCCAATAGGAGTTGGGAGTTCAATCCTTTGGAATTTCACACAGCTGTAAAGTGAGCAAGGCTTCTTGGGATTTGTAATCTGTTTTGTACTACCTTTGTTTTATTTTGGAGCAGTTTTTATCAGTAAGATTTATGACTGTATTTGTGGCCCTCAGTCAGGCGTTACGACTGTGTTAGGCCTGCCTGTGTCTTGTATCTGAATACATGAGGCCCAACATTAAGAACCCCATAACTTGATCCTGGAGAACTGGCTAATTATAGACCAATTTCAAATCTCCCTAGAACATACTAGAAAAGGTAGTATCCTCAAAATATGCTAATTTCTACAGATAAATAGTATATTTGAACAATTTCAGTCAGGATTTAGGTCTCATCACAATACAGAGACTGCACTTATCAGAGATACAAATGACTTGCTCTTATCATCTGATCGCAGCTGCATTTCACTTCTAGTGCTTTTAGATCTTAGTGCGGCATTCAACGTGATAGATCACAACATTCTCATGAAGGCGAAACAATTTTGTTGACATTTGTGGAGTTGCATTAGCACAGTTTAGGTCCTATTTAGCAGACCGCTACCTCTTTGTAAATTAAGAATTGTAAAACCAAACAAAAGTAAAGTATGGAGTACCACAGCCTCTGCTTTTTTCCTTGTATATGCTTCCCCTGGGAGTTATTATCAGCAATCGTGGAATAAGTTTCCACTGTTATGCCGACGATACTCAACTTTACATTTTTTCAAAACCTGATGGGATTTCACGATTCTCCAAATTAGCAGAGTGTATCAATGAAATAAAAGATTGGATGGCCAGAAAATTCCTTCTACTCAATTCCAACAAAACAGAGGTACTAATTATTTGACTTAAAACCTCTAAAAACAAGCTGCTAAAACTTAATTTTACTCTGGATGAATGTACTGTTTCATTGTATTCAACAGCGAATAACTTAGGTGTCATATTTAAAACCAATCTGTCCTTTGAAAATCAAATTACCAATGTTTGCAGAACAGCATTATAAACAGCTGTCTAGAATCAAGAAATATGATCATATTAGCCCCATTTTATCATTGTTACATTGGATACCTGTTAAATTTCGTGTTAATTTTATAAACATTCTGTTAACTATGTACAAAGCTTTGAATGGTCTAGCTCCACAGTACTTAAGTAACCTTCTACTATGCTATATCATGTTCATTATGGTCGCAAAATTCTGGCCTGTTAACTCTCTGGGGTCTGAGGGTATTTTGGGCCCTGGAGAAGTTTTGACATGCCTTGACATTTGTACTTCTTTCAGTTGCTTAAAAACATATTAATGGTTAAAGTCTGATAACACTGTATTCAGCACAAACTGGGCTACAATAATATGTGAGCAACATGTGTGTACAGGTTTGTATTTAAAAATAATAATGTTTATGCCTGATTTTTGAAAAAACTAAAATTTTAAGTCACTGAAATAAGGCCATATAACACATACTAAACATTTGTCCACAAGTCTTTTGAGAACTGGATCTTGTAGCCTAGAGTTTTCGCTACAAAATGATGTGAAAACCATCCTGATCACTCATTCGTACAAAACAATATAGTAATTTAAGGAGGCAGTCCTTAAGACTGAGAGTGTTCTATGCACATAGCAGCCATTGAGCAGTTATTGAGGTAGCAGACAGTTGTAAAGTGACAGTAATTAAAGTGCAACTCAGGACACAAGTGTGTGTGTGTGTGTGTGTGTGTGTGTGTGTGTGTGTGTGTGTGTGTGTGTGTGTGTGTGTGTGTGTGTGTGTGTGTGTGTCAAACCAGTCTCTGAGTATTGAGGAGTCTGATGGCTTGGGGGAAGAAGCTGTTACACAGTCTGGCCGTGAAGGCCCAAATACAAAGAGTTTGTGTGAGGGGTGTGTGGGGTTGTCCACAATGCTGGTTGCTTTGCGGATACAGTGTTTTTTGTAAATGTCTTTGATGGAGGGAAGAGAGACCACGATGATCTTCTCAGCTGTTCTCACTATCTTCTGCAGGGCTTTGCGGTCCCTGAAATTCCGATGAACAAATGTTCATCGGAATACCGCTCTTCTTCTCAGGAAAATGTTAACTCTTCCTTAATATCCTGGAGTTTCATTGGCTGTGTATCATTACACAAACTCAAATTTACTGCATGTTTGTAACGATACACAGGCGATGAAACTCCTGGATAGGAAGGAAGAGTTAACATTTTCCTCAGAAGAAGAGCGGTATTCCAATGAACATTTGTATTTTGAAGAGAGACTTGATCCAGCCGAGGAAACAATTTCGGACGAGTAAGTCATTTAGATTTCATTAGTTAACATGCTATTTTATATAAAAATTTACATATTTTACTAGTGGGACTGTTTCCAGACTTGCCAGCCAGGATTCAGAGTATTGACATTTGAAATATGTCCTAATAAGCAAGTTTTAGTTATATGTAAATGTTGTTTTGGCTAAAGCAGGCATTTCAATTGTATGCTGTATGATATAAATATGATAAAATTAGACTTCAGTGGATGAACTGATGCCAACTCCAACCTAAGGAAATGGGATACTTCATATGCAGTTGCCTGAACCTGACCTCACCGAAATTACTGGCCAGGTTGAACTGTGATGCACCTAACTGACCTCTGCCTACATCACCTCGATCTAATGATAGATTACACTCTTACAGTGGAATACATATACTATCCAAGCCAACAAAACCTTTCATCAGCCAACTAACAAGGACAACTGCATCTATGTGAACTTCTGCAGTTAATCCAGGATGGACTTCAAAGACATTAGTCATTAATCTTACAGTTCATACATCATTGTTTTAAACACACGCTTAACACTTACTTAATTTAATTTACTGGCACTATCCATAAGTAATATTGGCATTATATTCATGATGTAAGCCAGATCTCAATGACTACCGTCCCGTTGCACTCACACAAAATCATCATGAAGTGCTTCGAGAGGCTCGTCATGAGGCACATTAAGACCCAGCTGCCCCCCTCACTAGACCCACTGCAGTTTGCGTATCGTCCAAACCGTTCAATGGACGACACTATCGCCACAACCCTCCATCTGGCCCTCATTCGCCTAGACAAAAAGGACTCATACGTTCGAATGCTGTTCATAGATTTCAGCTCAGCATTCAACACAATAATTCCTCAGCACCTGATTGGAAAGCTGAACCTGCTGGGCCTGGACACCTCCCTCTGCAACTGGATCCTGGACTTCCTGACTGGGAGACCTCAGTCAGTCCAGATCGGGAACAGCATCTCCACCACCACCACACTGAGCACTGGGGCCCCCCAGGGCTGTGTGCTCTGTCCACTGCTGTTCACTCTGCTGACTCACAACTGTGAAGCAATGCACAGCTCGAACCACATCGTCAAGTTCACAGATGACACGACCGTGGTGGGTCTCATCAGCAAGAACGATGAGTGAGCATACAGAGAGGAGGTGCAGCGGCTAACGGACTGGAGTAGATCCAACAACCTGTCCCTGAATGTCAAAAAAAAACAAAAGAGATGGTTGAGGAGAGCACAAGGTGAACACTCTCCACTGATCATCGACAGCTCCTCTGTGGAGATCGTCAAGAGCACCAAATTCCTTGGTGTTCACCTGGTGGAGAACCTCACCTGGTCCCTCAACACCAGCTCTATCACCAAGAAAGCCCAGCAGCGTCTCTACTTTCTTCGAAGGCTGAGGAAAGTACATCTCCCACCCCCATCCTCACTACATTCTATAGAGGGACTATTGAGAGCATCCTGAGCAGCTGCATCACTGCCTGGTTTGGGACTTGCACCGTTTCGGACCGCAAAGCCCTGCAGAAGATAGTAAGAACAGCTGAGAAGATCATCGTGGTCTCTCTTCCCTCCATCAAAGACATTTACAAAAAACACTGTATCCGCAAAGCAACCAGCATTGTGGACAACCCCACACACCCCTCACACAAACTCTTTGTATTTGGGCCTTCATGGCCAGACTGTGTAACAGCTTCTTCCCCCAAGTCATCAGACTCCTCAATACTCAGAGACTGGTTTGACACACACACACACACACACACACACACACACACACACACACACATGTTGTGTTTCCATGTTTTATGGGGACTTTCCATAGACATAATGGTTTTTATACTGTACAAACTTTATATTCTATCCCCTAAACCTAACCCTACCCCTAAACCTAACCCTCACAGAAAACTTTCTGCATTTTTACATTTTCAAAAAACATAATTTAGTATGATTTATAAGCTGTTTTCCTCATGGGGACCGACAAAATGTCCCCACAAGGTCAAAAATTTCGGGTTTTACTATCCTTATGGGGACATTTGGTCCCCACAAAGTGATAAATACATGCTCACACACACACACACACACACACACACTTGTGTCCTGAGTTGCACTTTAATTACTGTCACTTTACAACTGTCTGCTACCTCAATAACTGCTCAATGGCTGCTATGTGCATAGAACACTCTCATAGATGTTATCTTTATGTTTTTAGAAACTGTCATCTTTTTGTACTACTGTGTACTGGTCGGTGCTGTCTCTCACTGTACCTATTGTCCTGTTCATTGTTAGAAATTTCTTCATTGTTACTTTTTGCACATGTTTGCACGTGCACTTTATATAGGCATATAGGTATATATAGGTATTTTATATAGGTATTTTATTTTGTTGTGTAGTCTCATGTGGTTCTGTGTTTGTCCTATGTTGTATTTATGTTGCACCATGGTCCTGGAGGAACGTTGTCTCGTTTCGCTGTGTACTGTACTAACTGTATATGGTTGAAACGACAATAAAAACCACTTGACTTGACTTGAGATGGGAACTGGCCCCTACAGTGAGCCTGGTTTCTCCCAAGGTTATTTTTCTCCATTAACCAACATCTTATGGGGTTGTGTGTTCCTTGCCAAAGTCGCGTTCGGCTTGCTCACTGGGGTTATAAATACAATTATCATTTAATTACTTATTTTTAAAAACAATTCACAATCATATATTATCAAACTACACAATGATGACTCAAAGACATTATAGATATTACAGTTTTTTCTGTTAATGCATGTTATTCTGTAAAGCTGCTTTGAAACAATGTGTGTTGTGAAAGGTGCTATACAAATAAAAATGACTTGACTTGACTGAAAGAGCCCCTCCCAGGTTTTGTATTGAACAAGAAGTTCTTTCTACTATTTCGACATTGCAAAGCCTTTCTATCAAATTAATCAGAGAAGTTACACCCTGTTATCTCGCATTTGCACTTTGTATGGACAAAAGTGACCAGACATTTATTTAAATGTTGCCTCGTGCATATGGCTTAACCCAAACTATGTATTAATAAGTCTCCTTTCTGCTGGTCAGAGTGGCTTGAGAGGGAAGTTAATACGCTCAGTGACTTATATGAGAGTGGAGTGTTGAGATCCTTTGAAAATTTGGCTCAACATTTTTGAATTCCCAGATCTCAGTTCTGTAGGTATTTACAGCTGTGCCATCTGCTCTGTACTATTTTAAATTGGCAGATACTCTAGAAGTGGTGATTACTGCTTTTGGAAAAGGACACGATCTGGGGGATGAAGCTTTAACTTCTATCAAGAGAAAGATTTAAATTTGGTATTGGAGTACAGTCAAGTCTGTATCTAGAGATGCAAGGGTGTACCTTATGCAATTCAAGATTTTATATAGATTCTATTGGACCCCCTCTAGATTGTATAGGCTTGGCCTTAAAGACACACCCATCTGCTGGCGGTGCCAATCGGAGAATGGAGACATTGCCCATGATTTTTGGTGGAGTGTTGACATCCAGGAATTTTTGCTGAAGGTTCAGAGTTTTGTTTGTGACGTGTTGGGCACTTAGTTTCGTTTTGCCCCAGACTATGTGTTTTGGGCAGTCATCAATATAGGGGTTAAACATGTAAAAAAAAAAAAATGGGTCCTGACCAGTGTTATGACAGGTATACAGATTGTTTAAAGGGGATGATAGTTGGCTGGAGCGCCCTCATTTTGGGAGTGGTGCATGGAGATGGGGAGGGTGGCAGCTTTTGAGGGGGTGTCATGTAGATGGCTGGGGTAGTTGGGAAAATGGGGCAGTTATTTGACATTTTTAGGAGACTCTCGGGGAGGGGCTGGAGTTTTAGATTTGTGTGATTATTATATATTTTTTGTTTATTTATTTTGTGAGTGTGAACAAAATAAATAACCATGGGGATGTTCGTTGGGGTCAGGGTGGGGTTGTTGATTGGGGACGGGGAGGGAGGATTAGTATTTGGAGTTAAATGTTGATCCATTGTATATATGTTTTGTTTTTCTTTGTCATTGTAAAGAAGTCAATGAAAAGTCCATGTCCCATCCAGGAGCCAGACATGGAGGATCCAAAAGTCTGGCCATGGGTGCTGGATTGTGCCCTGCCCCTGAGTGAGAAGGTCCCGCCTCAGGGGAATATGCCTGGGAGGGACCAGGAGCATCAGGTATGAGAACAAAATCTGGTTGGGCCAGTACAGCGCAATAATCGGTACTTAGAGGCGAGAACCAGCTTTCCAATATAAATAATAGTTTAATATAAAACTTAAACAGAAGACACAAACACACATGACGGACATGTCCATAAACATAAAAAATCTCTCTCTCCCACATAATCCTCCGCAGTTGGCCTTTATCCCTCTCGGAGGCTTGAATAGCCTGATAAGGGGCCGGCTGTGTATAATCACGACCCGGATATGCCCTCCGCCCTGCCACATTCCTCCCTCGTTCTCTCAGGCAGGGGAGCCCCCGGCATGATGTACACCCCCCCCCCCGGGGAGGGGCGTGCCTTTTGCCCCTTCTGACTGCAGGTCATCCCCGTCTACCTGGACGAGGGAGGGTACAAGGGGAGGGAAACAGAAATAATTAAATAGGGGGTGTACTTCCTGTAACAGTGTAGTACCCCCCCAAAAATCACTGTAAAATTAAAAATTTTAATTTAAAAATCTAAATATTTCCATTACAATAAATTTCAGCTTCTCTATCTTTAAAAAATAACAACATATATTAATTCTGAAAAACTTGGGAAATAAAGCCCAAAGTGTCTTCTTTAAAAAGAACCATTTAACCATTTAAGTTCAGGTATGTCATTTTCATGGTTTGTGCTCAAAAAGGGGGTGTGTATCAACAGGTTAAAGGAATAGTTCACCCAAAAATGAAAATTCGCTGATGAGTTTCTTTTTCATCAAAACAGTATTTAATACTTTTAGGATTTAATTTCAGGACTCCTTCTATAAACAATGCAGGTGAATGTACTACATTTTTTGATGGTCCAAAATGCATATTTAGGGTGCATCAAAGTAATCCACACAACTCCGACAGTCTGTGACAGCGCACGCAGCTGTGCGAACTTCCGCTGTCGTAAAAGTTCCATTCAATAATCTCTCAATAAATAACTCATTAATTAAATTAAACCCAGTAATGTAACGACAGGAATGCTGCCCATTGTAACAAAGTAAAAGTAAAGTTTTTCATTAGAATTTTACTTCAACTTTGCTGCTTTAGTTTTCCAAGTGGTTGCTGCTCTGATTTGTTCCTAGTCTGCTGCTTACCAGTTTTTTTCTGGTGTTCTGAATGGTTGCTAGGGTATTGCTATAGTAGATAATAACTAAATTGAGTGGCAGTTTATAAGGCATAGGTGGTTCCTAGTGCATTGCTAAGGTGTTGCCAGACAGACAGAGATACAGTATGTAGATGCTGTAGATTGATAGAGTTTTGAAAGTGCCACAATGTTTACATACTTCAGGAAGTCATCCTGGAAGTGCTGAGCTCAGCTTCCTCCAGGGGCTCAAATGGGGCTCTCTGTTAGGTCAACAGGACTACAGAGAGATCCCAAGAGGGCATCATGCATGGTCTAGGAGGATTCAACATCCTCATGCGCCTGAGGAACCTGATGATCAGGTCATTTTGCCATGAGGGTACCCCATCCAGTGTATTCTGATATGCTGCCATGGCAGCCACGTACACTTTCAGGGTGGAGGGAGACAGCTATCTCTCTAGCCCCTCCTGTAAGAAGGACAACATAGACCCAATCGCACACCACTGTGGATCTTCCCCATGGGAAGAACACCAGTTCGCAAAAAGACGCCACTTGAGAGTGTACAACCTCCTGGAGGGTGCTCTGGCCTGAGTGATGGTGTCTATCACTGCTGGCAAAAGGCCTGCTAGGTCTTCCATGTCCCATCCAGGAGCCAGACATGAAGGATCCAAAGGTCTGGCCATGGGTGCTGGATCGTGTCCTGCCCCTGAGTGAGAAGGTCCCGCCTCAGGGGAATATGCCAGTGAGGGACCAGGAGCATCAGGTATGAGAACAAAGTCTGGTTGGGCCAGTAAAGTGCAATCATCAGTACTTACTCCACATCATCCCTGACTTTTCACAATGTCTGTGCAACAAGTCCCACAGAGGGAAGATCACGAGGCCAGCTGTGTCAAGGCATCTGTGCCGAGGGGATCCTCAGACAGGGAGTATCAAAGGGGGCAGTGAGCGGACTCTCCCATCACTCCCAAATCAGCTGGACTATGTTGGGGTGGAGTCTTCATTCTCCACAGAGTGTTATCTGTCGTAAGAGCGCATCTGCTGAATGATTGAGGACGCCCAACACGTGAGTAGCTTGCAGAGACTTCAACATCTGCTGACTCGGCGGGAGAGCTGTGCCATGCGACGTGAACATACGCCACCCTGGCTGTTTATTTATGCCACGGTCACTATGTTGTCCATCCGGACCAACACATGTTTGCTCTTAATCAACAGCTACAGCCCCCGCAGGGCCAGAGATACTACCAGCAACTCTTGGCAGTTGATATGCAATTGCAGGCTGGGCCCCATCCAGAGCCCAGACACAGCCTGCCCATTGCACATGGTGCCCCAGCCCAATTTCAAGGCATCTGTTATGACATCGACACACATCGAGACCTGCTCAACCCCTGCCCGTATGCTAGGTCTGATCAAGGGCTGAAGGTGTGGCGGCACCCTGGCGTGATTATCACATGGTGGCGCCATGCCGTGGTGTCATGCCCACCTTGACTCTCAAGTCTGTAGCCAGTGCTGGAGCGGTCTCATATACATCAACCTGAGGGGAAGTACCACCGCCAAGGATGCCATATGCCCCAAGAGCCTCTGAAATTGTTTCAGTGGCACCGCTGTCCTCCACCTGAAGGTTTTCAGGCAGGCATGCTATCATGGTGACTGGGTCCAACTCCATGCAGAGAAAAGAGATGCTCTGCACAGGGGAGAGCTTGCCCTTTTCCCAGTTGACCTGAAGTCCCAGTCGGTCGAGGTGCTGAAGCACAAGGTCCCTGTGCAAGCACAATAGATCTCGCGAGTGGGCTATGATCAGCTAACCATCGAGATAATTGAGGATGTGAATGCCCTTGTACCTTAGCAGGGCCAGGACAGCCTCTGCAAATTTGGTAAAGACGCAAGGGGATAGGGACAGACCGAAACGGAGGACCTTGTACTGGTACACTCACCCTTCGAAGGCAAACCAAAGAAACGTCTGTGTCAAGGAAGGATCGACACATGGATGCATCAACCGGCAGCCAGTGAAGAGAGACAAGGAGTGGTGTAACATGCACTCTCTTTGGTTCTTTAAACACCAGAAGTGCTGCTGCATACTGGATCATTTGCAATGGTCTAATTGCACATGCAGGGAGGCCTGCAATGAGAGCGTTACAGTCCAGTCTAGTTATGACAAGCGACTGAACAAGATGTTGTGTGGCATGTTCAGAGAGGAGAGTCTTACCTTCTTGATATTATAGAGTGTAAATCTACATGATCGTGCTGACTTTGAAATGTGGTCAGTGAAATTTAGTTGGTTATAGATGGTTAACCCTAGATTTCTGATAGTTTTGGAAGGATTTACTGTAGTTGAACCCAGCTACACGGTGATGTTGTGTTCAACAGCAGGGTTGGCTGGAAAGACAAGGAGCTCAGTCTTGGCTGCGTTAAGGTGTTCCTTCATCCAGGCCGAGATGTCTGTCAAACAAGCAGAGATTTGAGCAGTCACCATGCTATCGTTGGGCTTTAAAGACAAGTAGAGCTGTGTGTCATCGGCGTAGCAGTGGTAGAAACCATGTGCTTGAATGATGGCTCCCAGTGATGTTGTGTATATAGAGAAGAGAAGTGGCCCAAGCACTGAGACCTGAGGTACCCGAGTAAGTAGCAAATGTGACTTAAACACCTCACCAATCCAGGCTAACTTGAAGGACCTACCTGAGAGATAGGAATTAAACCAGTCAAGCACAGTTCCCGTGATGCCCAGAGTAGAGAGGGTGGAGAGTAGGATCTTATTTTTGAGCTGATGACAAGCCTCTCGAAGCAATTCATGATCTCAGTCGTTGAGATAAGACACTGAAGACTTCTTCGGCATGGGGAGGATGGTGGTGGCCTTGAAGCAAGCTGGAACGATGGCACTGCTCAGAGATGTTGAAGATGTTGGTAAGAACATCTGCCAGATGGTCTGCACATCCTCTGAGCACTCTGCCAGGAATGTTGTCTGATCCAGCAGCCTTTCGTGGGTTGACTCTACGTAGAGTTTTCCTCACATCAGCCGTGGTAAGACGGTAAGGAGAAGGGGTGGTCTTCCTTGCACCCAAGTCGTTCTGTGCCTCAAATCAAGCGTAGAAGTCATTGAGGGCATCTGTAAGGGAGGCATCTTTGTCACAGACAACTGATGTTGTCCTGTAGTTGGTGATGGCCTGGATGCCCTGCCACATGTGCCGGGTGTCGCCGCTGTCCTGGAAGTGATAGTGGATTCTCTGGGCATGTGCGCGGTTTGCCTCTCTGATGGCCCGGAACAGTTTGGCCCTCGCTGTTCTTAAGGCCGCCTTGTCGCCTGCTCTGAAGGCAGAGTCTTCCATCAAGGGTGTAAAATAAGTTTTGTGAGGGAAGAAAGGTAGAGACAGCCGTGGAAAGGAGGTTACAACGAAAGGAGAAGTCAAAGGCGGAGTCTGTTTTAATATAGATGGGAGAGTCATGTTGAATTGAACAAAGTAGTGATCAAAGACATGTAAAGGAGTAACAAGAATATTTGAGTTGGTAGGGTTAAGTGTAAAAATGAGGTCCAGCTGGTTGCCCGATCTGTGGGTTGCTGTAGTGCTTAGTCTTTCAAGTCCATTAAGGCCAGTAGAGCATGAAGTTCAGTGGTCTGGGGCTTGTCTTGGTGTATGTCGAAATCTCCAAGAACCAAATGTAGCCGACCATCTTCCAGGAAGGAGGATGGGAGGACATCCAACTCCTCCAGAAAGTATGCCAGCTAACCTGGAGGGCAATAGATGACAACAACATGGATTTTTGTGGGTTGCATTGTAGTAATAGCATGGAATTCAAAAGAAGTATCATTACATAGAGAAGTGTGGTGAAAATGTCCAGTTGTTTTAAATGAGCAAACCTGTTCACCCACCCCTACTGGTGTGTCGAGGGGAGTGAGAGAAGAAGTTGTTGGAGAGCGCATCGGGTGTTGCTGTATCCTCTGGACGTATCCATGTTTCTGTCAGTGCAAGGATGCTGAGGGGTGGACTGTGTGGCGAAGGCTGGAATTAAGTCAGCTTTGTTCACAGCTGACTCGCAGTTCCAGAGTCCCACTGAGAAAGAGAGTGGAGCAGGCGCTGAAGTGCAAAGTGGCTGTAGGTTGTGTGGGTCGCATTGTGTCTTGCATCTATATCATGTAAACTGTCTGTAATAGATAACAGGGATGTGCTTGAGGGAATATGTTATTCGTGAATTAGACATATTAGAATGTAGAAGGAAAATATAGGAGAAGAAATACAATTAAATGATACTTAAGTGCTTTTGTGAGTGTCCTTGCTTGGTGGACTCGTACAGGTAGATTCGCTGGTCTTTACACAAACAGTTCTTCACACAAGGAGGGCTTCACATGAGGGTTACCACTTCCGTGTCAGCATTCACATCAAATATATACATGCTGCTAATGAGCCATTCAGTGAACAAAGCTGGACACGCCTTAATACTGCTTAGCACAACAAAGCTTCTCACGTGGGCAACCGAGGGAACAAACACAATTTCAGTACACCGCAAACAAACAATGCTAAACCTTAGCAATAAATAATACTCTAAAACAAGTGAAGCACTGTTTATAGACATACTAAAAACTACGATCATCCTGTCTCACCTGCGGCCTTTACAGGTTCAACGTGATGCTTGAAAGATGCTTTTCTTCTCTCCCATTGCTCATTAATTTGTAATATATATTTCTTAAATGTTTCTCTGGTAAATGTTTTATTTGTAATTTCTGTATATCGTCCTTGAGCTTTGGAAAGGTGCTATTCAACAGATTTATTTTTATTATTATTATTTATCAACTGATACACAAATCATTTCAATGTAATTGATGCTCTTTAATATCATCTTCTGGTGGAATGACAACACTGAAAATGCAGGAACTGATTTTTGACTTTGCGCCAAGACTCGACTTGATTCTCAGACATCTTAATTAATTACCTATTACGAAATTGCGATTAGAATTTGCGCTCCCATGAAAATTTGATAAGATGTTACAAATGATCATTGTGGGTTGCGCTGTGCCTAGCATGGTCACAAAAATATACACCATGGTCATATTCATATATATAAGCATCATGTAAAAGCCTGGTTTCCATAAACTAATTTTACAACCCCAATTACACAAAAGTTGGGACAGTATGAAAATGCTAATAAAAAAACACATTTTATTATGATTTACCTTGTGAATGTACAGTAATTTCAAATCAGATGATTGCAAAAGCTTAAAAAAGTTGAGACATTTAGGATAATAACAATTTGATAAGTTAAAATAACAAGGCATTAAACAGGAGATGTTAAACAGGTGAGGCAATTGTGTCATAGTATATAAGGAGCCTCCAAAACAGCCTAGTTTTCAAGAGCAAGGATCATTTAAGACTTGTCCATTTGCCAACAGATGCTTCAGCAAATTATCCAGGACTTTGAGAACAATGTTCCCCAAAGACAAATTGGAAGGATTTGGGGCATTTCACCCTCTACAGTGCACAATATAGTGAAAAGAATCAATGAATATTGTCAAATACCTGTGCATAAAGAGCCAGACGAAAGCTACTTCTGAATGCATGTTATCTCTGACATCACTATCTTAAAAACATAATTCATCTGTTATGATATCATGAACATGGGCTTGGGATTACTTTAGTAAACCTTTATTAGTCAGCACCATTTGCCGCTGCCCACACAGATGCAAGTTAAGACTTTATTATGCAAAGCAGAAGCCCTACATCAACACTGTCATCTTGGTTACTGTCGTAACCTCCGTTCCCTGATGGAGGGAGCGAGATGTTGTGTTGATGTAGTGACACTAGGGGTCGCTCTTGGGAGACCCAAACACCTCCAATCTTTGAGAAAAGGCCACTGAGTATTGGTGAGTGTAATTTGCATGCCACTCCCACAGACATATGGGTATAAAATGAGCTGGAATGCGGCCACTCATTCAGGTTTTGTGCTGAGCCGAGACAAGGTACCGGCCATTTCAGTGGATAGTACAGCGTTGTGGCAAGCAGGACACAACTTCTTGTTCACTTCATCAGGGAATAACAGTAACCGAGACATTCCCCTTCTGTCACTCACTCGACATCGTGTCAATGTAGTGACACTAAGGGTCCCTATAGAAAGACGGCACATCAGCTGAACTGTGTTAAGCAAAAACGCGTGTATGAAAAACACTTTGGTGTAAAGTGGCATCATTTCATAGACTTCAATGTATTATGCAGCACTGACGCAAGTCATTTGAAAGACCCTTAATGCATATAAATATCAGTCACTTTTGCACATTAATCATTACTCTTCACAATCACAAACGTGACCGATTATGGTTTCGAAATGGTGAATTTCTCTGAAAGATGAGGAGTTTGAAAAAAAAAAATGTCATACATTTATTTATTTTGTGGAATTTGATAATTTTCCACGGCACACCTGACAATCTTTCATGGCACACTAGTGTGCCACGGTACAATGGTTGGGTAACACTGCACTAGATATCGCCATTGACCAATCAGAATAGAGTATTCCAGAGAGCCGTGTAATAAGTCTGCATAATTTTTCTTCTGTTAAGAACAGCTTTGTCTTTGGTAGCATGCCCATGATGACTGAAAGCTCATATTTTAGAACAGAGACAATGACACAAAATGTCCCTTTTTGAGAAATTTGCTGCAGAACGAGGAGGCTGGAATAAGAGAATATTCCCAAACTGAGTGATGGCGAACCAACGTGTGGAGTCCTGCACACACCTTGAATGCTCGACAACCAGAATATGGATAATTTTCCCAACACAATTTGATATGGGGAGTGAATATAATTTTTTTTCCTGATTTCAGCCTGTCTTCATGACCAATGTTCTCGAGACAGAATTTGATGTTCATCAAGCACAAGTGTACACAAAACACATAGTGAATATAAGCACCATACATTGTCCCCACCATAAAGAATTCTGTGGCCAATGTGGTGAACCAGTTTTCTCAAATTAACATTCCCCCCAATATCAACACACTTCCCCATTCCTTTCCTACATCAATCGCCAGGGAGGTGTGTGCTCTCATGCTGCTAAGGCTTACATGTCCCATTCTTCTTTGGGCACACGACAATTTACTATCTCTATGAGCCGTGCATGTTCCGGGTTTGTTGAACATGGGGGCATATCTCCTGTCCAGACAGGGTCTGACGCCCTGAGAATGGACATCAGATTATTGAGGTTTGGCAGATTGGCAGTGGACCTTTAGGTCTCCTTTGGTTTTCTCTCACGTCCCCGGCCCCTCTGGGCATAGATGCGCTGGCGCAACAGTGGCAGACCAATCAGTGTGCTGCATGCAGTTCTGCAGAGGGTTTGGCTTCTGTTAGGGGTGCCATATTAGCCATCTCAAGAAAAAAATTCTGTGAAAATCCTGTTCACTTCCCTGTTGGTACAGTGCTGGAATTTTTACAGGAGCATTTTGAGGCCCCGGTATCACCGACAACTCTTAAAGTCTGTGTTGCCATTATAGCAGCTAAACATGCACTTATCAGTGGAGTCTCTGCCGGTAGACACTCTCTTGCCTCTCACTTTATTTGTGGGGTAGGCAGGTTTAGACCTTTTCATCCTGTCCGCGTTCCTTTATGGGATTTATCTATTGTTTTAGAGGCACTCACGGATGCTCCGTTCAAGTTTTTGGAACGTTTTTGACTCTCAAGATGGCACAGCTAGTGGCATTGGCATCGTTTAAGAGAGTCTGTGATTTGCATACCCTGTCAGTCAACCTTTTGTGTAAGGATTTTGCACCAGGGTATTCAAAAGTTGTGTTAAGACCCTATTTGGTCTATATTCCCAAAGTTATTTCTACGTTGTTTCACTCCTAGACCATTATATTTCAAGCTTTCTCTCCTCCCCCATTTGAGTTGGAGTAGCATGAAAGGTTACATATGCTTTACCCAGTTCAGCAATGTTGACTGTACTAGCCTGTGGCATAAGTCAGAACAGTTGTTTGTGTGCTTTGGTGGCTGCAACAGAGGTGTTTCGGTGTCCAAGCACGGTTAACCTTTGCCTTCGGGTATTCAAGGCCATTCAACAAAGAGCAGGGCATCCTCATGGGCTTTCGCTAGAGGTGCGTCCTTGGAGGAGATTTGTATGGAGGCAGGGTGGTCCTCTCTGCATACATTTGTTAGATTTTATAATCTGGAGTAAATTAATAATTCCTTTTTTATTCAGATGCTGTAGCTTGCTTGTGCGACGCTATATACTTGCCACACAAGCTTAGATAGTTGGCAGCTACTGTTTGCATTGCTTATAACCTTGGTTCCCTCAGGGGAACAAAACGCCATACTCTCTAGCAGCTGCATAGGCTCATGCCTTTTGTAGCAAATCTGACTCAGTGGCGTGAAAGCGAGCACCTTTATGGAGCCTGTGATGTAGCTCCCTTAAGCGCCACCATTAAATTGCTGTGATTGTATAAGGGCTTCAGATCATGTGACACTCGGAGGGTGTCCCATAGCGATCATATGCAGTGTCTCGTTTCCCTCAGGAAACCAAGATTATGTATATAACCGAGATGGTTTCCATATGATGATTATGATTATGCAATGCTACTGCTGAACATGCTTAATAAAACGTAAAAGTCTGTTTTACTTATTGTTGTTATTTATACATATAGTTTATTTTTGCACAGACTTTATTCCACCTTCTGTTTTTCTGTATCTAACTTTCCATAAGAGTGTCTGACCTATCACAGCTCTGAATAACCAATTTCATTTATCTGGACCATTTGATGTTGACTCTAGTTTTGAGGGTTTTGGGCCATTAGATAAAGAGTGGATGGCTTGAAAGATGTTTTATAGCAAGTGTTGACTCATCAGAAACTATAACCACTTTCACTTGTGCTTATATGCACTTCTTGGGAATTCTATAGAATCTTGGCACATTAGAGCCTCAGGACACACACACACACACACACACACACATCACATCACATATTTTGCTGATGTATTGGGACTCAGTTTCACTCTGCATTAAACACGGCAACTAGAATGATAGAAATCTGACGCTTGTCTCAATATTGATCTAATTTTATATTGTCTAATTGAAGTTATATAAATGGAACTAGATAAATGGAACTATTAGTTTATAAAATAATGGTCATGAAACCTGGTCCCTGAGCATCTTCTTCATGTTTCTTTTACTCACAGCATCATTTAAGACACCGACACTTGTGGGCAGTATTTCCACTTACAATGAGTCACAATGTAGCAAAAAGAATTGCCTTCTATCTCTCCTTGTCATGCATCTTATATCGTATAATAAAGCCTGATGAACATTAAACCATACTGAACTTTATTTGCATAGGTTTCTAACTTTGGCAACTCCTTAAAAAATGCTTCACCATTTTACATTAAGGTACAATTTCATAGGTTACGTATGTTGAATAAGTTATATTTATCATTTAAAACAAGTGAGTGAAAATGGCTCACTATTTAGCAAGTATTTCATGAAAGTTACCATTTTCATGCATGTTGTTATAATTGCATATCAATGATTTATAATACATTTGAAAATAAATCATGAGTTCATAAATGAACCCCTTTATAAACCCTTAACAAAGGGAATGTCATGGTTACTGATGTAACCTCCGGTCCTGATGGAGGGAACGAGACGTTGTGTCGATGAGTTGACACTAAGGGTTCACTCTTGGGAGCCCAGACATCTCTGATCTTTGAGAAAAGGCCAATGAGATATGGAAAAAATATGGAAAATAAAATATGGAAAAAAATACTTGCACTCATATACAGGTTAATATACAGTAGAACTGGATCAATGATGCAATGGTAAACTGGCAGCAGGAGATGAAGCCTCTGGAAGAGTCAGAGTGGCCATATTGATATTCACCAACTGTCATATGGCCTCAATAAATGACAGATGATTTCAAACAATGTTCACCAAGGGATGTGGCAAACCGATCATCATGTTGTAAAGTAAGTAGGAAAAGTTGTGATGTCTGCTTGTTATAGCGTGACAACACATCAGTTTCCTTGAACATCAAAGCACAGCTGTGACCTCTTTAATGAAGGGTGGGCACACTAGGCTTTGAATACTGCAAATTATTCCAGGCAAAGCAATGGATCAATATATGATGTCACATGCGAGAGCTGTTTTTAATAAATAATAAATCACAAATGACAAATGTTATAATTAAAATGTTAGAATATACTGTGCAGTCTTGTCACTTTCCAGCAACAATAAAACATGCAAATTTGAGCAAAATGTCAGTGTAGGATTTTTCGATATTCTATTCAGTATTCTTCTCGTCATCCGTATTCGCAAATTTCTTCACATGAGCTTGTGAAGCCAGTCTCCTGCATTCAGATGCATTTGAAAGTGAGTGAATGGAGCACAAATTGCCACGTCTCCTTGACCGCTATTCCTGTTACATAGCTGCATTCTGTTGAGCATTCCAGATGGAGAACAACAACCAGTTTTTCAGGCTCAACTTTTGCAGTTGTTGGCTGCCATAACAACTCAACGTGGTTTATGATATCATCGAATGAAACTCACCTCAGTTCCTCATGTCAAGCACCCACTCACTAAACTTTGACAGATGAGGCACTATCTAAAAATGGTCATCACAACTCACTTAAGTATTCCAAATATGGAATCTGACACTAGAGATCCAATGAGAGTGATCTGACACATCTATTATGTGACTAATCACGTTTCAGCTAGTCACTCCCAGAGAACACTGTGACTATAGCGATCGCCTCTTGAGCTAGCCAAAATAGCTTGTTATCACACTCTTTGAGAAATTTCTCTGGATTCAAAAATCATATAACGTCGAGTGAGGGCTTGTTTGATTCAGGATTGCCTGCTGGAAGTTGTTATAATTTTCTTTACCATGTGTATTTTTTATGAAGTAGTAAACTAAAATGTGACAGAAATTCTGTTAATCCTTTTTTTTTTATTATTTAATTTTTTATTCAACAAAACACATTAACAAGACATAGTAGCTTCAATGATCAATGTCTTCGAGAGATCAATGACACATAATATATATAAATATACACACATACATACATAAAAAAAAAGGAAAAGAAAAAGAGGAACAACAAAAATATAGATATAGTAGTGTATACAGGTATAGTAATACGATTTAGCATTAGGTAAATGTAATTTTTATATAGCATATTTGCACTGTGATTGATTTAGTTAATTGTAGCCGATTAAGTAATTTACAGATCAATAAAAAAAAATTGGCTTTTGTGTGTGTGTGTGCGCACGCGCGTGTGCATGCGAGAGAGAGAGGGCCTGCGTGCCATCTTATAGTTTTAAAATAGTTTGGATTTTGATGTGGGTTTTTTTGTGGCATACATAATGACAGTATTTATTTCACGCCACTTTATAGTGGGTACGCTGCGATGGCAGAAGAGGATTTCACATTTTATGGATTTGGTTGTTTGACTGCACTGCATTCTCTGTGGGTTGCAAATCCCAAATTTTATCTGGTGTTATTTGATGCAGATATGTTGGGTTGTATGCTTATGGTGTGTTTTCTTTTACATATGTAATGAATTTCATTGTAATCATTGACTTAACGCACTGCTGTTTTCTACAGTATGGTGCTTTGGCACTGTTCGGTTGAGCTGGTGTTGCAGGGGTGGATGTGATGACTGTTACATGTGCAGTCGACATTGTTGAGCATTTTATGCTGAATATTTTCGTGTTGTTGACTGGCCTACGCTATGCCCATTTTTGATGCACCGTTATTCAATATTTTCCCGTCCTGCCGTAATTTGTTTTCACCTGATCTTTTGTCCCCACCACTTTTCAACACAAACTGACGCCGGTGAATATAGTGTGGTATAATAGCAATCATTATCTTTAATTAAATATTTCTGGTGATATGCAGTGAGAGAGAAAACAAAAATATGGATATAAACTCATTAAGTGATAGATATCAAGATCATTTGAAAGAATCATAGTTATAATTACACTAGTTGTAGTAGTCGTAATAATAATAACATTAATAGTAGTAATAGTAGTAGTAATAATAATAATAACAACAATAATAGTAGCAGTAGCAGTGGTAATAATAATAATAATAATAATAAAAACAATAGTAGTAGTAGTAGTAGCAGCAGTAATAAAAACAATAGTAGTAGTAGTAGTAATAATATAATCTCATCTTTATGAAATTTTAGACCAGTCAATAAAGTGTTTGCTGATATGTACAATTCTCTAGGTCTGGAAGCCGCTCCACTACCGCCGGCGAGTACAACCAACAGACCCCCCCGACACAGACACCAATCCCACCACCGATCCACCCCCGCTGGCAAAACCCAACTCCCCTACCAGCGGTTAAGACTCTGTGCCCCGCTGTGTCTTCCTCTACAGAGGATGCTGGGGCTCCACGACAGGTACCTCCAAACCAAGCTCACCTGGTCTGGTTGTGACCTGACGGATCATTGTTTGGTTGCCCTTTTTTTGGACTGTAATCTGTGGCTGCAACTGTGGTGTGCACCAGTTAGCTCCCCTGCCAGAGACACCACATCCAACTGGCACTCCGACACAGTCCAGTTAAATGAGAGAAGGTGTCGCCGGCAGACGTGGCAAAGGGAGGAGCCAGGCAAACCAAGAACTGAACCAGTAATGCCCATGCCGAAAAGAATTGCCAATCACTCCCACTGACTGCACTAGAACAGCTGCCAGACCCAGACAGTTAATAAAGTATATAAATTATAAGAGTTTATTTATAATGGGTTTTTTTATTAGATTTTATAAGGGAGTGGAGAAGGTAGGAGGACACATTTTTCTGTAATAATATAAATATCAATACCACCACCACTACTACCACCAACAACAATAACAGTAATAGCGTTACAATAACAATTATATGCATATTTTACATATATAGAAAATAAATTCAATAAAATATAGCATATAGAACATTAAAATATGTATAAATGACATCAATCTACAAATAAAAGTTAAACAGTATATTATAATTAATCCTTTTTTTAAAGATATATGTGGATTTCACGCGCAAATACTCACAGTAGTTTGGTCTCTGAATGATAAAAATTAGCTTGTTATATTCACTAATCTTTCCAAATATATATAACGCATGGCTGTGTGATCTTTTTTAATCCTTTTTACAGTTTTTTTTTTTTTTATGTATATATGATTGCTGTGATCGCAAATTTGCAATTTTTACAATTTTGTATAGTTCTGACTTATCAGCTAATTTAAAGTATGTTAGAATTGGTTTTAAAACAATATCTATTTTGTGCAGATCAAGCAAGCTGTTGTTGAGTAATACCATCAAATATATATTTTTTGTGATCAGCAACCTTTACCTAACTCCAACCCCCCAAATTAATTTAGATTTAGCATTGATATTCAACTGTAAAAACCAATGTACATCACTAAAGATTTAATATGTGATCCAGTCACCAACAACCTTTCTTGGCACTACTAATCCTTTTCAAATGGGATGGGGAGAGTGAGAAGTTCTCATTTTTGTTAATACACACTAATCCTCACCTGATCTTCCAGAACATATGTGGGAGATATCCTGACTCCCTCTGAGAGCTATGGAGGTGTTTGTGTGCCCAACACACAAAAATCCCAAAATACATCTATGACTAATAACGATCTGTTACTGATAGTGTGATCATATCTGAATTATTAATATTCTGTTTTGACAATCTGGTTACATGGGGAGAATTAGATACATATTCTTCATCAAAACAGTCTAGAATAATTTAAGATGTCTTATAATTTTAGAATAATTAGAGAATAATTTTACAACAGTCCTCACTGAGATACAATACTTGTGACAACTTCCCTGTGTGACAACTGGTCCCAGTCTCCCCGAAAACAAATCTATAATGTCAAATTGAAATGTAATCTTTTAGGTAATGCAGCACTTATCATGTTTGTAAAAACCATAATTATAAGATGTGAGACTTGTCCCTATCAATTTTTGCCTTTGCCAGTTTTGTCCCCATCCCTTTTTGGAAATGCTTTCAACAGCTAAGTGTGCAATGCAGAAGAAACATCTCCAGTTGTTGAGCAAGAGTTTCCATTCATTTTTGTGTGTTATCATAACATAAAAAAATAACAAACTCCAGCACTGGTTTGCCACTCATTATGAGTGTACGTTTCAACTGTTATCAGTGGTGTTGAGTGACTGTGGGAGTTGATGTTCCTTTGTGTATCTCAGTCTGCTGTTCCGCATCTCTCACTCCTTTCCAGTTGAATCGTAAAGCACTGTAAGATTATATATGCAGAAGAATTTAAACAACATATATCTGGATCTAGGAAAAAAAAACAGCCTTTCAGTTTGGAATGTTTCCCTGTCATTAATCAAATTGCCTAGGCATCCTGATTGGTCAGAAAGGCCCCTCTGCAACTTGATTTTCTTTTGTAAGTTTACAAGGACCCCTAAGAACTAAGACATTTCATCTTAATCTAGCCTTGCTAGATAATGCTGAAAATCACTTTGAAATGTGGTAATTTGTAGAACTGACAAATTAAGGATTATAGACTGATGGAACTCTTTAAAATGTGTGTAGAGATGTACAATCACCTATAACTGATAAATATAATTGTAATTTTGTATGATTTATCTAATTTTACTAAGAATTGCATCTATAAGTTTTAAATTGATAAAATGCAATGATGTGTAAAACCAATATGATTTTGTAACCAGAGATTTTAATGTTTTATTACCTACACATATAACATACATAAAAACATGTCATGTTTAGTATATAAACATTTGTTTGTGCATGAAGAAAAATCTGATTACAATGAATAACATGTATCTGTACCATTCTCAAGATAGAAAAGCTCATGATTAAATATGCACTATTCTTGAGCGGGACATTTTTAAGAGTCTGAAACAAAGGGCCATATCTCAACTGATGGAAAAGACAGCCCAGTTGAACATGTGACACTGAAATGTCACTTCTGATATGCGCAGGACACCTTTGGGGGATGCGGCCAATCTCAGTTCAAATAGTTCCAAACAGGAAGAAGTCTCTCTGTTGCCTCTTTGTCCTCTGTTCTGTCTTGCCCTCTTTTCATCTTGCTCTTCAGTTGCTCTCTGAACACTATTCCTCCCATGTGAGATCCAAGGGAACTTTGGGACTAAACGTCCCAAGAAGGAGTGAGAAGGCCTCACTTCACAGCTAAAATCATCATCTCATACAGATTTTCAACCAAGAACCGAGCAACAGAAAGGATGCCAGGACACGCAATTAACACCTCCAATATTGTAATCCGATAGCAAATCGATGTAGACTCAAAGAAGGATGAAATGGTTCTTAAGGCATTAACAACAGACTCCATAAAGTTCATCTTCACTGTACTGATCAGTTATTTCACATTCTGTCACTTTTCACCAACCTGTATCATGTATATATGTGTTAGATTAGATTTATGTTTGGAATAGTAATAACGTTTTTCTGTGTTCAAAGACGACTTGACTGTGGTATATTTTATAAATAATCTCATCCCTGTTTCTGAAATATTTTGCTTCAAAGCCGTACCTAAATACATGTGATATTAATTTCAATAAGCCATGAGAATAATATCACTCCAATATGTGAATGAATCATAATTCACTTATTATAGCTAATTCCTTACAATAGAAATTGTGAGCTGATACAACTAGACATTGTATTATGATTTCAATGGTGGATAATCTATTGAAGACAAATAATCTAGTTATTTGTCATTTATCTCATTTATAATGGTTGTCGAACATGACTAATTCCGTTATACATTTCCTTACCTAATAAGGACATTTTAATTTAGTTCATAGCTCACATATTTCGAGACCCTAAATTCCCTCCTAAATTTAGCATGCGCGCAAATTACCCTACATACAATGGTGGTAAAATGTGTGCAAAATACTCATTTTAACTGATTGAGTCCACATCTCTAAATTACATATGTAATAATCCTACAGCACAATGCAGTTGCTGTAGGCCGGTTTAGGCCTTGCAGGTCCTTAGCTAGTGGGGTGAAATGTGGTAATGATTCTATGGGCCCAAAGGTACAGGGAGACCCAAAACAAATTCAAAACCGTATTTCTTTATTTGGAAAGTGGCCCAGAGCAATATACAGTCAGGGCGCCCAGAATTCTTTGCTATGGCCTTGGCTCCATGAACTAGAACTGTACATGAGACTGTACACTGTACAGGAGAACACTTAGTCAGTCATTCAGATGCATACTGTACTGATCTTTGTATTCATCCACTGATTAACAAAATCCCAGTACTGACAGTGTTAACATGTATAGATCATGTTATCAAATTAATTGTGTGAAATATTTTTTAGTGTGCTTCAATTGGAATTAAGAATGATTATTTATCAAACAATAAAATATTATTTGATATTATCTGCACATAAATAAGAAATACATTTTCACAAGTTATGCCACTTTGTGAAATCACAAACTGTCCCCACCACTTATTAAGTCTATGTCCACACTAATATGTTTTCATTTGAAAACACATCTTTTTCCTCTAAATTTTGGCCTTCTGTGCACTTTTGGCCTTTTGGCCTTTGGCCTCTCTGAAAATGCTCTCCCAAGTGGATACATTTGAAAATTCTGTCTTCCCGATGAAAAAGAGAGACATATTTGATGACATGTGACACAGCCCACATTATAGTGCTGTTGTTAAAGATAAATGTTACTTTGTACAAACTTCACATCGCATTCGTTTAAATGCCTGTCCGGCGGCAGATCACCAGAATATTTGCGTTTCAATACATTTGAACATAGAACGGCAATTTTTTTGCATGCGCTGTAAAGAAATGTAAGTGTTTCTAAACATTTCAGTGTGGACAAGTAATGTTTTGTAAATGGCAGACTTGACATAGCTTTTTGAAAACTAAAAAACACAGTTTTAAAATTTTTCCAGATTAATTTGGATGTAGCTTAAAACAAAATTATGCCCATGCTTGTCAGGATGAACTAATTAGTATTATTAAATCCTCCTCTGTGATTGTGAAGATGATTGTACATTGTGGACACGACAACAAATTCTGTTCGCTCTCATGTGCCTCTCAGATTTTGGAGCTTAGTGAATTTAGAAAGGATCTTCTAAAACGTGTCTTTAATAATTAAATTATACAATTACTGTAGGAAGAAACAGTTTATCTAAAACACTGTTGCAAATATCATTCATTAATTTCTTTAAATTTGGTCAATCTAATCGAGTTGCACTTTCCCCAGGTTAGACTTATCTTGCATAGGGCACCATGTGAGCCATGGCCGGCACTAGGTGTAGGGCTAACATTTTTAGTAAATCCCCGATAGAATTTTAACTAGCTCTCTATGGTCTGTCAGTGATAAGGCCCCTTGAAGAATATATGATGCATATCTGTGGGCTTTGTCAGTTGGTGGACTTTGGTGAGCTTTACTGTTGCCTTGAGGAGCAATAGATTTAACTATAATGGAGTATTATTGACTGTGCCATTTTATTAAGTTGTTCACTATTTACTACGGGAGTGGCTGATGAGGACCTTAGCACTCTTACAGGTGCTGCCACATAAGAGAACTAGAGTCTTCCACCACCAAGGCTACCAAGTCAGAGCCATCATGAGTCTTGAGGTCATGAACGCATTCATTTGTTTTTCTGCATCAGAAACAGAGAGCATGTGTCGTAACTTAGCGATATTTCTAAGGTGGAAGAATGCTTTGGAAATGTGTTTTTCAAATTACAGATTGCTATCAAAAATATCACTTACATTTTTTGCTGTAGATGACTATGTAACAGTACATCCATTGAGAGTAAAATTATTATATTTTGGCTGCTTATTTTTACAGGTTTTTGTCTTTTGGGAGTGACCAGCTGTGAATATGTGTGCAACACATCAATAAAATTGTCTAGAATTTATAGCCTCTGCTGGTGACATCATCAGAATGGCTGAGGAGCGAGAGATGGGTTCCTCAGCACCTCTTCAGTTCATGAGAGGGACGATGAATCTCTTGGGACCGTGGAATCTGAGTTGCCCACCTCTGAGCATTCCTCACGTAATGACAAAATGGTTAAGGAATTGCTGGAGGTGGTTACTCATGGGGTGGCCAGATTACAATTAGACTGGCCGCACGAACAAGAGACCCCCAAACGTTCAAAATTAGAAGACAGATTTCTGTCTGGTGGCCAGGAAAGGGAACTCAAAATAAGTCTTTCCCCTTCTTTGATGACCTCTATGACAAGTTGACTCGTTCATGGGGAAACCTTATACTTCCAGTATCTTTATTCATATTTGACTATCGTGGGTGCAAAGGTTTGGGAGTATACGGTGATGCCACGGGTAGAAGAGATGCTTGCACGCTATCTCTCGCCTGGTCCGGCATCATCATTAAAAGGATCAACTCTCCCCACAAAGCCGTGTAGGACTACTTCAATCAGGCCTATCAGGCCACAGGTCAGGCTGGTGCTGCCCTACACACCATGGTGGTATTACAGGCATACCAGGCTGATTTATTAAAGGACCTGAGTGCGGGGAGTACTATCAATGAGGAAGCAATCGGACATCGGCCATTCAATGGCTGCTTTGATCAGCACGGAGAGGCATCTGTGGCTAAACCTTTCAGGCATTAAGGATAAGGACAAAGTGTTCCTTCTTGATGCCCCGATCTCACCTTCTGGCCTATTCAGTGACTCGATGAATACGGTCATTACCAGGATTCGGGAGGTAAAAAGAAACGAGGCAGCCTTTGTACAATTCCTTCCTCGCCGCACTCCCCATCCGATCCTTCTAGAAGGGAGGTCCAAAAACAGAGTGTGGCAAGTCACGCTCCCCCTCGCAAAGAGCGGGGATCGGCTTGTTGCCCTTAGCAGCCTCCAAAGCAAGACATCAGGATCATTATTTCTAGAAAGAGAAAGTCCTGATGGTCTTGCGCCCAGCCTTGTGGGGGTAGCCCCTCCTGGGACGGGGCATGCGAAAAATTTACCAGCACCTTCCCAACACCCCCACGGAACCTCTGTATTCCTGCCGCCTCTGGTGTTTCGGGAGCTAGCGGTTTCCAGCTAAATGTTGGGTGTTCTGTTGCTTCCTGTTGTCGCCCAGGACGCGGAACATCCGACATTCCCTCAACGGGAAGTATCAACATTAGTACCCATTCCAGAGAATCTTGCAGCATGGAAACTACTGCCGGGTATTTCTATCTGTCAATTTGTTCGCCGTCCTTCAACTGTGTGGTTCCCACTACCGTGAAACCGGAAAAAGCACATTTACTGTCACAAAAACTGCAAAGTCTCCTAGTCATAGAGGCCATAGAACATGTCCACCTTCTAGGGAGACAGTCAGGTTACTACAGCAGATACGTCCTGGTTCCCAAGAAGAATGGGGGATTGCGTCCGATCTTAGATCTTCGAGGTTTGAACCTCTCGGTCAAGGCATAAATTCAAGATGTTAACTGTCAGAACGGTTGTGTCACAAAACCAACATCGTGATTGGCTAGTCATGATCGATCTCATGGATGCATATTTTCATATAGAAATTCTGCCACAACACAGGAAGTTCCTGAGGTTCGTTTTGGAGGCAAAGCTTTCCAATATCAGGTTCTTCCATTCGGCCTAGCCTTTTCACCTCGCACATTCACACAGTGCATGGATACAGTACTGGCTCCATTACAACTCTGGCGCATCCGCATTTTGAATTATATAGACAACTGGCTGATACTAGCACAGTCGCAAGAACTGGCATTACAGCACAGAATATTGCCTTAGCTCACCTGGTTTTGTTGTGGTTGAGAGTCAATGGCGAGCATTCTCTCTCCTACCCAGAGAATGATGAATCGATCGTATCGATCATGATGTGGGCACAGCTGTCTCCCACTCGAATCAAGACCATTCAGTATACCCTGAGCAAAGTCAGGCTAGGCCAAGATTGTACTGTTCTTCAGTATCAACGGCTTTGCATGTCGAGAGCCGTGATCTCACTGCATTCATTACGCATGATGGACTTTTTCGTTTCTGCTGAGTCCCGTATGGTCTCGCGTCAGCCCCATCAGCATTCCAGAAAATGATGGAGACCATACTGATGAATGTGCCGGGTATACAGAACTATTTATATGACATTATAGTCTATGCTGCTTCTAAAACAGACCATGACAAAACCCTGAAGACAGTCATTCAGAAACTAACTGTAGCTGGACTGTCACTGAATATGCAAAATTTTACTTTCAATCAGACATATCTCAAATTCCTTGGCCATGTGATTTTCAAAGACGGAATCTTGCCTGATACTATGTACATTGAAGCAATAGTGGATGCTCCTGCCCCGCACGACTTACCGTCACTCCGTTCCTTCCTCGGCTTAATTTCCTGGCACAGTAAATTCATTCCGAACTTTGCCACTGAAGTGGAGCCAATGAGAGCGTTACTGAGAAATTCGATGGAATTACACTTCGAATCAACCGCTAAAGCAGACAAATGTTTTAGTAACCTGAAATCAGTGCTTGTGGACAACCCAGTTCTATCTCTTTTTGATCCTTCTCTCCCAAGTATCGTGTCAACAGATGCGTCAGATTACGGACTTGGTGGAGTGCTGTCACAGCTTCAGGAGGACGGCATAAAACGCACTGTTGCTTTTGCTTCACGCACCCTCACAGCTGCGGAACGGAAGTATTCTACAGTAGAGAAAGAGGCCTTAGCCTGTGTGTTCGCTGTAGAAAAATGGAGACCGTACTTATGGGGATACCATTTTACACTACGCACTGATCATAAGGCTTTAACTACTCTGATCGCCACTAAAGGACTTGGACGTGCTGGAATGTGAGTGGCACGGTGGTCAGCTCAGCTATTGTGTTTCTCATATGACTTTGTGTACCGCCCTGGCTCTCAAAACCAGGCGGCAGACTGTTTATCAAGAATGCCTTTACCAGTTCCTGCTGAACAAGAAGAACCTGAGATTGTTGCTGCAGTCTTTTCTGGCCTGCATTCCTTATCCATGGAAGAATTTAAATCAGCTTCGGAAGCCTGTCCTGAAATTAACTTGCTTAAGACACAAATACAGGCCGGATGGCCTCGTGATAAGAAGGATATAAACCCGGCCTTAGCCCCTTTCTTCTTAGTTAGGGATGAATTGTCTGTACATGATGGACTGATTAGGAGAGGTGAGCATCGGTTCATTGTACCTACTTCCCTGCCTGCTCCTCTTGTCAACCTAGCGCATGAAACTCATCAAGGACTAGTCAGAACTAAACAGAGACTGTACTGGTGGCCAAAAATGGACACTTTAGTGCATGTTGTTATTGCTAAATGACAAAATTGCCAAAACTGCACCTGTCCCTTTGCAACCTATAGACTTACCTAACGGTCCTTGGCAGAAACTTGGACTTGACATTGTCAGACCTTTTCAGAATGCCGCACCTGGATGTCGCTTTGCTATCTGCTTAGTGGACTACTATAGCAAGTGGCCGGAAGTGGCATTTGCTTCTCAAGTTACTACGGACGTAGTCGTTTCCATTCTGCATTCCATTTTTGCTCGTGAAGGTAACCCCTTGTTTATTGTTACAGACAATGGTCCTCAATTTATTTAATCTGCCTGTTGGAAAGAGGCATCAAACATTTGCACACAAGCGTGTACCACCCCCAGTGCAACAGGGCAGTTGAGCTGGAATCGAGTACTGAAAGAATGTCTTCTGTCAGCTGATAGGTAGAGAAAAACATGGAAACCTGCCGCTACTGAGTTTTTTTTTTTTTCAATTCTTTATTTTGGTGTAGCAGCATATACATTAGCACATGTTACAAAACAAAAGTAGTTGTATTTTCCTTCTGCCATCCAGTTTTTCGCTACTGAGTTTTTGCAGAGCTACTGCGCTACACCACACTCTACAACTGGTGTTTAACCATCTGAACTCCTGCACAATCTTAAAATGAGAACAATGGTGGACATTTTTCCTGTGCAGGGGAAGAGTGTCAAATGTGCTGAAGTAAAGGCCTTTGTTAAAAACAAACATTTGAAAAGCAAAAACTACACTGAATGAGACACCAGAAGAAGAGCTAAACATACGTTCTACAATGAGGGAGATATGGTGAGAGTCAGGAAACCAGAACATGTACTTAAGGGTAGTCCCAAATATACACAACCCTTGTCTGTTCGTCAACAAATAGGACAAAATACCGTCCTGCTGAGTGATGGGAAAAAATGGAATGGAATGAGGCTTATTAAGTTCCCTTCTCAACAAAAAGAGAGTTTCAGTTCACAGTCACAAGAACGTTCAGATGTAATCAGGAGGAGTGAGAGATCGGCAAAACCACCTGAGTGGATAAACGACTTTGTAAAATAACTGAAACAAAATACAAGTAGAAGTACACAGGTGAAACAATGTGGAAAATAATGTGAAATAAGAACATTGTAAACAAAGTGGTTATTACACATATTGTTCTGTTAAATACTGTGTGTTGAATGTTTCTGACATAAGGGTACTCAGAATTTCATGTCTGTAATTTTAATACTCTTGAGTCACATTTCTCGAAGTACTTATATGCTAAATGTGTATTAATGTTACTGTTCTGTAATATTGTTTACAAAATAAATACTTACCGTAATTTCCGGACTATTGAGCGCACCTGAATATAAGCCGCACCCACTGAATTTTAAAACATAAATAAGCCGCACATGTCTATAAGCCACAGGTGCCTACCGGTACATTGAAACAAATGAACTTTACACAGGCTTTAACGAAACATGGCTTGTAACAAAAATAAATAGGCTTTAACGAAACACGGTGTGGCAGCGGGGGCGTGGTCAAGCGCCCGTCCGGGAGAGAAAAGCGGTAAGGGCGCTTACATCAAGTGCTGAAAACTGTCACACTGGTGCCAGTGTGACAGTTTTCCCAAGAAGGACATGTGAAGCAGGGCACTTGACGTTCCAGGTAAGGCTTTTAATGGCCACAGCAATGTTTTTTATAAAGTTTCTCAATTCTTGGTCTTCTATGCGCCAACACTAGACTGAGGCTGCTGCCTTTTTATGCCGCTCTCCCCATGCTTACTGAAATTAGACACAGGTGTTAGACATAATTTAGCTCAGGTGTAAGCGCCCTTACTGCTTTTCTCTCCCGGACGGGCACTTGACCACGCCCCCGCTGCCACACACGGCTTGTAAAAAAATTGTAAAAATTTGCAGTAAACAGTAGCCTACCAAGAAAGTCATTGTTCGCTATCTTCCTCCTCCTGTGCACTGAAACCACTGAAGTCATCTCCTTCGGTGTCGGAGTTGAATAGCCTCAGAATAGCCTCAGCTTTGGTTGTCTTTTTGCACAATTCCTAATGCTGCTGTTTCCAACTTCTTATCATCGACTCATTAAGACCAAGCTCCCGTGCAGCAGCTCTATTTCCTTTTCCATCAGCCAGATCAATCGCCTTCAACTTGAAAGCTGCATCATATGCATTTCTCTGTGTCTTTGCCATGATGAGGGTGACAAAATGACTATCATAATCAGAATGATGGGAAGTTTGAACGCGCTCGATTTAATCTAAACAGTAAACAAAAAAGTTATTTGACCTTAACCTGTTCGGCAATTTCATTGGTCTAATGAAAGCTTCATGCCGCCAAAAAACTGAGCACGTCACAGAATGTTTTTTTAAATTTTTTTATAAAATTTGAAAGCGGGAAAAATCCATATATTAGCCACGTCATTGTTTAAGCCGCATCGTTCAAAGCGTGGGAAAAAAGTTGTGGCTTATAGTCCGGAAATTACGGTAGTATATGGTGGTCTAAGTGGAATAGGCACTTAGTAACTTTAACTGGGGGGGTTGTGTCCTGTGTTAAACAGTAGAGGGCGCTCCTGGGGAGAAGAGAGAAGAGAGGAAAAAAGAGAAGGAGAGAACAGAGAAGGGTAGTGAGTGAGGGTATGAGTTCATGTTGTTAGAGAAAATAAAGAAGAAATTAAAGGTACTTCTGCCTTGTCCTGCTTATTTAAGAATTATAGTTTCTCCACCCAACTTCTGGCAACATTCAATACAACACATTTCTTTTTGTTTTTCTGTTTCAAAAGTTGCAATTCTTCCCATAAGCCCTACCCCCCTGAGTCTTCTCTGTACTGTTGTAACACTCCCCAAAATCTTAAAGTGAAGTTTACACTATTTTGGGATCAACCCAAAACCGTATCTAAAGATAGGTATTGGAGTAGAGAAAATAAATATATCAACACTGATGAAAAATCAATAAACCCAAGTGTATTAACAAACCAATAACATTTACAACAATAACAATCAAGGTGTGGTGTATATACATGTAAAAGTGAAGTCCAGAGTGCACAGAGTTATATACAGTGTTCAGATCAGCCTCACCGGGAAGTTTGATAGTCTGTGAGCACGACCAAGTGATGAAGTGATGAAGTGATGACTGACCAATGTCCTCTGATAAAAAGTAATCCTGGCTGCGAGCCAAACGAATAACCTCCAGGAGGAACGGCGTCTCAGCGCTCCCAGGACAGTCACCAGCGTAATCCAATTTGTGAATGAACGGGTTTGTAGATGTGCATACTCGCAAATGAGCCCCGAAAACCGGCATAGCGGTTCCTTAAATAGAAAGTGAAAGTATTTCCTGTTTACGTGGCAGGAAAACATGTAACACGAAACCACGCGAAGATCTCGCGTGAACAGAGATGGGGATAAACACACAACAGCTGAGGGAATAACAGGAATACAGGGGAAAGCAATATAACTAATAGGCATAAATGACAAACATAATTAGTTTTATGTCAAGAACCTTATATATAAAACATCCCCTTATGTGGCCACGCTACATAGATCCCCCCCCCCCAGCCATAGGCATAGGAGGAGATCGTCCGTACCAGCGTTTCAGGTTAACCACATTTAAAATATCTCTTTTACATGGGTCTCCCCAACAAACAGTGTAATTTATTGGCCCCATTTTTTTTATTATTTCAGCTGGTCCCTCCCACTTGGGCACTAGCTTAGCAGAGTATTTATTTGAGGAAGACGAGAGAGGGTGAGTTTTAACCCAGACTAGATCACCCAGCTGAAACTGCGCATCTTTCCGTCGGGCATTATAGTATCTAGCTTGTCTAGATTGTTGCACCCCTACTCGGTGCTTTACCTCCTCTGCCATGATGTTCTGTCTTTCAATTATGTTATATGAGGTTTGGTCAGGAGTGGGGTTTTTGAGGATTAACCTCTCTAGTGGACCGTGTAGCTGTCTGCCCAGCATTAATTCAGCCGGAGTTCTCCCTGTAGTTTCTTGATGTGCTGTGTTGATAGCATTCTTAATTCAGGCAACCACTGGTCCCATCTCTCATGATGTTGTCCCACATATGACGCAATCATTGTTTTTAACGTCCTGTTAATTCTTTCCGTCAGGTTTGTCTGAGGGTGATAGCTGGTAGTAAGTTTTTGAATACTTCCCCAGGATTTGCAGAGCTCTGAGAGCACACTGGAGGTGAATTGGGTTCCCCGGTCAGAAATGATGTATTTTGGGACCCCCCATCGGGTAAAGATCTGTTCCCTGAGAATTTTGACAATCTTAGGGGTCTTACTATCTCGAAGGGGGAACAACTCTACCCATTTGGTGTAATAATCAACAACCACCAGCAAGTAAGTGTTTTGTTTCTTACTGGTCAGGAAAGGTCCCATAAAATCCATCCCCCAAGTATGACCTGGTTCCGTAACTTGCGTATGCTGTAAGAAACCGCTGGGTTTTGTATTTTCATGTTTATATTTTTGACATGTTTCACATCCTTTTACGTACTGCCAGACATCCTTACGGACAGTGGGCCACCACGCCACCTCCAAGAGCCTCAGTAAGGTTTTCAGCCATCCCAGATGTCCTCCCAGCGGGTTATCGTGTACGTAATGCAAGAAACCAGGAATTAATGCCTGAGGAACAACCAGTTGGAATTTATTTCCATTGTTCTTGACAGGAACCTGGCGATATAACACCCCCTGGTGGACCTCAAAGGTAATTTGATTTTCTTGAACCTTTCTGGTTTTTTGGGCCAGTTGGAGGAGAGACACCGTATTGTCATGTCTTTGTGCTTGTGAGATTTCCTCTAACGTGTGGGGTATGTCTGAGGCACATTTTGATTTTACTATGGCCAGACAGGGCACACTTTCACTTTCAGAGGATTCACAGACTCGTGACAAGGCATCTGGACCCAGGTTCAGACATCCTCTTCTGTGATGTATTTGGAAGATGAATCGCTGTAACCTAAGAGTCCACCGGGTCAGCCGAGAGGAGGTTTTAGGGCTGTTGAAGGCCCAAGTTAAGGCAGCATGGTCGCTGTAAACATCAAACTGTCTTCCTTCAAGGTAATGTCTCCATTTTTCCACCGCCCAGACTACAGCTAGACACTCTTTTTCAGCCGTTGAATAATTCAATTCGGGTCCACGCAATGTTCGTGATGCGTAAGCTATTACCCGTTCCCCCTCAGGAGTTTGCTGGGTAATAATGGCTCCTAAGCCTACATCACTGGCATCTGTATGAACCTGGAAAGGTTGGTTGAGGTCAGGTTGCATCAATACTGGGGGGTTTTGTAATATTTGTTTGATCGTCTCCAGGCTGGTCTGACACTCAGGAGTCCAATCCCACGTCACTCCTTTCTTTTTTAGATTGTTTAATGGAGCTGTGATGTCGGCAAAATGGGGGAATGAACTTGTGGTACCACCCGGCTAATCCCAAGAAGCGTTGGAGGGCTTTAATGTCTTTGGGAGGATAGTCAGCAACCGCTCTGGTCTTTTCAGGATCGACCTCCACTCCTTTCTCTGAGACTATATGTCCAAGAAACTTCAGCTGCTTCTTAAAGAAGTGACACTTCTTCATGTTCAGAGTAAGTGATGCTTGGTTTAGTCGTTGCAGGATGGTGTTCAGATGTTGTCCATGTTCTGATAAAGACCTTGAGTAGATTATGATGTCACCAATGTACACGAAACAAAACTTCCCTCTCAACTCTGCTAGGACCTTCTCCATCAGCCTCTGGAAGGTGGCAGCGGCATTCCGTAATCCATAAGGCATGGAGCGGAACTGGAATAGACCTTGGGAGGTGATGAAGGCTGTTTTGGCTTTACTACCTTCCTCCATTTCAACCTGCCAGTACCCTGACTGCAAATCCAATGTGCTGAACCAGGAGGCGCCTTCCATGGATTCTAAGATGTCGTGGATTATAGGCATTGGATAAGCATCAGGTATGGTCTTACTATTAAGCCTCCTATAGTCCACACAGAACCTGTAGGAACCATCAGGTTTGGGGACCAGGACAACAGGTGATGACCACGGAGAGAAAGAAGGCTCGATGATATGGTCTCGTAGCATTTGTTCTACCTGCTCATCGATAATCTTCTTCTTGAAGGGTGAGACCCTATAAGCTCTGGATCTCAAGGGCATTTCGTCAGCAAGTATAATTTTGTGTTGTTCCACAAATGTTTTTCCCAGGACTTGAGAGGTGGTATGAGGCCAATTTTCCATCAGCTTTTTTAATTCCTCCTGATTGTCGGAGTCCCAGCTGGGAACAACTTGTGTGGGTAAGTCATATGTGGCTGAATTCCAGGTTGGAGGTAAGGCATAATAGAGACTCACCGCAGCGGTCGTGCCTATGTTTTCACCCATCAGACGTGAAGACAATACAGGATTTAGAAGTGCAGTTAGAAATGAATGATATATATATATATCCTTTGCCTATTTTCAGTCCATATCTCCATTGTCCGACATCCACTATGGCTTCAGCGGTTCTTAGGAAGTCCAGACCAGCTATAAGGGAAAGGCCAGGTGAGCATCCTTCATAATATAGGTGTCCAACCTGCATATCCTGTCATGCCACTCATAACAGACTGTTTTCCTGTTGATCGCCTGGTGCATTTTTCCATCAGCCATAATGAACCGTTGAAGAGGGGCTGAAGGGTCTGGTTTCGCTTCACCTCCTAACTGTCTCCACAGGCTTTCCTGCATAAGGGTGTATGTGCTCCCTGTATCCAGCACCGCCTTCACCTCTTGTCCTTTTATTGTTATTGGCACTACTAGAAGGGATGTCATTGGGTGGAGTTGAGCAATGGATACTCCTGCTAGATTTTTAGAGGTATGGCGTTCAGGGGGTCTTTTATTTGTTGTCTCTTTGCTGTTCAATTTACCCACTTTCTGCCAGTAATCTTTTGCTCCCATCCAGTCCTTCTCCACCATAGATCCCACCTTCACCAGCTGTTCCACTGATTTCACCGTCCCTCTCAGACAGCCCGCAACTCTTGGGTTGATATTATTAAGAATACGGCTCACCATCTCCTCTTCTGTGATGGCGGCTTCCATTTGAGGCAGAGGGCTCGGTAATCATAGGCGAAATCTCTCAAACGCTGATTGGGTTGCTGCATCAGTGACCTCAACTTGTCCTCCACTTCCGTGAGGTAATCCTCTGGGAGAAATGCAGACATAAAAGCATTTTTGAAAGACTGCCAATCATTGATCTTGTTTTTTTCAGCCTTCCACCAACTCTGAGCGGGTCCTTTGAGCACGGTACTCAGGGTGCCAACGAGCTCCACACTAGGCAGGGGTCTAATGGCCAGATAATTTTCGACCTGTTCGACGAAATGGAGTAGGTCGGATGTCTCGCTAGACTCCCCGAAGGAAGGAAATTCCAAACGGATAGGGGGTTTCCCACAGAAAGATGACATACTGGGCATACATGAAGGGTGAGCCAGGTTAGATACTTGTGCTCCAGCAGTGACGTCATAGGTAGCGTTGCCTCTGTTAACAGGGGGACTTTAAGTCTTGTTGCTGGTGCGGGAGTTTTCAAGGCATTAACTGTAGATGGGGAAGAGGCAGGGTAAAAAGTCTGTACTTGAGATCGAGATGGGGTACTGGTGAATCTTATTTTTTCATTTGATTTTCCCATCTTGCATCTCTCCACAGGAAACAATCAACCACTGCTCTCTCCAACTTCTCTATAGACCTCTGGAAGTGAACTTCTAAGTCTGCTAAGCCAGCGTCCACTGCCTCCCGGAAACTAGTTTCCCTATTAAGGAACTATCTACAGACTGTTGTAATTCCTGTTCATTATGTTGTATTTTTGCATTAAGAGCCAATAAATCCACCTTGAGTTTATCAATCTCCATTTGCATTGTCTGTACAACATTTATATTCAGTACTTCTCTTTCATCATCATCATCATCATCAGAATTATACATTGAACTCAAAACAGATGCTATTTCATCTGTCGGGTTACGTCTGGTAACAAACGGGCCCGCAGTGAAATCAGCATCCTCAGTTTCCTCAGAGCTACACCTTAACTCATTTACTTCATTCTCAATTTCATCAGTATTTACATTCATTATTCCACCATTTGCTTGTGTCATGTCTTCCATATTTATGGACACAAAAAAACACTATCAACAAATAGAAACAGCACGTAGTTCCACGTACGGGCCACCACTATGTAACACTCCCCAAAATCTTAAAGTGGAGTTTACACTATTTTGGGATCAACCGTACCGTTTCTAAAGATAGGTATTGAAGTAGAGAAAATAAATATATCAACACTGATGAAAAATCAATAAACCCAAGTGTATTAACAAACCAATAATATTTACAACAATAACAATCAAGGTGTGGTGTATATACATGTAAAAGTGAAGTCCAGAGTGCACAGAGTTATATACAGTGTTCAGATCAGCCTCACCGGGAAGTTTGATAGTCCGTGAGCACGACCAAGTGATGAAGTGATGAAGTGATGACTGACCAATGTCCTCTGATAAAAAGTAATCCTGGCTGCGAGCCAAACGAATAACCTCCAGGAGGAACGGCGTCTCAGCGCTCCCAGGACAGTCACCAGCGTAATCCAATTTGTGAATGAACGGGTTTGTAGATGTGCGTACTCGCAAATGAGCCCGAAAACCGGCATAGCGGTTCCTTAAATAGAAAGTGAAAGTATTTCCTGTTTACGTGGCAGGAAAACATGTAACACGAAACCACGCGAAGATCTCGCGTGAACAGAGATGGGGATAAACACACAACAGCTGAGGGAATAACAGGAATACAGGGGAAAGCAATATAATTAATAGGCATAAATGACAAACATAATTAGTTTTATGTCAAGAACCTTATATATAAAACATCCCCTTATGTGGCCACGCTACACTGTTGTACATGAAACTGGTGTTGATATGGTAGAATTCAATGAAGCTCTCAGTATGATATCTTCAGTTTTTTGTCAATTTCAAGCATTGTATAGCCTTAATTCCTCAAAACAATGATTGACTGACGAGTTTCGGTCTCTCCAGTCGTCCAACCAGAGATTTTTTGTGCATCCTGAAGTTGAAGCTGAAATGTAGGGGTGAATGCACCTTTTCGGTAGCTGCATCCAGATTGTGGAATGCTCTGCCCTTCTGTATTACTGTAGATCTGCACCATCACTATCTGTTTTTAAATCTAAATCTAAAAACCTCTCTCTTTGATTTGGCATATAATCAATGAGGAAGTTTTATTGTACTGTATTTTAGTAATGATATTGTATTGTCTAAGTGTTCTGTTTTTATTGTGCAGCACATTGGTCAACTCCGGTAGTGTTTAATGGTGCTATATAAATAAAATTGACATAACCATTAGAGAAAGCTGTTTCTTTTTTGCAGTTTTTGACCTAATATTGACCATAAGACATGCCAGTCTATTGCATACTGTGGCAACTCAAAAACAAACACAAAGACAATGTTAAATAGATTTCAATTGTGTTTGATATAATGGCAAGTGATTTTCAAAATCAAATCAATTTAGCATGATTACTCAAGGATAAGGTGTTGGAGTGATGGCTGCTGGAAATGGGGTCCGTCTAGATTTGATAAAAAATGACTTTTTTCAAATAGTGATGGTGCTGTTTTTTACGTCAGTAATGTCCTGACTATACTTTGTGATCAGTCGAATGCCACTTTGGTTAATTAAAGTATCAATTTCCTTCCGAAACAGCAAAATCTGTACATTATCTCCATATATATATTTTTTATATACTCTTTATTTTATTTTATTTTTATTGTATGTGTGTTCTATATTGTGTGTATTGTTTACTATATGTTGTATATCATTATTGTGTTGTGTAAGTCTGTGTACATTTGATATGTAAATTGTGTTGTGTAAATATGTTGTTTATTGTAATTGGTATATGTCTCGTCTCTGTCATGACTGCTATGTTGCTCGGAACGGCACACAAGACTTTCACCTACTGTTGCACTTGTGTACATGGTAGTGTGACAAATAAAGAGATTTGATTTGATTAATTTGATTATTCCAAACTATTGGTCGCCAGTGTAGATTTCTCAATGGTAGTAAAAGTTGCACATTTTAGTACGAGCCAGCTCGAAAGATTTATTATGATTTTGCCATCTTGTACTTTTATGACAACTTCCTATGAAACAGAGTTGCGCTATCTTACTGACAGCTGCTTTCGAGGCCTCACACTTATCTGCATGGACGCAGGAAGAGCACTCACAACTCGTGATTGTGGCTGTGTATGAACAGTCAAAAAAATGTCTTTGTGACATGTTGAAAACTACACTGACTTGATCCATCCTAATGTAAAAAGTGCCACATATTTAGATACATATCACTGAAACAAAGAGCAGGCCTAATATACAGAAATTCTCAAGTACCTATTGTAGCATATTCATAGCCTTTGACTTCTAAACTAACTAAATCCAGGCAAACTATAAAAAGCAGAAAGGGACAAAACAAGTGTGTGTTTTTTCCCCTCAAGTTTTAAACAAGTGTTACAAATGTATGAATTCTGATCTTTTTTTTTTTGTCTCTAAGGCTGAGACAAAAATTTTTTTTTGTTCTAATTCCAGTTTACTCACCTTAAACATCTCACCTCCACTGACCCTAGAACTGGCCCTGAAGTAAACCAGGATTTTTCACTGGTGCCCCCTCAAAAAGTTAATAATTAAATAAAAATGTAAATAACAAAATAAATAAACAAGATACATAACACCCTTGGTACACTGTACACTTTATAGTAAGCAACATAATTAGAGCAAACTTTTTAAGTAGATAGTTTGCTAATACTGTCAGAAAGAATTCCCCAACCAGGGTCCCATTATTTTCCGTTCATGTATTTCCTGAAAATGTTATTGCGTCTTTTAATCATATTAATGGTCCTTGAATGGAAATTTGTCTTTGCCACAGAAAAAGAAGAAAATTCAAAATAATAAACAATGCACTGAGTGTTTGCATTACTAATTTCCATTTTGTGAGATCTCCCGTGAGATTTCGCAGCACGTCCACAGGCCTCCCCTCCAGGCTAAAACATTTTATTCTACAAATTATTCCAATTAAATATGTATTTTACTCAGTGGCAAAATGAAACATTAGAGTCATTTGTTAAAATGTTAGTCAAATGAATGTCATTTGACTAACATTGTTTAGTCTGACCTCATTTCATACTGTAAAACTCATGGTTATATACTGTCAACTTATTCTGTTAAGTTTTTGATATTAACACAATAATTTGGAATAAGGTTAAAATTGTATATATCTTTAACTTTAAGAAAACAATACATTTATTTTCTGCTTCTGGAAAATAAAAGGCAGTCAAATCATTAAAAAAATATAATAAACAGGCAAAACCTCACATAGACAGCCTTACTGTTGCGGCACTCCTCAACAAAATATTGTCCCTAATACCTTGTTAATGCACAAGGATTAATTAACTATATTCTTGGAGTATAAGATCACTAGTACATTTCCAGTATATCTGTAGTTCTATATTTCAGTAAATTGGGGAGGAAGGTTGGGACATCTTTAGGGACATTGTTTATTGTACATGTTGGGCCTCATGTATTTAGATACAAGACAAAGGCAGGCCTAACACAGTCATAAAGCCAGACTGAGGCGCACAAAAACAATGTCAAAAATCTTACTGATATAAACCGTGCCAAAATAAAACAAAGGGAGTACAAAACCGACTACAAATCCCAAGAAGCCTTGCTCACTTTACAACTGTGTGAAATTCCAAAGGATTGAACTCTCAACTCCTATTGAATGAGACACTCAACAGAACGCACCTCAACTATGATGTCATCATGAGTAGAAATACTTCGAAAATCGTCTGTACCTCACTTCCAGTGACTTTGCACGCCGTATGTAGATGTGGCTCATCGCTGCTCTCAGGTGTTGCCTCGGTGCACAAGGAAAGTAATGTGCAACTTGAAACTGCGGACATACAATCTCCATCTCGCTGGATGAGTTGAGATTACATTGTGTTCCACCGAACACTTTAACGGATCCGAAGGAAACCGGCGAGCAATCCGCATCTTCATCCGTTTGCCTGCAGAAGAGAAGAAAGAAGGACCCCCTTCCCGCTTCAATCAAGTCGACGTCGCTGATTTCTCTGCCAAACTGCCGAGAATTAGCAGCCGTATCGCCCGCCGACAGCGCGAGGAAACGGCCCCCCTCCCGTCATCACCCGAGACTCGAGGAACCGAGTCGGAGTCGAACGACGGATGAATACACGTTCTACATGCGTCCCCACGCGATTCAAGTAAGAGGTTACATCTGGGCAGAGATAGGATCTTTAGGTGTGTTATTCTTGTGGATGAAGTTTATTGTTTGTACAGTTTACGGACCGTGGAGTCCGCTCATTTGTTGCTAATAATACTCAAGCTATTGATGTAACAAACTGTTATCACAAAAGAGAGTTTGCTGTGTTGTAATCCAACCACGTTGGACTGTTGTGAATTTACGCCATCGCGGATGAGACCGGCACACTGTGTTTATCCATAACAGTTGCCTTCACTCCCACGATCGCAAAACTGGCTTCGGCACCGCCACTTTCACTCTCTCTCTCTCTGTCGTACTAACCACGCACACACACATACACACAAGTCGTACAAGCGAAATACACGCCGCACACGGGCAGACGGCATTAACCGGCTTCTCTCCGCCCATATTCACGGCCACACTCTCTGGACGGAAATCTCACATGAAGTACTCTCCACGAGAATCACGTCCGCCATTTTTGTGTGCGTCACTCCTCTCTCTCTCACACCCACACACATACCGTCCTCTCATGTGTTATACTGACTCCTAGAACAATTACAGGGCCTGGGTAAAACCCTCCAGGGTACTATAGTACCCTTGCAAATTTATTACAAATAAAATAAAAGAAATCACATGTACATAAGTTTTCACAGCCTTTACTCAATACTTTGTTGAAGCACCTTTGGCACCAATTACAGCCTCCAGTCTTTTTGAGTATGATGCTACATGCTTGGCACACCTATTTTTGGGCAGTTTCTCCCATTCTTCTATGCAGGACCTCTCAAGCTCCATCAGGTTGGATGGGGAGCGTCGGTGCACAGCCATTTTTAGATCTCTCCAGAGATGTTCAATCGGGTTCAAGTCTGGGCTCTGGCTGGGCCACTCAAGAACATTCACAGAGTTGTCCCGTAGCCACTCCTTTGTTATATTGGCTGTGTGCTTAGGGTCGTTGTCCTTTTGGAAGATGAACCTTCGCCCCAGTCTTAGGTCCAGAGTGATCTGGAGCAGATTTTCAACAAGGATGTCTCTGTACATTGCTGCATTCATCTTTCCGTCAATCCTGACTAGTCTCCCCGTTCCTGCCGCTGAAAAACATCCCCACAGCATGATGCTGCCACCACCATGCTTCACTGTAGGGATGGTATTGGCCAAGTGATGAGCGGTGCCTGGTTTCCTCCAGTCATGCCGCTTGCCATTCAGGCCAAAGAGATTAATCTTTGTTACATCAGACCAGAGAATTTTGATTCTCATGGTCTGAGAGTACTTTAAGTGCCTTTTGGCAAACTCCAGGCGGGCTGTCATGTGCCTTTTACTGAGGAGTGGCTTCCGTCTGGCCACTCTACCATACAGGCCTGATTGGTGGAGTGCTGCAGAGATGGTTGTTCTTCTAGAAGGTTGTCCTCTCTCCACAGAAAAATACTGGAGCTCTGTCAGAGTGACCATCAGGTTTTTGGTCACCTCCCTGACTAAGGCCCTTCTCCCCCGATCACTCAGTTTGGCCGGTCGGCCAGCTCTAGGAAGAGTCCTGGTGCTTCCAAACTTCCATTTATGAATGATGGAGGTCACTGTGCTCATTGGGACCTTCAATGCCTCAGACATTTTTCTGTACCCTTCCCCAGATCTGTGCCTCGATACAATCCTGTCTCGGAGGTCTACAGACAATTCCTTGGACTTGATGGCTTGGTTTGTGCTCTGACATGCACTGTTAACTGTGGACCTTATATAGACAGATGTGTGCCTTTCCAAATCATGTCAAATCAACTGAATTTACCACAGGTGGACGCCAATCAAGTTGAAGTGGATGATATCAAGGATGATAAGTGGAAACAAGATGCACCTGAGCTCAATTTTGAGTCTCATGGCAAAGGCTGTGAATACTTATGTACACGTGATTTTGATTCATTTTTTTTATTTTTAATAAATTTGCAAATATTTCAAACAAACTTATTTCAAGTTGTCATTATGGGGTATTGTTTGTAGAATTTTGAGGAAAAGAATGAATTTAATACATTTTGGAATAAGGCTGTAACATAACAAAATGTGGAAAAAGATCTGTGAAAACTTTCCAGATGCTCTGTAAATATTTAGGACAAAAACAATTACATTCCTAGATAAATATAAAGCATCACTCTGGATGGCTGCAATCAATACAGTTAATTACAGAAGTTGTGGAGACATTATGTTTTAAAGATATTAATCATATACATTTACTTACTGTTGCATTGGGCAACCAAAATTAAAGTAAATAGGAAAATCAAAAACTTCAGCACAGATGGGGCTTTCAATATCTCTTCAAAAAGAGAATAGTTAGTATGTAAACTGATGATTATAGTGATTAAGGAATAATTAAAGGCGTTCAAATCAAATAAACTTATATTCTCTGCAGTAACATCAGGTAGTATTGTTATAAGTAATTTAGAAGCTGATCCTGTTTATTATACCCTCCCCTAAAACAATGAACACAAAAGACAGAAATACTATTTCTGATGTTGATGATTGTCAGCATTTCCAATACTGCATAACATTCACTTGTATAAATATAGGGAAAAAGAAGGTTAAAAAGGTACAAAAAGATAAATAATACAAAAACGATATGTAATAATAAAAAAAACACCATTAATCACAATTAATTGTTCAAATATTCATGATTGGCTGCTCTTGTAACATAATTCACAATTGTAACCATAATTCAATCATTAATAATTCTTTAGAATTAGAATCAGTCTCCAACCTGTTAAATATTTCCAGTGCTGGCTGCATACGGTGACAGCTAACCAACTAAAGACCTGTTTACACCTGGTATTAAGATCTGTCTCTGTTGAACCAATCACAAGTGGATGGGCAAGACACATCACCCTTTACAGTACACCTGGTCACTCAAATGTGTCTCGTGACTACTTGTGTTTGAATTTCACATGGGAAAGTCTGTGATTCAATGTGTTATTGCATGATAATAAAGCGTAAATAAAAAAGACTATATATATATATATATATATATATATATATATATATATATATATATATATATATATATATATATATTTAACAGTTCACAACCATTATATTATTAGGTTATTTTAAATTATATAATATTACTATAACCTACTGGATCTACAGATATCTGCTTTGCACTTTAAATGTACTGTTGACCACTGTAGTGGCACAGGCAGTAAAAAAAAAAAGGCCATATGATGACTTAAATTTCATGAAGAGTAGCACTGCATGAGCGATGGCCGATATAGATAGTATCAACAGGTCAGAGTCTCTAACACACATACACAAAAATTTGGGTAAAACATGTAACACTAAAGTAATTCCATAAACATTAACTAAACAACATCAAAGTTAACATGAAACACCACAATGTACAAAATTGTAATAAAACAAAAGGAAAAAATATATAACTTTAATAAATAATATTTAAAACTTTTTATAACAATATTTTACTGTAAAATTACATGTTAGTGTTAAATAAAATAATAATAAAACAAATGTCTTACATGGTAAGATACACTGGTTTAAGAAATACTGCAAGTTCAACACAAGTTTTTTGTGTCACAGTGTTGATTACCACAAATATTTATTTTGACTTGTTCCTTTTTTTATATATATATATATATATATATATATATATATATATATATATATATATAAATCTGGTTTACAGTGAGGCACTTACAATGGAAGTGAATGGGGTGTACATATAATTTGTATTAGTTAAAATGTTCTGTTTTAAAAGTATAGCAACAAGACATTAAAAATATGCATGATAACATGTTTTTTTGGGTGATAAAATTGCTTACTAAGCTTTTCTATGTAAAATTATATACAATTTTATAATTTAGTTGCCATAACGATGTAATATTGTAAATCCAAGAACCATTTTTTTTTTTTACCACTGTAAAAAAAAAATATATAAACAACTTTACAGCTCATATTACACTCGAGTTTGACAGAGGATTTAATTTGTGTGTGTGTGGTTTTTTTTATAGAAGTTTCACATTTCTGCCTTTCAACCCTCCAAAAATTTGCCCTTGTTCATTTCCATTGTAAGTGCCTCACTGTAAACTATTCTTAAAGAATAGAAGGGTTGTTACAGTGAAAGTGAAACCTATATTTTCTAACTTGTTTGTTTCCCACAATGTAAAAAGTACCCAACTGCTGTTGTTATCACATTTGCATGTGGGTTGTCTGTGTGTAGGGAGTCTCATGGAATGTTCTGTGATTAGATTGTTGTGAAGAGAGAGAGAGAGAGAGAGAGAGAGAGAGAGAGAGAGAGAGAGAGAGAGACTTTGACTTTTAACAGCAATTTATTCCATCATTTAGAAAAAAAAAACTTTTTAACGTCTAAAAAACATATATATATATATATTTTTTTTTTCTCAAAACATCACCATTTAAAAAAGAGATCTTCACCTTCTATAAAAATTAAACTTTTGTTTACACACCATTTCTTCTCAAACATTAGGAGATTACCATTAATTTTATTAAATTCATATTCTAATCTTATCCTGGATTCAACCAAGGCCTTGAATAAATTAACCATATTAACTTTTTGTCCTTCCAATTCAATTCTATAAGCTTTCCAAATGGCTAATTTTGCTTGACCAACCAAAAAATTTGAAAAAGTACAAATTTCCCACTTATCGCGAGAATACTTACAACCAAAAATAAACACTGTTTTTGAAAAAATTATCCCTAAACTACTCAAAAATCTATCCAAAACATTAAAAAGTGGGAGATAATTTACAACATTCACAGAAAACATGAAAGACTGTGTCAAGTTCATTACACAAAGTACAAAAAGAAGAATCTGAATATTCACATTTAAACAAAAAAACTCTTGTTGGTAAAGCACAATGTAAAATCCGCCACTGTAAATCACCAGACCTTTTTGGTAGGGGGTTTTTATACAGTAACGGCCATGAAGGTGATTTATTCTCTGTCACTGAGAGATGAGATCTCCATTTTGTATCTCTCCTCTCTCTAAACTGTCCAGCAAAGAAAGACTTTACACAAACATTATATAAATTTTGTTTGCTCACTACAGAAAAAGGAAGGCTTTGTAAACCTTTAAAAGAGAGAAGCAAGTTCACACTATCGCATTATTCTCATGTTGGTCTACCTGTGGTGTTATATACACTTCAGGAAAAAGAACTTCTGAATAAATATTACCAAACATAAAATTGGTTATATATTCTCACAAAATTGTAGGAAAAGATGTTTTCAAATTTTTCAATATATTTCCAACAATTCTCTGATCTACCTCCAATCTTTGCAGTTAAAAGTTGTACTGAAACCCACTCTCTATCAGTCAAATCAATCAAATCTCCAACTTTAGTTACACCAGCTAAACCAAAGCTAGAAATATCAGTGCTCGACATAATAAAAGTATGGGAAAACCAGGGATTGTGAAAAAGTGGTTCATTAAAGCCAAAATGTTCTTTTCGCTCCGGCTTAAAATAACTCCAAGCTTCAAACACAGATCCATAAAACTTGATCTTAAACATGTCCTTTACAACATTTTCTGAGCTCAGAAACATTTGTTTATCAAAACCGATCTTGTTTTTCTCTCGTAAAATGGCAAGACCAAAACTGATCCACGGTACAGAGTCTGAAGAATAAAGCAGTTTTTGGGCAGTCTGTAATCTCATGGTTTTCACCTTAGAGGTTAGATGAATTAGTCCTTGACCACCCACAATAACTGGAAGACACAGAACCCCTGGAGGGAGCCAATAATGGCCTCCCCAAAAAAAGTCAACAAAGGCTTTTTGAAGTTGCGATAAAAGCTCTTTCGGAGGGTCCAACACTGTTAGACGATGCCATAGCATTGAGGCGGCTAGATTGTTCACTACTAACACTCTGCCTCTGTAAGAAAGCTGGGCTTGAATCCATTTCCATCTCTGGAGCTTGCCTGTCACTTTTTCTAGAAGACCTTCCCAATTCTTTTTAATATACTGTTCAGTCCCAAAGAACAGTCCAAGTATCTTTACACCTTCTTTATTCCAAAGGCACTGATGTGGAAGTTGCGGTGGATTCTGATTCAACCAAAGACCTGATAATAAAGTGTCTGTTTTTTCCCAATTGACACGTGCCGAAGAAGCACTCTCATAGATGTTGAGGCATGAGATTAGATGTTTAACGTCATCTTCAGATCTAATGATCACTGTGATGTCGTCAGCATAAGCTGTTAGTTTAACTGATGGAGTATTCGAGAGGCAAGATGATGGAACTGTCAATCCTTGCAGCTTCTCTCTCAACATCCTCAACATTGGTTCAATGGAAATTGTGTACAAGAGACCAGATAAACTACAACCTTGTCTCACTCCTCTTTGTACAGAAAAAGGTCTTGTCAGAATTCCATTAATTTTCAACATGCTATAGACATTTTCATACAGAAGTCTTATCCATGAAGTAAACTGCTTTCCAAAGCCAAAGCCTTCAAGTATTTTGAACAGATATTCATGGTCAACTTTATCGAAGGCCTTCTCCTGGTCCAAACAAACAAGACCAAGATCAAACTTATGCAGTTCAGTTAAATACAACATGTCCCGCACAAGAAAAAGATTGTCAAATATAGACCGCTTTGGTACACAATAGGACTGATCTTCGTGAATAATGGATGCTAAAAATTCCTTGAGACAATTTGTCAGAGCTTTAGATAATATTTTATAATCGGTTCCAAAAAGAGAAACTGGTCGCCAGTTTTTTAATAGGCCAAGATCTCCTTTCTTGGGTAAAAGCGTGATTACAGCTCTTCTGCAACTAAGGGGTAAGATTTTTGATTCAAAACTTTCACAAAATACAGCATACAGATCCTGTCCGATGAGGGACCAGAAGGCTTTGTAGAAATCAGAAGTCAAACCATCTAACCCTGGAGATTTTCCTGAAGATTGCTGCTGAACAGCCTGAGTTAGCTCGTGAAAAGACAAGGCTTTGTCTAATTCAGCTTTATCTTCTTTTTAAGATGTGGAAGTCCATCTAAAAGCTGATTTGTTGCTTCAAGGTCACAAGGTTGTGCTGTATATAAATCTTCATAAAAAAGTAAAGTTTGTGAAATAATTTCTTTTCCATTATTTCTTTTCCATTTGGCGATTTAAGATAATTTATATTTTTCTTCTCTCTAATATTCTTCTCCAATGAAAAAAAGAAAGTTGTTGAAGAATCCATGCTGTTTAGCTGAAGATATTTTCCCCGTATAGATGCACAACGACTTCTTTCTTCATACAAATTCTTTAAAATCAAATTGTACTCTTTAAGCATGTTTGCAGTTTCTGTCTCTTCACCATCACTGATGGAGCTGCTTAACTGGAGAATTTGCTCTTCCAAGAACAGGACCTTTTCTTTCAGTTCCATCGTACGGCTTCTTGTATACTGCTGACAAAAGAGCTGGATCTGTACTTTTCCAGTATCCCACCACTGGCCTAAACTTTTATACTGTGACTTTCTCTCTCTCCACTCTCTCCAAAACAGAGTAAAAAATTGTACAAAGGACTTATCTTGCAATAATCTATTGTTAAAACGCCAAATATGGTGGTAGGAAGAGCTCTGTGTTATGGTCATAGTTACACGCAATATAATGATGATCAGAAAATGATGTTGGCACAATTTTACTATTAAAAAAACCTTCCTCTATTATTCTTTTGAACATAAAATCTATCAAGTCTTGCACCAGAGACTGTGTTAGAAATAATTTTCAACCATGTATATTGTCTATCTCTAGGGAAGGCTTCTCTCCAAACATCTACAAGATTGTGAAACTGAATAACAGTTTTGAGAGTTTCAGACGAACTGCGATTAGGTTCAACATGATTCCGATCCATAGTATAATCAAGAGTACAATTAAAATCGGCAGCTAAAATTATTATTCTATTATTTGGAATTTTTGAAATAACATTTTTACATTTTTTGAAAAAAGAAACTCTTTCTACACCATCATTAGGAGCATAAATGTTAATAAGAGAAAAATATAACTCATATAACTTAAATTCTATAATTTGCATTCTGCCAGGTATAACTTCTTCAGCTCTGCTATCATGTACTTGTACATCTGCAGAAATAAGAACTGCTACACCGGCACTAACATTTGAACCGTGGCTAAGGAAAGTTTTACCTTTCCACTCACTTAGCCATTGCACCTGATTATTCAGATCTGTGTGTGTTTCTTGCAGAAAAACTATACCTGATTTTTTCCAATTAAAAAAATCAAACAAAGCACACCTTTTTTCAGTACCACGACACCCATTAACATTCAAAGATCCAAAGTTTAAGGATGCTATAATGCTGACTATTAATAAAAAGAATTTTCAAACCTTCTTTACATTACGGTTTACCGTATTTTTTACCTTTGTTATTATTTTCTTAAGGCGATAACGCTTCTGTCTACTTAGTTCTTCAAAGGTTGCTTTGTTCATTGCCATTTTACATGATACCAAAAATTGCTTCAAATCAGGGAAAAACGTCTCTATTTGTGGTTTGCAAGCTCCCTTAGTACTATCTAGAAAGTCATTGATTTGCTTTACTGTGTACAATCTAGAGCCAAAAGACTCTGATCTTTCAGCATCATCTACATCAGAAAGGCTATCTATACTCTCAAGATCCTGATCTGAATCATTTTCAGAAATAGCATATCCTGAACTCACAATGGACATCTGGGTATAACTTTCTTCCTCTCTTTCATTTTCTGCTTTATCGTCTTCTATAACTGTTTGCTCTTTTTCTGATTGTTTGTCCTCTTCATTTATAGTAGGAGTGGATTTTTCTACACTTGCTAGATTTACAATCTCCTCACCCGTATCATGATTTTCTACGTCTCTTAAGCCTACATAAGTGTTTTCTTGAGGTGCTGTTTCAACAGCAGGAACAAGAACATTATTTTTCCCAACGTGTTGCTCGATTATTTGCGGATTAGATGACTTATCTGTTTGTTTATTTGGACATGTTTGTCTAACATGCCCGTGTTCTCCACACGAAAAGCACCTCATGTGATCTGAGCTGATAAAGATTGTATAATCTTTGCCTTCATTTTTGAGTTTCACAGCTAAATTGAGCGGATCTTGTTGCTCATTCAATATCATGTACGTAAAGCGTCTGAAAGACATAACGTGCTTGATATTCGGATTTTTCAGACCCAGCGGAATCATTTTTATAGGTGCTGTTAATCTACCATATCTTTCAAGAACGCCTTGGATAGTTTCGTTCTTTATGAACGGAGGAACGTTCGATAGTGCGATTTTCTTTGATGGACTCGATAACGGTAGTACTGGCACAAACGTGTCATTAATCGTAATTCCGCGTTCAACCAAACCATCAACCATCTGAACGTCAGCAAGAAAAACAACAACAGCTTTGTTCATCCTTGAAGCTGACTTGATATTCAACCCACCAACCTGTACGCTGACTGCAACCACCACATCTTCCACAGAAATTGAATCATCAGGTGTGCATTTCAAACCATGTCTAAGAGTCAAGCGTGAGAAATCTCCGCTTGACCCCATTTTCCTAGGTTTGCCGACATCAGTCGGCGCTCAAAAATGAGTTTGTTAAAAATAAACTAAACTCTTTAACGAAAACGTATAAAAAGAAACCTAAAAAAAAAAAAAATTAAAGTAAACAAGCTCTCGTGTGCTCCCGAACTCTAATTTCCCCCTACCCACAATCCCGAGAGAGAGAAAGAGAGACAAAATTTGAGAAGTAATTTATATTTATTTCAAATTTAGACAAAAACACAATTTACAAAGAATAAATCAAGAAGTAAAAATACAATTACAGTGTATTGTGTGAAAAGTAAATATTCTTCAAACACAACACAATGCTCCTTTGCTACAGCATTTTAGTTCAAAAGAAAAAACATAATCTATAGATTTATAAAAATTTAAATCAATCAACACCCTAGACTTAACAAGAGTTTAAAAAAAAAAAAAAAAACATTTAGGCCATAAGGTGAACTAGGAAAAAGTGACTAGAAAATGATTTTCGTTCCCACACCTGGGCACTACTTTTTAAATGAATTTTTGCATAGACAAAACCATTATCGACTTTGTTAAAAGTTCTCTGCAAAATACCCTGCAGTTTTTTGTCACAATACATAAATGTATATAATTGTGAATTGGAAAAAACGAAAATCTTATGCTGCTGGTTTTGTTTGTAACTTTATTTATATACATTTTAGCAACACAAAATATCTCTCAAACTGACATTTATACATGTACCTAAACACTTGAGACAGGTTTTGGTGCATTATATACTCAAGTGTGAATGTAGACCATGAAATATGGCACATTTGTAGAAAATATGCTTCAACTTCACTAAGCAAAATTAAACATAAACATTATAAAATTTAGCAAAACTGTGATGTTTTATACATCAACATTTTCAGTAGGTACTTTGTAATCACAGAAAGATACAAATATAAGCACACTTTGGCCCAAGTTGGCTGAAATGACTCAAAATGCTACACTGTCCCCTTATTTTTGAATGCTGCCAAAAAAATTACAATTCTACAACAGATTCTTTACAGCTCAAAATCACCTTAAATTATAACACAGCACATATTTACTCATCGGTATCATCCCTATCACTATCAGAGCCATCATCCTATGTAGGTCTTTCTTCTGTTTCCTGTGAAACATTTGCACAATTTTGGCACCGACATAAATCAGTACAAGGCAGTCTTGCAGACATACAGGAACATCTTCCAGTCTTACATTTGTTATGCTTGCAACTGCAGTGGACTGCCTGCAACACACTTTCAGGGGCAGGATTTCTAGTCATCCAGGTCACTGTTAACTCACCATCCTCGAGGTGCCATCCATTGCCAACGGGTGAAGGGGCACACATTATACCTTTCAGAGAAGGTATGGAAACCTGTCCAGCTTGGTATTGTGCATCTTTCAGCATCTATGGACTTTACAAAAACATATGCCAGTTCAGTTTGTACAGCAGACACCGTGTTCAATTTGTATGTGTCCGCCTGTAATGGAACACTTTCCTGATGAAACAAGTTCTGTGGTCCTTGTCTTTTAGACTGATGGCACTGTTCTACAGGGATGCTAGGGGGTGCTTTCAATGAGGAAACTCCCTTCTGTAGAGGTTGTCTGTTTGTTGTTGACACAGGTTCAACTACAGAACTTTGCAGCATAATCCCATTTGTGTGGTGGGTAGTTACACGACCTGACAGTGTCTCCTCCCCAAAGTCAATATTGTCCCACACAAGTACTGTAGGAACCTTCTTTGAGAATCCCTTTGGTATTTTGTCTCTGCCCTCTACTAGTTGAAATTGGGCAAGGCTAGTGTCTAGACTGATAACTGTGTCCCATGATGCACAATGTCCTAGTCTATTTAGAAGTGACACAATTTGTGATGAACCTTGTGATGAACCATGGGTCTGCCTCCGGCCCTTAGATGCAAGATACACAATGTCTTGACAGATAGATATCACTTTTAAGTTCAAATCATCTGGAATATCAACATAATGGGCCAGTGTTGGTTCCTCAGTTGCACCAATAAATCAGATTGTACAGTTCAATTGGTACAAAAGATTTTGCCTCGCTCACATCTAAGTCATCTGATGTGGGTGGCCACGGGCAATTCATACCGGGAGAGTCACACAGAAGCATCTTTAATATTAATGCCTTACTATAAAGTGTCCTTGTGTCCTCTGGAGTATTGATGGAGGCCATTGAAGTTGGTCTTTGTGGACCAGCTTTTGCACTTTGGCTAGTTACCTCAGTTGACTCTGTTGTTTCTGTACCTGATGGATGAGGTAGCCTGTCGATCAGCTTATCTGCAGACAATGTCTCATCTCACTTATGTTGCTCTTCTTGGGGGAGTGAAACACCAGCTGGGGGAAATCACGGGCCAACCTCCTCTTCAATTTATCCTGCCTGAATCAAAAAGATAGAGTGAAAGATGATCACAATGGTATAAATAAAGATATATTCACACTGAATTTGTTTTTAAGTTAAAATACACTGTTAACAGATTCTACATGTTATAAAATATGATTATGATTATTATGAATTCCATTTTTGTTAGAAAAAGAATGTTGCATAAACGTTCTTTCCAAAGACACTTGTGGTATTCAAATTATCTGTAGTTTGAAGCATCAAAATCTTCATGTTTACAATTATTCTATGGAGGATGATCCTCTCACAGAAGATCTTGTAGCTGGCATCGAAGGTTGGCTCATTTCTGAAAAGAAAACGCATTAAAAACAGAAAAGATGTATTACTTTATGTGCCATAACTATTGCACAATGGCTTCAATTTTAAATGTAGTAGTATAAATAGTAGAAACCTGATAAAGTGATTTGAGATATTTTTTTTTTATTCTTCAGCAAAATTATTTCTAGTTTCATCTACCTTAACAAATCACTAAACATTTTTTTCATTTTGAATTACTGGTGCAATAGTTGTGCAGTCAAGACTGTGTTTACAGACAAATCGACAATATAGATGGTCAATGCTTTACTTTTGAAATTTGAAAATGTGAGGTAATTATTAATTATTATTTAATAATATAAAATATTAATAACTCACTGTTCTTCTGAGGTCCCAGTAACTGATGCACTAGACTTTGTCAAGAACCTGGTGTACTGTCTATAGCAGGACTTGTGGTATCGCATCTCCAGTGACACACAGTCTTTGTCTCGAATATGCACAAGAATGCTAGTGTCTTCCTTCATCTCAGCAGCTTTCAGCAACTGGTATGTAAATAAATAAATATAAACTAATTAAACTAATAAAAAACTGTGTTAATAGTTAAACAATATTGAGTGTTCTGGCTGTAGTTGTATGCAAAACAATGCAAATCTGTCTCTGACTGTAAAATAAACATTACATAAATTATGTAATTGTAATTGAAAGTTAGCCATGGTGCCCAGCATAAGGGAATAAAAGTTCAAACGTGTGTATGTGTGTGTGTGTGTGTGTGTGTGTGTGTGTGTGTGTGTGTGTGTGTGTGTGTTGTTTTTACCTACCTGCTGACAACATTTCTGCCTGTGAAAGATGGTCCTTCTGGCGTTTGCCTCCCACAGTAATGTACTTGTCTGTTTTCTTACAAATTATGCACAAGGCAGGAAGCACAGGACCAGCACAAGCTACTGGCAGGCCGGTCCTGGACCTAAGTTTCTTTGTCGGACATTCAACTGTAGCGATACTAACGTTACTACCCGATGGCACAGACTGGCCTTGATCTTGAGCTTCAGGACGCTGTGTGGCCTGTTTCTCGGCCGCATCCAAGTGCTTTTTGTCAATGAAACGCCTGTAGCAAGTGGAGTGAAATCCAGCATCTTCGGGAACATTGTCAAACTCGATTTCTAGACAGTGTTTGTATGTTTCTGCTATTCTCTGATTCTCACCTTGCAAACCAAGCCAACGTTTGATGTAGTTTCTCAATGTATCCCACCGTGTGTGTGTAAAATCCTTTGTTTCTTCTTTCTTTATGGATGTGAGATGCATGTAGCATTGTTTAAAATACTTTTTACGGACTTTTGAAGGAGGTCTGGCCGTAATTTCCTCTTCTTCACTACTCGATATTGACAACAAGGGCGCAGACATCTTGGACTAAGGTTTACCTGTCATCCCAAAAAAGTGGCCACCTTATTGGTCTAGCGGGATGCACGTGACGATTGTTCCGCGAAGCCTCATCACTGATGATCAAAAGATGATAACGCGAGGAAAGATCTATTGCCGCTGATTTGCGTTGTATGGTCCTTAGCAAGTAAGGAGTGTTATCTTGGGTGGAAATGTTCATCTGTGTGAGAGTTTCATGACGTTGTTTCTCGCAGAGTTCTTTGACTTTTACGACCTCTTGATGTCAGCCTTACAGTTTCCTCCGCTTGACCCCCGGGGACAATTCCAGAAGAGTCCCTGTGGTGTCATTGTGCCTTAGTTTCTATTTTTATCTGAGTTGCTGAAGTGTGTGCAGTTGGTCCTTAGCAAGCAAGGAGTGTTATCTTGGGTGGAGATGTTCATTTGTGTGAGAGTTTCATGACGTTGGATCATCAAACAGAGGTAATTGCTATATACCTGATATTGGTCACGTTCAAGTTCACACAATCAAAGATACTTCAGTATAGCCCCATGGAATTGCATACACTTGAATGTAACTTAACGCTTTCTTCAGTAGAGGTCACGGCCACTATTACAGATGTAAGTTGACCAACATAACTTCTCTTGTAATAGCTTTGGATTGGCCATGCGTGGTTTCCCACGTACACTTATCTGGAGAAACATCAAATTAAAACAGAGGTAAGACACACCCAAATTTAGACTGGTCAAGCAGCATTTGCTGTTCTAAACGGAAATTCCCTTTTTGTCTTTGCAAACCAAGTACACTTGAATCGATGCCAAATATTAGTCGTCACTAATCTGACGCAGACATGCGGTAACATACGAATCGTTCAATCTGTTTGGGAAAAGCAATTTCAGAGTCAGAATAAATCAAATGTTGACAATTTATTGACCAGGTAACATAATCAATTCATCAATTCCAATTAGACAGTGATAAGTCAAAGTTAGTCATTTTATCAAAACATAAGAAATTCGAATTGCAATGACCTGATATAAGTTACAAACAGTAAACTGTTTGGGATCGTCTGATTACAGAGAGCCCTGAGTAATGCGTCACCTTTCCTTAAATACCCAAACCATGAACAAGGGAATTTTGGGAGTGGTTAGGTTTGGTAGTCCTGGGGACATACCTCATTAACATACAGGCAGGGATGGGACAGACCTACAGAATTATACAGCATTTGGCAAAGACCTTTGAAACTTGTGATTGATTAGGTCCTTTGATGCTTACAAAGAATATACCTAATCTGCATAAAGCATGTGGTCCCTGTGGGAGATTTGGGAGGGACATGTCTCTAATAGAGTGCATGATTCTGTTAAGTTCTAAAATCTTAATGGAGATTTGGTTTTTCTGAAAAGGGAATGAGACCACCTTACCAGTCGCACTGCAACCTCTTGTATGATATCAAACATGTATGAACAGAAAACCTCTTATATTACAGAAAAGGAAGTCATTCTAAATTGCCCTTAGGTGAGATAGAGGTCAAAATGGGATTTGCGTTGTATGGTCCTTAGCAAGTAAGGAGTGTTATCTTGGGTGGAGATGTTCATCTGTGTGAGAGTTTCATGACGTTGGTTCTCGCAGAGTTCTTTGACTTTTACGACCTCTTTATGTCAGCCTTACACCGCCTTTAACAGTAATAAAAAATAAACTGCAGGATTACACATGGAGAACTTTTATTTTCTCGCCCAAAAACAATATATCTTTTTATTAGAATGAAAAGTAATTTAGTGCCCCATATATGGGAACGGGATTAAACGTAAAATGTCTTCACCTTATGGCCTAATTATTTCCAGTCCTTTGTTCAATCTTATTTGTCCTACTTTAGTAGCTAGTTTAGCTTGACCCAAGATACAATTCAATAATTGACAATCCATACATCTTTTCTGCACATCTTTAGCACCCAAAACAACAATTTCCATGGAAAATGTTTCATTAAAAACATCAAAAAGATTTCTTAATACAATACATAAGGGCTTTAATCTGGAACACTCCATAAATGCATGAAAAACGGTTTCTCTTTTAAAACAAAAAGGACATTCAGAGCTTGCCTCAGGATTTAAAACGAAATAAAAGTATTAACAGCTATTGCTCCATGGAGAACCCTCCATTGTATGTCCCCTAATCTTTTCGTTAACGGTGGCTTATCCAAAAATCTCCATTCAGGCTTAACATTATCATCCTGTTTTAAGAAAGAACGCCATGGTGTATCCACTTTGTTACCTAAAATATTCTTATTAAAAAACAAAACTCAAACTTTGTACAATATTTTCCCCATAACCAAAAATAAATATAAACACAAAGAATTCCCAGTTTTTAAAAACATACCCATACAATCATCTAGTTTGGGAGACAAGTATATATCCAGAAAAGGGTCTTCAGCATTAGGAGCCTTTAGTCCTACACAAAAGTCTGCTAATAATTGTCTCTCTTCATTTGTAAGAGCAGACTGCCACTTTGCTATCAGTTGAGAAATGATATGGGTTGAAAAATTCCAAAATGAGAAGCTACTTGCTCTAAGTTCATAAAATTAGATCCAGCCACATTTAACAGAAGACACAAGATGGTGATCTTGGATTTGCAAAGTATATTGTTTAGTCCAGGAAAAGTGCGTTAAACAGCAGAAATATCCAAACGGGCTCAATGTATTATGGGTTTGCTTCACAACCAGAAGAGTGAATTCATGCACGGTGCCCTTTGTTTATTAAAAAGTCTCCATACTTTAAAAATATTGTGATAAAAAATTGGCATGTTGGAAGTATCCAGTTTTAGAGGGTCTAAAAAGAAGAGAGATTTATCCATCTGCTGGCCTCCCAGACTCCGTAAAATAGCACATGCAGCCACTCTCCAACTAAAGACACTTGACCCCAAAAGAAGCCTTTGTATAAATTGTAGATGGAAAGCTGTTGTTCTACTTTGTAATTTATCAGTCCCTGTCCACCTTCTTTAGACAAAATGAAATGCTCTTATTAATCCAGTGAAATTTTTCCCAGAAAAGGTCCACCAGTAAGGCTTGAATTCCAGTCATCAGTTTTAAAGGTGGAACTATGCATGCCAGCTTATGCCAGAGAGAGGATGCAATTAAATTATTAATAACTAAACCCTTTTTACACCCTTTATAGGACATGTTTGGGGTCAGCCATTTCCAGCTGGCTAATCGATCTTTAACTTTTTCAACAATCCCATCCAAATTTTTCTGTACAGTGGCCTCATCTCCTAAAAAGACCCCCAAATATTTAAAACCCCCTTTACGCCAAAGTAAATCATCAGGAAGGCTTAGCTTCCTGGTCCACTTTCCACAGATTAAAGCTTAACTTTTGTTCCAGTTTATTTTAGCAGAAGATTAAGCTTTAAAATCTTCAAGTTATTTTGTCAAAATATCTATATCTTTTTGACTGTTGACCATTACAATAACACCATCAGCGTACACTGATAAATTAATGTTACAGTTAAAACCATGTACTGTATATGTAACCCATTCAGATTTACCCTTATCTGCTGCAATAATGGTTCTAAGGCTAATGAATAAAGCATTCCTGACAACGAACATCCTTGCCTGACACCTCTGCCAACCTTGAAAGGAATGCATAAGCCACCGTTCACTTTCAGCACACTCTCAACATCAGTGTACAGCATTCTTAAAGGGATACTCCAGCTGTGGGAAGATGAATGTGTATATAATAGTGGTCATTTATGTAGTAGAAATGTGAAATTATTTTTGAATTTGAAGCATTCTAGACTGAGAAAAGGCAAAAAATGTATTTTTTACTCATGTGGCTGAAAGACAACAACTCCCAGAATGCACTTGCTTTGCCACACTTACGAGGCCACTCCCAAACCACGCCTACCGGTTACAGGCGGCAGTATCTGAAAAATTTAGTTGAGCTGAGTGAGTTGTTCGATAAATTTCCATCGAAATGGTGCTAAATTGCATTGTACCGGGATGTACAAAAAAAAAACAGGAAAGGAGAAGAAGTAAGTTTCCATCATTTTCCGTTAAAAGATTTGGAGCGATGTAAACAGTGGCTGCGGGCTATCAACCATCCGAAGTTTGGTGAGGACTCCGAGATGGAAAACCTGAAAACCCGTAGGATTTGCAGTCGTCATTTCAAGCAGGAAGACTATGAACCGAATGTCCTTCGAATGAAGAGAACCACTCCGAAGGACACTGCAATACCATCAATATTCACCTTTCCCGATGACGAACAGCCTGGGCCATCTGGTACTAAACGCATTAGTCTAGAGGTAAGACTATCAACTAATAGCGACTCTATTTCTGATCACACAGTAGCCTACCTATAATGTTTTAATTTTAGTTGTTTGCAGTAAAACAGCAAATTTATAAAAGTAACGTTAGATAGAAAATTACATATAAGTTGTATATAAGTTGACTGTTCTCAAAGTAAAGCCACTGTTAAACTGAGTTAGCATATTTGTCGATTTATGCTAGCGTTACCACACAAACCTGTTGCTGTATTAGACTGTTGAGAAGACTTTTGAGACAGATACATTTGCGATATGAACCCCTAATGTAGTACAGACTAGAACAAATAATGTTAATTACTGTAAGCTTAAAAATATAATTGACACCCTCAATTTCAGTAAAATATTTGATTATATGTCCGTGAGTAACCTCAAACGCCCATGTTAGAGGTATTGCCTTTTATTCGGGCAACGAAAAAACCTGCATTGTTTTCTCATCAGAAAAAGTTCTGTTCAACTAAATGTTATGTAACCTTATTGAACTTGTGTCATTTCAGACTACAATCTCGTCTGATGCGTTAGTGTCGTCGAAAAATGAAGAACCATTGCTACTGACCTCAACACCACTCAAAATTCCTGCTTCTGTCCAAGAACAATTTTTAAGTTTCTGAAGAACTAACATACTTCAGCATATTCTTTTTTTTTATGAATTCTAAAGCAACTGTATGTATTTTTATTTTTTTTTAATTTTGTTTGTTTTAAAGTCACCATGCCCAAGTACACCTGGGGGCCTCAATACAACCATCAGCTCCATTGAAGCTGAAATTGAAAATGATGAAAGCTATCAGCCCGAGTCAACCTTCACCGTCACATCAACATCATCATCATCTGATGATGAAGGTGTAAAAGACGGGCATGAAAATAAGATAATTGTCAACGAGTCCAGCCTCATGTCACTCTTCAAATTTTGCCAGACATGTGGGAAACCAATTTCTTCAAAGACTATTGTTGACGTTGGTGCACAGAGGAAGGTGGATTGGACATGTCTTGGGGGCCATGTTGGGTCCTGGAAATCTTCACGTGACATTAGGGGAATGCCAGAGGTGAACCTCCTTGCAGCAGCAGCTGTTTTGTTCAGAGGGGGCACATACACAGAACTCTCGGACTGGTGCAAGACCATGGGTGTCCAAATGATAGGACATAGTACATTTTACAATATCCAGAAGGTATACTTGCACCCTGCTATCGAGGAAGTGTATATTGAAAAAGAACAGAACTCTTAGCAAGAGTGTTTTTAGAACAGGAGGATGGAAATAGGCTACACCTGACGGGTGATGGCCGATGTGACACGCCAGGTTTCAGTGCAAAATACTGTCACTACACATTTATGTTGGATGACACAAAGGAGATACTCCACACAGAACTGGTGCAGGTAAAATAAATATAAATAGCAGCAAAATTATAGTAATTGAAAATTACAGATGCTATTTGTAAAATTATGAATTTGTCTCAAACTTGACTCTTTAGGTTACTGAGGCCACCAGCTCTGTTACCATGGAACCATTAGCTTTCAAAAGGGGCATGACTGAGTTGATGGACCAGGGCCTTGACGTGGAGGTGATGGCCACAGATCGCTCCACATCGATTCAAAAAATAATGAGGGAACAATTTCCTAATGTCCAACATCAGTTTGACATCTGGCACACAGCAAAAGGTATGTATTTGTTTAGTCACCCCTGTACACAAACATCCACACTTCTCCAACCCTAACTCTGCTATAACTCGCAGGTTTCCGGAAGAAGATGCAGAATAAGGGGAAGAAAAAGTCAAACGAAATCCTCCATGCATGGACCAGGTCAGTGTTATTTTGTAATCGAGCAGACTTTACATTGGTTTGCAAGGTTCAAAATTAGTAATTGTATATCTTTTATAGGTCAGTCGTAAACCATATGTGGTTTGCCTGTGCAACAAGTAAAGGTGACATCGAGGTAAGACTTTTGATTGTAATGTTATTATGTTTTTGAAAAATTAAATACAATTAAATAAAACTCTACACTTATTGTCAATAATTGTGTTTTTCATACAGGCATTGAAACGCAGGTGGAAGTCCATTACACACCATGTGTGTAATGAGCATGAGTGGACAGATGACAACAGAGAACAGCATCGGTGTGACCATGCTACTCTATCAGACCAGGAGCAAAAAAAGCGCATGTGGATGAAAAAAGATTCTGTGGCGTTTCAAGACCTGTCATCGTTGGTGCTTGACAAAAGGCTTCTGAGAGACATGGGTAAGATGGCCCTATTCAAACATACAGGTGAGAATAGTTGCCCTTGTACACTTGATTATTTTTCCATTTGTTGTATCCCTTCTCCCTTACTCTTTTTAATTGCACACAGGCCCACTTGAAGTATTTCACAGTGCACTTCTAAAATACATCCCCAAACGCCATGCATTCTCATTCCAGGGAATGGAGGAGCGATGTTACCTTGACATCCTGGAGCACAATGAGAACATTGTCAAGAGGAAGCAGGACACAACCAAGACAGGTATATTATGTGTTGTCTGAGTAGTATAATATCCAAAACTAGAATGTTTACAGCTATGGGAACGATCAAACATGACAAAGTTAAATCTTAGATCAGATTTTATATTTCATTATATTTCCTATCATTTACAGGACAAGCATGGTTTAACTAAGTCTTCTGCAAGAGATCCAAACAGTGGGTCTTGAAGAAAATCTTCACACCACACACCACCCAGTTTATAGACACACTCATCAAGAGGGTCATGGATAGAAGACGCAACCCAAACATTCAGTTTACAGTGCCAACCTCATCACTTACACTGCCACAGCCTGCGCTGCCACCCAACATTGCACCAGTCCCAAAACCATCAAAGGAAGCTGCCACAGCTTCTTTCCAGAGCCGCTTCTAAAACCGGCTTACCATAGCACCTACAGTAAAATCAGATTCTGCCTCAGCTGTTTATATTTCATTATTTAGTTTTTGCCTGCTTTGTTTCTATATATTGTGCAAAATATATTTTTTGTTTTCTATCTCTTTATTTATTTTAACTTGTACCTTTGAATATGGTAGAAATGCTTTGTTGTGAATATTAAAACAAAAAAATTGTTCATCTTACCCTGTACTCCAGTGTACAATAAAGTTCTACATTACAGACTTGCTGAGCGAGGCTGAATGGTTACTGTCACTGATTTTGCTGTAATTACTTACTGTAGACATATAAGACCTGGATTATTTCCCTTCTTGGAATTGATTTTGAATTAAAGATAACTTTACTAAAGTTAGGAAAAGTTAGCCTAATGTATATAACACAACTTAGACTTTCGCATAAAACAAATTGAACTCCAATTGAAATCAATATTTCTCTAAGCTAATACATACTCTAGCAACACTAAAGATTTATAAGAAGAACCACAACCAGTGTCAGTTATAACTTTTATTGAAAAAAATAATTAATAGTAACACTTTTACATTCAAAGCTCTTCCAGAGCTTCAGCTGTTTCCTGATATCCACTGTATTGCCCGTCAGGAGCTGGATATCTCCGTCTGATATCCTGGACAACACAGGTGGGCAAAACGATATGATAGCCTTTACCAAGTCTCTCGCCTTGCAGGACCCATTCCATGAAGTGACGGTAAGCTGATATTGTCTACAAAATAGTAAACACAACGTTAGTAATGCGAACTATTTGCACATACAGTATGTGCGCATACATGAAAATATAACAATAGCTCAGCTGACTACGCGGGAACAACATTGTGATTATGCCGGGTGTCCAAACTCTGTACATTACGTCTTAGTAACAAAAAGAAATACAAAACAAATACTCACTTTACACTAAGCCGTCCATTTGTCCCTGCAGGCTTTGGCTGGCATTTCCAATTTATCTTTGGGATCCTGAAATAAGTTTCCAGGACCCCCCTGTCCATGTGTGGTACAAAACTTGGGTGCTCAGTTACACATGCTAGCGGTGCAGTTTCATCAGCGGATTCAGCGATCTCATGCAGAAGAAAATGGCATCGCTGAAATTAGCGACAGCAACAGGACTCTCTATCTGTTTGCATAGACGCACAGCGAGAGCACTGACACCACCAGTTCGCCCCAGCTCGAGTCTGGCCGGGCTCTTCCTCCTGACCGCCAAGCAGGTCTTGCTCCCCTGCTGCAGCAGCTGCTCCAGCCGCCTCTTGTTCCTCCATCTCCCGCAACTGTTCGTCGCTGTATTGCGGCTCGTATAGGTAGCCGTGAGCATCCGATTCACACAAAAGATCTTCGAAATCCCCATCTGTCATTACTTCAAAACTTTCTTCCGCCATCGTGATTAGACTATTATACAAAGTTTTACAGAGCAAGAGCCTGTTAGCTTAGCTTAAAGATGGCTGACACTATCTTTACATTCTATGAGTAAGATCCCGCCTCATATGGGCGTGGTGAAAACATGCGGAACTAGCTACTAATACTGGCTGTAGTTTAAAGCCTCTGGCCCAAAAATCCTCCAATGACGCAAAATGACGATTTTTGCGTCATCGGAGGATTTTTTCCAGACTACAAATGAAATTTTCTCTCATATCATGGGGATATGAGGGGGGGAAGCAGAGTAATTCGAAAATACTACTGGTTTTCTACTGATACAAAGCTTAATGCTACATCCTGGAGTATCCCTTTAATAATTTCCACAAAATCTTGGCAGAATCCAAAAGCTGTTAAAGTTCACGGGAAGTTAGGACTTCCTGTGAACTTTCATCGCTATAGCATCCAACACCAGTGATTTGTGATCTGGGTCAACACTAATGACAACAGTTGCATCGATGCATATGAATGTCAGCGAGTTCCACAATGCACAAACAGTAATCAGTTAAAGTGCCCAAATCCTCACACCAATTTATGTAGCGAATTTGGTATGATAAATGTACACTGCACGGGTTAAAGTGTTGTGTATAATACCATTATTTGTAAGGGAAACAGTATGTGTGAGCAAGGAATTAAATTAAACGGTCCTATTTCTACATTACTATGTAAGGAAATTTATAATGGAATCAGTCATGTTTGACAACCATCATAATTTAGATAAATTATGAATAACTAGATTATTTGTCTGAATAAAATTATCCACTATTAAAATCGTAATACAATGTCTCGTTGTATAAGCTCACATTTTCTACTGTAGAAAATTAGCTTTAATAAGAGAATTATGATTAATTATCTTATTGGAGTAATATTATTCTCATGGCTTATTGACAATAATATTACACATATAGGTACAGCTTTGAAGCTAAATCATTTAGAAACAGGGATGAGATTATTTATCAAAATATACCACATTCAAAATATATTTAGATGGGAAACATGAATAATTAATCATAATTCATTATAATTAATTATTAACATTTGGATCAGTTAATAGAATTAACTTGATGTAGCTGAATTAATATTACAATCAATTTATCTGTTCGTCCAGTGAACACTAAGTATTGATCGTCTATCAAGTCTCAGAAAAATAATTTTTGTGGCCACACAAAAATAACTCTTACTTAGCATGTAGCTGTGATCGAATCGTAAAATGTATGTTCATTTACAAGCAGACCAGAATCAACTCGCAAGAACATACACAAAAATGTATTTAACTAAAATATGAACACATAAATAATCTAAACAAAAACATACGCATGAAACACTCATACATGGGAAAGGGAAATGTGAAAATAAAATTAAACCAGAATAGAATAGGGGAAATGCAGTTAGGAAAAGAATCATTTGACCATCTGAGAGAAGCATAAGTTTCTTAATTAAAAAGCACTTTCGTTACAAAGGAGTTTTCAGCTTACACTAAAACTACATTCAGTTATATTCACTGATACTTGCAACCCGGATGCAGTCGCAGGAGAAAGGGCTGATGGTTCCTTGGGTCGACTGTGTGGAGGTTGCAACCAATTTATTCCGTATTGAATGAAGAAATGATGATGAATGGTGGTGTTCATTGACTCTATTGTCAAGGTAGTTGCACATGGCTTCCTGACTTGCGGCCTCAGGGTCGGACCGGGGGGGGGTCCCCCCAGTTACATACGAACAACAGCAGAGGGAGTCAGAGGAAAGAGAGCAAGTAAGAGTAAGGACGTGTCTTTTAACTACTGATTAAGGTCCCTCCTCTCGAGTCTGGCTTGACCAATGAGAAAGGTGCAATTTCCAAGTGGGAAATATTCCTTTGTTTGGAAGCTGACTCATTTGCATTATTGGGGGGTAAATTGTTAACCCTCTGTGGTCTGAGGGTGTTTTGGGCCCTGGAGAAGTTTTGACATGCCTTGACATTTGTGCTTTTTTTAGTTCCTTAAAAACATATTAATGGCTAAAGTCTGATTACACTGTATTCAGCACAAACTGGGCTACAATAATAGGTGCACAACATGTGTGTACATGTTTGTATTTTTGAGAAAGTAACGTTTATGCATGGTTTTTGAAAAAACAAATTTTTTAAGTCATTGAAATAAGGCCATATAATACATAATAAATATTTGTCCACAAGACTTTTGAGAACTGGATATTATAGCCTAGAGTTTTTGCTAAAATAATTATGTGAAAACCATCCTGATCACTCATTATTACAAAACAATATAGTGATTTAACTTTTGTAAGACAAGTTTAGTGTTAGAAAGGTCATATGCGAGGAGGCGTGAACTATCATGAATATTGATGTGATTCACACCTGAGGAGACAAAAGACCCCTCCTCTGGACCTATCACTGAGGAATGTGACAGAAAGCGAATTAATGTAAGGAGACTTAATGATCAAAATCAAGTTTTAAGTTAAAAGAAGTAATCTGACTATACATTTTCTTTACATAAAAACTTTACTTAATTTTAGACCTACACTACCGTTTAAAAGAAGTCTCTTCTGCTCACCAAGGCTGAATTTATTTGATCCAAAATACAGTAAAAGCAGTGATAATTTGAACTATTTTTACAATTTAAAAGAACCGTTTTCTATTTGAATATATGGTAAAATGCATTAGTGATCAAAGCTTAATTTTCAGCATCATTACTGCAGTCTTCAGTGTCACATGATCCTTCAGAAATCATTATAAGATGGTGATTTTCTAATATGGGCATATTTAAAGTGCATTTTACTAATTTAACCTGAACACATATTTGCAAGCACAAGCTTGTTGTAAAATATGTACACGTTTATATAAAATAGCATGTCAACTAATGAAAACTAAATGACTTACTCGTCCAAAATTGTATCCTCGGCTGGATCAAGTCTCTCTTCAAAATTCAAACGTTCATCGGAGTCCCGCTCTTCTTCTGAGGAAAATTGTAACTCTTCATCACTATCCAGGAGTTTTCTCACTTGTGTATCATGCTGTCTTTCAAACGTGCAGAAAAGTGAATGACTTTGTTTTCAAGGCAGAGTCGGGGGCGTTTACCATTTGATTTGATCGTCTCAGCACATTAGTGTATGAATGGCACGCTCTGCTGGTGGGTGCAATCACATTAAAGATAATAAGCTGAGCCAGTAAAAACTGTACATTGCTTTGTTTCATACAGATTACATTGCAGGAGAATATTTATTTAAAATTGTAATTGTTTTATTTAAACGTAGATATTTTAAGCTTTCTTTAGACATATGTTTCATGTTTGTGTGATAAGTATTCGCAGAGTTTCAGTTAATTTTTTGACGTGTTTTAGATATATGCTCGCGAACCCAGAGACTGCTTACAGCTCACCCTTTTTATTTTCACAAGGCAAAAGCACAAGGTTTTGTTGTTATTGTGAGTGTACGCAAATAAAAGTTGACCCTTTGTAGTCTCTAATGATGTCTTACACTTATCTGTATGCCCCAAAATGACAGAGAATTTTATGTTGTTTCCGCTGTAATGACGAAAAAATCCAGCAGGACGCGCCGGCGCGTCTGTTGACCCCAGATATATATATACACACCACTTTGCGGTGTGTCACACAAGGATTCATTTGATAGGAAACATTGTACATTATCTGGTAATTCTGTCATAAGTCATGCATAAAACAGTATACAGTACCATACAGTACTTTACAAGACAGTAATGATCCTAAACACAATGTCCTGTGGATATACATGTGAATTTATAGTCAGTTATAATTTATGAAGAAAAGTCTGTTCTCGGCTTTATATCCATTTTCTATGGGGGAAAGGAGTGAATCAATCTTTCTGCATTCTTTGCTCTAGGATGCAGCTAACCTCCCCCACATGGAATGTCACTGGGGGTCCACTCTTTGCTGGTCCAGTGGCAGCAAAGACTGTGTAAAGGCTTGATAATGATCAGTGGGGGAGCAGACATAACAGAGTCGGCTTGGGCCTACTTGGACCTTTGTTTGTTACAGTCTTGAGACATCTGTTGGCTTAGTCATTAAATCATAAATAATTGTGTGTCTGATTGGTCCAGATGCTACACCAGAGAAAGCAAAGCAAAATCTAAATTAAACAACTTGGAGACCTCAAAAATATCCTGCACTAAAGAAATATTATCAAAAATGGACCAACCAGGTATGCAATAGCTCTGGTCCAGATGAACAATTTTCTCCATTTCCTCTGTCAGTCTATTTGCCAAAGTTTTAGAGAGTAGTTTTTAATCTGTGAAAAGAAGCAGCACAGTGCTCCAGTTCTTGATATCCGTCAGGTCTCCTTTTTTCGGGAGGAGAGTAAGAACTGCTCTACGGCAGCTCAATGGCAACCGCTCTTCAGCCAAGCTTTTATTGAGCACCTTGAGACTTTTACAAAACTTGTAAAAACTTGTAAAAGTCTACTGGGAGACCATCGATGCCAGGACCCTTCCCAGACTCCATTCCCTTAAGGGCCTTGTACAACTCCTCTAGGCTTGTGGCCTTACTGAGTTTCGTGTTAGCCTCCTCAGAAACCTGTGTCAAGTTTACAAAAAAGACATGATCAATGTCAGGCTCTGCACATTCACAGCTGTACAGCTTTTCATAAAACAAACTGCTCTCTTTTTAATGTCAATGGGGTCAGATAATAATGCCAGATTCAGAGCGCAATGCGTGAATAAATCTTTTCTGTCCATTCTTTTTCCAAATTAAAGAAAAATTTAGCTGGAGCATCTATTTGGTCAATATTCAAAAAAATGGGACCGAATCAGAGCTCCTTGTGCCTTAACCCCTAAGATATCACTAAGTTGAGGTTTTTTTTCATTGAAAGATCTTCCAAAACATTATCCCCCCAGTTGATTCAGCAAACTCTTGAAGTTTAACTATTGATGTCTCCAAGTTTTTCATAGATCTTGATAACTGTACAGTGATATTTCAAGTATGCTGTTGACAAAACTGTGTCATTTGCACTTTACCAAAATCTCACCACTGCCTCAATGATTGGAAAGAGTTCTTTGTATCTCTATAAATTTCCCCAAAATATTTAAAATTATCTTAAAAATTGTATCATTTAACAAAGAACTGTCCAATAAGCAATATTTGGTATAATAGAGTTACAAATAAAAGAACAGCACACCATACTATGATCAGATATACTAACTGGGACAATAAAACACAATGTGGACAATACCACATTGATTTTTAAGGCCATAAAATCTATCCAAACTAGCTAAAGAATATACATTTTCACGGGTATGAGACCAAGAATATTGTCTCAGATTACCATTAACATGTATTCATATATCACACAGCTCTTGTGTTTTAATGACTTGCATAAGTCTCTTACGGGATGGTTCATGGGGCTCCATGTGAGTCCTATCTAAATTTAGTTCTGTACAATTAATATCCCCTCCCAGAAACACAAACTCTTCACTATTACAGTTCCACAGGGTTAAATTAAGGGTATTTAAAAACAGCATTCTTTCAACTCCTGAGGTAGGGACATACACAAATAAAACAAAAACATGATTTTCAAATAAAGTTCTAACCTTTAAAAGTCAGCCCTTTATAATCTCTTCAACATCATAAGAAACTTGTTTGAAGTTTTTTTTAGAAATTAAAACAGCAATAGAGATGCCATTCAATTATCTTGCCCAATCTGCAGCGTTCTTTAAATCACTGTGAGTTTCTTGAAGAAAAAATATATCTATTTTTTTTCTGTTTAACCATTTCATATAACATTACTCTTTTTCTCATGTCTCTTGCCCCATTTACATTCACTGAAGCAACACTAACTTCACCCATAAAGAATAAAAAACAAAACTGTAAAACAAACTACTGATTATCATTAATTTATCTTTTTTCTCCACCATCACTGCTCATTTCAATATTGAGTTATCTCTATTTTCTGTACATTTCCTTATTAGTAAAAAAAACCTTCAGCCATCAGACACCTTGTCTTTTCACAGAATTGTTTAAGGTCAGGAAAATATTCACTCACTCGTACCCCTCTTCTGTTTTTTGTTGCTTTGAGAAACAGTTTTATATCTTCCACTTCATAATTGCGACTCACGCATTCACTCTGTGGAAGAGAGAGGCTAGAATCTGTTTTGCTGTCACTCTCTATGTCACCCTGGTCCTCACATTCAACTACATCTGTTGTCTTTACAGGTCTCTCACAAGTATTATCACTCTTCTTTTGTTTTAATGGTTCTTTAAACAGTGTATGTTCTGCCTCTATATCAATGACATCATTCTCAAATAGTTGCTCTATCAGTGCTTGTTTTTCTACCTTGCACTGGGAGATCTCTGACACCTTGTTTAAGACGTTACTATCCAAACAAGTGACTTTTCGATCTGTCAAGGTAGGTCCATTATCAAATGACCCAGTGGACTCCGCATCATCTGCCTTTTTGTAAACCACGCCTTCATTACAATTATCTCAGAATGAACCTGATTTACCAATTGCAGCTCTGCAACACGCAGCTCAGGCTCAGCTCAAACTTAATGAGGAAGAGATTGTGGTCAGAACTGGTCACTGATAAGCGGAGGAACGTCTCGGGTTACATGTGTAACCCTTGTTCCCTGAAAAAAGCGGAACGAGATGCTGCGCTGCTAAGTGCTATGGAGAACAATACTAGTTCTGACCGAGCTGTGAATAATGTGTGTAACACGTCAATGAACATTGACTGGAATTTATAGCCTCGGCTGATGTAATCATTAGATGCACCTGAGGCCAGGCTATAAATGGATGCGTCACCAGGTGTCGTCAGATACTTCTTTTTGAAGAGTAGTCCTGGGACATCCCAGTGCGGCAAAGAAGCGCAGCATCTCGTTCCGCTTTTTTCAGGGAACAAGGGTTACACATTTAACCCGAGACGTTCCCTTTACAAAAAGCTTCACTATGATGCTGCGTTGCTAAGCGCTATGGGGAATGCAATACCCACGCCGACACACTGGGGGCTGCCCGGACTCCTACGGTTGTGCAGTGTACTCACAAAAACGAGCTTGAGATGTCAACTCAAGGGCATAAGAGCCCGGAGTAGCATAAACATCTAAACCATTACATTTTGATGAATGTGTGCAGAGAGGACCAGCCAGCCGCATCACAAACTTGTTCAGGCATGAGCGGAGATGTCGACTCAAGGGCATAAGAGCCCGGAGTTCAGAACATCCAAACTATAAAAGTCCAATGAGTGTGTGCGGAGAGGACAACCTGCCGCATCACAAACTTGTTTAGGCATGGGCTGAGGTGTCGACTCAAGGACATAAGAGTCCAGAGTAGCAAATCATCTAACCCATAAAGTTCGATGAATGTGTGTGAAGAGAACCCTATCGCAACACAAACTTGTCTTAAAAACTGATGAATGTGAACGGAGAGGACCAGCCTGCCGCATCACAAACTTGTCCAGACATGAGTTTGAGATGTCAACTCAAGGGCATAAGAGCCCGGAGTGGCAGAACATCCAAACTATAAAAATCTAATGAATGTGTGCGGAGAGGACAACCTGCTGCATCACAAACTTGCTGCAGAGGGAGACCTCTAGACAAGGTTTTAGAGGTGGAGAGCCCTCTGGTAGAGTGCGCCTCGTAGGCCCGGGCAATAATGAGGATACCTCTTAGAGGGCACCCTGCCCACCAAGCCGTGGCAAACCGCAGTGGCCACATAGAACCTGGCAGTGGCGAGGCAAGTGCCCGCTGACAGTTCTTTCTACAGAAAATCCAGAACTGAAGCAAACTGGCAGTTAGCTGGTTCTGTAATATGAACTTTAGTAGAAGGAAACGCATGCAGGCGCATTTGTGCTATGTATGCGTAACCACGATCGGGGGGGGGACTGGGCGACTTGGGGAGAAGTAGAGGAGACATTGCGCTATCAACAGAGGTGAAGAGGTCCTCTTCTGCCCTGTAAAATCTACCCAGATCAGTTCCAAGTGGAGGGAGCCCTAGCACTTGAAATGGTCTCGATAACCTCAAGATAAATCCCGGTGAACCTCATTAGGTACCATTAGGGGCCAGACATGAAAGGTTTCACAATTCAGCCCAAGGATGAGAAGGTCCTCCCTGTTCGGAAATCGCCCAAGGCGAGACATCGAGGAGAGGAATTAACTCCGAGAAACATATCCTGTTCGGCCAGCGCAGCACCATTAAAAGGAGGCAAGACCCTTGCTGGTGAACACTGCCAAGACTCCCTGGAGCAGAGAAACGCATACAGACGCATTCTGGGTCATGTATGTGATTTCAGGGAGAAGTAGAGGAGACATTGCGCTATTCATAGAGGCGAAGAGGTCCTCTTCTGCCCTAATATCTCAATCAAACTTGTTCCAAGTGGAAAAAGCCCGGCATTTAAAAAGGTCTCGATAACCTCAGGAGAAAGCCCTGTGTCCCTCCGTTGGTACCCTTAGGGGCCAAACATGAAAGATTCCACAATTCGGGGCAGGGATGAAATATTGCCCTGTGCCTGAGATAGAAGATCCTTCCTGTTCGGAATCGCCCAAGGCGAGCCGTCAAGGGAAGAGATTAGCTCCGAGAACCAAGCCCTGTTCGGCCAGCGTGGTGCTATCAGTAAGAGGCAAAAACCCTTGCTGGCAAACTCTGGGCAACTACTACATTAGGGTGGAGTTCTTAACTCCCCTGTTGGTATTTTCTGTCTGCACAGTAAATCTGCTCCCACATACGGGCATCCAGGGATATAACTGACCTGAGTGACAGGAGCTTGCCCTGGGCCCTAAGGAGAATCCGACGCATCAGAAATACAGCTGACAAGAACGTGGGTCTCCTTGATGATTTATGTAAGAGGCTACCGCTGTATTGTCCACCCGCACCAAGACATGGCAGCCTCAGGAGGAGGTATTTCAGGGCCAGAAATACAGCCATCAACCCGAGACAGTGACTGTGACAACCGAGCTGATGACCCTCCTATCCCCTTAAGCTGGACGACCACTTAAGGCTGCTACCCCGCCCGTCAGGGAGGCGTCTGTCTTTAGCAGCCTGCGACAACAAGACACACCTAGAGTGGGACCCAAGGCAGAAAACTGGGGTCTGAACCACATAGAAAGGGAACGAATCCTGAGGCACGTAACCCTTATTAGCCTAGGGGTTTTGGCCCTTGGAAGAAATCCCCTGGCTTTGGGCCACAACAAAAACGGTCTCATGAGCAGAAGGTCCAGAGGGATCACAGAGGACGCGGTCGCCCTGAGACCTGGAAATCCTTGATACTGATAACAGTGCAAACTTGACCTAGCCTGACTTTGCTCAGGGTGATCTGAATGGACTCAATCCTAGCGGGAGACAGTTGTGCCCGCATTGTGATTGAACTCCATACGATGCCCCGATAGACAGTGTTCTGAGTGGGAGAGAGGATGCTTTTCTTGGCGTTGAGCCTCAACCCCAGAGAAACAGATGAGCTAAGACGATGTCCCTGTGCTGAACTGCCAGTTCCTGGAACTGCGCTAGGATCAGCCAGTCGTCTACATAATTCAGAATGCAGATGCCCCGGAGTCGCAAGGAGCCAGCGCTACATCATGCATTGTGAATGTGCGGGTAAAAAGGGCTAGGCCGAGTGAAAGAACCTGACACTGGAAGAATTCGCTCCGGATGCGAACTTTCCATGTTGTGGCAGAACTTCTAAATGAAGTATAGAAGTGTGTCATAATATCCATGGTAACCAGCCAAACGAGTTCAACACCCACGGGCAGTTCAAGCTTTAAGATCTAAGCAAGACGCCACCCCTCACCCTCCATGGGAAACGGGAAGTATTTAATGTAATAACCTAACTCTCTCTCTGGAAGGGGAACACATACCATGGTCCCTTTAACCAGGAGATTTTTTACATAAAAAAGAAATCCGGTTTACAGTAGTGAGAACACACCGTTGAAACACAGAAAAGCGGCGAGTGTATTAAATCCTGACGCCCTTATAAGACCCACAGAAAATAATATATCTGGCAGAAGTTTCCACACTACCAGGATCTCTGAGATGGATATTAGATTTTAACACTTCCTGTTGAGGGGTTTTCGAGTGTTTCGCGTCCTGAATAAAATGCAGGAACAGCGAAAACACCCAATTTTGACGGAAGCCTCTGCAACCCGAAACACCAAGAGGTGGTGGGAATGGAGGGGCTTCGAGGGGGTACCGGGAGGGGTGAAGTGAAGCACGCGCCCCGTCCCGAGGGGAGCTACCCCCTAATCTAGGCGCAAGACCATCAGGGTTTTCTTTTACTAGAAATTATAGTCCTGAGGTCTTGCTTCGGGGGCTGGCGAGGGCGGCAAGACAGTCCCCAATCCCTGGGAGGAGGAGCACGACTCGCCACGCTTTGCCACCTCCCTTCAGACAGGACCGAGGCGGGTCTGAGGCTTGCTCGTCAAGCACAGAACCCACACTCAGGTCATCCAGGAGGTCAGCCTGGTACACCTGTAAAACAGCATAGTGTGGAGAGCAGCACCAGCCTGACCTGCTGCTTGATAAGCCCTTCCCACTAAAGTGGAGGTTGTCCTACAAGGCTTTGAGGGGAGAGAGGGCTTCTTAAGTGATGATGCCGAGCCCGGCGAGAGATAGCCCGCATGCGTCTCTCCGACCGGCGGCATCACTGAATACCCCTGTTCCTCAGCACCCACGATAGTCGAATATAATGACGTCGAGGGTATGTGAACATGGGAAGAAATTATATATTATTTGTTTAGGGGTTCCTCCATGAGCGAGAAAGCTCTTTATGGAGGTTATCAAAGAAGGGAAGGGACTCATGAGGTGTTCCCTTTCTTAGACTGGAAGATAAAATCTATCCCCTAATTTGGAGGGTTTGGGGGTCTCTTTTTCACATGGCCAGTCCAACTGGAGTCTGGCAACCGCACGAGTAACAACATCGAGCAATTCCTCCGTAGATTTTTTATCGCAGACAGAAAGCTTGGAGGCGGGAAGAGAATTGCGATCCTCCTCTTGATCCGAAGAAGCATCGGAACGCGCTTCGAGATCACGTGAAGGACCAGCTTGGTTTGGGGAGCGAGCGAGAGAAAGGGATAAACCAGTCTCCTCAGCCAAATCCATGCAAGAGCCCCACGAACGATCTCTTTTTTTTTTTCCGTTAGTGCTGACTCCCGGAAGCAAGTGAGGCAAGCGTGAAGCACTTTGCCTGAAAGCAAATCGCAGTGCTCGCACCCGCCCTGTTACAACGCGAGAGGCGTATGCTCTTCCCCCAAACAAACAGAGCAAAAACATTTTTTGTGACTTTCAGTCATTCTCTCTTTTTTAGAAATATATATATATAATATTTTCTAAACAGAAGAAAAAGAGAAAAGGTTCACTGCACACTGCCTAACAAATTCTAACTCCTAACAGAGGAAAGAAAGTTTTGACAGGGTTTGTGAAACACACACAGCCACAGAATCGCTCTGAAAAAAGAGTTTCTGACAACACCTGGTGACGCATCCATTTATAGCCTGGCCTCAGGTGCATCTAATGATTACATCAGCCGAGGCTATAAATTCCAGTCAATGTTCATTGACGTGTTACACACATTAATCACAGCTCGGTCACAACTAGGATTGTTCCCCATAGCGCTTAGCAGCGCAGCATCATAGTGAAGCTTTTTGTAAAGGAAACATTAGATAATGTCACTTTTTTAGATGGCATTGATAAAGGGAGAACCGGCATAAACAAACCATCAATAATAATCCCTCGCTCAACTAACTAATTTGCTTTGTCTATATTATTTAGAAATATGACACTGGCATTATTCATTTTTGAAGCTGATAAAATGCACTCATGGCCCACAGCTTCTCCTATGGACAAACAACAATCCTCTCCACTCACCGCAGACGCCACTTTCACTGCATGACGCCGCATGAGTGTAATCAAAACCTTCCAATCCAGGGCCGCCATGCTTCCTCAAATACAGGTAGCACACGGCCCAGATCAACACACACACACACACACAAAAAAAGCTGAGTGTGAAAATACTAGTTCTAGGCACAGCAGCCACAAATTTACACTCGCACTCAAACAATGCTCAAAAACTCACCATACGCACTCCACACTCACTCAGCAAATGCACATGCATGAGCGTGTTACAGAGAGAGGGAGAGAGATAGAGAAATGCCCAGGAGCTTCTACAACTTTCTGTTAAGAGTGGGTGGGAATGATGTGAACATAAAATTATGTGTACTGACTTTGTTTGTAGAGTTTGCTTTACAAGAAACCAGAGTTCGCCGAACTAGGGAGGGTTACCCTCCAGTTGTCAATTGGGAAAGACTATGGAGTAAGGACTTTAGTCAAAGGGGACTAAGGTAAAAAAGGTAGCAGTTTTGTGTCAGAAGTGGGATCTTAAAAACCCTGCCGATTGAGCTTAACTTGTATTGAACCAAGAATATTATTTTAACCAGTTAACCTTTTTTTTTACTGTAGCATTTTTTTTAAAAAATTAATAAAAGAGAATGACAGTGTACCTCATTAACTAAGCTTCAAATGTATGTGCTTCTTACATGCTTTTTGACTGCCTCCATATGTGGTTTGAGTGGTCCGATCACAAAATGTTTTGAACTGCGTTTACACATGGATCTATTGTTGGTCACTTGTGACAATGCATCTCAATAACAGGGTCTATGTCATCTTTTGATGCTTGATCATGCTGTTGAAGAAAGGTAAGTTTGAAAAAAAAAAAAAGGAATTTAAGCCATTTTAGTTTAAACCATTTCTGTATTAATGATAATTAAAAAGCACCATGTCCAAATTACAGAGTGATTATTAGGTTTCATCTCTCACTTCTTAAATTAACTTCAGACTGCTGGTCTCATGGGAAGAGAGCTCATGAACATCTTGTTGCATTTGAACATTTTGCTGGGTTTGTTGTCCCTGCTCCCCCAGGAAACCATCAGTGTGAAGCAGTAAATCAATTCGATCGCCACAAGGGCAAATGACAACCTGTTATGTTTAGCTGCCTGCTTCATTTCACAACATGTGGTCTGCCCATCTAAAGCTGATTCAGAGGACAACAATATTTTCCTGCAGTAAATCAGATTTGATAGCCGGTGGACCAAGGTGGTTATGAGACCAGTGCTTGCACTTTCACTACAGGCAGATAGAAGTACCATGTCTACCATCATGATCATAGAACAATTCACAAAAATAAAGTAACTTGCATATATATTTGGTTGATCCCCCATAAGCATTTGCTTTAGTATGTCAAACACACTCAATACAGTCATAATACCCAATCATTTAAAGGCTGGTTTAGGGTTAGAGATTGTTTGATAGAAGTCTTGTTCCTTGACTAACAAACAATGTTGATCCATGAAGTCCTGCATGGGTAAACCATGTCATGAGATTTAGGACATAGAATTATAGATAATATAATTGAACACAGCCATACAGAACATGTAACTAGGTCATTATGGACTTTACATGGACAACAAATGTAACATTTGATCAAATGCTGCTTGAACTTGAAGATGAATGAATTGCTCTAGACTAAATTAGTAATGTAAGTACTTGATTATGGGCTTTAATTTAATGGCCCTTGAAGGGAGTGGATAAGTGCCTTTCCTTTTGTATCTGCACACTATACAGTACAACTGGGGTCACTCATGCAGTTCTCCAAATCCTTGAAACCAGAACCTCTGTCTATAAACATCTATTATATTCCTCAGTGCTGAGACATAAATGAATTCCAAACATGTTTCTAAATCTACAGTGATTTTTCCTGAGCAGCAAAGTAGGTAGCCTACAAAAAGGGACAAAATAAAAATCAGACCGCTAGATGAATTATGCATACACAGTGAAACTCAATTATATAAACATTATTTATCTAATTGACTGGAGCTGTGACAGCAAAGTTAAATTTCCTGTCCCTCGCTTAAACTTCATAGTTTTTAATTCTGTGATCTATAACCTTTACAATTAAAAAATGCACTGCCCCAACCCACCTTTACATTGCTTGTCTCCAGCCATCCTGTTGAATGAATCACATTGAAATGGGTTTGGAGTGCATATGATCTCTGCTTATACAGAATTCTGTCAAAAGTTTCATAGGAACATTTCATAGTTTCACATATAACAAAGTCCTATTACCAATATTCATTGCTGTTCAACCTTGTCTCCTATCTTCACGTTACTATACCTACATTTATAAAAAAAATTTTTACATGGCTTGTTGTACGTATCACAGCAATATCCTGGTTAAATGAAAACTGGAGATGCTACAACAACAAAGATTTTTATTCCCTTTCACACAAATCACAAGAAAAACGGCAGGTTAACAGTTCATAAACACCTTTCACTTTGTTCCTCACACAATGCTCTCTTATGACATCAAACCACTTTTTCTATAGCACATGACTTCTAAGGTGATGCATTTGAACATTAAATAACCAACTACATTCACAAGCTTGATGATATGCAACAAAATTCTCTGGTCGCTCATCTGATAGAGCATTGTACTTGTGATGAAAATAACAACGGTACAATTCCTGAAGAGCGCGGAAGTTTTTCACGTCACATGTGCTTTAATGGTACAATCGGTTATGTCTAGGTTTAAGGTCTAGTGTAGGGAGGTAAGTTTTGTTAATTTAAAACTCGATAGAGCATTTACCTTAAAAACCTCATCTGTTTGGGAGAACATTTAACTCACTTTTAGTGCCACAGAGTGGACATTTCACCTCAAAACTGCTGCAATACTTGTAAGAGACCATGTAATACCAATTTGCAAAATGTCACCAGTCACAACATTTTCATGAGATAACCAAAATTTTAATCACTGCCCCCTTTGGCCAAAGCGAGAAGTGTTTTTGAATGTGTGGGCACGTGTGTGCTACAGTTTGCTGATGAAATGTTGTTTTTAGTTGTAAACAATGTAATAAGGGCATACGGTTGATAAAATATGCATTATGCAAATATGCAACGATGTCAATTTCAGTGTGATGTTCAGGAACAGGCCAAACAATGCCACAAGTGCTAGTTTTGACTTCTCATAAAAGAAAAGTGTGCAAATTTCTGTGTGCTCTGGTAACTCCTAAGACCGCTGGCAATTTACCACTATCCTTGCTTCAAGGACCTTCATCTAATCACTTACCTGCCTGTGTATTGACCTGGCACACAAATAGTGCCGCCCACTCAGCCCTAACGTTAATGACAACAAGCCAGTAACAAAAGTAGGGTACTGCAAATTTAGCTGTATCTGATGTGGAGAGCAAGCCATTCTGGGTGTTTCTGTGTATAAAGTTGTTACCACAAAAATGTGTCTATCAAAGTCGGAAATACTGTAAATAAGATAACCTAATTTAGTTAATTTTACTATTTGCAAGCTGTGGTTGTGCAGGCAACTAATGAATGTGAATAATAAGCAAAATTTGTCTAAAATAGGAGCTTGTTTCACAAAACTCAAACTTTAATTAACTGACAAAATATTTTGGTTAATTTAAAATATAGACTAGAATGAATACATTCATTTAGTGTGGACTATGTGAGGAAAAGTTGTGTTGGAGGACAGCTGCATTGATGGAAACATTTTAAGTCTAATTTTGTTTACTTAGGTAAAGGATGCAATAGTGTTGCCAAGGGGACACTTATGAATTGTAAAAGAGTTGTACATTGTCAAATTACTTTTAAGAATTCACTGATGGCTGAACTATTGCTCTCAAACACCTTCAGACTATTCAATCTCGCAGGGCCATTGCTGGCAGGAGATAAGATGGCGAATCCATGCGGCTGTGGCTAATCTTGAGTGTCCACCTGCTCTCTGGAGTATGAGATTTCAATGCGGGCACTTTCACTGTGCGTCAAGTATGATGCGGAAGAAGTTCATATGGAGAAGTTTCTTTCACCCTATTTACTTCTAAATATGAAGTCACCTCAACATATGATAAGAATATTCACCTATTATTTCTAAGAATATTTTAAAACTGCCAGTGCATATTTTTCAAAACATCAACTTCCAATCCAATTCAAAAGCTGTTTTTGCACTCACCCCACATTCATTTACAATAAATAATACTATTGAAATTCCCTTGGTTGCCAGTGAACGGATTCTGTTCCTATACCCCACAATGTTTAAAATTAAAAAACTGTGAATTGATTGTTGAAGATATGTAAGAGTGATGTATGACTTTGACAAATTTTACCTACTAATTTTTTGACTGTAACATTAGTAGGAGGAGGCAGACGAGGAGTGTGGATCTAAGTTCGGGTTTTATTTATAAAGGTAAAAACAAGACAGACAGGAACAAAGGAAACATCCACGATGGGAAAAATGAAACAAAAACATGAAAACATCAAAGGGTACATGAACAGGGTAAATTGGGCTGAACATCGACATCCAACATCTACAAACAACGATCGACAAGGGAATGGAGGAACAGCGGGGTTTAAATACACAGACATGATGATAATAAAACGACAATCAGGTGAGAACAATGACAGAGTGATGAGGGCCGTGAATCATGGGAATTGTAGTTCATAACAAGTGACAAGAGAAACACGGGCAGTCCAAGGGGGCACAAGGGGCAACCAGACAGTCCACGGGGGCACAAGGGGCAGACAGGCAGTCCAAGGGGGCAGGGAAGAGTCTGGGAAGTCCGTGACACTCGCCAGCTCGAGGAAATCGTGGATGTGATCTTCCATAGGACGGTCCTCTTGCATGAGGCTTAGCAGTTGACAGTTCGCGTGAAGAACCGCTAGATCCATTATTCGGTTGATCGTTCTGTAACGTTAGTAGGAGGAGGCAGACGAGGAGTGCGGATCTAAGTGCGGGTTTTATTTATAAAGGTGAAAACAAGACAGACAGGAACAAAGGAAACATCCACGATGGGAAAAATTCAACAAAAACATGAAAAAGGTACATGAACAGGGTAAACTGGGCTGAACATCAACATCCAACATCTACAAACAACGATCGACAAGGGAATGGAGGAACAGCGGGGTTTAAATACACAGACATGATGATACCAAAACGACAATCAGGTGAGAACAATGACAGAGTGATGAGGGCCGGGAAACATGGGAATTGTAGTTCATAACAAGTGACAAGAGAATCACGGGGCAGACCACAAGGGATTGTGACAGTGACTTTGACTAATTTTACCCCATTTTAAGTCACATCAAATCTAGGCTCTTATATGAACTGAGTAAGGATCTATAATTTTATCTATAACAGTATCGACATGCAATCCCCAAATTGTTTAATTTAAATCAAGAATAGGGGTGACCACTGTTCTGAATAGTGTTTAGGACCATGCCCCCTCAATGTCTACAGTGGTTACCACCCTTTAAACTAATATGTAAAAAAAATAGCTGTTGACCATTTTTTAAGCATGACATAAGCTAAAATTAATTAATGAGCATCTGGGCTTGTTTAGGAATTCATTAAAAATGTCTTTTGGCTCCTCCCTGGTTTCATCAGCTGTAGGATGTTCAGGATTCCCCAGCAGTTAACCTCATCACACCTCAACATCATGCAACTAACACATTGTTGTGTGAGTCATCTCTCTGATGATGTAAATATCCATCAATGTGTGAATTGTCGCAGCTTCAACATTGGAGAACAACAATAGAAACTGTAGAGAAATTAATACTCATAGATGTCAGATACTTCAGTCAGTAAAACTTTAAATCAATATTTCTTTTGTTAAGGGATTATATAGAGGTTTATTAATGACAATAATAAACCATAATGAGTGGTGGTGGCGTAGTGGGCTAAAGCACATAACTGTTAATCAGAAGGTTGCTGGTTCGATCCCCACAGCCACCACCATTGTGTCCTTGAGCAAGACATTTAACTCCAGATTGCTTCAGGGGATTGTACCTGTAATAAGTGCACTGTAAGTTGCTTTGAATAAAAGCGTCTGCCAAATGCATAAATGTAAATGAAAAATAATAAATAATTGATGTATGATTACAACATAAAACGAGTGACTTTCATGCAAGACTTTCAAATAGGGAGCCATTTTACCTCACACGTTAGAAAGGCATTTATTCAACATTCATAACGTATGAAAATATATTTTAACCCTCTTATGGTATTCAGTCAATATATACCAAAATAAACCAAATAAAAATAAAAATGGGCTTGATTCGATAAGTCTTCGTGGTTGTAAAACCAAAAGTGACACCTTTGGTTTTCATGGTCAAAACTGACTGAACATGGGTCTTCCGGTTATGGCGCCTGAGGAGTAGATGTGTGAGTGACCCGATCCTGCTCCCTCTAACTTTTCACTTCTCTTCAAACCTCACTGTTTCTAGAAATGTAATCTCTCACAAAAATGTCAAAGGGAAGGGGCAAACAAGCGGAAAAGGATCGAGAAGCTACTTCATTGCCTGGGGCTAGAGTAACGCTAGCTGACATTAACGCCATGCATGACAAGCTGAGAGCCTCTCTTGCCGCAGTCTTCAAAACCTCTATCGAGAGCTTGGCAACTAAGTTAGACTATATTCAATCCTCAGTTGCAGTTCACGATCAATGCATCGGATCCATTGAGACTGGTTTTATGGAGGTGGGCCAACGCCTCGAGTATTTTGTTCTGGGCTTCAAAATGACAACGTGTGGCTGCGGGCTAAATTTTCAGACCTTTAGGGTCGTAGCCGACGGCAGAATGTTCATGTTGTGGGCTTACCTGAGTTCATCGAGGGTTCGTGTCCAACGACCTTCTTCTCCAAGCTCCTTGTTGAGGTTTTCGTCCCTCATGTTCTATCTTTGCCGCCCAAGTTGGGCGGAGCTCACCGATGCATCACACACAAACCCTCCTTGGGGCAGATACCGCAACCTGTCATTTTGCGATTTAATCACTTCCAAGTGAAGTATATGATTCATATAAATGAAGCATATGAGTATATGCAAGACTCGCAAAAAAGGCGAGTCTTGGACACAAGATCTGGACACAAGATCTGGAACTTCGAGGATTACAGTTCCGACATTCTGAAGCTGCATGCCGAGTTCAAAGACACTATGGCGAACTTTACAAATGAGGATTCAAGGCTGCTCTTCTCTTCCCAGCCAGACTGCGCATTATACTTTCAAACTGTGTGAACAAATGGTTGCTATCTGCTACTGAAGCCAATAACTTCGGTCGGAGTCTGGACACAGAATAGTTTACATTGAAATACTGGACATGGAATGGAGCTTCAAGTTGATAGGCATTTGTTTTACTTTGGTGCCTACTTGCGCTCATTTATTCGGCAGTTTGCAGGTTTATTAGTTTCCTGAGTCCTCTTTTCCCCCTCTCCTTTGGCATAATCGCTGGTATGGTTAACCAAGTTTTTGTTTTCAACATACAATTTAACACATTATTTCACTGTTCCATCCATCCATCTTCAACCGCTTATCCGAAGTCGGGTCGCGGGGGCAGCTGCTCCAGCAGGGGGCCCCAAACTTCCCTATCCCGAGCCACATTAACCAACTCTGACTGGGGGACCCCGAGGCGTTCCCAGGCCAGTGTGGAGATGTAATCTCTCCATCTAGTCCTGGGTCTTCCCAGAGGCCTCCTCCCAGCTGGACGTGCCTGAAACACCTCCCTAGGGAGGCGGCCAGGGGGCATCCTTACCAGATGCCCAAACCACCTCAACTGACACCTTTCAACGCAAAGGAGCAGCGGCTCTACTCCGAGCTCCTCACGGATGACTGAGCTCCTCACCCTATCTCTAAGGGAGAAGCCCACCACCCTTCTGAGGAAGCCCATTTCGGCCGCTTGTACTCGCGACCTAGTTCTTTCGGTCATGACCCAACCTTCATGACCATAGGTGAGGGTAGGAACAAAAATTGACCGGTAGATCGAGAGCTTTGCCTTTCGGCTCAGCTCTCTTTTCGTGACAACGGTGCGATAGAGCGAGTGCAATACCGCCCCCGCTGCCCCGATTCTCCGGCCAACCTCCCGCTCCATTGTCCCCTCACTCGTGAACAAGACCCCGAGGTACTTGAACTCCTTCACTTGGGGCAAAACCTCATTCCCTACCTGGAGTACGCACTCCATCGGTATTTCACTGTTCATTTTATTTTATTCTGAACTCTAGCTTTTTGATAAAGTGTTCTTGATATTTGTGGAACGTCTCAGAATTGTGTTCTTCACAAAGAAATTGTAGTTCTTATGATACGATAATGGCCATTACTTCTACAGTTTATCTGACTTTAAAATACTTCTGATTTTTTTAGTTTTCTATCTATTATACTCCATGTCTGTGCACTGTCAGTTGACTATATAGCCAATTGTTTACGCAATTGTCTGTGGTTTCCAACAATATTTGTATAAATATGTTCATGAGGTTATGTAGCCCAATATAGGGAGGTCTAGGAGTTCGGAAATTTGCTGGTTAAAATGGAAAAGTGTTTATATCTGCATTTGGACCAGATTTTAGGGGTGGATTTATGTGTTTGTTTTTTATTTTTTTAGTTTTTATTTATATTTGTCATTTATTGGGTGTAATCTTTTGCATCTAATTTTTTTGTCCTCATGTGCTGAGGGGTGGTCACATCAGAGTATGTTCATGTATATTATAGTAATTTATGTCTTCAGTGAGCAACACAACACCACCTAGTGGTGCACTTAGGCTCACCAGCTAGAATGTTGAAGGGCTTAGTTCACCGGTAAAGCGTATACAATACTTAATCACTTCAAACTTTTGAAAACCAAATAAGCTTTTATTCAAGAAACACACCTTAGGCCAGCAGACCACCTAAAGAATAAAAGGGGCTGGGTAGGCCAGCTTTACCACTTTCACTTTCCTTAGTAGCTCACGGGGTGTGGCTATTCTCATTCATAAGTGAGTACCATTTTCTGTCTCCAAGGTCATTTCAGTCCCCTTAAACTCTAGCCAACTTTTTCTAGGTGGGGATTCAACTGTTGTTTAGATCCTCTTCTAGACTGCTCTTCTTCTAAACCCAGAGTACAATCTAAAGCCTCCAAAACAATTCAGCTGTTTATGGAACAATATGCCGTTTCTGATGTCTGACGCTTTTTCAATTCTAATGCAAAACAGTTTTCTTTTTTCTCCCCCATTCACCATACCTTCTCTTAGATTGATTATTTTAATTTTGAAAATAAGCTGCTTCCACTCGTTTGTGCCTGCATCTACAACCCTATAGTAATCTCAGATCATGCAGCAGTTATAGTGGGTTAGCCTCTAGGTCTCCTTAGCGTTTCAATTCTTTATTATTTAACTACACAGATTTTGTAAAAGTTATTAATGATCGTATTGATCTTTAGACTTTGACAAACATATCCCCAGATATTTCAGATGCTACAATATGGGAAACATGCATGGCCTTTTTTAAGAGGAGAAACTATATCTTATTCAGCCTATCAGAGGAAAAAGGCAACTGAGAGGAACTCCTCTTTATCTAGAACACTGGCAGAGCTTCAGTCCAGTGCTGTAGATTCACCCAGCTCAGATCTCTTTAATAAACTAAAGCTGAGATTGATCTGCTAGCAATGAATGAAGCAATTGAAACCCTACACAAGTCCTGCTATAACTATTATTAATTCTGTGATAAATCAAGTAAATTGCTCGCACACCAGCTACGCCAGTCCTCCTCCTTGCATCATATTACTCAAATTTCTACCCCATTGGCCCTACAATCAACCCACTTAACACTGATGACCAGTTCAGGGACTGGTCTCTTTATATACTTCTGAGTGTACAGCTGATGAAGCTCACTTTGACAATTTTTTCGACTCCCTTGATATTCCTCTTATTGATTCTGATTCGGCCTCCAAACTGGTTGCTTTGCAGAATTATTTGAAGCTTAGCAGAATTATTTGAGCATAATTTTCCAGCTGCTGCTCGATCATCTTACACGTGATTTTCGCCATTGGTCTCTTCTTCCCCTGTCCTTTGCTGAATTAATATGAATGTGCTCCCCAAATGTTTATATATTTTTCAATGTATCCCTATTTTTTATTCCAACATCTTTTTTCTCTACACATTCCAATTAATATGGAATAGAAAGACTCCAAGGATCCGAAAAGGCATCCTGCAGAAAACAAAACATTTGGATGGTTTGGCCCTCCCTAATTTTCTATTTTACTATGGGCAGCGAATATGCACTCTATGCTGCATTGGATTAATTGGAATAAATTGGACAACCCCCCTTCATGGTTAAACATTGAGAATGCTTCAAGCAAATCTTCCACTTTGAATGCTCCTTTATGTTTCCCGATTACAATCTAGTGAAAAATAGTCTTAAAGTCTGGACTCAGTTTTTGCACCATTATGGCTTCCAGGTCATTCCCCTGTCATCCCCCATACATTCTAATCCTTTGTTCCTCCCCTCTATTCTGGATGGTGCACATGCCTCCAGGAGGGATTAGGGTCTCTTTTCTGTAGCTGATCTTTACATCGTACCTTTGCTTCATTTGACCAGTTAACCATTTTGTACAACATTCTTAGAAACTATTTTTTCAGATATTTACAGATTATTAGAAAACTAGATTTTGTTCATAAAACTTTTGCGAATTTCCCCAATGTGCCACCTTCTGCAATTTACATAATTCTTGGGGTTAACATTTGTGCTAAAGGCTCAATTTCTAAGTTAGTCAGTTAATTTGCTACTTTGCAGTCTTTACCCCTTGACAGTTTGGGAGGTAGTTCTGGACAGGGTTCACTACTTGTCTATTTGTACACGTCATGTGCTTCTACAATGCAAGGGGGTTCATAGAGTTTACTGGTCTAAATGCAGACTTGCTTGGATTAATCAAACCATTGACCCCGAGTGTGATAGGGGTCACTTAGGAACAGCCACACTCATATGTTTCGGACCTGCACAGCCCTCTCTTTATTTTGGGGGTTAGTATTTGATTCTCTTTCAGCCATCACCTCTGCAGATATTCCACCAATACCTATCGTGGGCCTGTTTGGGGTATTGCCCATCGGTCACTCACTGCTCTCTTACTTTACAAATTGTGTTTCTTTTCTAACATTGCTTGCGAGGCATCTAATTTTACTGAATTGGAAAAGCCCTCACCCACCATCTCATGCATATTTGATAAAGGATGTCCTATTTTTTATTAAATTAGAGAAAATTTGATATTCTTTTTACCAGCCTAACATAATTTTTACTAAAGTTTGATGGTGCTTTCTTGCATATGCTAAAACTCTCCATGTTTAAATAAAAAAAATTGACAGACCATTGAAAATGAATGGGAAAGACCAAAAAACAGAGCAATTTTTTTTTTATCTGTCAAATCCAATAAATCAGCCACGATGGAGAAAAAAATAGACATTTTATAAACATCAATTACAGGGTGGGACTCAAAAACATTCTCAGTGCACAACATACACACCAACTCAAAACATACAAACACACACACAAAAATTAACTTAGACATACAGAGCTTTGTTTTTAACATTTGTCACCAAAAAAAAATCAAATGAAGGGGTCAGATGATAACATTCACAATACAGAACACACACACACACACACACACACACACACACACACACACACACACACACACACACACACACACACTGTTCTGTTTTATACTCTAATTAATTTTTTTTCTTGATGATAATTTTCTTGATATTATTATGCATTTACTTTGAGTTATTTCATTTCTGTTTGTAATAAATTATTAGCAGAAAAATGCATATTCTGTGTCTGTTTGTAACACCATGGTCAGGTCATAATATGTGGAGTTCCACAAGGGTCCATTTTAGGTCCATTACTTTTTATTTTGTTTATTAATGACCTCTGTGAAGTGTCTAAGGTATTACAGTTTTTGATGTTTGCCGATGATACTAATATTTTTTACTCTGGAAATAATCTGTCAAAAATTACAGAAAATATAAGTTCAGAAATGGTAAAAATTAAGGAATGGTTTGACAAAAACAAATTATGTTTAAATTGGGAAAAAACAAAATACATGATCTTTGGTAATCGTAAAAAGAATGAAAATGTAAGAATAGTAATTGAAGGAACTGATATTGAAAGAGTTAATGAGATAAAATTCTTAGGTGTTATTTTGGATGATAAATTGAATTGGAAAGCTCACATAGTTTATATTAAGAGTAAAGTTTGTAAAAGTATTGGGGTCTTGTATAAAGTTAAGGAGGTTTTAAACTATTCTTCCTTGCATATGCTGTACAATTCCCTAATACTTCCATACTTTGGTTACTGCACAGAGGTCTGGGGTAATACACACCCAAGTAACACAAAACCTCTGTTTTTGTTACAGAAAAAAGCATTAAGGATAATCAACAAGACAGGCTACAGAGAACACACAAACAGTTTATTTGTAAATTCTGGACTTCTAAAATTCAAAGATTTGGTTGATTTGAAGATTTTGATTTGTATGTGGAAAGCAAAGCAGAGAGTTCTGCCTAGGGATTTACAAAATGTATTCACTTTCGTATCAGAGGAAGATAGCCATAGAAGGCAATAACATTTTAAAACTCCTTTTGCACGTACTACACAAAAACAGATGTGTTTGTCTATTTACGGAGTTAAACTGTGGAACACCTTGGACTATGAACTGAAGTGTTGCAAAAGTGTGTGTAAATTTAAGAATTTGTACAAGAAAAAAATACAGGAATGTTACTGTCACAATTACCTGTTGTCTGCCTTGTGTTCTCTGTCGCACTATCACGTTTATGTCATGTTTCCTTGTCCGCTCCGTGTTTTCCACTTCACCCGTCACCGTTCGCGCTCCATGTCGTGTTTTCCTTGTTGTTCGCCCCGTGTTTCACTGTCCTTGTCTAAACTACATTTCCCACAATTCCCGGCCTTCCTCTCTGCCTGCACTCATCATTGTTTTCACCTGTGCCTCGTTCAGTCTCCACTTTGTCCGTGTATTTAAACCCTGGTTCTTTGTTCAGTCTTTGTCGATCGTTGTTGAATGTTACCATTTCATGTTCATGCTTCATGTTCATGCCTCTGTCAGTGTGTGCTACCTCTTGTCGTGTTCGTTCGTTCGTTCGTTCGTTCGTTCGTTCGTTCGTTCGTTCGTTCGTTCGTTCGTTCGTTCGTTCGTTCGTTCGTTCGTTCGTTCGTTCGTTCGTTCGTTCGTTCGTTCGAGGATTACCCTGCTGTTCGTGGATGTTTGTCAACTCGTGTTCACCCGTGTGTGAGTTTGTGTTTGTTTACTTTTCCCCTCGTGGACCTTTTATTTGCTCCAGTGTTTGTTTAATGTTGATATCGTGTATGGTTTCTTGTCATGCCTTTGCCCTGGACTCCTGCCCATCGTGTTTGTTCTTCTAGCTGTGTGTTCTGTTGTTTGATAGTTAGTTTTTCCCATCGTGGACTTTTCTTTGTGTTTACCTTTTTGTTACTTATATATTAAACTGCGTTTGGATCCTAACCTTCTGTCTGCCGTCTCCTGATTACCCACATCGTGACAGTTACAAGGAAAATGATGATAATTAAGTGTATAGATAGGTATTACTGAAAATGTTTGGTGATTGAGGTGAGGATTGGGGTTGATCCATTCATAAAGCAGCTGTTTTTTTTTTTACTGTGCACAAATAGGGACAGGTATTACAAGATTTTTTCTTCCTCCTGTTCCTTTTTTTTTTTTTCTCAACAATATGTTGTAAAATGGCATGAACGAATAAATAAATAAATAGGTTTGATTGCAGGCATAATTACATTAACTGCACAAACTGACACTTCAAATAAAATTTTAAATGCTAAACTTTGACAAATAATAGTTTGATAATATCTAAATATATATCAAAATGCATATCTTGTGACAAAATATAAAATGTGGTTACAAGAAGCCATCACTTGTTTGCTCACTACAGTGTACAAGACTACACAGTTGGTGGCAACAACCGTCTACTGTACTAGCATGATATTGTTTTCAAGTCATGTTATTTTTATTTTGTTCACCAGATGGCAGCAATCTGCCACCAATATATGTCGCATTCTCACATTTTCTTAATTTGTTAAACTTATAGAATGTGTAAATAAAATTATTATTATTATTATTTTATTTGCTTATTTGTATATGCAAATTCATGGTAACATTTTTTGAAATGTACATGTAAATAAGATAAAAATAGCATAAAATCTCAAAATAAATGCATAATTGTATTGTTTTTCTTTCAAGGAAAAATAAATTGTATCATTATCTTCATCATCATCTTATTAAAAAAAGGTTACACATCTGACCTTGCCATGAATACCTAGGATACTATAGGAGGGTTAATGTAAAGTGGACACATATGAAGCATTTATTAAGGAGTTGCCAACATTAGAAACCTATGATTTCATGGTCATCAGGTTTTATTATATGTAATATGTTGTGAATGAGCATGAAGTCAAAAAGTGTTTTTGCAAAGGACTTTAGGTAACTAGGACTATAAAACTGACAAGGAAATTGACAACACAAGTGTGTCAAGCCATTACCATAATGGCTATAAACACAAAGAAGACTGCAGCAAAATGACATAATCCCTACTTTTAATCTCACAATAACTGTCTATGATTGCTGCACTGTGACAAATCATGAATTAGAGCGTTTTGTTTTTTCACCAGTGCAATTAAGTGTATTGATTGTGCATTGAAGTTTATTGAAGCCTGTGTATAACATGTAAATAATGATGCTCACTATTTGGCGAGGATTGCATGAGTCACCCTTTTATTAATTGTTATACAATATATCGTATATCAAAAATGGATGATGCATTATTAAATGACTTAAGAACCCATTTTAAGAACCCATTTTAAAAACCCCTAACAAAGCAAACCTTAATGTAAAGTGTTACCCTTAGATACAGTATAGTATCAAAATAAATACATAAAAAAAAAAAGATATCAGATTATTACTACTAATTACTACTAATAATAAAAAATATATCATGCTAATAACCCTCATCATGTTCTATTAAAATTGCCTGTACTTTATTTATGTTTGGAATCCCAGAGACACCAATGATGTCGAAAAACCTTTAAAGTCATTAAGTGAGCATGCACTTTACAGAAATTTAATAGTGTTGCAGTATAAATGCTTTATTGTGAATCTGACCTCAGTAAAAATAAACTGTAAAAACAAAAAATGAAATGATCATAATGACAGCAGTGAACTGCTTCAGTGTATACATGATCAAGAAATGTTATGTATTGCTTATATTCATTTACTGGGGTATCTAAACCCTGAACAGAATATGATGTTCCAAACATGAAATCAAGCTCAAATTTGGTTAATAATGAGATTCAGTTCTCAAAAGATTCTGAAAAGTTATGACATATCAACCTGATGTCGTTTTGGTATTTAAAAGGGCCTTGGGGTCTCTCCGACCCAAACAGAATGTGTGGGTTAACCAAATCCTACATCAACATTAGCCTTTTAATAAGTCTGGAATGATTTACTCACCATTTGCTGATCAGCACTGCTCTACTAGTGAGAATTAAAGTATTAGAGAGGCTTGGGAGAGATAATGGTGTGAATGCTCCATGTAGATTTTCATTCGTTAATCTATCCTGAAATTGAGCATTGATTTTTCATCAGCTAAAGCTCATTACAATGCTGCTCACACCGATAAGCTGTACTTACAGAGGAATGGCAACTAAAGTGTGTTTGTGTATAACTGTGAATAGTGCAGAGAGGCTATAAGAATAAATGTTTAAACAGGTGAAAACACTTAGAAAAGGGAAGCAAAAAATGCATTTGTTTCCTCTTTTGTAAGATTCCTAAAAAAAAAAAGCATTTAGATTACGAGACTGTCAACTTGATTTAGATCTAATGAACTTCCCCCTTGGTGATGTTATGTGTGAGTGGTCTCCAAAACAATGATATTCTTCAGAATAATGCTCTCTCTCTCTCTGCTTAAAATCTCTGCAACAAAAGCAACAGTACATTAGTTGTCCAGGGAAAATAAGAAATAAATTACTTGATCAGCACGTCATAAATAGCTCTAATTGTTTATCTGACCTCACAACCATTTTCTCTCATTACTGCTAAAAAGGGTAAAATGAAACAGTGAGCTTTTAAAGCAGGCACTGAAATTGGTACAGTTGCAAATGAGTGCGGTTGCCAGGGCAACATAGTGCCAAAAATCAGGCTTTATTATGCTGCCATCATTGACCCAACCCACACTCTACCCCCACCACATGTGCTCACATGCACACACCCTCCCTTTGTCTTTCTCTATAATTAACAAGGTTGTATTTGTGATGCTAGTGCTGTCATATCCCCTCTGCATAAAAAGGCTTCATTTATAATTCTTTCTTTACTACGCAAACTAACAGCAGTGAAGTGAGCATCTTCTGTTTAAACTGTGCAGTGCTTCACACTGAATGAGTCTGAGCTCAAACAGAGAGAAATAATGTGAGTGTGTGTAGTAGTCCAAAAAGGGGTATGCACCATATACAATGCATAGAGGTGCCACACAAAGAGGGGTGGTGAAAGAACCTCAAAGTGGGGCACTAGGACACAAAAACATTTGAAGGGGACCCAAACCCAAATGGAATTACAATCTGTTAGTAACATAGGCTAAACCATTGGCTTGAGTTTGACCTTCTTTTTTTTGCCATGAACCAAACCAACCAGCGCCTCAGTGAATCACACCGTTACAAACTTTGATTTGAAGCAAACATCTTTTGAAGATCGGAAAAAAAGACAAAGGTACAAGACTGTGTTCTTGCAAAATATTCAGATTTTTGCAAATATGTAAGTAGTTTGAGAGTGTACGAAGACTGACTCAATTGCATCATTCACAGTGCGTCATACGAGGGCTGTTGATGCAGAGTTTTTTAGAGCGCTTTGTTGGCCGTGAATCTCTGAATGATAGATTTCCCCCATCAGGATCATGGGCAGTGTAGTTCTTCACCAGGGATATCTGCTATTAAACACTTTCTAAAAACATTTAGTTGAAAAAAAAACATGGGCTTGTGTCGTCAACAGGAGCATCTATTAAATCAATTAACACCCCTGGAGCTCATAGTCGGTCTGTCTTAAACAGTTTATAAAAATAAATTCTCCCACGTATTATGATCGGTTCTTTTAACTATTAGGCGGATTTCCATTCCCACAGCTCTCATATTGAGTGTTCCAATGTCTCGATCAGAAAGGCGATTTATGACTGGCCATGAGCAAAAATGGCAACAAAATGTTATGTACTTTCGAGTAGGTGTGGTGCTAGGGTCCGTGGACATTTGGGGCTTAGCCCAGACGGGGCCATGCTTTTATAAAATATTGGAATATAATACACTTAATAATAAAACTTTTAATACATTTATGAGGTGTCATTTACAGTATATAGTAGACTAAAAAGGTCTCAGTCAACTTTCGTCTCAGTCTTAGATATGCTCAAAGATCAAAAATTGCAAGCTTTTAACACCTATACTTTAAAACATGATTTAAAAAAACGCTTGTCCCTTTCGGCTATTCGTAGATTGACACACATTGTGTATGTCTGTTACAGTTTTCATTGATTCGTTGAAGGTGCTTCTTTGCAGGTTACAAGAAAGCAGGTAGTAAATATGCTAAATACGTACTAGAGATGAAAAATAATAGCTAGATCTACTAAAGTTTGCTATGCTTATTGCATCATGTCTTAATAAAGAATTTTGCATTTTGCTAAAAATGCAAATGTCCTGGCTCTGACTTTAAAGTTAGCAAATTCCTGGAGTACATCTGTATATATTACTCCTTGTTGTCAGTGTTTATACTGTATCTAAACATTTGGTACTTACTGCATATGACTGGACCAACTAAACACATTTTCCAAGACACAGTCATAATCACGTGCCGCAAGCTCTCCTTGCATGCACACAATGGCTACATGAGAGCTGGAAAGCAGCTCCTGAAAAGACAGTGTGTTGATACTGAATTGAGTCTGTATTTGGTATTATCAATATCGTAGAAAATCAAGAATCATTAATTTATATATAAAACTTAAAATGTTATGTTAAAATAATAAGATGCAATGTGTTTTCATATCAACTTGATACCTAAGCACTGGTACTTCTTATGTTACTACAAAAGATGATCAATCTATTCAGGGCTTTACAGAAAATATTTGCTTAAGACCCAGTAGATCAGCCCTGGCTGGCCATGCTTTCGAGGCTGTATGCTCCAACATAGCAACTGCCATAAGGGATGGGATTATGATTTATATAATATAATATATAATATATTTCGGTCATTTTTACTCCACCTTCACCTAGAGATTTATTTTGATGGTGCAATGGTAGTGCACTGCAGTGTCAAACTGTTTTTCAGTGTTAGTCATTACAAATCTGGTGAAATGCTATCACCTTCTAAATTTCTGTTAAACTGTTGTAGAGCTCTATGTTTAGGAGCAGGTTTGGTTATTAGCAATAATTGATAATTATCAATTATTAAAATCAATAGAACACTGATTAGAATCAATGTTAGCTTTTTAATCCTTTAAATCAACAATCATCAAAGACAACAATCAATTATCAAATACAATAGAATATCAAAGATAATCAATAATTATTAAAATTAATGGAACATTGATTAGAATAAACACTAGATTATTGATCCTTCAAATTCAACTATTATCAAAGATAATTGTCAATTACCAATATCAATAGAATTAGGATTAATGTCGATGGGGCACCACCCTGGAATCAGGGACTAATAACTAGACAGTATAACAGTCTCAATATTGGATGTCGAGACTGTCTCAAAACATCTGGAGAGCATCAATATTCAAAAGGAAACAACGAAGGCTTGAATCTGAGCATTGGCATCTCCTGCCAGCATTTGACACAGGTGTATGCAAAACAAACCAAAATACCAAAACTCTTTGAAATATAAGTTTATTGAATATAAATTAATAATCAATTCAATGCAGTCAATAAACTTCCGACTTAAATCTACAAACTAAACACTGACATGATTAGATATGGTGACCAAATAAGCTTATAACACATGAGGAAATTATGTACTTGTGTTGTGTGTGTGATGTACGAGGACAATTATTTAGGTTACAAACTGGTAATTACAAGGGTATTATGCTATAAATGTAGTTTACGAGGACATTCCTAGTGTCCCCATAATTTAAATAGCTTAAAAAACATATTAAACGATGTTTTATTTAAAATGTTCTGTGAGGTTTTGGTTTAGGGGATAGAATCTATAGTTTGTACAGTATACAAATCATTATGTCTATGGAAAGTCCTCATAATGATAGGTAGACCAACATAGTTTTGCAAAGCTGGTTTTGCAATAGTGGGAGGGAAGGCAGCTGTTAGTTTATCACTCAGAGACGCGGTGAACAGCTCGTAACCCGTAAATACACAACAGTCCAATGTGGTTGGATTACAATACAGCAAAATCTCATTCATGATAACAGAATATTACATTAATATCTTGAGTATTATTAGCAGCATGAGTGGAGTGGACTCGGCAGTCCATAAACTGTACAAGCAATAACCTTGATACACAAGAATAACACACTATAATATTCTATCTCTGCCCAGACATTAACTTCTTACTTGGATCGCGTGAGGACGCAGGTAAAATATGCACATCCGTCCTTTAACTCAGACTCGGTTCCTCTAGGCTCGGGTGATGATGGGAGGCCGTTTCCTCGCTCTGTTGGCGGGCGGTACGGCTGCTGATTCTCAGCGGGCTGGCGGAGAAATCAGCAATGTCGACTTGGTTGAAGAGGGGAGACAATTCTTCTTTCTTCACGTCTGCAGGCAAACGGATGAAGATGCGGATTTCCCGGCGGCAAAGCCATCTGGCCCCGGAGCCTTGCCTGTAGGCAAGGCCTTCATGTTATCTCAGTATCAAGAGAATTTGTTTGCTCAGTGGTCAGTTTAGGGATTCATAATGGTTCCACAAAGTTTCTAATATCTTAATCAGTAAATGAAGATGTGGAACTATGTTTTTACACATCCTGTGAAGCGTCAATGTTGCTCTAGGGGGCTCACACACTTTTGCTTCACTATGACCAAGGACTGAGTCCATCAATAGATTTAAGACTCCTCCCAATATTATATCATGAGGGGTGCCAGCGACTTGCAACATCCCTTCAAGATTTATAAAAAAGCCCTGATCCTCAGCATTAGGTGCATGAATATTAGCCAAAATAAGACTTTGCCCCTGGATTTCTGCTAAAACTATAATGACTCGTCCTAATTTATCTTTAATCTGTATGAAACATTTTAATTGTAGAGGTTTACTTATCAATGTAATGACACCCCTGTTCTTACTTGAGCCAGCACTGAAGAAAACATGTCCACCCCATATCTTCCCAAATTTTTCATCTTCCTGCAGGGAAAGATGCATTTCTTAAAGAAACACTATATCATATTTCTTATGTTTAAGAAAAGAAATAACCTTCCTTCTTTTTATGGGGTGCCCCAACCCATTCACATTCCACGTGGAGAGCGACAAAATTATAAAGGCCACATTCCAATATTAGTGGCATTGATCGATCGACGTATTGCAGCAAGATCCTCAAAGTCAGCAATGACCTTCGTCAGCATTGGGAACACGTTCAGTAATTCACACCAAATCTCTTTCACCTCGCTGGCCAAATTGACTCCCTAGTCCGAAGCCTCCGGAGGGTCGTTAGCTTAAGCACGTAAGTGTCTTTTAATGTCTCCAGAGTGTGAGAATTTTGAATTCATATTGTCTTCCTCAAACCGTTATGGATCAGGGTGTATCAGATTTCACCGGTTTATATCATTAAAAGTTTAAAAACTAGCAAAGTGCGCAGAGATCGCTGTTCATGCATCCGAACCACGCATGGCGTCACCATCATTGAGTATTTGTTTAAGTTTGGCTTCTTCCTACCACACCTAGAGTTCGCAAGTTTGAAACCCAAGGCGTGCTGAGTGACTCCAGCCAGGTCTCCTAAGCAACCAAATTGGCCCAGTTGCTGGGGGGGTAGAGTCACATGGGGTAACCTCCTCGTGCTCTCTATAATGTGGTTCGCTCTCGGTGGGGCACATGGTGAGTTGTGCATGGATGCCACGCTATGTCTCCGTGGTAACGCGCTCAACAAGCCACATGATAAGATTGGCAGGTTGACGTTCTCCGAGGTGGAGGCAACTGAGATTCGTCCTCCATCACCCGGATTGAGTCACTATGCCACCACGAGGACTTAGAATGCATTGGGAATTGGGCATTCCAAATTGGGGAGAAAAAACTAAGTTTGGCTTCTTCCATAATTTGTTTCCCACTTGACTGTGTGACATGTTGTGGTAAATAATGCCCAACTCTGAGTTATGAGCTTCTCAGGTTCACTTGAAGGTAGCATAAAATCCTCCTTTGTTTGCATGGCCTGACGTAGCAACATTTGCTCAACCAATATGTGAGTTTGGGGTGGAGCTACCTGTTTATCCAAAGAATAGATGTCAAGGGCAGTGATTGAAACTTGTTGGAAAATAGTAATGATTTTTAACCATTATTTGAAGAAACATATTTATTACACACTGCAATACAACAGCGTGAATAAATGCAAAGTGAATGAACTCATGCAAGGTGAAGGAAAATATTGGAGTGAAAGCCCTATAAAACATCAGTGGCCTGACACTGACCATGTCACAGTGCCATGGACTTATAAACCTTCTGGAAAATAGACACTGCAGGGTTCCATCCATGTGGGAAACATGCAAATTAAATACACATCTACTGCCTAGCAGGTCAATATGAAAACATCAGAGTGACATTTTGAGAGGACATAATTAAGTATGCCAGCCTCAGGCAGCTCTTCCACATTACACACTCTCACTGGCACTTAAATGTGATGTGGCATCTGCTTAGGACTTCCTCAGGGAGTCACACCAGCCGCAGGTTCCACTAAGGGCAGGATGACTTTACACCCAGAATGAAGGCTTCTCGACCCCATCATGACCAGGATCCATTCCTAGCAGCAAAGGCAATAAAGAGGACTAATGTAAGCAAAAGTACCAGTGTGAAATGGAGGTCTGATAGACAGCATGGTTAGATCTTTGCTCATGGCGTTTGTAGGATACACAGCTTCAGTGTCCAGACGTCATGACAGCACCCGTGGGTTATCAGGAAGAGCTAGATAGGAAAACAGCTTGGCGATTGTTTGTCAGGCAGTCCTCAGCATTTAAAGTGCTGGGTGGTTTATGAAGTATGTGGCTATGGGTTTTTCTTCCTAGGTTCCAATGAAGAAATTATCATGGATATTTACACTCAACAAGCACAACATGCAAGTAAAAACTTACTACGGCAAGTAAATAAAAATAAATACTCAGGATACAAAGGTCTTTTTGGGGGGTTATATTGACAGCTGTTTGAAAAAAAAAAAAACTGTGGTTGATGGAGCCAAATTGTATATGAAAAAAATAAAAATGAAACACAGTAGTTAAACACAAAAAATAAATAAATATCAAAAGAAAATACAAACAGGGCATTAGCCTACATACATGCTTCAGCATACATGACCTTAATACATGCTTAAATGCATACAATATTGTGAGTGTTTAAGCATGTTTAAGTTCTTGATTAAATCATTAAAAAAAAAATTGCATTTCTAACCAGGCTTTAAGGACATGTATTTAAAGCTTAAAACACAAAAAATCACATTGCACATGTTTTCACATATTACATGTATTACTAGGGGTGGGTAAAAATATAGTTTTTCCCATGCATCGCAATCTTCATTTGAACGATCTCAATATCGATACTTAAATCCCAAGATCGATCTTTTACTCGCATTTGCAACCAAATTTTATTTCGTGTTATGTGACTAAAGTGAATATATTTGGCAACTGGCTGGTAAATGTTTACATTTCACTCACTAGTAATTGTGTAGTTTAGTCGTGAGGTGTTCAACAGCGAGATCTATTCACTATGTGTTGAGAGTAAAAGTTGTTCCATGTAATCTGTGTCCAAGACGAGATCCACGCAACCATTTGTCATAGAATACTGTCTCTTTTAATACCCTTTCTGTTATTTACAGTCAGTTGTTGACAAAAAACATTTAATTATAATCATTCATTGCACAGATGAGCTAAAAAGATTTGAGTCCTCTCTAGTTAACATGTGCTCATTTAATGCTGTTGTTTACAGAAATGCAGGTTTTTGTTAAAGAGAAAGTATCGGTTTTAGCTTGTGTTTAAAAAATCTGTACAAATTATGCAATTTAACAATAAACATGTAACATAAATAATATCTTATTTTGTAACTGAATACATGAATGATAATACCAATGGCCAAAAAGTTATAAAATATCATTAAAATATAATACAAATCTACATTTTCCTAATGAACCTAGTTAAAAGGTCCCCTGTATAATTAACAGCATTAGCTGGTAGATAATCTATGTTATATGTAAGCAAACGGGACATTATGACTGAAATAAACACATATGAATCAATATTGAATCGGAATCGAATGCTTGTGATTCGGAATCAAATTTAATCGGGAAATCTGTATCAATACCCAGCCCTACGTATTACACTTATTCACTAAACTGGAAAACACTGGGATATAAATCATTAAATCAGATATGATTCATTCTGAATTTACATACCTAGTCCTCATGTAACGGGTCCCGGCCAGGGGTCCGCTAACAGATATATATTGATACTCCTGGTCGAAGTGCTCTGGAAATATTGAAAATATTACACAGTTATAAGTGACGCGGGACAACAGTTGCTCTTCTTCCATTCAACCGGAATATGAGCTTGTCTACCTCCGCGCCTCGCTAAGGGTCCCAGAGTGACGCGGCTGACAGGCACTGCCACCTTGTGTCCGTTCTGTGAAACAGCATGTCATAGCGCACTTCTGTGTATTCTCTCAATAGTATTTAACTTGTAATAAAAGGAAAGAAAACAAAAGATAATAATCTCAACAAAACCTATTTTTGAGTGTCACATCCACCCCGACAAACAAAAATGGCTCCTGACATTTTTTCCCATGAAAACAAAACTAAAACTCTTACTCTGTTTGTATTCTAGTAAATGTGTGTAGTGACGGGCATGTAATATGTGTAAGGCATGTACATATGAGGTGTATAAGCAGTAGATAAAATGAACTGGCTATGCATATGTGGCATGGAAGTTAGGGGGGGTGAGGTAGACTGTGAGGAAATGGACTCTACATGGGTTTGTAAGGAGGGTTGGCCCAGTGACTCATAAGTGAAGGTTGGCCTAGGTCTTTTCTCTCTAACTGACCTCCTAACCTCTCCTTGTGTCTCTTTTTCAGGCCAAGTCATGGTAGAGGGATAACTCGGTCTTTCCTCTTGTACTTGCTCCTCATGTCCATTTGTCTCATCACCTTCCAGCTGAGATAGGTAAGTATCCTCAAGTTGCTCACTTGTCTGTGCTTCTTCCACTGCTTCAACTTCTCTGTCCCCTGCATTCTGTTCATCCTCTTCAGGCTTCGGTAGGTAAGTATCATCAGATGTCTGTGATTCTTTTCCCATTACTTCTATTCCTCTATCCTCTGACTGCTGCTCTTCTACTTTGGGGAGGTGTATCTCTCAACCGTCGGGTGAGTCTGTGTCCATCGATACAGTTTCCCTCGCAGGTAATGTGCTTGAACAGTCTTTACGAATCATTGTCTTTTTCTGTGAAGTCTGATCAGGTGTTTTTGCAGGAAATAACTTTGACATTGGACTTTGCTCTCTCCTTGAGATCACTGATCTGTTATGTCCAGCTTGATCATTTTCCATCCTGACTACAGGTGTTCTCAGCCAATAACCTCCTGTCCACTCATCCTCATCATCAGTGTCTGACATTCCATCCTTTTCATCCATTCGCGAGTTTACCCTCTGCTGAGGCTGCTTTTGTCTCTGATGGGGGGTTACAACAGAGTCAGCTGGCTGTGCTGGGTTCTCAACAGGCAAGTCATTCACTAACAACAGTAAGTTTCTGTGTATGGTTCTGTTTCTTGAATTTGGGTCTCCCTCAGGATGAATGACATACACCGGATTGTCCGAGATTTGCTCCTTCACCACATAGATCCTCTTCTCCCAATATGAGCGTAGCTTACCAGGTCCACCTCGTTCACCCATGTTTCGGACCAGTACTCGATCTCCTGATTTGAGGACCACGCCCCTCACCTGTTGATCATAGTAGGACTTGTTCTTTGCACTTGATGACTGGCTGGATTTGTTTGCAATCTTGTACGCTTCCGTCATCCTTTTTGACCATTTATCCGCATATCCTTTGTGTGTCACTGATTCAGTGTTTTCCATTAATCCAAACAAAAGATCCACGGGCAGACGGGGATGTTGTCCATATAGCAGGTAATGAGGCGAGTATCCTGTCGACTCGTGGCGTGTGCAGTTATATGCGTGTATCATTTGTGGTAAATGTTCTTTCCATCGCTCTTTTTCTCTGTCTGTCAGTGTCCGTAACATTTGCAGCAGTGTACGGTTGAACCGCTCAGCAGGGTTACACTGTGGGTGGTATGGAGCTGTTCGTGAGTGTCCGACCCCTGACAGCCGTCCAAGAGTGCGAAACAGATTGTTCTCGAACTCACGTCCTTGAACATGGTGGAGACGATTTGGATAACCCAGACGAGGTATATAGTGGTTGTATATCCGCTCAGCTGCAGTTTGTCCTGATTTGTTTTTGGTGGGGTAAGCCTGGGCAAATCTGGTAAAGTGGTCTATTACTACCAGAATGTACTCATAGCCTCCTTTGCTTTTCTCCAGGTGTAAGTAGTCTATGCAAACCAAATCGAGAGGGGAAGCAGAAGTCAGGCCACCCATTGTTGCGCGTATGTGTGTGGTGGGTTTCTTTTGTTTTATGCAACTGCATCTTCTTGTGACATATTCCTCTATACATCTCTTCATGTGTGGCCAATAGAAATGTTCTCTGGCGAGATGGACCACACGTTCTGTGCCAACGTGTCCCATGTTGTCATGGAGATGTTTAAGTGCAACTGACCGGTACTTGGTGGGCAGGACTAACTGTTTTCTCTCTGGTGTTTGGCGGTACAGGACTCCATTCTCCAAATGTAGTTGACTCCACTCATGAAGGAGCTTGCGAGTGAGCCCACTCACTGACCTTCTGACCTCGTCAGTAAGAACATTACTTGCCTCTTTCAGTCTCATTATTTCCCCTATTCCAGGGTCCTCTCGTTGGGCTTTTACCAGCTCTTCCTGGCTTATTTCGGGCAAGAGTGAATGAGGCTGTGGTATCACATCTGCAGAGGAGGTGTAAAGTGCAGCAATCCATGCTACATCTTTCTTCTGGGCTGCTCTACCCCCTTCCCAATTCGCATGCAGCACATCCTGAGACAGCTCCTCCGTGCATGTCGCCACATAGTTGTCAATATCGAATGGGATGCGTGAGAGCGCGTCGGCGTCTATATTGCTTTTTCCAGGTCTGTATTTAATGTTGAAGTGGAACTCTGACAATTCTCCAACCCAGCGGTGTCCAACTGCATTGAGTTTCGCAGTGCTCATGATGTAGGTAAGCGGATTGTTATCAGTGTAGATGGTGAAATGTGGAGCATAGAAGAGATAGTCTCTAAATTTCTCACACACTGCCCACTTCAGAGCAAGGAACTCGAGTTTTCCGCTGTGGAGTCGATAGTTCCTTTCAGCAGGTGTCAGCGTTCGTGATCCATATCCGATGACTCTCATTTTTCCACACTGTCGCTGATAGAGGATTGCGCCGAGCCCTTTCTCCGATGCATCCGTGTGTAGGACGAATGGCTCCTCGAAGTTGGGGTATGCAAGAACTGGGGGGTTGGTCAGCATACTGACAAGACTTTCCAAGGTGCTTTGGTGATCAGCCTTCCATATGATGGGTGTTTTTGATGGGAGTTGTGGACCCTTGGACTTGCAGTGACGTGGAAGGGGTTGGGGCATGGATGACTTAACTTGGAGCAACTCATACAATGGCTTTGCTATTTTAGCAAAGTCCTGTATGCAGAAGCGGTAATAACTCAGGAAGCCGAGAACCCTTCGGAGATCACCAACTGTTTGGGGCATTTTGTTCTTTAAAGCCCTTACTGCCTCTAGGTGTTTGGGGTCAATTTGAACTCCCTCAGCCGATACCAAGCGTCCAACATAGCGAAACTCCTTCTGGAACATTTCGCACTTCTCTGCTCGTAGCTTCACTCCATGATGCTGCAGCGCTCTGAGGACTTTGCGGATCACCTCCACATGGTCACTGAAAGATCTGGAGTAGCACAGTAGGTCATCCAGGTAAGGGATGCAGTACTCATCTCTCAGAGAGCCTAACATCTCCTCCATGCTCCTTTGAAAAGCTGCCGGTGCATTCAAAAGTCCAAACAGTATCCTTACCCATTCGTAAAGCCCCCAGGGAGTGATGAAGGCAGTAAGATGGCGTGACTCTTCTGCCATAAACCCCTGGTGATAAGCTTTACCTTGGTCCAGTATGCTGAACATCGAGTACCCACCTAGCGTGTCTATCAAATCCTGTATTCGCGGCAGTGGATGTCTGTCGGGTACGTTTTTTTTATTTAGGAGACGATAGTCTATACAGAGACGAAGAGTGCCGTCCTTCTTCCGTTCACATACAACTGGTGCAGAATAGGCAGATTTAGATTTCACTATCCAACCCTTCACAAGAAGATCTTGAATGTACTATTTCACTTCTTTAAACAATGGTTTGGGAATGGATGTGTATGCTCTCTGCACAGGGATCTCGTAGTTGAGATTGATCACCATCTGTAGGTTTGGGATACGGCCAAGGTCGTTTCCGTCTCTTGCAAAGGCATTTGACTCCTCACGAAGCATCTTTCTAACAGCCTCTTGCTCTTCTCCTCCAGATGGTTGAGGGTTACAGGTGGGTCCCACAGAGGTGGATCTGAGTCGCTGACCTGAGTGGTGGTGACCTGACTGACAGTCGCTGCAGGCTGTGATTTGTCCAGGGTATCTGCCTCCACAACATTTTCAACACGCTGCAGGATCCCTAGAGCTGTTTTATGTGGTATTGTGATGTCATGATTGGTGTTATTACCAACTGGAATGGTGACATAGGGCTTTGTTGGGTTCTGGATTTCAAACAAACCTGGCCCTGCATCCCACTGTCCAGATGGTAGGCTATATTCATCCATCTCCAACAACACTAATCGTGTAGAGGCATCCATGTTTGACGGAACCCGGCATCTCACCCACAACACTTGACCAGCTGGGAGCACTATATCCTTGGCACCTGTTCTTAAGCGTCCCTGCTGCATAACTGGCTTTGCTGTCTGAATAAAGTTGACGAGAGTTTCAGCTGTTTCTTTGGGAACAGATATGGCATTGCTAAGAAGGCTAACAAGTGCTGGCACTAGTCTCACTGGTTTGCCACAAATTAGCACTTCCAAAACATTAAAGCCAATCAATGGTCTATCCATGGGGTAGCTGCTGATGAGGAATGGCACACTAATGGACAGGTTGGGGTCTAAATTCCCTGGCAAGTTCACTGTGATTGCTACCCACCCATCATATGGAATGATACTGCCATTTGCCGCAATAACTTTCAGCTCCTCCTCTCCCAAGATCTCAGAGACTGAGTGAATACTGTGTCAGGTAGGTACTCTTCTTTCCAGGAACGACTGACTATTCTGACTTGTGACCCAGAGTCTAGCAAAGAAGTGACTGCTAAACCATTTAGATAGCTCTGAACTAGGGCCTTTTTGCCAATTAGGCCAACAACCGCTCTAGCTTTAGCTACACGTGGTGACTGGGGAGGGAGCTGAGATACTTGGTTACAGTGACTTAATGTGCTTGTAGTTACTGGGGTTGAGGGTGAAGAACGGTGCAACTTGTCATTACCGACCTTACTTTCTGGTTGGGACTGGCTTCCCGACTCGGCCACTAGATGTCCCTCTCCAGTGCCCGATTGAAGTTTCCCTGCTTCCTTGGTCGTTTTAGACAGCACGCTGCACGGTGTCCTTCTTCCCCACATGTGAAACAGTGTTTACAGTCTTGTTTGTCTCGTTCCACGCAGCTCGGACAACCATAAGGTTTCCTCCATTTTGTTTGTGCCCTATTCTGATTATACTGACGCCCTTGATGAGTCGATTGTTGTTGGTTTTATTTTTGCATGGCTTCAACCAGCTTAGTGAGTTCCTCTAATTTGGTCGTGAGATCTTTCAGAGGATCTGACTTTGTTTGATTTGGCTCAGATGCCGCACTCTCTGACTTTGTGATAGTTGTCTTCACCACCCCCGACCCGAGCTGTGTGCTGTGTACATTAGTTACGGCTTGTTGGCGTGAAGGACCAAGTCTTTTCATTCTCTCACTTTCCTCACTAGTAATTTTCATCACATGACGCAGAATCATATCGTCAGTGATCTCTCTGTTTGCCAACAACGCTTTGAGTTCCCTACGTACGTCGGTGTGCTTGTGCCCAAAGCCTTGGTACACTGTATGTAGGAAAACATCCTGTACTGTAGCTGTAGTGTATTTGATGTCAGTATCAGCTAATTTTGATGTCAATAGAACACGTTGTTTTAGACCGATCACACGATAAAGAAACTGTTGTGGTGTCTCGTTCTCATCTTGTTTCGTGCACATCAACTCTTTTTTCTCTTAGGTGGGTTTGAAGAAACCCCTTGAGTTCAACCACTGTCATGTCATCTTTGTTTATCAACATTTCTTTGAATATGCCTGGTTTCATGATTCTTAGCACACCACGAATAATCTCTGAATCAGGGAATCCTTCTTTGATTCCATCATCAAAGTATTAGTACTACATTTTTGAGAGTGTCACACTCACATATGCAGAAATGTGGTCAAATGCCACACATTCAATCCATATGCATCCTTCAAAAATGATCCATAACAAACAATCAATTTTAACATACATCTCTCTGAACACATATTTAAAGGGTAACTAAACCCTAAACCAACTTTTTTTAGTTAATGATCTGTAAGAATGGGGCTTTATTAGTACTGGTCATTGATTCAAGTAATTTTTACATTTGTGTATAAAGTGTTTTAATTCTACAATATATGGTGTAAAAACGTCTGAGTGCTGCCCTCTTCAGGTTGAACGGTGGCTACTGCAGTTGAATTTTCCCATTTGCTGTTTGCGGTACTCGTGGCGTAGCGGTGACAGCTGACGTAAGCAGGTTCCAGCTCACCACGCCCTTGGTACGAGCTACCACGCCCATGGCAGTATAAAAACCATCTCGTTTAGTCAAAACCACTGTAGCGAGTCAGGAGTTGGAATTGCGAGTATTGAAAGCGATCAGGATAGAGTATTTTAGCATCTATTTAGCATAGCATTTATATAGTTATTTAGATTATTTTGTGTAGCCTAGGTAGTTAATTAGCATATTTGTTAGTGTAGTATTGTTAGAAGCATAGTTAGTTAGTAGCATAGTATTAGCGTCAGTTAGGATAGCTTCAAGTTAGCGTAGATTATCTGTATTTAGTACAGTGGTCAGGATGGTACGTAGGTGTAATGTTGCTGGTTGCAACAGCACTGCTGGACTGTATTGCTTTCCATATAGACTTGGAAATTAGGCGCCAGGGGTTGCACGTCCTTGTTCTGGAAGACCGCGAGTTCCCGCCTAGAGCTGGAGGAGTGTGCAAAATGCATTTTACGTGGGATTGCTTCTCCAACGCAATGGAGGTGGAAATGGGCTTCTCCAAACAGCTCGCGCTGAAAAACGACGCAGTGCCAAACGCTGCTCCTCCTGCATGGACTCCACCACATCAGCGGCGTCTTGAGGTGAGTGATCATATATATTTGAATCACAATTTATGGTTAGGCTAAAGTTAATCCTCTGGGGCCGACAAACGCGCGTTCGCGATGCGGGAGTGTTAAACGTATTGCACCCTTATACATTGTATTACGGTATTGACTACCTGTATAGTTTTATTTGGAGATATGGTTTTGTACATGATGACGTTACGCTTTACGTCACATTCATCTAAGTTGAGAGAACAGCTAACTGATGTTATGTTCAAGTGAAGCTTGCTAAATAAAAATCCTGCTAAAAGGATAAACATCACTGAACAGCGTTTCGTTTGTTTTTCCTGCACGCAGTGAAGGTGAATGAGCACTCGGATGCTCAACAGGGAGTTAAAACCGCAGTTTGAGCCAGCGGCTCGAATTGATATGGCTCGGCCCTGTGTCCACAGACAATTCACCCTCCTCCACTTCAGGTGAAGGTGGGGGAGAAAGGTCCTCGACTTCAAAAGACCGCTCCGTGGCAAAGCTACTTGCGTCACTCTAGTCACTCTCCATTTTAGAGTCTGACAGCAGCTGTCAATTAATCTGTCACTACGGGTCTCAGGTGCACGCCCCCGCTCATCCCTGCCCTCGGTTCGTCCCCTCTATCCCCGCTGGGGGTCTGCCCACTTTTCAAGCATTTTTCAAATATTGCTAATGGGTGGAATCAGACTCTGAGCAGGGGTTTAGTTACCCTATAATGCAACTTTCTCCACTTGGCTAAATTTATGAATGATAGTGTGACCCTCACTGATGTAAGTGATGTGTGTAGCTAAGTATTATATAAATAATTATAAAAATAATATTTATGTTGTAGAAAATGTATATTTATGGCTGGTACATTTTCTGAATTCAGCTGCTACTGGCTGGTGTTTCAAGGAGTACATTTTTGACAAAAACATTATTGAAGATATGTATTTCAATTAAATCCATAAGATTTTTTTAAATCCATCTCATTTTCAAACATTTGGTTTAGCCTCACACACTTGTTTTTTTTTCTTTTTAAGATTATGAACTCTTAAAACCATAAAGTTTCTGAAGGAGAAAAAGATCAAAATCTGATAAACATCAGGGTGAATATCTTATTAGGTAGGGGAAAGCATGCAAAACAAATCTTTGATCTATGTTTTTAATAACTTAAGCAAGACTACTTGATGTTAACCTTTAAGACCAGAACAAATACTTTAAGTATATGCAAAACTTGCCAAATAGTGTGCATTTTAACTAACATGTTATAATTGCAAAATAAATAAATAAACGTATTTATACTTACAGTAGTCAAAAACAAAACTGCCCTAATTCATGATGTATGTTATAGTGGACCAAAAATAGATTATGATAGTGAGGTTAATAGAAGGGATTGTGTCATTTTGCTATAGTCTGCTTTGTGTTTTTATTCATTACTGTGATGTAGAGGTCTGTGACGACCCAACCTGATCAGATTTTAAACCCGATCCAAACCCGAAATTGATCACTCTCTTCAGAATGTTTTCTCAAAATAATAGGATGTATGTAAGCATTGTGACAACATTCGTTGGTGTTTGTGTTCGCGTGTGCATGTGGCTGTAAACTACAGTCATCAGTGGTCGTAGTGTTTGGCCGCTGCTTGGCCTTTTTGCCCCTAATCTGAATAAACTGTGATTTCTTGATAAAAGGGTGGGGGATAAATTAGGTGTATGCCTGGCTAAATAGATGAGTCTTTAGTCTAGACTTAAACTGAGGGAGTGTGTCTGTATCTCGAACAGTATTAGGGAGACTATTCCATAGTTTAGGAGGCAAATATGAAAAGGATCTACCTCCTTTTGTGGATTTTGATATTCTAGGAACTATTAACAGGCCAGAATTTTGCGATCGTAATGAACATGATAGAATATAGCTTGGAAGAAGGTCACTTAAGTACCGTGGAGCTAGACCATTCAAAAATGTGTACGTAGTTAACAGAATTTTAAAATGAATACGGAATTGAACAGGTAGCCAATGTAATGATGATAAAATGGGGCTAATATGATCATATTTCTTGGTTCTCGTTAGCACTCTGGCTGCTGCATATTTGAACCAATTGAAGTTTATTTATTGATTTTGCTGGACATTCTCCCAGTAATGCATTACAATAATCTAGTCTTGAGGTCATGAACGCATATGAATTAGTTTTTCGGCATCAGCAACAGAGAGCATATGCCTTAATTTAGGTGGAAGAATGCTGTTCTACAAACATTGGTAATTTGATTTTCAAAGGACAGATTGGTATCAAATATAACACCTAAGTTCTTCGCTGTTGAAGATGATGTACATCCATCGAGAGTCAAATTATATTGTAGTGACTTATTTTTAGAGGTTTTTGGTCCAATAATTGTCAGAATTGAGTAGAAGGAAATTTCTGATCATCCAATCGTTTATTTCATTGATACGCTCTGCTAATTTATAGAATTGTGAAATCTCATCAGGTTTTGAAGAAATATAAAGTTGTGTATCGTCGGCATAGCAGTGGAAACATATTCCATGATTCCTGATAATATCTCCCAGGGGAAGCATATACAAGGAGAAAAGCAGAAGCCTTAAAACTGATCCCTGTGGCACTCCATATTTTAATTTTGTTTGGTTTGACAATTCCTCATTTACATAGACAAAGTGTTAGCGGTCTGCTATATATGACCTAAACCGTGCTAATGCAACTCCACAAATGCCAACATAATTATCTAGCCTATTCAAGAGAATGTTGTGATCTATTGTGTCGAATGCAGCACTAAGATCTAAAAGCACCAGAGGAGAAATGCAGCCGCGATCAGATGATAAGAGCATGTCATTTTTAACTCTGATATGTGCAGTCTCTGTACTGTGATGAGGCCTAAATCCTGACTGAAATTCTTCGTATATACTATTTCTCTGTAGAAATGAACATATTTTGGAGGATACTACCTTTTCTAGTATTTTTGACATAAACGGGAGATTTGAAATATAATTAGCCAGTAATTAGCCAACGGTCTATAATTAGCCAGTTCTCCAGGATCAAGTTGTGGCTTCTTAATAAGCAGTTTGATAACTGCCATTTTAAAGTTTCTTGGGACATGTCCTAAGCATAGCAAGGAGTTAATAATATTAAGAAGAGGTTCTGAAATTACAGGAGATACCTCTTTTAAGAGCTTAGTTGGTATAGGATCTAACAAACATGTTGTGGCTTTTGATGTTTTGATAAGTTTTGTAAGCTCTTCATGACCTATGACAGATAAGGATTGAAGTTGCACATCAGGAAAATTATTAGACACTGTTTTTTGAGGTGCTATGACAGATGATTGCATAATTCCAATTTTATTTTTTGATTATTTCAATTTTATCTGTAAAGAAATTCATGAAGTCATTACTCTTGTGCTGCGACGTAATATCTGGTTCTGGTTTTGTCACTTTCCTTGCCACGTTGACGTGAAAAGAAGCTACTCCGAGTCCTTTCCCAACCTAGTCCTAGTTACCTAAAGTCCTCTACAAAAACACTTTTCAGCTCTTCATGCTCATTCACAGCATATATCATATAATAAAGCCTGATGACCATTAAAACATACTGAATGGTTCCTAATGTTGGCAACTCCTTAATAAGTGGACACATAGTTTCATATGTGTCCACTTAGCATTAAGGTATGTTTCCATTAATGTTAATTTAATGTTGAATAAGTGTTATTAATAGGGCTGTATATTTTATACATTAATTTAGTGCAATTAAATGAACGAATGCAGGGGCATAGGTTCCAGAGGGGATCTGGAATAATTGTTAACAATCAAAAAAAGCAAGTTCAACTCCCAAATATGATCAATGGAAACCCCCCACAATGTTCAAGGCAAATCTATGGCCTTGGATGAATGAATGAACATGTACTTAAGCTTAACCCTCTGGGGTCTGAGGGTGTTTTGGAGAAGTTTTGACATGTCTTGACATTTGTGCTTTTTTCAGTTGCTTAAAAATACATTAATGGCTAAAGTCTGATAACACTGTATTCAGCACAAACTGGGCTAACATAATATGTGAGCAACATGTGTGTACATGTTTGTATTTTTGAGAAAATAACGTTTATGCATGGATTTTGAAAAAACTAATTCATTGAAATGAGGCCATATAACACATACATTTATCCACATGCCTTTTGAGAACTGGATCTTGTAGCCTACAGTTTTTGCTACAAAATGATGTGAAAACCATCCTGATCACTCATTCATACAAAACAATATAGTAATTGAACTTTTGTAAGACACTTTTAGTGTTAGAAAAGTCATATGCGAGGAGGCGTGAACTATAATGATCATTGATTGTAATTCACACATGAGGAGACAAAAGACCCCTCCCCTGGACCTATCAATGAGGAATGTGACAGAAAGAGAATGAATGTGAGGAGACTTTTAAATCAAGTTTTAAGTTAAAAGAAGTAATCTGACTATATATTTTCTTTACATAAAGACTTCACTTAATTTTAGACCTACACTACCATTTAATGATTCTACTTCCGCTCTGCAAACCAGGACATGTGATAAGGGTCTATTGCTGGATGCAGCACAACAGAATGCAGACATCTCGAAACATGATTTACAAAGTTACCATGTACTTCTTTTACCATTCTTACTTGACCCTTTTATGATGCTGAGAAACAGTGAGACACTCCAAATGCATGTACTGTACATAGACCAAACACTTAAAAATAGAACAGTCCAGTAAGAACAGACTGGACAGATTGACAAACTCCATTCCAAAATGAATTGTTGTGGACTGTAGGCTTATGAATAACATTGGAAAAAACTATATCTTGACTTCTAAAGCATCTTTTTGTAAAGCATGCTTTACTCATGTGCAACAGTAATGCTATTTAATTCAATCTGAATATTATATTCTAAATAATAAAATAATTTGAGTTAGCATTTCATTTTTATTTAATTATCATATATATATATATATATATGTATATATATATATATATATATATATGGTAATTATCATATATATATATGATATGGGCGGCAGTGAAGGCCGTGGGCCTCGACGGACCAGACCCGGGCAGCAAAGGCTTGCTCTGGGGACATGGAATGTCACCTCACTGGGGGGGAAGGAGCCGGAACTAGTGAGGGAGGTGGAGCGTTACCAGTTGGATCTGGTGGGGCTTACATCGACGCACAGTTTTGGCTCTGGATCCGTACTCCTGGATTAGGGGATGGACTCCATTCTTCTCTGGAGTTTCCCAGGGTGTGAGGCGACGGGCGGGTGTGGGGATACTCACGAGTCCCCGGCTGAGCGCCACTACGTTGGAGTTTACCCCGGTGGATGAGAGGGTTGCCTCCCTACGCCTACGGGTTGTGGGGGGGAAAACTCTGACTGTTGTCTGTGCATATGCACCAAACAGCAGTTCAGAGTATTCGGCCTTCTTGGAGACCCTGAATGGAGTCCTGAATAGGGCCCCAGTAGGGGACTCCATAGTGGTGCTGGGTGACTTCAATGCACACGTGGGAAATGACAGGGACACCTGGAAAGGTGTTATTGGGAGGAACGGCCTCCCTGATCTGAACTCAAGTGGATGTTTGTTATTAGACTTCTGTGCTAGTCATGGATTATCTATAACAAACACCATGTTCGAACATAAGGTTGCTCATAAGTGTACATGGTACCAGAGCACCCTAGGCCGAAGGTCGATGATCGATTTTGTAATCGTGTCGTCGGATCTGAGGCCATATGTTTTGGACAATCGGGTAAAGAGAGGGGCAGAGCTGTCAACCGATCACCATCTGGTGGTGAGTTGGTTCAGGGGGTGGGGAAAGACTCTGGACAGACCTGGGAAGCCCAAGCGAGTAGTGCGGGTGAACTGGGAACGTTTGGAGGAGGTCCCTGTCCGCGAGCTCTTCAACTCACACCTCCGGCGGAGCTTTTCAGGCATCCCTGCGGAGGTTGGGGACATTGAACCGGAGTGGGCAATGTTCAAAGCTTCCATTGCCGAAGCCGCGGTGGAGAGCTGCGGCCTCAAGGTTTTAGGTGCCGCAAGGGGTGGTGTTAGGGGTATAACAGTTGTGACCCGGACCAGATATGGAGAAAGAAAACCAGGAGTCGAGAAATTCAATTAAAGTATCAAAATTTACTGAAGAATAGTTTGCAGTGAAATTGGTAGAGCCAGCGTCCAAGTCTCACGAGGAGATCGAAAGCTAACTCGTACCTTACACAAAATCTTACATCAATTACACCATTTGCAAGGACGTACATTCCATTATTTTACTCCTGATTGGCTAAAAGTACATAAAGTCACAACATATAGATAGTTAAATGGCCTATCAACATTAATCAGCGCACTTGTCGTCCGCCCCCGAGATTTACGTCTGAAGTGACCTCACAGATGGTCGCGGGGCGTCTTCGAGTCGGCCTGGTGTGCATCCCTGGTTCAAAACCTAGGTAGAAGGTCAAACGCACACACAAAACACTGACGAACGACAGTCCTTCTCTGGGCACAAGACAGCTAGAGCACACATTATCAGGCCATTTAAACCAAAACAGAGAGATAAAATATTCACTCCTCGGGCAGAGGAGAGGGTTGAAATAACATACATTTCTTCCCTAAAGAAATAATAATAGAAAATCACACTTCTACTATTCAGGTAGTATTGCATAGGACTTTAAACCATATACTTAATCATAGAAAAGGTAACAATCAAACACAGAATACATCTGGAACACATGTTTAACGCATTCCCCCTGACCCCCTCCCCTGAGAGGCTGGAGAGCGTCACAAATAAGCTTATCCCCCAAAAGACCTTCAGCCGACGTGCAGGACAGAGAGACTCTGGAATGTTCCTAAAAGAGACTAATTAACATTCAACACACATATGATTCAAAGTATATTTCAATTATGCATAAGAAAATAGAATTGATTATGTGATCATGCATATAGTTAATTCATCACTTTATTAAAGAAGTTAAGCAACAGAATACAGATAGATATTGATATAAAAGGATATATATATATATATGTATTGATATATCTGAAGAGCCAAGGGATTTTGACCCTCACCCTTCAGTCCCCCGTTTTAGACCAATGTGGGGTCCGATACCGCCACGTCTGGTTTACCAAGTGAGGTCACTACAGAAGGTGGAGTGGTAACGCATGCTTCCCTGACGGGTCACACTTGTCTCTTCACCTCATTGCGGACATGCTGGATACTAAAGATTCCCAGTCCCCACACAAAGGCTCTCCCACCTTCCACTCACAACAGGGCCTGGATGTTATCCTTCTTAAGTTTCTCTTCCAAGCGTGTCGTCAGTTTTCCAAGCGTCTCAGTCGGTTCTCCTCCTCGGAAGGGTTCAAGTTACTGCAAGCAGACCTGCATAAATAAGAAAAACAGAAACGAACACACATCCACACACACAGACAGAGGACACCCATTCCCAAAAGAGCTCCAAAAGCATATAACACATATTTAACAGCTCCCATGACCAAATCCTCTGACGCAGCCACAAACTCCTCCCAAGCTTCCTCCACATATTCCTCCACTGTTTCCGTCATGTCAGTAAATATTGCTCCTACCGAAAAAGCCAAAACCAATGCTACTGCTATAGCAGACGGAGGTTCGAATCAGTATACCATGGAGTGCCCTTAGATTTAAGCCATACAGAATTCAAATGCTCATAACCTGCAAATGGATCATTAGTTTTTATCTGTTCCAGAAATGCAGTGATAAATTTCTGCCGAGCTGTTTGCGCCTTCAACCGAGGAAAATATTCAGTCTTCTGCTTCAACTCTGCAACACAAAGAGACAGCTCTGCTTCGTTAGCCTTCTTACTCTTATCAACTGGACGCCATGCAGGACCCATGGGGTGTGTCAACCTGTGTTTAGCACAGTCCTCTGATGGAGTCTTAGACTCTAGATCTCTGATTTCCTGTACTGAAGGAATTGGACTCAGAAATTGTCTAAATTGTTTTGCCCTGTCAAACCACTCATCTCCAATAGCTACATCGGACAACTGAGGCCACATCCTCACCTGAAATGATTTATAATTGTCCCACAACAGCTTCTCATACTTTAAAGGTACCAGACTAGTCTTTGCTCGAGTGTACATCATTTCAATATTCAGTTTAAACACTTGCAAATGCATCCATGCTGTCACATTATAAGCCATCGATGTAGGATTATAACATTTATCTTCAAGGTAATCATGCACTCATGTTTTCACGAGCTATGTGGTCAGGGATCCAGCTCATTGAACTGAAATGTCCTTCAAACAGGTCAACGCCTCCACTCCTCATCCACCGACCTTTTTGCATAATGAGGGTAGTATCGGAATAATTTGGGGAGTGACCAAGCCAATAGGTCACTGTCTCATTTCCGTCCAGACGATAACAACAATCATTTACCTTCTGGTACATGGTCGGAATTAAATTTAGACCCTCAGTTGAATTTAGACATGGGTATTGTACCCATGATGGACGGTTATCGATCTCCTCGCAATCCCAATGGGTTGAAAACTCATGGAATCTCCCTGTCCAAATTGAAATTTGAATCCACATCAAAAATGATAAAGCGATCAGAATTAAAAATACCAACGAGAGCGGAAGTACCAATCGGATGAAAGCTCGTTTCACATTCAGTCGTCTCTCACTACGCACTTCTTCTTGAAGAATTAGCAGCTTCAGTATGTCGTCGGATTCAGCCATCTGTAATGATAAAACATTTGTTCTAGAATTCTAGAATTTTAACATACACGACAGACATTTAATGATCCCGAGGTAGTAAGTTGTTACACTTTTCAAGTGGTTTCACCTGTGACCAATGTCTCCATACGGTACCCAAAACCCCCCTGTCCAGTAGAACAGAGGTGTTAGTGGTCAATACCACCTGATAAGGCCCATCAAATTTTGGACCTAAGGGGGAAACTATCTCCCGCTGTAACATTACATTGTCACCTATTTCAGGCAAAGCAGGCATGTGTTTTTGCTCAACATTATCTCGATCTGCTTGTCGTCTGCTAACACTAACCCGTGTGTCTCGCAGACTGTCATCCAAAGCTTTCAGCTAATTTTGTAAAGCGTCTTTCAAAGGCCCGGATGGTCACTCATGTTGCAAGGGGGCATCCCAGGGCAGCCGCATGTAGCGACCTGTCATTACCTCAAAAGGGCTGAGCTGTGTAGTCTTGTTAGGGCTGGCTCTCATGCTTAACAAAATCGCGGGGACAGCCGCATACCACCCTTTCCCCCACTCTGACAATCTCTTTCTCAATGAAGTATTAAGTGTACGATTAGTGCATTCAATAGATCCGTTACATTGGGGCCTAAATGGAATGTGAAAGTGTTGCCTCACCCCCATCAACTTCATGACATTTTTCATCACCTTCCCAGTAAAATGTGTACCCTGATCTGAATCAATTTGTAAGGGCAAACCCCATCTTGGGGAAACTTCATTCAACATAATCTTGGCGGTTGCATCTGCGGTGCAGTTTCTCAGTGGAAATGCCTCAACCCATCTGGAAAACAGATCAACAATCATTAGAATGTATGTAAAACCTCCACTAGGGGGCAGTGGACCTATGAAATCAATTTGGAGGTGTGTCCACGGCCCTTGAGGTCGAGGGGCATGTCCTAAGGGAATTTTCAGCTTAGAAGAAGAATTAACCTTAAGGCATACTAGACATCTCTTACAAAAATCATTGCAAGAAGCCCTCAGTCGTGGCCACCACCAGGTTTTGGAAATCATTGCATGTAGTTTTTCAGGACCTGCATGTGCCAAACCATGATACAAAGACATTAGTTCAGTTCTAGCAGAAACAGAACAAACAAAACGCTCATTAAATTTCCACAGTCTTTCTGCATTTTTCTGAGCTCCTAATTTTGTCCATTGTTCTATCTCTTCAGGGTCATCCTCATCATAGAGTTTAAAAAGGTCTCTGGGGGTCTCACTCTCCTGAGGAGCAAGAGCCATAACACTCACACAAGACTCAGTCCGTGTTGCAGCCTCTCTGGCAGCTGTGTCAGCAGCTCGGTTTCCTGTGGCCTCAGGAGAATTGTCCGTTGCATGTCCAGTGACTTTGATAACTGCTCCTGTTGCAGGAAGATCACAGGCATTCATAAGTTCTTTTACCTGCTGTTGATGAGAGATCGGCAGACCGGCAGTGGTTAGAAATCCTCTGCGTCTCCACACAGGGCAGAAGTCATGAACAGCACCATATGCATAACGGCTGTCAGTGTAAACATTGACTCGTTTCCCCTGGCCATACTGCAATGCTCGTGTTAATGCAACCAGCTCGGCCACTTGAGCCCCTCCTCCTGAATGAGAACCACAGTCAACAGTTTCACCATGTTCATTTACAACAGCCCAGCCAGTGAAGCGTTTTCCCTGTTCATGAAAGCTGGAACCATCCATGAACAGCTTCATGGCATCAGAAAGTGGTTCAGATTGAAGAGGGCTCTGGCTGTCCGTCTCGATCAGTCGGGCACAGTTGTGTGCAGTTCCTTCTTCTGGAAGCAAGGAGGCAGGGTTGATAGCAGTTTCAATGTCAATATTTATATCCACATTTTTACTCAAGAGAGTGGCCTCCCATTTAGCTCGTCTTTGATTAGAGATAGAGCCTAAACGAGTGTTTGTTAACAATTTCAGAATCTGGTGTCTAGTGTGCAGTATCACCTTCTGATGAGTCACAATGTCCTCTGTAACCTTTACAGCCCACTCTGCACAGTCGCATATCAACAGGCACGGATGCTGTCCTGCCATTGAAACAGGAATAGGGGCAGAATAATATCCTACCATCCCATAGGAGTTTCTTCCTGGAACCCTTTGACCCAGGGCCGCTGAATAGGATCGAGTTCCCACCCATGTCCATAGATGGAACGGCCTGCTGGCATCGGCATGACGTAATGCTGGGGAGGAAGCAAGAGTTTCTTTGATACTCACAAATGCCTCCTCCATCTCCTCAGTCCAGTCGATCAGCTCCGATGTGAGTGGTTTAGAAAGTTCAGTGTATTCAGAAACATACTGGCGGCAATAATTCAAAAGACCCATTACTTGCCTTAGACCAGTGACCGTGTTTGGTTTTGGAAGTTCAATGATAGCTTTAACTCATTCAGGAGTGATTCGTCTGCCGTGCACACCCACAATTTGCCCCAAATAAGTCACTTCAGGCAGTGCTAGCTGTGCTTTCTTCAAGTTCACTTTGAATCCCCCGTTTTGGAGGGCATTCAAAACAGTCTGTACAGCAATCAAATGTTTGAACTTGGTTGGACTAGCAATTAAAATGTCATCCACATATTGTAGGACAACAGATCCGTCATATTCTTACCGGATTGATGAAGGATGCTAGTACCTGATGAAACAGTGTGGGTGAGTTGCAGAAACCTTGTGGCAAACGACTCCATGTCCATTGGCGACCCCTGCTGGTGAAAGCAAATCTGCCTTGGTCCTCCTTGGCTAGGGGACAAATCCAAAAACCGTTAGAAATGTGTAAAGCAGTAAAAAGACAATGTTCAGATCCTATCTCATGTAGGATAGTTGCGGGGTTGGCCACCAGAGGGTGCATTTTCTCAGACACTGAATTCAGAGAAGTGTAATCAATACTCAAACGCCAGCTCCCATCCGGCTTTTTGACAGGCCACATGGGAGAGTTAGTGGGAGAGGAGCAGGGAATCACAATCCCCCGTTTGCATAGTTCATCTACAACAGTGTCAGCTCCATCTCGAGCCTAATTTTTCAAAGGATATTGTCTTCTGGCTTCGTGCAAAGGACCTGGGATGCTCAGTGGCTGAATCTGTGCTAAACCACAATCATATTTATCTTTTGCCCATACATCAGGAAATTTGGAAATTATAAACTTCCACTCAGGGCGAGTTTCAGTTCGAATAGCAGGTTCAGCCACTGCACATCTCTGCTCATGGTGGGGACCACTCTGAGATAAGCGAATTGTTTCATTGCAGCCAAGCACTAGCTTATCTTGAGAAAGTAAAACATCAGCTTCGAGTTCTTTCAGAATGTCAACACCGATTAGAGTCCCTACAGTATTTCTCCCTACCCAAAATTCAGTCCAATATACTTTTTCAGAGTTAGAAATGGTTAGAGGGACAGGAACAGATTTATGATATACATTTGTGCCATTTAGACCTTCTATGTACAAAGTTTCAGAAGTGATCTCAAGATCGAGATCTGTAATTGATACAGTCGCGCCCATGTCAATCAAAATAAGGCATACTTCACACTCATCATCGGCTAGCTGGAATACAAAATGAAATGTTAAGAAGATTGCTAGAGACTGATCACCTCAGACCACATTCATCTTCATTGTGTTTTTTTTTTTCAATGAAAGTGAATGGTGACTGAGACTGAACGCTCTTTGGCCTTGATCACTGATAAAGTGTCTCAGTGTTCCCTGCTATCAAAATAGAACTGCATTTATTTTTCTGTCAGGCAAGCTGAGAGCACACACACACACTTTTTCCCAGAAAATCTTATCACATTTCACAGTCTCATTTTTCACAGTATTTTCTGCTTTTTCACAAACAGCCTCGAAACCCTTACTCAAACTACACAGATCACAGCCGACTTCCTGCCCAATAATTTTTGCCACTCTATCACGCTGGGCAATCAAACTAGACCATCCGTCCATCACATTTGGAATTGCCTCTTCATGGCTTAAAGGTATACCACCCAGTTTACAAATCCATGAATAGGCAAACATGGATAGATATTTGGCCCTATCAGTGTCTTTTTTGTTCTGCAGCCAGTCAATCTGCTGCATGACTTTCCAATCAGAATCAAACCCCTGACTGACCATTGTCTTAATGAGCTGTGCACATTTCTTTGATTTGAGCTCGTCAGAGCAGAGCTGTGTACAGCGTGTGCCCTGCTCGTTTTGGTCAGAACTACTCAGAAAATTCTCTATCAGTCATTTTTCTTGGTCACAGTTGAAAATCACTACCGAAAAGATTTTAGCAGCAAATATTTTACGCAGATAAATTAACTATAGCAGCAACAATACTGGATTTCTACACAATACACCACAAAGTATTCTTCACAAACATCCTGGTCACATATACTGATCCATACCAATTCGGGTCACAATTTATTTATTTACTTGGGACCGCTCCTGATGCATCCCTGGCAAAACAATCCCTATTGTATTTTATTTTATTTTATACCTAATATCTGAATCCCTAACTGCCTGATTTACTAAGCTCGGGTACCCCTATCTGAGGTGGAAGAGATTGAGCAGGTTTACGGTGCCACTGGACCTCCCGTCCAGGGACGCACTCTGCCGGGGTGGTGCTACACCAATGCCCACCTGGGCACCCCACAGAGCACGTTTCACTTGCGCTGTTTGCTGTTTTAACCCTTAACAGCTCTCTCAGCGACTTCTTATACTCTCAATAGTATAATTAAATTACTCTTCACTCGCCTCGTCGGAGTGAAGCTCTCCCGCTCCCCTTCAAAATCTCTTCCAGTCAGACAGACCTAACAATTAATAAAAGCTTCCTACCTTGTTTGCTGATTTGCCAGAGATGTCACCACGGAGTGATTGCCCGCATCCTCCACCAAACTGTTAGGGGTATAACAGTTATGACCCAGACCAGATATGGAGAAAGAAAACCAGGAGTCGAGAAATTCAATTAAAGAATCAAAATTTACTGAAGAATAGTTTGCAGTGAAATTGGTAGAGCCAGCATCCAAGACTCACGAGGAGATCGAAAGCTAACTCGTACCTTACACAAAATCTTACATCAATTATACCATTTGCAAGGACGTACATTCCATTATTTTACTCCTGATTGGCTAAAAGAACATAAAGTCACAACATATAGATAGTTAAATGGCCTATCAACATTAATCAGCGCACTTGTCGTCTGCGCCCGAGATTTACGTCTGAAGTGACCTCGCAGATGGTCGCGGGGCGTCTTCGAGTCGGCCTGGTGTGCATCCCTGGTTCAAAACCTAGGTAGAAGGTCAAACGCACACACAAAACACTGACGAACGACAGTCCTTCTCTGGGCACAAGACAGCTAGAGCACACATTATCAGGCCATTTAAACCAAAACAGAGAGATAAAATATTAACTCCTCGGGCAGAGGAGAGGGTTGAAATAACATACATTTCTTCCCTAAAGAAATAATAATAGAAAATCACACTTCTACTATTCAGGTAGTATTGCATAGGACTTTAAACCATATACTTAATCATAGAAAAGTTAACAATCAAACACAAAATACATCTGGAACACATGTTTAACGCATTCCCCCTGACCCCCTCCCCTGAGAGGCTGGACAGCGTCACAAATAAGCTTATCCCCCAAAAGACCTTCAGCCGACGTGCAGGACAGAGAGACTCTGGAATGTTCCTAAAAGAGACTAATTAACATTCAACACACATATGATTCAAAGTATATTTCAATTATGCATAAGAAAATAGAATTGATTATGTGATCATGCATATAGTTAATTCATCACTTTATTAAAGAAGTTAAGCAACAGAATACAGATAGATATTGATATAAAAGGATATATATATATATATATATATATATATATATATGTATTGATATATCTGAAGAGCCAAGGGATTTTGACCCTCACCCTTCAGTGGTAACCCTCGAACACCGTGGTGGACACTGGTGGTCAGGGAAGCCGTCCGACTGAAGAAAGAGGCCTTCCGGGATTTGTTGTCCCAGAGGTCTCCGGAGGCAGTTGCAAGGTACCGACAGGCCCGAAGGGCTGCGGCCTCGGCCGTGAGGGAGGCAAAGCAGTGGGTGTGGGAAAAGTTCGGAGAAGCCATGGAGAAGGACTTTCGGTCTGCACCAAAGTGCTTCTGGAAAACCGATCCGCCACCTTAGGAGGGGAAGCGGGGAACCATTCAAGCTGTATACAGCAAAGATGGGACGCTGTTGACCTCAACCGAGGAGGTTATTGGGCGGTGGAAGGAACACTTTGAAGAACTCCTAAATCCCAACACGTCCTCTATGGTAGAGGCAGAGCCAGAGGATGATGGGGAATCAGATTCTATTTCCCTGGGGGAGGTCACTGAGGTAGTCAAACAACTCCGCAGTGGCAAAGCCCCGGGGATTGATGAGATCCGACCAGAAATGCTGAAAGCTTTGGATGTGGAGGGGATGTCATGGATGACACGCCTCTTCAACATTGCGTGGAAATCTGGGACAGTGCCTAAGGAGTGGCAGAACGGGGTGGTGGTTCCCCTCTTCAAAAAGGGGGATTAGAGAGTGTGTGCAAACTACAGGGGTATCACACTTCTCAGCCTCCCTGGTAAAGTTTACTCCAAGGTGCTGGAGAGGAGGGTTCGGCCGATTCTCGAACCTCGGATTGAAGAGGAACAATGCGGTTTTCGTCCTGGCCGTGGAACGACGGACCAGATCTTTACTCTCGCAAGGATCCTGGAGGGGGCCTGGGAGTATGCCCATCCGGTCTACATGTGTTTTGTGGATCTGGAGAAGGCGTATGACTGGGTCCCCCGGGAGAGACTGTGGGAGGTGCTGCGGGAGTACGGGGTGGGGGGTCCCTTCTTAGGGCGATCCAATCCCTGTACGTCCAAAGCGAGAGCTGTGTCCGGGTCCTCGCACGCAGTCGAGTTCATTCCATGTGGGGGTTGGTCTCCGCCAAGGCTGCGCTTTGTCACCAATCCTGTTTGTGATATTCATGGACAGGATATCAAGGCGTAGTCGGGGTGGGGAAGGTGTGCGGTTCGGTGGGCTGGGGATCTCATCGCTGCTTTTTGCAGATGATGTTGTCTTCATGTCATCATCGGTCCGTGACCTTCAGCTCTCACTGGATCGCTTGGCAATCGAGTGTGAAGCAGCTGGGATGAGGATTAGCACCTCTAAATCTGAGGCCATGGTTCTCAGCAGGAAACCGATGGAGTGCGTACTCCAGGTAGGGAATGAGGTTTTGCCCCAAGTGAAGGAGTTCAAGTACCTCGGGGTCTTGTTCATGAGTGAGGGGACAATGGAGCGGGAGGTTTGCTGGAGAATCGGGGCAGCGGGGGCGGTATTGCACTCGCTATATCGCACCGTTGTCACGAAAAGAGAGCTGAGCCGAAAGGCAAAGCTCTCGATCTACCGGTCAATTTTTGTTCCTACCCTCACCTATGGTCATGAAGGTTGGGTCATGACCGAAAGAACTAGGTCAGCGAGTACAAGCGGCCGAAATGGGCTTCCTCAGAAGGGTGGCGGGCTTCTCCCTTAGAGATAGGGTGAGGAGCTCAGTCATCCGTGAGGAGCTCGGAGTAGAGCTGCTGCTCCTTTGCGTTGAAAGGAGTCAGTTGAGGTGGTTTGGGCATCTGGTAAGGATGCCCCTGGCCGCCTCCCTAGGGAGGTGTTTCAGGCACGTCCAGCTGGGAGGAGGCCTCGGGAAGACCCAGGACTAGGTGGAGAGATTACATCTCCACACTGGCCTGGGAACGCCTCGGGGTCCCCCAGTCAGAGTTGGTTAATGTGGCTCGGGATGGGGAAGTTTGGGGCCCCCTGCTGGAGCAGCTGCCCCCGCAACCCGACTTCGGATAAGTGGTTGAAGATGGATGGATGGATGGATGGATATATATATATATATGTATGTGTGTGTGTGTGTGTGTGTGTGTGTATATAAACACACCGATCAGCTCAGCTACAACATTAAAACCACCTGCATAATATTGTGTAGGTCCCCCCTCGTGCTGCCAAGAATGCCAATCAGCATCTCAGAATAGCATTCTGAAATGCTATACTTCTCACCACAATTGTAAAGAGTGGTTATCTGAGTTACCGTAGACTTTGTAAATTCAAACCAGTCTGGCCATTCTCTGACCTCTCTCATCAACAAGGCATTTCCGAACTGCTGCTCAGTGTAGTGCATAAAATCATGCATATGGTCAGAAGCTTCAGTCAATGTTCAAATCAACCATCTGAAATTGGAAAATCTCAGTGATTTAGACTGTGGTATGATTGTATGTGCCAGATGGGCTGCTTTGAATTTTTCTGTAACTGCTGATCTCCTGAGATTTTCACACACAACAGTCTCTAGAATTTACTCAGAATGGTACAGAAAATAAAAAACACCAAATGAACAGCAGTTATGTGGACAGAAATGCCTTATTGATGAGAAAGCATGACCATCACTTTGGAATAGGGTAAATCTGGACTCATCAGACCACATTACATTTTTCCATTTCTCCACAGTCCAATCTTTATGATTGGCCTCACTAAACTAGGCTTTCTTGTGGCCTCACAGCTGTTTAGTCCCAATTCTGTAAATTCTCGTCGCATTGTGCATGTGGAAATGCTCTTACTCACTATTAAACATAGCCGTGTGTTCTACTGCCGATTTTTTACAATGTTATTTCACCAAGCGTTTTAGTAATCTCAGATCATGATCATTCAAATTTTTTCAGACCACATTTCTTCCGCAAAGCTGATGGTTCACCACTACCTTCCAGATTTTTTTTTGTGTTGGACAGTCCTTAACCCATTTCCAGCGATCACCATCACCTTAGTCGTTTTCTTTGCTTGATGCAGGTCAATAATCTGCCCCATCTGAAACACAGTAACCTCTTTTCCATGACCACGGGATACATCGTCCAACATATATATATATATTAGGGCTGTCGATTTAACGCGTTAATAACGTGCGATTAATTTGACAAAAATTCACGTGATAAAAAAATTAACGCACTTTAATCGCAATGCTTAACTGAGAAATGCAAGCTTGTAGTACTACCTGTATACACCAGAGGGCAGTAATTGAAATTTCAGCTGTGTGAGCAACACACAGTTTATACAGTGAAGAAAACAATTTCTTGCGTTCAAAACACTGCACAAATGCGATTTTTAAGGGATCTTAAGATGTGTTTAAAGATTGACTATTAAACTATATTTAACTCAACACAGTGACCTAAACATTTTATTTTTATGACGCAACACACCAGAGACGCGACACAAGCATGTCTGACGCAGGTCGTACGGTCTTTAGCTCATACATATTTAATTACCAACGAGGTTAAGGAGGTGTCCTTTAAACTGTTACACCGTTTTTACCCAGTCAATATTTATTTAAGAAACATGCTCCCTGAAATAGATCCACTTTGCTCCTTCTGTAATGCTGTAGATGAAAAGTTTGTTTGTTTGTACGTACCTCTATTTTAACTAGTTTTTCTTTGCTTTATAAAGACGTTTTATTTGGTTTTCATAGATTTGATAACTTAAGTATATATTTTCTGATTAATTTGTTTATTTTTAATACATACGTGTAGATTTATGTCTATAAAGCACTTTGCACTTTGTTTCTAAAGACTAATAAAATAATATTTAAATACTTTTTTTACTTTTTACCTCTAACAACTCCAAAGCATTGAAAACCATTACACTATGTAATGAATATAATGTCTTGGCATTTTTGTAAAATATATCTGTAGTATTGTGTACTATGTATACCCCTGGCTTGTTTCTATAACGCAGGTGTAAATTGACGGGTCCCTAAACAAACCATCACAATAAATCTCCAACTGATTGACAAATTCACTTGTGAAATGGATTGCTGTGAACTGTGTGCCAATGATTGACTTATGATCAATAATATGGTAGTAAACAATACATTGTATTCTAAAGCCACTTTTTGAATGGTCTTATTAATGATGAACTCTTCTGCCACATGAATGTAATGCATTTTACTTATCTGAACATTTTGTATTATATATATATATATATATATATATATACACTCACCTAAAGGATTATTAGGAACACCATACTAATACTGTGTTTGACCCCCTTTCACCTTCAGAACTGCCTTAATTCTACGTGGCATTGATTCAACAAGGTGCTGAAAGCATTCTTTAGAAATGTTGGCCCATATTGATAGGATAGCATCTTGCAGTTGAAGGAGATTTGTGGGATGCACATCCAGGGCACGAAGCTCCCGTTCCACCACATCCCAAAGATGCTCTATTGGGTTGAGATCTGGTGAATGTGGGGGCCATTTTAGTACAGTGAACTCATTGTCATGTTCAAGAAACCAATTTGAAATGATTCGAACTTTGTGACATGGTGCATTATCCTGCTGGAAGTAGCCATCAGAGGATGGGTACATGGTGGCCATAAAGGGAAGGACATGGTCAGAAACAATGCTCAGGTAGGCCGTGGCATTTAAACGATGCCCAATTGGCACTAAGGGGCCTAAAGTGTGCCAAGAAAACATCCCCCACACCATTACACCACCACCACCAGCCTGCACAGTGGTAACAAGGCATGATGGATCCATGTTCTCATTCTGTTTACGCCAAATTCTGACTCTACCATCTGAATGTCTCAACAGAAATCGAGACTCATCAGACCAGGCAACATTTTTCCAGTCTTAAACTGTCCAATTTTGGTGAGCTCTTGCAAATTGTAGCCCCTTTTTCCTATTTGTAGTGGAGATGAGTGGTACCCGGTGGGGTCTTCTGCCGTTGTAGCACATCCGCCTCAAGGTTGTGCGTGTTGTGGCTTCACAAATGCTTTGCTGCATACCTCGGTTGTAACGAGTGGTTATTTCGGGCAAAGTTGCTCTTCTATCAGCTTGAATTAGTCGGCCCATTTTCCTCTGACCTCTAGCATCAACAAGGCATTTTCGCCCACAAGACTGCCGCATACTGGATGTTTTTCCCTTTTCACACCATTCTTTGTAAACTCTAGAAATGGTTGTGCGTGAAAATCCCAGTAACTGAGCAGATTGTGAAATACTCAGACCGGCCCGCCTGGCACCAACAACCATGCCACGCTCAAAATTGCTTAAATCACCTTTCTTTTTCTGACATTCAGTTTGGAGTTCAGGAGATTGTCTTGACCAGGACCACACCCCTAAATGCATTGAAGCAACTGCCATGTGATTGGTTGATTAGATAATTGCATTAATGAGAAATTGAACAGGTGTTCCTAATAATCCTTTAGGTGAGTGTGTATATATATATATATATATATATATATATATATATATATATATATATATATATATATATATATATAATTTGTTTTATATTTAAAGATAATTAAAGTATATAGTAATAGTATAGTAATAAATTATAATTATTTCATCATTATATATTTAAATATTGTTATATGACGGGCTTTCTCAGCAAATATTTGTATATGCGATTAATCGGGACACCGTGTAATTAATTCGATTACAAATTGTAATCGATTGACAGCCCTAATATATATATATATATATATATAATAATATACATGCAATAGTACATGTATCCGAACCAAATGGATATAGGGGGTTCAGTATGGTACTGTAACGGTTACCTTGTCTAGTTTCTCCGTTGCCCTTTGTTTGTCATGTTCTGTCACTTTTGTAATTCCATAGTTTTCACTTTTGTCCCTTGTTTTATTCCATAGTCTCCTTGTCAGCGTTCGTGTTCTCTGTCATTGATTTCACCTGTCCCTCGTTAACTTGCCTTTTGCCTCTGTTTATTCCCTCGTCATCTTGTTGGAGTTCTGTCTGTTCATTGGTCCCCTTTTCCTGTGTTCATGTATTTATATCCTGGTTTTTGGTTCAGTCCTTGTCTTTCGTTGATTGTATGTGAACGTAGTTGTATCCTGTTGATGTTCGCTCCCATGCCTGTGTTCCCGTGTTTCCAGTTCCTGTGTTTTCGTGTTTTGTTTTCATTTTGCCCATCGTGGTAGTTTTGTTTGTTCAAACCTGTTCGTTTCCATTCATGTCAAATAAACCCCGCATTTGGATCCTCATCCCTTGTCTGACTCCGTCCTCAATCGTGACAGAACGAAAGACCATACATGGATCCAGCGGGTTTTTTCAATGAGCTGACCCAAGCGGATCTGTCGATCCGCGAATACACCTATTTTTTCGTCACCGTGGCCAGCATCGGCGGATGGAGTGAGGAAGCACTGAAAGCGGCATACCGAGTCGGCCTGCCTACGCGCCGGGGGCAAGAGCCGCCCGGCACCGAGGGTTACACCTGGCGGGAGTACGTCGATTTGATCTTGTCGACTTTCGCAGCTGACGAACCTCCCCTCTCGATCCCGGGTGTGCTCTCCACGGGTATCGACACCTCCACGCTGCCAGCTTGGTCCGCTCCAGAGCCGGTGTGCCCAGCCTCCTCTGTTCCCGAGCCGGTGTGCTCAACTTCGCCCGCCCTAGCGCCAGCGCGCTCAACTTCGTCTGCCCGGAGGAGGGAGAGAAGACGGGCTTCCGCCTCCCGGTCCACGCATGTCACTGTGAGCGAGCCAGAGCCCACGCATGTCACGGTGAGCGAGCCAGAGCCCACGCATGTCACTGTGAGCGAGCCTGAGTCCTCGTCAGCCACGGTCAGCGAACCCAAGCCAGCGCATACCACGGTCACCCAGCCAGTACCTGTCGCCTCAGAGGTCAGTGAGCCAGTGCCTGCAGCCCTGACCGTTCCTGAGCCAGTGCCTGTAGCCTCGACCATCCCTGAGCCAGCGTCTGTAGCCTCGACTGTCCCTGAGCCAGCGTCTGCAGCCTCGACCGTTCCTGAGCCAGCGTCTGCAGCCTCGACCGTCTCAGAGCCAGCGCCTGAAGCCTCGACCGTTCCTGAGCCAGCGCCTGTTGCCTCGACCGTTCCTGAGCCAGTGCCAGCAGCCATGACCGTCCCAGAGCCAGTGCCAGCAGCCATGACCGTCCAAGAGCCAGTGCCAGTAGCCATGACCGTCCAAGAGCCAGTGCCAGTAGCCATGACCGTCCAAAAGCCAGCGCCAGTGGTCGTGCCCGTCCTAGATTCAGCTCCTCCCGAGCCTCCTAGGGCTCCGCCTCTCAAGTCTCCCGAGCTTTCCAGAGCTCCGCCTTCCGAACTTTCCAGAGCTCTGCCTCCTGAGCCTCCTACGGCTCTGCCCTCAGAGACTCCAGTGCCTTCTAGAGTTCCGCCTCTAGTGTATTCCATGGCTCCGCCTCCTGAGCCTCCTACGGCTCCGCCCCCGAGCCTCCTACGGCTCTGCTCCCAGAGACTCCAGAGCCTTCTAGGGCTTCGCCTCTAGAGCCTCCTACGGCTTCGCCTCCTGAGCCTCCAGAGCCTCCCTCGGCTCCGCCTCCTGAGCTTCCAGAGCCTCCCTCAGCTCCGCCTCCGGGACCTGTCCCTGTCCGATGGCCTCCTCCCAGGCTCCCTGAACCGGCCCCTGCTCTACGGCCATCTCCCAGACCACCAAGACCTGTCTCTGTCCGAAGGCCGCCTCCCAGGCCTCCTAGACTCGTCTCCGTCTTGTGGCCATCTCCCAGGCCTCCTCGACATGTCCCTGTCCTGTGGCCACCTCCCAGGGGCCCCGAACCGGTCCCTTTTTCTTGTCTGCCCCTTGTTGCCCCCTGGACTGCCTGTCTGCCCCTCGTTGCCCCCTGGACTGCCTGTCTGCCCCTCGTTGCCCCCTGGACTGTCTGTCTGCCCTTGGTTGCTCCCCTTGGTCTGTCTGCCCACCACAAGCTTCCCCCCCCAGTCAATGGACATTTGTTCTTCCTGTTTTTTGTTTTGTCACTTTTGAGCGTCTGGAATCCGCTCCTTTGAGGGGGGATTATGTAACGGTTACCTTGTCTAGTTTCTCCGTTGCCCTTTGTTTGTCATGTTCTGTCACTTTTGTAATTCCATAGTTTTCACTTTTGTCCCTTGTTTTGTTCCATAGTCTCCTTGTCAGCGTTCGTGTTCTCTGTCATTGTTTTCACCTGTCCCTCGTTAACTTGCCTTTTGCCTCTGTTTATTCCCTCGTCATCTTGTTGGAGTTCTGTCTGTTCATTGGTCCCCTGTTCCTGTGTTCATGTATTTATATCCTGGTTTTTGGTTCAGTCCTTGTCTTTCGTTGATTGTATGTGAACGTAGTTGTATCCTGTTGATGTTCGCTTCCATGCCTGTGTTCCCGTGTTTCCAGTTCCCATGTTTTGTTTTCATTTTGCCCATCGTGGTAGTTTTGTTTGTTCGTCCTCAATCGTAACAGGTACACGCAGTCACACGAATGATTGCATATCATGGCATGAGTGAAACCAAAATTAAAACAACATGCTATCTCTGTTTTTATATCTGCATCTCCCACTGAATGCGCTTAGATTCAATATACATATGGAACAGCCTTTCTGTGACCTTCTCTCAGTCGGAACAGGAGTAAGTTCATGAGGTTTATATTCCTTAGCTCGCTTGTGCACCACTATAAGCTTGCCACATGGGCTTAGAGAGTTGGCAGCTACTGTTCGCATGGCATGATGGTATTCGTCCCAATTGGGTCATTACTCATCATCGAAGCATCCTTTGAAAGGGAATGTATTGGTTACGAACGTAACCTTGGTTCCCTAAGAAGGAACGATATGTTGCGTGGCTGACTATACACTGTAGTTGCTGCATAGGCTTGTCCCTGTTGCAGAAAACCTATTGCACCAAGTTTTCACCTATATGGAGCCTATGGCGTGGCTCCCCATGGGCGTCGGTTTAGCGCAAATATCCAATAAATTGCCTTAATTTTATACAAGCTTCAGACAATGTGAACATAGACCAAATTGTGTCATTATGCAATGTCTCGTTCCTTCTCAGGTAACCAAGGTTACATTCATAACCGAGATGTTTTGTATTGTAATTTCATTGAAGAAATATGCATAGTGCAGTCATGTATAAATGAGCCTTCACAATAAGAATTGTTGCCCTTCAGGCACTGTGTTTTCAAAATAAAGAATTTAAAGAAAGATTCTTTGTTTTCACTGTTGTACCGAAACTGTACTGAACCATGACCCCATAGCCCGTACTTACCGAACCATGAATTTAGTATACTGTTGCAGCCCTAATATATGCAGTATATATATATATATATATATATATATATATACACTGCATATATATATATATATATTGCATATATTAGGGCTGCAACAGTATACTAAATTCATGGTTCGTAAGTACTGGCTATGGGGTCATGGTTCAGTACAGTTTCGTACAACAGTGAAAACAAAGAATCTTTCTTTAAATTCTTTATTTTGAAAACACACATATATATATATATATATATATATATATATATATATATATATATATATCACATTACATTTCCTAATCAAGCCCATCCAATACAAAGACGGGTAGTGTTGTTGTGGCTGATTTTTTGTTTACGCGAGACACCTTGTCAATATGCATTGGCCACCTGGGGGGGTGTATAGTACAAATGACATGTCTAACTAGCAGCAGGTTACAATTAATTGAGACTCTACCCTTATTATTTAGATTTTTTTGTTGAAAATTGTTGTCATCTTATTGCTAATGAGCTGCCAAGGTCATTGCTAAACAGCACTTGAAATGAAATGCACAGAGACAAGCAATCCAGCTTTTACTACTAGTTGCTTGAGACAAAATAATTATCAGTAGTTTTATCATGAATCGTTGGCAGCACATATTGTGTGTACAGTTCACTGAAACTACACAGTCAATCACTACTTTCAGATGTGTAAAGGGACTTGGATTAAACGGCAATGAATTTCAGTCAAAATGTCTTTTAGGTTTTTTTTTTTTCTATTAGAGTAAGATGAAGGCTCTTCCAAACAGAAGGCAGCTGCACGCTAAGATCCCTTGTTTTGTATCCTTCACAAATGGCAATCCCACTAAAATGTAATTTACTACAAAAAATAAATAAAACAAGTTAAGTCTAATTTAAATGTGTTAAAAGTGTGTGCTACACATTTTTTCACTTATTAAAGTATGTTGTTAGTTTAGCAACATGCTCATTTCAAACTGTTCAAACCAGATAAGCCAATCCCAGCAAGTGAGGGGAAATAATAAATACATTTACAATATATTTAATTCAATACTCCAAAGCATTGATTCAAATAGATCTAATAAAAATTATATACCTATTCCAATATTTAGTGTATATTTTTTGTGCTTATTAGAGTAACAGATTGTTATCTTACACCTCATGGTAAACTCTTTTGCAATCAACTGTTATTGTTAACAATGCTATCAGTCACTTATTTAACCTGGTCTCATATCACATTACTATTCATGCATTTTTGCAAAATAATTATTTTGGTACGTATCAAGGTTTTTTCTTGGTGAAATGAATACCAGAAGTGCTACAACAATTACTTTTATTCAGTTTCACACTAAGTATGAGAAAAACATCAGATTATCAGTTCATTAACACTTTTCACTCTGTCCCTCACAAGGTTTTTCCCTTCTTCAAGAATGAAAAATGCTAGAGTAAATAATCTATGTCCTTTGATTAAGATTTGGGTCGAATTTCATGGAAAATATACGAGTTGTGCTCTGTGGTGCGGCAGAAATTAGCTGGGCACAGTCGACAGACGCCAAGTGGCAACAGTGTGCGTACCTTCATTGAAAACAGTTGTTTCGAATTATTGGTTCCATATTGTCCATCATATGCGTCCGATGTGTGTTTTTTTCAGCAAGGTAGGTTTTGGAAAAGAGCTGCAGTCATTATGTGGTGTTTGTTTTAGCAGAATATTTAACATTAATGGGAAGAACAGTAGTAGAACATCAAGCCATGTCCTTGCACATCTCCCAATTATGAGGAAACATTCATTCAAGCAAACTAACAGACATTTTAAACTTAGAATCTCAAGAAAGGCCACTAAAGCCACTGAAGAAGACTGATCTTTTAAAAACTTCACTGAAGCTAACCAATGTACTTTACTATGCCAATATTATTCCTGCACTCCAGCACCTCAACATAAAGAACTGTTTCAAATGATGATGCTTGAGTCTGTGTGTGTGTAATGAAGTGAGCACAGCGCACCGTTATGTCAGACACTTGGCTTTGAGCTGTCAAACAGAGAAAGAACAGCTACTCTCCTCTCATTGTTAAAGCACTGTACTCTTCTGAAAGCCCAGCCTCATTATGTCCAGTCAATGCTTTAGCCACTCTACAGTCTGAGACACACTGCACCGACCCTACAGCTCTCATGAAACAATGCATTTCCTCTTTACTTTGAAGAAGGACCACTGAACGATACTTATGGTTGCTTTATTATTTTTTGATAAATGTGAAAAAGTAGAGCTGTCAATTGATTAAACTTCTTATCAGATTAATTTCATCATATAATTAATGATTATATACAGTAAATGATATATATATATATCTATCTATATATATATATATATATATATATATATATATATATATATATATATATATATATATATATAGTATAAAGTCTTGGACTTCAGTGCGATTCATGCCATTCATCACAATTAATAAGACACCCTATGCCTACGGACATCATATATCACCACACATCACAGACAAATAATAGTAACAATTTACATTTTTAAAACATGTCCACACATGAAAGCCAAAACCAAGGAGGTCTAATACCTATCTAATAATATTTGTGGTCTAAATGTTGCTTGCAAACGTTTTTGTTTCGTAAGTGTACACGGATACTTTTCAAACTTAAACTGACACTGAATGCTCAAGCAGCCTAATTTACACTTGATGTTAATAAAGCAGCCTAATAAACTCCTGATGTTACTATAACAATGCAAAAAGCACTTCCAATTTACTTGAAGTTAAAATCAGCCCTCCTTTCCTGTTTACATCTCAGGTTTATAAATCCATAAAGATGTCTTTCTAAATGGCGATAACGGCAGTGATGACGATCTCCCGCTCTTCGCTTTCAAATTACGTACATCACTTTCTCTATTTGACAGCTCAAAGCCTCACTCAAGGCCAGCTAGATGGCCTCGACAGGGACATATCCTAAAAACCACATGAACCAAGAATAAATAAATCTGATTGTGTGATGAATCTGACTTCAGATGCCTATTCACTGCTGTGTTGAGGGATTCAGCAGAAATTCTGAAAGTTTGACGGGTGGAGCTCAGACTCGTGAACCAGTCATCATGCTTCACTTGTAAGGATCTAGGAATACATTCTGATTGAATAAACATTTGTTGTTTGCTATTCATTTTTAGATGAATTAGGAGTGGAAAGAGACAATATATATATATATATATATATATATATATATATATATATATATATATATATGTGGCAGCGGGGCGTGGTCAAGCGCCTGTCCGGGGGACCACCGTCCCCAGCTCCATCACAGGGCATTGATCCCGAGTTTCGGCACCAGTGTAAGGGGGTTAAGATGGGCAAGGAGGAGACGAAGACATAATACTCTTCTCAATGGCCACAGCAGTGCTCACAATTCTTATACTTAATATCAACATAAATTTCTCAATTAACATGTAGTCCATTCTCTGGTTCTCTGAACACGTCAACACTAGACCGACGTGTGTCACTCTCTCTCTCGTCCGGAGGTTTTGTGGCCGTTTTTATGCCGCTCTCCCCATGCTTACTGAAATTATTGACAGGTGTTAGACATAATTTTGCTCAGGTGCAAGCGCACTTACCGCTTTCTCCCCCCGGACGGGCGCTTGACCACGCCCCCGCTGCCACAATATATTTCACACTTGCGGCCAATAGTTTGGAATAATGTACAGAATTTGCTCTTATTGGTACTTTTATTCACCAAAGTTGCATTCAACTGATCACAATGTATAGTCAGAACATGATAATGATGTGAAAAATTACTATTACAATTTGAAAAAAAAAAACTTCAACTACTTTATAGAGTTCTCATCAAAAAATACTCCACATGCAGCAATGAAAGCTTTGCAGATCTTTGGCATTCTAGCTGTCAAGTTTGTCCAGTTACTCAGATGGTATTTCCTTGCCATAGATGTGGCTGTCTTGTCGGGCACTTCTCACGCACCTTACAGTCTAGCTGATCCCACAAAAGCTAAATGGGTTTAAGATCCATAACGTCTAGGTTACGTATGTAACCTCCGTTCCCTGATGGAGGGAACGAGACGTTGTGTCAGAGAAGCGACACTAGGGGTCTCTCTTGAGCGCCGATATTCACCTCTGGACTATGAAAAAAGGCCAATGAGAGTTGGCAACCAGTATTTGCATGTCCCGCCCCCAGACATACGGGTATTTAAGCGGCGCAAATACGGGAGTTCATTCATGATTTTTCTGAGGAGCCGGAAATGGTCCGGCCACAACAGTGGCTCGGCTCAGCGACATGGCAGGGGAGACACAACGTCTCGTTCCATTCATCGGGGAACAGAGGTTACATACGTAACCTAGACGTTCCCCTTCTGTCGCTCTCTCCACGCTGTGTCAGAGAAGCGACACTAGGGGTCCACTTATAAAAGTGCCATGCGCTGAGTCGTGTACGTGAACTGCTGATACAGGAGCGAGCAGGTATTCTTACGTGCAGGACGACCAACTGTATCAGGCTGAACGTACCCTTCCCCAATGCCCCATTTAAGCCATCAGGATTCCTTATCGTTACCCTGGAGGAGGGAACAAGGTGCTGGCCGCCAACCTGGGAACGGGCCAAGCCTGGCCGGGCCTCTTTTCTCTCTATGTTTCTCGCATTGAGGGAAGCGGGTCTTACACGCATTGAGGGAAGGGGGTCTTAGCCCTTATTCAGGGCAGAGAAGACCCTGCAGAGGCCACGCCTACCCGAGAGGGGAGGCAAGTTTAAGTGGCAAAACCATCAGAGGCCTGCTTAGGGCCTATGTGGAAAAGACGGTGCGGTGGTGGATCCAGCCTCATAGAGGGGGGAACATACAGCACGGCAACCGAGGCAGCCATGACTGCCTAAGGGAAACATGGGAGTCAGCTCGCCAGAGGGGACAGAACCGTGGTGTTACACACAGTGGGAGTCCGAAGGAGGCCTTACCTGTGGAGCACCTATACCAGTACAGGGTAGCTTGCGGTACCTGCAGTGGCTTGGGTCAGCGAGTTCCTCCGCTGAACTGCGACCCACGAGGGCTAGGGAGGAATCAACCAGTGTCCCAAACCTGAGATCTCCTGGGAATGAAGGCGCACTGTTTCCCCTGGTTAGGGGGAAGGGCGCTAGGTGCAAGCGATTTACCTGGTCAGATAGTGGGCGTGCCACCGAGTTCTACGGGCTCGGTACCTGAGAAAACACGGGACGATACTGACTCAACTCAGAGATTGTAGAATCTCGCAAAAGTGTTAGGTGTTGCCCAGCCCGCTGCTCTACAAATGTCTGCTAGGGCAGTGCCCCTAGCCAGTGCCCATGAGGACGCAACACTCCTGGTGGAGTGAGCTCGGACCCGCAAGGGGGGGACACGGCCTGAGTGTGATAAGCCAGGGAAATGGCGTCGACAACCCAGTGGGCGAGTCTCTGCTTGGAGACAGCTTTCCCTTTCTGCTGTCCCCCAAAGCAGATGAAGAGCTGCTCAGAGCGTCTGGTGCTCTGTGTGCGGTCCAGATAAATACATAAAGCACGTACTGGATACAGCAGTGAAAGGGCTGGGTCTGCCTCCTCCCGGGGCAGCGCTTGCAGGTTCACCACCTGATCCCTGAAGGGCGTGGTAGGAACCTTGGGCACATAGCCCGGTCGCGGTCTTAGGATCACGAAAGTATCTGCCGGACCGAACTCCAGGCAAGCGTCCCTAACAGAGAACGCATGCAGGTCCCCGACCCTCTTGATGGAAGCGAGCGCGATCAGCAGGGCAGTCTTGAGAGAGAGGGCCCTGAGTCCAGCTGAGTCAAGCGGCTCGAAGGGGGGTATCTGGAGTCCCGTAAGGACGACCGAGAGATCCCAGGAGGGGAACAGGTTAGGCCGGGAGGGAGTTATCTTCCGGGCAACTTTTAGGAACCTGACGATTAAGTCGTGCTTACCAAGAGACTTGCCGTCTACTGTGTCGTGGTGGGCCGCGATAGCGGCGACATACACCTTGAGGGTGGAGGGGGACAGGCTCCTCTCCAGCCTCTCCTGAAGAAACACGAGCACTGACCTAACTGCGCACTTCTGCGGGTCTTCGGCTCGGGAAGAACACCAGTCCGCGAACAGACGCCACTTTAGAGTGTAGAGATGCCTGGTCGAAGGGGGCTCTGGCTTGATTGATTGTATCTATGACGGTCGGTGGTAGGCCGGCTAGATCTTCCGCATCCCGTCCAAGGGCCAGACGTGGAGGTTCCAGAGGTCTGGGTGCGGGTGCCAGAGCATGCCCCGTCCCTGAGAAAGAAGGTCCTTCCTCAGGGGAATTCGCCAGGGAGGGGCTGTCGTGAGGAGCGTGAGGTCCGAAAACCAAGTCCGGGTAGGCCAGTAAGGGGCTACAAGAATGACTTGCTCCTCGACCCTGACCTTGCATAGCACCTGTGCAAGAAAGCTCACTGGGGGGGGATGCGTACTTGCGCAGCCCCGCAGGCCAGCTGTGTGCCAACGCGTCTGCCCCGAGCATACGCCCTGTCCGGGCATACCAGAGCGGGCAGTGGGAGGTTTCTTGGGAGGCAAACAGGTCTACCTGAGCCTTGCCGAACCGGTCCCAAATCAGCTGGACCGACTGGGGCTGGAGCCTCCACTCTCCGCCGGGCAAGCTTTGTCTTGACAGCGCGTCCGATATCACATTGAGGTTGCCGGGGATGTGAGTGGCGCGCAGAGACTTGAGTCGCTGCTGACTCCAAAGGAGGAGACGACGGGCGAGCTGTGACATGTGGAGGGAGCGTACTCCGCCTTGGCGGTTTATGTAGTCTACGACCGTGGTGCTGTCTATCCTGACTAGGACGTGTTTGTTTCCGAATTAACGGGAGAAACTTCTGCAGGGCCAGAAAAACAGCCAGCAGCTCTAGGCAGTTGATGTGCCAGCGCAGCGGACCTCGGTTCCACCGGCCTGCGGCTGCGCACCCGTTGCATACGGCACCCCAACCCAATTTGGAGGCGTCGGTTGTGACCAGAACGCGTCGGGACACCTGCAGCAAGGGTACTCCTGCCCTTAGGAAGCAGAGGTCTGTCCAGGGTTTGAAGGTTTGGCGGCAGGCAGAGGTAACGTTTATGTTGTGCATACCGCGGCGCCATGCTCGTCTCTGCAGCCAGCGTGACGGGTTGGGCAGTGAAAGCCACGCCTCTAAACTCCGTGCTAGGGGCACCAAGGGGACGGGTTTTTTGGACGTACCCGGCGGGGCTTCGCAGCGGTGCGGAACAGGTAACGCGGCGTCGGGAGGCAACGTGGCGTCCCGAGGCTCTGGTGCTGAGAATAAACTCAAAGCACTTACCTTGCTCCGCGCATCCGGCGGGGGGCGGGTTCGTGACTAAGGAGGGGGTCTGATGTTGGCGTCCTCTGGACTCCTCTGAACCGGCCGGCCGGGGAACAGTCATGGCGCTGAAGGCGGGGACACCGCGTCCATGGAGCCGGGACTGTTGAGGCCTGAAAGCAGAGTGCCGTGAGAACGGCATTTGCGGCCCATGTGCCCCAGAGACAAAGGAAATAGCTCTTTTATTGAGAATTTGGGTACCGCAGCCCGTGTTAGGGGGTGCGGCAAATGAAAAAACAAAGGATTCTCCTCCGGCCCTCCACCGGGGACGGAGCGGTCTTACCACCTCCGAGCTAACGTCTTGGGCTCTGGGTGCGTTGTCTCAGGAGCTCTGGGAGCCTTCCGGGTCCACGAGGGGTCCTTGAGACAGGGGGCGTGCGCTTCCCGTGGTTTGCTCGACGCTGGGGCTGAGAGCTGGGCCCGGGTTGAGGCGGAGCAGGGGCTTGCCTTCTGGCCGCGGGAGGACGCCCTCGGCGAGCAGACGGGGCATGGGCCGTGGCGGCAGGCTTGCGGCGAGGCATGATGTGAGAGATGGCCTCTGTCTGCTTCTTCACTGTGGAGAACTGCTGGGCAAAATCCTCGACGGTGTCGCCGAAGAGGCCGAACTGGGAGACAGGGGCGTTGAGGAAGCGAGTCTTGTTGACTTCACGCATCTCGACCATGTTCAGCCACAGTTGACGTTCCTGGACCACTAACGTGGCCATCGCCTGCGCGAGCGCTTGCGCTGTGACCTTCGTCGCTCTCAGGGCGAGGTCGGTCGCTGAGCGCAGTTCCTGCAGCGTGTCGGGATCAGGGCCACCCCCGTGCATGTCGCATAGTGCCTTGGCTTGGTGGACCTGCAGGAGAGCCATGGCATGCAGGGCGGAAGCGGCACGTCCGGTGGCGCTGTAGGCCTTCACTGTCAGCGAGGAGGTTGCTCTACAGGTCCGGGAAGGGAGTACGGTGCGACCTCGCCAGGTGGTAGGGGAACCGGGGCATAGATGGATCGCAAACGCCCTATCCACCTGGGGAATCGCCTCGTACCCATGGCGCTCCGCCGTCGAGGGTGGCAAGGGTGGACAAGCCTGTGGCGATGTGACTAGTGGAGAGGGGTGCTCTCCACGAAGACGTCAGCTCGTCATGCACTTCCGGGAAAAACGGGACCGGGGGGGGGCGAGGCTGTGAGCGGCACCCAGACCCCAGGAACCAGCCGTGATGGTTGTGGGGAGGATGGAGGGTTCCAATCCAAGCCCACGCTGTTGGCTGCCCGGGAAAGCATGTCAGTCATCTGTGCGTCAGCCTCAGCCTGGGCGTGCAGGCCCGAAAGCGGCAGCCCAGGGGAGTCCTCAGCATCAGATAACACGCCCTCCGATGCCGCGGCGAGCTCATCTGCTTCCATCGCAAGAGGGTCGGCAGACTGGCTGTGAGGCGAGTCACCACTGCCTCGAGCACGGAAGGGAATCAACGAGCGTGTCGGGGTGCGGGTGGTCCGAGGGGGCGTACCCGGCAGAGCTGCACCCGCTGCCATCCCCAAATCGCCTCCATTGCCAGCCGCATGTTCCTCAATCCCGTGGGAAGAAGGAGCGACACGGGGGGGCGGCTGGAGTGGCTTGCTCACGGTTGTAAGCAAGCCGCGACCGCAACGTTGTCATGGTCATGTTCTCGCAGTGAGAACATGAACCATCCACAAATGCTGCCTCGGTGTGTTCACTACCCAGACACACGAGACAGCGCCTGTGGCCGTCGGAAGCGGAGAGCACTCTACCGCATCCAGAAACAACACAGGGGCGGAAGGGCATCTTTATAAAGACGCGACCTTAAAAGGACGTTCAACGCCGCTGTGTTTTGCTCTTTTAGAGGAAATTACTCTTAAATAAAATCACTCTTTTAGGGAAAAAACTTGTGAGAGTTTTTAAATCTGCACTGTCGATGCGCCCAGGGACAGGAATGCACAGCCGTGCAAACAGGAGAAAGCCGCTGTTGTGCGCCGTAGAATCCAACAGCATGCAGCAGAGGGATAACAGGAACTCCGGGTGTACACGCAGCAGTTGCAGACACGACCATCGGCTACGAAGAAATTTTCTGAATGAACTCCCGTATTTGCGCCGCTTAAATACCCGTATGTCCGGGGGCGGGACATGCAAATACTGGTTGCCAACTCTCATTGGCCTTTTTTCATACTCCAGAGGTGAATATCGGCGCTCAAGAGAGACCCCTAGTGTCGCTTCTCTGACACAACGTGGAGAGAGCGACAGAAGGGGATCACTCTATTTCAATTATCTGTTGTCCAATGTCTGTGTTTCTTTGCCCACTCAAACCTTTTCTTTTTGTTTTTCTGTTTCAAAAGTGGCTTTTCTCTGCAATTCTTCCCATAAGTCTGAGTCCCCCTGATTCTTCTCTTTACTGTTGTATATGAAACTGCTGTTGAGCGGGTAGAATTCAATGAAGCTGTCAGCTGAGGACATGTGAGGAGTCTATTTCTCAACCTAGAGACTCTGATGAACTTATCCTCTTGTTTAGTTGTACATCTGGCCTTCCACATCTCTTTATGTCCTTGTTAGAGCCAGTTGTCCTTTGACTTTGAAGACTGTAGTGTTCACCTTTGTATGAAATCTTCCGTTTTTTTTAGCAATTTCAAGCATTGTATAGCCTTCATTCCTCAAAACAAAAACTGAATGATGATTTTCTAGAGAAACCAGTTTCTTTTTTGCCATTTTTTATTTAATATTGACCTTAAGACATGCCAGTCTATTGCATACAGTGGCAACTCAAAAACAAACACAAAGACAATGTTACTCTTTATTTAATGAACCAAATAGCTTTAAACTGTGTTTGATATAATGGCAAGTGATTTTCTAGTACCAAATTAGCAATTTACCATGATTACTCAAGGATAAGGTGTTGGAGTGATGCTGCTGTCTAGATTTGATTAAAATGACTTTTTTCAAATAGTGATGGTGCCGTTTTTTACATCAATAATGTCCTGACTATAATTTATTTTGGCCACCAGTGTGTGTGTATATGTATGGCTGTGCATTGGCTGTACAACTGTAGTTGCGCTTACTGTCTTCTACTGACTAAGACTTATAAAAAAAATATGAAGCCATTATTTCAATGGTAGGAAAATTCCTTTAAATTGTCTGGGGGTTGTGATAAATGTTATATATATAATTAATCACACTGAATTAACACATTAAATTGACAGCTCTATGAAAAATATTATCATCCTGGATGCTGGGGTTTAATTGTGCTGGTACAGTCTGGAATGGCGTTTTATTCCAAAAAGAAAAAAAAAAATACTTGTTAGTCAATCTGTTCCATTTATTGTATTCCCCGATGCTGATTCCCCGATAACATATTCTGTGTCTATTTATTGAGTGCACTTGTTCAAAAATATTTCAAGCTTATTATACTTCACTCTAGTCAGTTTGTTGCCGATGCTGGTAGAGGCAGAATACGAGAGCAGCACGAGACGATGCGCCCCCGCATACAGACACGCGTTCTGCTTCTGTCCAATCTCTGTTTCAAAGAAACCGAGTTATATGGAATCAACCGCTCATCTGTTTCTTAGATCCACTGATATGCAGTAGCAGTTTTGCTTAGTTTGTTTAAATGCTGTTTACACAAAAGGGTTTTGTATTGAATACTTGTATTCACTAGTATCCAAAGTGACATCAACATAGATCAATATCTCATACAACTTGAGATCAAAAGACCACTTGACCAACACAATGTAAAAGGTTTCACTGTTATTTGTATATTTATGTGTGTACTCCATTTTTGTTGATTCTAGTATTTATTTTTATTTTACAAATTATGCAGTGGGATTCACTAATGTAAATGCTTCTTTGCACCACAGTGAAGAATTTTAAACTCTTTTATAATTTGATGCAAATGTTTTCATTACAAATTATATCAGAATAACAATTTGAGTAAAAGGTAGTTGTGTATAATGTGTTTGTTTCTCCCGAACCATGCGCATTTACTTTTAAATTATAACATAATTAAATTTAAGTTTAAGCATGTTCTATAAGATGACCCCCAAACTAGGACAAGAAGGTAACTTAACCCAGCTGTCATCTGATTTTTATAAAATGTATAAAATACATTATATATCATTCTTAATCAAGTTTTATTTGTCATCCAATGTAAAACTAAACTATTACATTTAATTTTGTATTTTCACAATTAAGTTGAATAATGAAATACATAAATAATTACAGACAAATCAGTATCCCAGTAAAACAGAATTGATTCAAATTGATTCATCTGAAAGAAAAAATATTTAGATTAAAACTGTATTATTTATGAATATTTATGAATATAAGTTCGCACAGCAGCAGAATACAGTTGTCAATCCTGTTTTAGAGTGCGAAGTACGGTTACAAGTCTTATTAATGACTATTGCGAGAATCAGTGGCGGCTGGTGATAATTATTTGGGGGGGGGGCACTTTTTTTGTGGCCGAAAATAAATACAAAGCTGTACCAAAAAGCATGTTGACTACTTGAACATAAATTTTGCTCTCCTTTCTTTCTGGCCAGCAAATTTCTCAATGACTCTCTGATTAAAGTCAGTCATCTCAGTAACAAGTCTCTTTCCCATGGAGAGCAATGCCAGTGCATTCAGCCTCTCCTGGGTCATGGTGTTTCTGAGAAACGTTTTTATTCTTATCAAGGTTGAGAAGCACCTCTCAGCTTCAGCCGTGGTCATGGGTGTGGTAATGAGAACTTTTAGGAGAGTCACAGTTTAGGAAAACACTTCTTCGAGATTATTCTCCATAAACTTTGATTTGATTTGATTTGAAACAGCTGGAATAGGTCCACAGCACCATGGCAGGCTTTGAATTCTTCCTTGCTGTAGATGAGACTGGGCTCTGTCTTCAGCTTGCTTCCACTGAGCATCGGGTACGCTTTCATGGTGCTGCTCAATGCATCTTCAGGAAAGGTATCCTTGTACTCATCAAACCTGTCCCCCTGCAACAAGGTGGCACAGACAAGGTGGTCTGTGAAGGAGAAACGCTCCCTAGTGTGTCCCAGGATGGTGTCACAGACCTATAGAGTTAATTAAATATATATATGTATAAATGTAAGGTAGTAACCTGGAGTAGGCCACTAGTTGTCACAGTTGCAATGACTTTCAAAATAAAAATAGAGCCATTTGAGTTTTTGTCCCATACAAGACAGTAGTTTTTGGTGGCTATATATTTCATTTAATCATTTATTTTTATGTTGCCAATTTATTATTTTTGGGATGCTGTTGTATAATATTAAAATTATAATTTTTGTAAGGATTTATACCAAACAAAAATGTTTTCTTGAGTCTGTAGAATATGATATGTGGGCAGGACATCTCTGCAGCACAACAATAATGTAAATTGGTAATTTGACTAATTTCTATAACAAACTCACCTCTGCTGTGATTCTTTCATGCTCTACTGGACTAAGTGCCCGGCGCATCTGTATTGGACAAGAACCACTGCTTTGCTCACCAATGTTTTTTTTTTTTTTTTTTTTTTTAGCGAACGCCTTGTGAAAGGTTTTTTTTTTTGTAAATCAATGAAAGAGTTTGGTTTAGCTGCTACCATTATCTCTGCGAAAGTGATCATCCTAGCAAAGTTTTGGCGGAGTCGCCTGCGCACACGCAGAGCATAGAGCATTAAGTTGAATGACAGGTAACGAGAACCAATCAGATTGGATAAAATAACATGTATCCAATTCTGATTGACCTGCGCCTGGAGGAGAATCTTTAAGAAACCAATTAGAGACCAGCTTCAGGTCACATGCTGCCCGAAAATGTAAGGACTCAGATAGACATCCATTTGTCCGGCGTCCCTCGCCCATTAAACCGCATGAAACATATTGAAAAACATAGAAAATAGTTAACCGATTAAAGCCAGTTTTTATTAAATGCTGAGGCTCTTACTACCAGCCTGCAGATTGTACGAGTAAACTATTTACATTTTTTTATTTTTATTTCCATTTTTATATAATTTTTGTATTCATGTATATTTCTGGAATTTTGATGGGGGCGGCGCCCCAGCGCCCTCTATTGACAAGCCGCCACTGGCGAGAATAGAAAAGAGGCTTGACCAGTTATTTGTTGATACAGACAGTACTCACTCCAATCCTTTAAGCTCTATGAACAGAACAGCTTCATGTAATCACACATGTTAATAAATATGGTCAATCCCCAACACTGACTGTGTGACCACAGCCTTTACATGTTCAATTTCCTAAACTCTGTACACATTTATTTTCATGTTGACCCCAAATGAATTTGATAAAAAATGTACCTGCACATATTTGTAGCCTCAACAGCTTTAAGTGGGACAATATGTCTGTCTACGGATATACTAAGACCACTAATCTTTATTGTGAAAAAACATAATGTGTTACATTAGCTTGGGCCATTTCCTTTACTCAACTGTAAGTGCTTTGCAAATTAAAAAATAAAAGATAAATAATGTTCCACACTGCACAATTATGGGAATTCTAGAGCCAGGCCCACAAGTCAAGTCAAGTCAAGTCAATTTTATTTGTATAGCGCCTTTCACAACACACATCGTTTCAAAGCAGCTTTACAGAATATCAGCATTAACAGACGATAAAACTGTAATGTCTATAAAGTCGATTAATCATCATTGTGTAATTTCGATAAAATACGATTTTTAATAGTGTTTAAAAATAATTAAATGATAATTGTATTAATAACCCCAGTGAGCAAGCTGTAGGCTGACTGTGGCAAGGAACACAAAACTCCATAATATGTTGATTAATGGAGAAAAATAACCTTGGGAGAAACCAGACTCACTGTGGGGGCCAGTTCCCCTCTGGCTAACATTTTGAATGTAATGTAAATATTAATTATGTATAGGTAAAATCATGGTTTAAAATTATTAAACTAAGTGTTAAGGGTCAGTGATTAAACATCGATTGTGTTTGAACTGTAAGATTAATGACCAAAGTCTTTGAAGTCCATCTTGATTAATTGCAGAAGTTCACATAGATGCAATTGTCCTTGTTAAATTGGCTGATGAAGGCTTTTGTTGGCAATAGATAGTCTATGCATTCCATTTCAAGATCGTAGTCCATCTATAGACCGAGGTGATGCAGGTTGGAGTTGGCATCATTTCATCCTCTGAAGTCCGTCATAATAGATTGAAGTGATGTTTGGCTGGCACCGGCTGCATTTAGTCATCATCATTCTGCGACATGTAGCAGTGGAGTCCAACATGAAGCAGGAATGGTGCTGGATCCAGCAGATTCTGGTGACCTCAGTATAGGAGTCCCGAGGTTGAGACAGGGAATCAAATAAAAAGATGTAAGCGATGCCATTTGATTTATTGCAGAGTAAGAGATCATGCTTGGGAGACTATTCCATAGTTTAGGAGCCAAATATGAAAAGGATCTTCCTCCTTTAGTGGATTTTGATATTCTAGGAACTATTAATAGGCCAGAATTTTGCGATCTTAATGAACGTGTTGGAATATAGCGTGGTAGAAGATCACTTAAGTACTGCGGAGCTAGACCATTCAAAGCTTTGTACGTAGTTAACAGAATTTTAAAATCAATACGGAATTTAACAGGTAGCCAATGTAACGATGATAAAATGGGGCTAATATGATCATATTTCTTGGTTCTCGTCAGCACTCTGGCTGCTGCATTTTGAACCAATTGAAGTTTATTTATTGATCTTGCTGGACATCCTCCCAGTAATGCATTACAATAATCTAGTCTTGAGGTCATGAACGCATGAATTAGTTTTTCGGCATCAGCAACCGAGAGCATATGCCTTAATTTAGCAATATTTCTTAGGTGGAAGAATGCTGTTCTACAAACATTTGTAATTTGATTTTCAAAGGACAGATTGGTATCAAATATAACACCTAAGTTCTTCGCTGTTGAAGATGATGTAACAGTACATCCATCTAGAGACAAATTATATTTTAGTGGCTTATTTTTAGAGTTTTTTGGTCCAATAATTAGAACCTCTGTTTTGTCAGAATTGAGTAGAAGGAAATTTCTGGCCATCCAATCTTTTATTTCATTAATACACTCTGCTAATTTTGAGAATTGTGAAATCTCATCAGGTTTTGAAGAAATATAAAGTTGTGTATCGTCAGCATAGCAGTGGAAACTTATTCCACGATTCCTGATAATATCTCCCAGGGGAAGATATCCCATTTACTTAGAAAGGGATGCAGATGGCGGCGCGGTAGCACGCAGCGGCCACTCCGGATCCACAATGGTGCTATTTTTGTTAAAAAAGCCTGACTTTTGCAACACATGGACATCGGAGCAACCAGTGTTCGTGTCTACCATCGCCAGACACTACTCAAATATAAGACTCATGCAAAAACCAAGCTGCATGATGACCTGCAGGAGGCGCTACGCGTACTCGGCTTGCTGCGGAGACCAGGCCTCCAGCCCTCGGCGTCGCCTGATGCCGGTGGAGAGGACGTCGTAAGCAGTGTGCGAGAGCGAAGCGCGGAAAGAGGGCGGGGTCCATGCTAGGCTAAAACAAACCCTAGCCGGCCGGCTCTCCCTTCTATCCTGCTCTCAAATGTTTGCTCCCTGGACAATAAACTGGACTATATCCGACTCCAGCAGGCTACGCAGCGTGAGTTTAGAGACTGCTGCATCTTTGTTTTCACGGAGACGTGGCTCAGCGACAGAGTTCCGGATGCCGCCATTCAGCTAGACGGGCTCGCCTCGTTTCGTGCTGACAGAAATACAGCTCTCTGCGGTAAGACTCGCGGTGGTGGCTTGTGTGTTTACATCAACACGGAATGGTGCAAGAACTCTATGCTAGTCTCTAGTTACTGTTCATCACTGTTGGAGCTTGTGACTGTTAGATGCAGACCTTTTTATCTACCACGGGAATTCACCACTGTTTGCATAACCGAGTTTACATTCCCCAAGCTAACGCTAAGGAAGCTCTGTGAACTGTATGGGGCTATGAGCTGAACTGCAGAACGCTCACCCCGACGGACTGTTTATTGTCGCCGGAGATTTCAACCATGCAAATCTCAAGACAGTGCTCCCTAAATTCCATCAGTATGTGGACTTTGCAACGAGAGGGCTGAACGGCTTGATCTTGTTTACACAAACATCCCAGGCGTGACGGGCGGAGCCCCGCCCCCACCTCGGCTACTCAGACCACATCTCTGTTATGTTAATTCCAGCATACAGACCGCTTGTCAGACGCACAAAACCGCTTCAGAAGCAGGTGAAAACCTGGCCAGCAGGAGCCATCTCTGCTCTTCAGGACTGTTTTGAGTGTACTGACTGGCACATGTTCAGGAGGCTGCAACATATGGCGATTCTACCAACTTGGAGGAATACACAGCATCAGTGACCAGCTACATCAGCAAGTGCATTGATGATGTCACTTTCTCCAAGACCATCACCACACGCTCCAACCAGAAGCCGTGGATGACTGCGGAGGTGCGCACGCTGCTGAGGTCCCGAGACTCCGCCTTCAGAGCAGGCGATAAGGCAGCCCTAAGAACAGCTAGGGCCAAACTGTCACGGGCAATCAGAGAGGCAAAGCGCGCGCACGCCCAGAGAATCCACAGTCACTTCCAGGACAGCGGTGACACGCGGCGCATGTGGCAGGGCATCCAGGCCATCACCAACTACAGGACAACATCAGTTGCCTGTGACAAAGATGCCTCCCTTCCAGATGCGCTGAACGACTTCTACGCTCGGTTTGAAGTGCAGAACGACGTGATGGCAAGGAAGTCCACCCCTCCTCCCAACGACCAGGTGCTGTGTCTTACCACGGCAGATGTGAGGAAAACTCTACGTAGAGTCAACCCACGGAAGGCTGCTGGACCAGACAACATTCCTGGCAGAGTGCTCAGAGGATGTGCAGACCAGCTACCAGACGTTTTTACCGACATCTTCAACATCTCTCTGAGCAGCGCCGTTGTTCCAACGTGCTTCAAGGCCACCACCATCATCCCCATGCCAAAGAAGTCTTCAGTGTCCTGCCTCAATGACTACCGTCCCATCGCACTTACACCCATCATCATGAAGTGCTTCGAGAGGCTCGTCATGAGGCAGATTAAGACCCAGCTGCCCCCCTCACTAGACCCACTGCAGTATGCGTATCGTTCAAACCGGTCAACGGACGATGCCATCACCACAACCCTCCATCTGGCCCTCACCCACCTAGACAATAAGGACTCATACGTTCGAATGCTGTTCATAGATTTCAGCTCAGCATTCAACACAATCATTCCCCAGCACCTGATTGGAAAGCTGAACCTGCTGGGCCTGGACACCTCCCTCTGCAACTGGATCCTGGACTTCCTGACTGGGAGACCTCAGTCAGTCCGGATCGGGAACAGCATCTCCACCACCACCACACTGAGCACTGGGGCCCCCAGGGCTGTGTGCTCAGTCCACTGCTGTTCACTCTGCTGACTCACGACTGTGCAGCAATGCATAGCTCGAATCACATCATCAAGTTCGCCGATGACACGACCGTGGTGGGTCTCATCAGCAAGAACAACGAGTCAGCATACAGAGAGGAGGTGCAGCTGCTGATCGAACTGGTGTAGAGCCAACAACCTGTCCCTGAATGTCGACAAAACAAAAGAGATGGTTGTTGACTTTAGGAGAGCACAAGGTAAACACACTCCGCTGAACATCGACGGCTCCTCTGTGGAGATCGTCAAGAGCACCAAATTTCTTGGTGTTCACCTGGCGGAGAACCTCACCTGGTCCCTCAACACCAGCTCTATCACCAAGAAAGCCCAGCAGCGTCTCTACTTTCTTCGAAGGCTGAGGAAAGCACATCTCCCAACCCCCATCCTCACTACATTCTATAGAGGGACTATTGAGAGCATCCTGAGCAGCTGCATCACTGCCTGGTTTGGGACTTGCACCGTTTGGACCGCAAAGCCCTGCAGAGGATAGTGAGGACAGCTGAGAAGATCATTGGGGTCTCTCTTCCCTCCATCAAAGACATTTACAAAAAACACTGTATCCATAGAAGCAACCAGCATTGTGGACGACCCCACACACCCCTCACACAAACTCTTTACCCTCCTCCCATCTGGCAAGAGGTACCGAAGCATTTGGGCCCTCACGGCCAGACTGTGTAACAGCTTCTTCCCCAAGCCATCAGACTCCTCAATACTCAGAGACTGGTTTGACACACACGTGTCCTGAGTTGCACTTTAATAACTGTCACTTTATAACTGTCTGCTACCTCAATAACTGCTATGTGCATAGAACATTATCTCATAGTATGTTATGTTTACATTTTTAGAAACTGTCATCTTTTTGCACTACTGAGTACTGGTCGGCGCTGCACTGTCTATTGTCCTGTTCATTGTCAGTAATTTGTTGTACTGTCCTGTACTTTTTGCACATGTTTGCACGTGCACTTTATATAGGTATATATAGGTAGTTTATATAGGTATTTTATTTCGTTGTGTAGTCTCATGTGGTCCTATGTTGGTCCTTTGTTGTTTTTATGTAGCACCTTGGTCCTGGAGGAACGTTGTCTCGTTTTGCTGTGTACTGTACTAACTGTATATGGTTGAAACGACAATAAAAACCACTTGACTTGACTTGGAAGCATATACATGGAGAAAAGCAGAGGCCCTAAAACTGATCCCTGTGGCACTCCATATTTTACTTTTGTTTGGTTTGACAATTCCTCATTTACATAGTCAATGTGGTAGCGGTCTGCTAAATATGACCTAAACCATGCTAATGCCACTCCACAAATTCCAACATAATTCTCTAGCCTATTCAAGAGAATGTCATGATCTATCTTGTCGAATGCAGCACTAAGATCTAAAAGCACTAGAAGAGAAATGCAGCCGCGATCAGATGATAAGAGCAAGTCATTTGTAACTCTGATAAGTGCAGTCTCTGTACTGTGATGAGGCCTAAATCCTGATTGAAATTCTTCATATATACTATTTCTCTGTATAAATGAACATATTTGGGAGGATACTACCTTTTCTAGTATTTTTGACATAAACGGGAGATTTGAAATCGGTCTATAATTAGCAAGTTCTCCAGGATCAAGTTGTGGCTTCTTAATTAGCGGTTTGATAATTGCCATTTTAAAGTTTCTTGGGAAATGTCCTAAGCATAGCGAGGAGTTAATGATATTAAGAAGAGGTTCTGATATTACAGGAGATACCTCTTTTAAGAGCTTAGTTGGTATAGGATCTAACAAACAAGTTGTGGCTTTTGATGTTTCGATAAGTTTTGTTAGCTCTTCATGACCTATGATAGCGAAGGATTGAAGTTGCACATGAGGGAAATTATTCGACATTGTTTTCTGAGGTGCTATGACAGATGAATGCATAATTCCAATTTTATTTCTGATTATTTCAATTTTATCTGTGAAGAAATTCATGAAGTCATTACTCTTGAGCTGTGACGTAATATCTGGTTCGGTTGAGGCTTTATTCCTAACCAATTTAGCCACAGTACTGAATAAACATCTAGGATTGTTGTGGTTATTTTCTATGAGTTTACTAAAATATGCTGACCTGGCAGCTTTGAGTGCGTGTTTGTAGCTACAGACACTATCCTTCCATGCACCCTGAAATACTTCTAATTTTGTATTTTTCCACATGCGCTCCATTTTCCGAGCTGCTCTCTTGAGAGCATGAGTGTGATCATTGTACCATGGTGCAGGGCTTATTTCTTTAATTTTCTTTAATCGAAGTGGGGCGACAACATCAAGGGTGCTAGAGAAGACTGCATTAAATTTTTTTGTTATTTCATCAAGTTCTTCTGGGCTTTGGGGTTTATTGAGTATATGAGATAGATCTGGAAGAGTATTAGTGAAGCTATCTTTAGTGGTCGAAAGAATGGTTCTACCTGAACGATAGCGTGGTGTAGATTGAGTAACATTAGCTGATTGCAGCATGCAAGAGACGAGGTAATGATTCGAGATGTCATCGCTCTGTTGCAGAATTTCTATATTATCAACATCAACTCCATATGAAAGAATTAAATCTAGCGTATGATTATGGCGATGAGTTGGTCCTGTTACATTTTGTCTGACTCCAAGAGAGTTGAGAATATCGATAAATGCTAATCCCAATGTATCATTTTCATTATCTATGTGAATGTTGAAGTCATCAACAATTAAGGCTCTATCTACAGTAACTACAAGATCTGATAAAAAATTTGCAAATTCACTAAGGAAATCTGAATAAGGCCCGGGTGATCTATACACTGTAGCAAGGGTAAAGGACGACAGAGATTTTTTATTTATATTTGTATTTGACGGTGTCACCTTAAGCATTATTAGTTCAAAAGACTTACATTTATATCCTGTCCTCTGAGTAACACCAAAAACTTCACTGTAAATTGTAGCAACACCTCCTCCTCGACCCTTCAGACGAGGCTCATGTTTATAACAATAACCTGGGGGAGTAGATTCATTTAAACTAATATATTCATCCGGTTTAAGCCAGGTTTCAGTCAAACAGAGCGCATCCAATCTATGATCTGTAATCATTTCATTGACAATTAGTGCTTTGGTAGAAAGAGATCTAATGTTTAGTAGCCCTATTTTTATATGATGTACATTTTTAATTTGTTTGTTTTGTTCAAGTTTGACCTTAATCAAATTTTTTCTAAACGATTTAGTGAGGGTTTTGTGTTTGGTAGTTCGGGGAAGAGACACAGTCTCTATGAGATATCTAGGTGATACTGTCTCTATGTGTTGTAGTTTATGTGACCTGTGTGACGTCTCAAGGCAGCTAGCAGACGTTCAGATTAACCAGTTTGTCTGATTCCTGACCTGGGCCCCATTTAGTCAATTAATATCATTATTAATTCTATAAGCCAAATTACTAGAGAGGAGAGTGGCACCTTCCCTGGAGGGATGGAGTCTGTCTCTCTTTAGCACGTCAGGTCTACCCCAGAAACTTTTCCAATTGTCTATAAATCCTATTTTATTCTGCAGACACCACTCAGACATCCAGCCATTCAGTGACACTAATCTACTATAAACCTCGTCACCACGACGAGCAGGGAGGGGACCAGAGCATATTACAGTGTCTGACATCGTTTTTGCAAATTTGCACACCTCTTTAACATTATCTTTAGTGATCTCCGACTGGCGAAGCCGGACATCGTTAGTGCCGACATGGATAACAATTTTAGAAAATCTACGTTTAGCATTAGCCAGCACTTGTAAATTTGATTTGATGTCAGACGCTCTGGCCCCCGAAATGCAATTAACAATAGTGGCTGGAGTCTCTATTTCCACGTTCCTTACAATAGAATCACCGATAACAAGGGCTCTTTCAATATGATTCTCAGTGGGTGTATCACTGAGTGGGGAGAATTTATTGGAAACCCTAACAGGAGCGGGAGAGTGGTGTCTCTTTGCTGAACGATTATGCCGCCGAGACGTCACCCAAATGTCCTGCTGCAGGGGCTCTATAACCGGAACCAAAGTGTGTGTGTTGCTCTCTGTACTGCCCGCATCCGAAACAGTATCTAACGGCTTCTCTTTCTCACTGACCTCTACTAGCGTTCGGATGCGAGTCTCTAACTCATTAACCTTCTCCGTCAGCCTGACTAATTCCTTACATTTATCACAAGTGAATCCCTCACTGCTGATGGAGGAGGCTATTTTAAACATGCGACATGCAATGCATGAACAAATAACATGAGCCGATGCCATGACTTACCGCAAATTGTTCGTTGTTCCTGAGCGGTGAGGGTTTTGAGATTGATTTGAATCCCTCACAAAATGGTTTGTTGTTGGTGGTGGTTGTTCTGATAAGCGGTGCTTTGAGATCGATGCAATAATCTGTGTACCGCAGAGGAGAAAAAACGGGTGCGCGCTGAAAAAATGCACGCAGTTTAACCACGATAAAAATAGAACGCGGATACAGGTGGAATATGCGCGCAGTTGAATCCCGATAAGAGAATAATACGGGACGACCCGATGCGTGCTTAAAAATGGCAGATGTTTAAGGATTAAAGGCTACAAACACAGACTCTAGCTAGGTGTCAGCAGCAACCGGTAAAATACACGCAGATGAAACGGGAGAAAAAGCGGAAGAATCTGAAACGCGGTAAAATGTCAAAGGATATAACTATGAACGACGCGGTAAAATGACAAAGGATATAACTATGAACGATGACTATAACGTTGAACGTATGAGAATAAGCAGTGCTAAGCAGGCCACAAACAAACTGTCGTGCAGCGTGCGTGCGTGCTGTTCCTTCAGAGCACTTAACTGCACTTAACACTTAACTGCCCTCACTAGTCATTCAGCACTTGGATTCTCTGATCTAGGACAAGCTGGAAAGACATAATCATTTATTCAGACCTTACTAAGTTCATTAAACTGCTGTGGTGTTTCCTCACTTGCCTAAACATCCGTTAGAGTACTTGCAATTAAATGTATTCACTTTTCTTTGTTTTTTTATGTAAACATATGGTAACTTTGCTTGGAATCTTTAATGCTTTATACTGTACAATGACAGACTAATGTTATTGTCATATGTAGCTATTCATAGATAAACATTTAAACGTACATTTTTGTAAGTTTGGAGAGATGCTGAAATTTAAAATATTGACATAATGGCAGCATTTAAAAGTCAACGTTTTTACGTATTTACTGCTTTAGAAACATAAACAAATATTTCCAAATCCTTTTTTTATTATAAAAATATTTGTAGTTACATTTTTACTATTATTTATTTATATATATATATATATAAATGGGCATGGGAGAAGCAGAGCGCTCTACGTTCCTCAACGCACCGCTCTCTCCATCCGGTCTCTTCGGCTCCGCGGTGAGTGGTATCATTGACCGGTTTTCAGAGGTCCAAAAAGCCACACAAGCCATGAATCTCTTTCTGCCTCGTCGCGCTAGCTCCTCTGCAGGCCGCTCACGTGATCAGCCTCCTGCACGAGCCTCTTCACAGCGCCCAGCTCAACAATCTCAGACTTCTCAGCGTCGACAGGGCGGCCGCCTCGATCAGCGCTCAGACAGCCGCCGCGAGACCGCCGCTCGCTGGCCTCGATTTAAGGTAACGCTGAAACCAGAGCAACCGAAGTCTTCCTAACTTTGTTGAACAAACGACGGCTCAGTCCCACCGCGGCCGGACCACCGTCAAAGCTTTGCCCCCTGTCAGTCCCCTTCTCTCAGGCTACTACAGTGGTGAATTTAGCAGCCAACAAGCCGGTGACACTGCCTGCTTGCTCAGCACTCAAACGCCGCTTTCACGGCGACCCAAATAAATCTTGTAAAGAGCAAACATGTCTTATGTGTAGAAAATGTGCCCACAACCCAGTGTTCGCCCCTACACACAAGCATAACACATCCCGTGCCCCTATCAGAGCACGCTCTCATAAAGCTGTTACGAACCGCCGAAGGCCAGAGTCAATGAAGGCGCCCACAAATGCGCTGCGCGCTCCATTCTCTGGCCGCTCTGTCACACGACCAGCCCTATGTGTAGAAAATGTGCCCACAATCCAGTGTTCACTTCTGCACACAAGCACTGCATGTCTCGTGTCCCCACCAGAGCACGCTCACATAAAGCGGTTACGAACAGCTCGAGCGCTAGAGTCAATAAATGCGCCCATGAATATGTGCGCACGCCCATCCTCTGCCCGCTCTGTTACACGGCCAGCAAACATTCCTCTGTGTTTAAGTCCCGTGCCCATGACTATGCTTGTGCATCACGTAACAGATGTGACTCTTTCCCCATTCATTCCAATCGGGAAGTCACTCACAAAACAGCCTGTTCATGCTGTCTGCGAGCAATCATGCATGAACATACTAAACGCGCTCACACATTTTGTTCAGCTCTGTGTGCGGCAATCAGAGCGAATTGGCCATTCACCCTCTAGCGCTACGCTTCAAAGCGCGGGAAGCTATTTCAGGGATATCCAAGTGGGTGTTAAGTACAATACAACAGGGCTATTTGCTACAGTTCGATCGCCGCCTCCTCGCTTCAGAGCGCAGCTCGAAACCACTGTGAACACGGAAGCAGCGTGCATGCTTCGCTCAGAAATAGCAAGCCTTCTGTGCAAAAGGGCCATAGAGAAAGTGCCACCCTCTCTGAGCGAAGTCGGGCTTTACAGCCGTTATTTTCTTGTTCCCAAGAAAGACAGCGGCCTCAGACCCATATTAGATCTCAGGGTTTTGAACAAGGTGCTTGCAAAAGACCGCTCAAAATGCTTACAATCAGGAAACTCCTCGCAAGATGTGCGCCAGAGGGACTGGTTTATTTCTCTCGATCTGAAAGATGCATACTTTCAGATTCAGATAAATCCCCGCCACAGGCCATTCTTGAGATTCGCTCGACGGCCAGGTTTATCAATACACCGTCCTCCCGCTCGGCCTGTCCTTAGCACCCCGTACTTTCACGAAGCGCATGGATGCGGCACTCGCACCCCTGTGGAGTCAGGGTTTGCGAATTTTGAACTATTTGACGACTGGCTGATTATGGCACAGTCACATATGGAGCTTCTGTCTCACAGAGCAGTTCTCCTCAGCCATCTGAACAGTTTGGGTCTTGCAGTCAATTGGACCAAGAGCTCACTACAGCCCAGTCAGACAATTTCCTTCCTTGGAATAGAACTAGACTGCCGTGGCAATGACGGCTCACTTATCTACACAGCTACGCCGTGTTCAGCTGACTAGTCGCATCTTTTCAGATGAACAGCCTCACGCTTCTGAAGAAATTCCAGAGAGTGCTAGGTTACATGGCCTCAGCCGCAGCAGTACTTCAGCTGGGTTTACTGCACATGCGCCCGCTTCAGCATTGGCTAAACACCTGCGCGCCTCGCCGGGCTTGGGCCACAGGCCACCAGCCCATCAAGGTGACTCAGACCTGCATATCAGCTCTGCAGCCCTGGACAGTGGCCGAATGGTATCAGCGGGAGTGACAATGGGAGCTGTATCTCGCCGAAAGTCATCTCGACAGACGCGGCCCAACACGGGTTGGGGCGCGGTCCGCGAGGGCTCTCTGGTTTTCGCCTATGGTCAGTTCAGGAAAAGCTCCTTCACATAAATTGTCTGGAAATGATAGCGGTCCAGTACGCCGCGGCGCTTTCTCCCGGTCATTCAGGGTCACCACGCCCTGGTCCGCTCGACAACAGATCTGTGGTATCCTACCTAAACCGCCAGGGCGGTGTCAGATCCAGGAACCTCTTCCATCTGATCTAAACGCATACTGAGTTGGTCCCAGTGCCACCTGCGCCGCTGAGGGCGACGCGACGTGCCAGGCCACCTGAACGACGGCCCGACAGACTGTCCAGAGACAATATTCCCCAGGGAATGGTCCCTGCACGCCAAACAGTCCAGACGCTATGGCACCTATTCGGCAGAGCAGAGATAGACCTCTTTGCGCCCAAAGAGAACTCTCACTGCCCAATATTTTTCTCGAAGCGAGGACGCGCTGGTCCAGGACTGGCCCAGACGCCCGCTTACGCCTTCCCTCCCGCCTCGCTATTGCCACAGGTAATGCAGAGGATCAGGGAAACGTGTCACTAGGTGCTCCTCATAGCCCCGCGATTGGGAGAATCAGACATGGTTCCCGGAGCTTACGCAGCTGTCACTGACAGCGCCGTGGCCCATCCCAGTGAGAGCAGATCTCCTCTCTCAAGCTCAGCGGCACAATCTGGCATCCCCACCCAGAGTGCTGGGCGCTGCATGCGTGGTGATCAACGACTACCCGCCGCTCTGCCAGAAGGAGTAATAAACACCATCATACACGCTAGAGCCCCTTCCACGAGAAGACTCTATGCGCCAAAATGGTCTGTGTTCTCAAAATGGTGCACCGACAGAGACCTGGACCCGCTGGACATGTGGGGTGTCGCCGCTGCTCAGTATTCCTACAAGAGCTGCTGGATAAGGGCAGATCCCCATCCACGCCAAAGTGATGTGGCGGCCGCTGCGGCGTTCACTGAACCCCTGCACGGCCAGTCATGGGGTAAAAACGAGCTGGTCATCCGCTTCCTCAGGGAGCTAGAAGGATGAACCCCGCGCTTCCATCGGTTCCTATCTGGGATCTTTCTATAGTTCTTGAAACTATGAAAGCCCCCTTTCGAACCACTTCAATCCGTCGATTTGAAATACCTTTCACTCAAAACCGTTTTTCTGACTGCCCTGTCATCAGTCAAACGCGTGGGAGACCTTCACGCGCTGTCTGTCAGCGCTGCGTGTCTTGAGTTTGGACCAAGTGACTCCAAGGTCATTTTAAAGCCTAGACACGGCTATGTTCCCAAGGTGATCAGTACTCCTTTCAGAGCACAGGTCATTTCCTATCGGCGCTGCCAGCACCGATAGCTGAACGCGACGCCAATCTCCTTTGCCCGGTCAGAGCACTGAGATTGTATACTGCGCGCTCGCCGCTTTCAGACGCTCTGAGCAGCTTTTTGTTTCGCTCAGAGGGCGCACCAAAGGTCTCGCGCCGAAACAGACACTATCTAGATGGATAGTGGACGCTATTGCTGCTGCATACGCGCCAAAGATCTGCCATGCCCGTTGGGCATTAGGGCTCGCTCCACTAGAGGCATGGCATCCTCGTGGGCATGGTCCAGTGGGATTTCCATTCACGACATATGTGTGGCAGCGGGATGGACTTCCCTCCACCTTTGTCAGATTTTACAATATGGAAGTGCCTGCTCTGCAGGCAAAACTACTTAGCGGTTTAATAAGCTACAGCTCCCCTGGTGAGCTGCACTGATGGGTCACATTCCACACAGACCGGCACCGCCGCTCTGTCGCTCCCTTCCCACTATGTGCTTATGTATTACACAATCAATGACCCGCATTCTTGCCGGCCAAATATTATTTCCCCACTCATAAGGGCTCCCCGGTCCCCCTTAATTCCCTGGGGCTCATACAGTGGATGCTTGAGCACGACGGCGTTGACAATGGGTTCCCGTAGCATAAGCTAGCTTACACAATACGAGAGAACCTCTCGTAAGAGAACGTATCGGTTACCTAACGTAACCTCGGTTCTCTCTAGATGAGGGAACGAGTATTGCGTAGCCGGCCGTGCTCGCGCCACGAGCGACTTTTCGCTTCAGTCAATGAAAACCAGGGTTCCAGCCTACGGACTATGCTTATATGCACTCTAGTCACGCCCATTTTGGCGGGCTTTGATGCAGTGAGCGCCGGACGCCTCTCATTGGATGCGAGTTCGCCCAAGCTCGTCTATAGGCTGCAGCAGTTGCCGCGAGAGCAACCTATGAGCTCACTAGATAGCCCGCTCAAGGTCTGCAGCCGCCGCGACTGCGCTGACAATGGATACAAAAATTAAGGGTAATTTTTGGCTTCAATATCTCAGAAAAGATGAATCTTTCCCGTAGCGTAAGCTAGCTTACGCAATACTCGTTCCCTCATCTAGAGAGAACCGAGGTTACGTTAGGTAACCGATACGTTATTCCGGTTCCCCACAAACTAAGCAGTGAGTAATATTTTTATTTTATTTTATTTTGTTTTGGCTCGGTTTGTTTGGCTTTGGAGTTTTTTTTATTTTTGCTACCAGACAAAATTGACATTTTTGATATTCCTTTTTGTTCACAAAATCTGATTCTGTGCCTGGATGAACGAACTGTTAAATCTGTGGTCTTTGTACAGAAAATGTTTAAACAGTTTAGACAGGTTAAAGTGGTTGTATATATATTTTTTTTCCTGTTTGTTCTTTTCTTGTGAGAAATGGTGAGAAATACAGACATTTCTAAACTGATTTTGCACTGTCCTTTGTGATTTATTTTTTTTATTTCGTGTATGTAACTGGTGGCATCCAAGCTATCTGGGTTAATGTTCTGAAAATATTGACAGGGTTACACCTGTCTGGCGCCCGAACTTATTAACTTTTATTTCAACAATCGTTGGTTGATTGTTTGAATTTATTATCGGGCCGCCACCGTTACACACCATAGGAGTATTTTTTGCTACAGATATGTGATTCGTTGAGAACACATGGTTTAAGCATCTGCTTAAAAGCCCCATTAAAAAGTTCCTACATGAACACATTTCAGCAATTTTGTAGGGCCTGCTCTATATAATTAGCACGCCCTGTAATTGTTCAGCAGGGCACACTGTCAGTGCTAACAGATCTGCCCACTCCTCTGATAATGTGGATATTCTGATTTTCCTGAAAAAAGCAGTAACTAACATGCAGATAAATGGAAAGTGGCAATTACTTTAGTTATAATAAACTTATATACATATATATATATATATATATATATATATATATATATATATATATATATATATATATATATATACATATACATACACCCGGATTGAGGCAAGTCACTATGCCACCACAATGACTTAGAGCACATTGGGAATTGGGCATTCCAAATTGGGGAGGAAAGGGAAGAAAACCAAAAAAAAAAAAGGTCACTGGCAGAGAGCTTACATTTAATAGCAATATTTTATTCCAAAAAATGGCAAAAAGCTGTACAAATGTACTCTAAAAAAAATTATGTGCTGCATTTTAATCACTTTCTGGTGAAAAACAATAGCTTTGTTTGAGGTAGAAAGTAGAATTTATGTTGTTAATTGCTGAATATCACCCGAGCCACTCAGGTTGTCATATCTCATTCAAACAAATCCATCAATGAGTATGACATGTTACAATCAGCATGTCACAAATTATCATATAGCTTCTGAAGAAGTGGATTATAAATAAATCAGGAAAAATATATTGTTGTTTTATGATGCTTTTGTGGTGTAAAAGTTTTTGAGCCACAGCATATTCTGAAAACACCTTTTGTGTCCCACAGCAAACAAAATAAACATTTAATGATTAAGTAATGATTAAACCATTACAGAACTGTTAATCATTTAAAAAAGTTAAGTAAAATAGAAACATCATTGGCCGGTAGTAAGAGAATGAAAAAACCAAACTCTAGTGCTCTTTTTAAAATGAAAATAAGATAAATGTTGACACGTTATACAGAATAACATTATTAAGAATAATTAATAAATAAAATCCACAAATATTTCTGTTTTAAATATCCTGATGGTAGTGTTGTAACAAACATACTCACAAATGCAATATTTTAACAACGTTTATTTAACCCCTGTAATGATAGTGAATTATAGCTACATGGAGTTATATTTGCAACAAATAAAATAAATTCTTCCTTTTGTACTGAGATCACTAGTGAAGACAACAAGAGCCAGAGAAAGAGAACAAAGAAGGAAGTTGAGAAAGTGCAGTGTAATATTTACATTTAGGTAGTCTATCCATGGAAGTATTAGTTGATGGTTTTTATAAAATATATCGGTAACTCGTTACAATAAGGTTGTGTATATATATCAACATTACACAGTTAATTAACATTAAAAAAAATGTACACCATTTTTAATCATGGTATCTGTCAATTTCTACACATACTACAATAATACAGTTTAATATAAAAAATTAGAAATTAGTCTCCAGCCAGGTCTCCTAAGCAACCAAATTGGCCTGGTTGCTAGGGTGGGTAGAGTCACATGGGGTAACCTCCTCGTGGTCACTATAATGTGGTTCTCACTCTCGGTGAGTTATGCGTGGATGCCGCGGAGAATAGCATGAAGCCTCCACATGTGCTTTGTCTCCGTGGTAATGTGCTCAACAAGCCACGTGATAAGATGTGTGGATTGACGTCTCAGACGCAGAGGCAACTGAGAATCGTCCTCTGCCACCCGGAGTGAGGCGAGTCACTACGCAAACATGAGGATTTTGGGAATTGGGCATTCCAAATTGGGGAGAAAAGGGGAGAAGAAAAATAAATAAATACATTTGTAATTAGTAGTGTAACATCATTAACAACTTACATGAACTAACAATGCGCAATATTGTATGTATAAATTAACATAAACCAAGAATTCCAAGATGAACAAATGCGTGAAACAAATATTCATTATTATTCCTTGATGCCTAATTTGGAATGTAAAACCTGTGCATGCGTTAACATATATAACCTCAACGTAAAGTGTATAATTAAATCAAACCCCAACAACATACCCCGCCTCAGAATTAATTTGCACTTTCCCTAGCCCATTGTGCAGGGCATGCAATTTCACCAAACCCACTTGCGCCTAGACAGCGCATGCTTGCACGAAAATACTAAAACTTCATGGCAACGCCCACTGACTTTGCACTTTTGACATAACACATAGCGCTGCGCTTAGCACTCTTAAAATAGGGCCCACAATCTCATTAATTTTCAATCAGAGAGGAGCGACTTCCAGCGACATGAGCAACAGTGACAGTGTTGCTGACAAGATGTGGGTGAGCTGAATGACACAATAAATTTGAGAAAAGTTTAACTTTATCAAATGATGAGCGACTACCTATGTGTGAGAAGGTGGTGGAGCTTATGCCATCTCCTGTGACATATTGGTGTGGAGTGCAGCCAGACAGAGGAGAAGTTATAATGTTGTGAGTGATTTCACTGTTCTATATAATTTGTCTGTAACCACATACATGAACAATTATGCAAGGAAAACCATGTCAGTAAAAGTTTGATTCATATACTGATTGATTGTTTGTCTTATATGATAAAATAAGCATCGTTGCATGTTATATTAAACACTCTCACTTGGTTCCAGTAAAACTGATTCCTTGTCAAATTCGAATTATATTTTGGTTTTACTGGGATTATATCTCATCTAAAGCTATGGCGAGTTGTGCAGTCAACCAGAAATGTTAGAGCGACAACAATGGGAATGCACACTAGCAACTTCACAGTACAGAGACTAGTGACGATGTCGCTTGTGGTGTGAATATGGCTTAAGTATGGAAGCTTTACTCTCAGTGTTTTGGTATGAAGCTGGATCATACAGTACTGCAAGATTTTCACAACAAAAGAAAAACGTCATCCAGTCACCTAGGTGATTAAGAGCAGCATTCCAGCTTTCGCCTAAAGTAGCTAGGAAAGGCTTCAGCCATCTCTGTGACCCTACATCGTAAAAGCAGGTATAGGAAATTGATGGATGGATATTTCAGCTACAACCATTAGTAATATGGTGCATCAGTTGAAGCTAACAGGCATACAATTATCTAAGATAAACATTTTTGTCAGAAAGGGGTGTATCAAACAGCTCAGCGACTTTCAGCGTGGTGCTTTCAGAGGAAATCGACACTCAAATGATTTGCTGAGGTCAGTGTGGAAGATCTTGACTGGCCTGCTCAAAGCCTATAAAATAAAACAAGCAGATAAGAGTGTGGTGTCCAAGTGTACGCATACTTTTGGCCATGTAGTGTATGCTGGTTTCTGGCTCTTGCTGTTTTTTCAACAGGGTATGCAAAAATAGATTAAAAGTTACAGAAGGGAGGAAAATTATGAAATCCTCAAAGACTGAATTACAAAGACTGAAATCTTTTCATAGGCACTGATAAGTTTACAGGGACAGAAAGACTGCCAAACACCATCCCAAGCAGACTTTACCTACCACTGAGATGGGCATCTGCACTGAGAGAAAAACACTATAAAAGACAAACAGACTCACAGCCTCCTGCAGAGTGAATATTGTGAAACAATGTGTCGATTTAGAAAAAATCTGAAAACAAACCAAACATAAATGCTATTTGTCCTTTTTTATACATTTAAATCATTCACAACTTTGCAAAGTCCTCATGTTGATGCTGAACAAACAGTCTGATCTCACAGAAAATTCAGCAACAGTTGGTTGACAGTTCTTGAGCAAAACTTGGTCTCAAACTACTTCTCCCAGTGTCTAAAGCTGGAAGTGTTTTTTAAAGCAAGCGTACGTGTGATGAGCTCGTTTCTGATTGAAATGTCCACAGAGGGGTGTGTAAGCCCGTTTATCGGTCCAATGGTGGTCTCCAATAATACGGGTGAAGGTCTCTGCACGTTACTGTCTTTCTTGTACGCAACACAACAATATTAAATTAAATACATTTTCTCTTATGTATTATCTCGTTATTTCATCTGACTCCATAAATGAAAAAGGTTTTTAATGATATCTGAGTAGGCCTATCATTAAAAGTGAGCGAATATTTGATTATTCCTTTAACTCTTTAATTATACTTTACCCGTTTAGATTAAGAAACTATGTCGCTTTGAGGTCTTCGCGTGTTTTCTCTACACCGCGGGTCTCACGATCACAAGCGGCCAGTATTGGATCATCAAACAGAGGTAATTGCTATATACCTGAGATTGGTCACGTTCACGTATACACAATCAAAGATACTTCAGTATAGCCCCATGGAATTGCATACACTTGAATTTAACTTAACGTTTTCTTCAGTAGAGGTCACGGCCACTATTACAGATGTAAGTTGACCAACATAACTTCTCTTATAATAGCTTTGGATTGGCCATGCGTGGTTTCCCACGTACACTTATCTGGAGAAACATCAAATTAAAACAGAGGTTAGACACCCGAATTTAGATTGGTCAAGCAGCGTTTGCTGTTCTAAATGGAAATTCCCTTTTCGTCTTTGCAAACCAAGTACACTCGAATCGATGCCAAATATTAGTCATCACTAATCTGATGCAGACTTGCGGTAACATACGAATCATTTAATCTGTTTGGGAAACACAATATCAGAGTCAGTCAGAATAAAATCAAATGTTGACAATTTATTGATCAGGTAGCATAATCAATTCATCAATTCCAATTAGACAGTGATAAGTCAAAGTTAGACATTTTATCAAAACAAGAAATTCGAATTGCTATGACCTGAAATAAATTACAAACAGTAAACTGTTTGGAATAGTCTGATTACAGAGAGCCCTGAGCAATGTGTCGCCTTTCCTTAAATACCCAAACCATGGACAAAGGGGATTTTGGGAGTGGTTAGGTTTGGAAGTCCTGGGGACATACTTCATTAACATACAAGCAGGGATGGAGACAGACCTCCAGAATTATAAAACATTTGGCAAAGACCTTATAACTTTGCTGTCATTAAGTTTACAAACCTGGGAATAAGAGCACTATACCAGACGCACTGAGACATTTTAAATGATTCCAAACATGTTACACTAGTTACATTATTTGTATACATCAGATATAGACTTTTGTTACATACAGATCTTAGGTGATTCTGAGCTGGATGGGGGAGAGAGGAGAGAATGGGACAGATGTGGAAGGGCAACAATGAGGTGTGAATTTGCAGTCTTCGCTCAGTGGGGTGTGGTGCCTCAGGAAGAGTTGCTAATTGCGAGAAAGTTAGTTTGTTGATTTTCTCAAAGATCATACATTTGCTCTTTGCCTTTGAATGCAAACACATTGGCACCATGCCTTACAGGTGCCAAAAGCGAGTTGTGATTCATGCCATTAAGAAAACTGAGTTTCACAATGATGCCTTTGGGCATCGTACATTAAGTGGCAGTCAACTAATAATACCAACTGACATTTTAAAAACATGTTCTCTTATGAAAGCTAGAACTTGAAACAACACTTAATGCTCAATCAAGCAGCATGACTGTTTTGTGAAATGAACGTCAAAAATCATAAATTGTCATATGAATCTACCAAGGAGGTCTATAATACCTGGAAAAATCTAATAATATTTGCAATTTAAATGTTGCTTGCAATAAATTTTGTTTCATCAGGGTACACGGTTATGCTGTGTTCCATTCAAGTTGGATGTGGGATATTCCTACTTGATATCTCTGACCATAAATGCATTCCATTCCCCGATATCCGGAATATGACGTTTAAGGAAACAAAACTCCAATGCTCCCGTTAGCTTAGTAGGAGTTTGACTCTCATTAGAGATGTCTCCTAGCAACCCAAATGATTAACAATGCTGCAGCGCTATCATTTGTGCTTCAGGTGTACAATTATCAAAAGAGATTATAAGGTTTATACACCTGTTTCTGCAAGTGTTTGTTAAACAAGCTTTAATATCTTGTAATGTGGAAACAAACAAACAAACAAATCAGTCCTCCTTTCCTATTTAATAAATGCAGAACATCTCGTGTTTTTAAATCCATAAGGATTTCTTTCTCAATGGCGATTGCGGCAGTGATGACGATTTCACGCTCTTCGCTTTCAAATTACGTACATCACTTAAAGTGTGATTGCCTCACTCAAGACCAGCTAGACCGGGACATATACTAAAGATCACACCCACCAAGAACAAATAAATGCATATTTTATTAACTCTATCCCAAACCCAACCCTAAACCTAACCATCTGTGGAGTAAAAATGTCATTTTAGTGAGAAAATGGAACCTCAGAATCATGCTTGTCACTGAATATGCAAACATGATTACTTTGGGTTTCAAAGTGGGATGAGAACCTGTGTCTCTGACACTGCTGATACAACACAATATTAGTTGGATAACAGGAGAAGGTAAACATACGTGAACTGATAGGAGGAAATTTGCTACAAATTAACTGCACCCACTAGAAAAAGTGCCTTTAATTGGCATGTGCTATCTGCATTTGTTTTTTACATTGTTTTAATTCTAGGAATTTTCAGGTAACAGTGCAAACATGCCCACAAAAATAGTGCTGGACGCAACTTGCACTGTGCAATTCCTGATCTTGTGAGTCATTTTGAGTGCTTGATTATGGTCGATGCAGCAGAAAGTTAACTAAACTACACTACACATCTGGATCCATCATTTGGTGAATTCCTCTGCCATGATTGTTGAAAAAAACTTTACACAAATATCCCTTTATATATATATATATACACAATTCACTTTACCATCTGCATTGCATGGGAGGCAATAGTGTAATGTTAATTGCTTCAGGCAAATAGCACTGAGTTCCCCTTTTGTCACTCACTTGAGGTTGTGTCGAATGAAGTGACACAAGGGGTCTTCCTGGGATGCCAAACGTACCTCTGAACCTGAGAAAAGGCCAATGTCAAGTTGGCAGACAGAATTTGCATGCCCCGCCCCGGACATGCAGGTATAAAGGGAAGCGGGGCAGCGAGTGCCAGTCAGAATTTTTCTTCAAGCCGAACGGTTGTGCAACAGCAAGCTGAGTTCACCACTGTTTCACTCACCTCTACTGGTGATAAGCACTGCTGTTGGATCTACGGCACGTTTCCAGCTGACGTTCCGGGGAGACCCCCCCCCCTTCGAGCCGCTTGATTCAGTTGAGCTCAAGGCCCTCTCCCTGAAGACGGCCCTCCTGATCACGTTAGCCTCCATCAAGAGGATTGGGAACCTGCATTCGTTCTCTGTCAGCGACACCTTCCAGGAGTTCAGTCCGGCACATTCTCACGTTATCCTGAGGCCGCGACCGGGCTACGTGCCCAAGGTTCCTATGACCCCCTTCAGGGACCAGATCGTGAACCTGCAAACAAGCCGCCGTCTCCCAACAGAGGTTAGCTCACTGGGTCGTTGATGCCATTTCTTTAGCTTATCACACCCAGGCCGTGCCCGCCCCCTTGCGGGTTTGAGCACACTCTACGAGAAGTGTGGCATCCTCGTGGGCACTGGACCATGGCACCTCCATGGCAGACATCTGCATAGCAGCGGGTTGGGCAACACCCAGTACCTTTGCCAGATTTTACAATCTCAGGTTTGAGTCTATCTCGTCCCGTGTTTTGTCAGGTCCGAGCCGGTAGAACACGGTAACGCGACACAACCGACCGGGTGTTCTGCTTGCACACATCGCCCTTCACCAAGTTGATCCAGTGCGCCGTCTATCCCAGGTTAGCCACTAAGTGTCGCTCCCTGGATGTTCTCCTCCCTAGACTTCTGGCCGGCGAGTTCAGCTTAGCAATTCGTGGCCAGACCCACTTGGAGTCACAGGTGCTCTGTACTGGGGTCGGGCTCCATGGGCTTAGTACCTTTTTCAGGCAAACTCCCTGTTATATATTTCCCGTGGTACGGTCCCCCTGTCGGCGGACCCGCGTTTCCCTTGGGCAGACCCGCTGCCCTGGTCGCCGTGCTTGTAGAGTCCTCCCTCATTAGGCTGGACCTACCACGTGCCATTTCCCACGTACGGCTTCACAACCCTCGTGGTGTATTTGCCACATGTTACCTCCCCCTAGACTGGGCAGGATGTTGCCTCTGCAGGGTCTTTTCCCCCTGAAAGAATAGGACCGGGAAAGACAGCCTTCCCCGATGCATTTCATAGCATTAAGGTAGCCCCAGCCACTTCACGTCCTATGTAAGAGACATAGTGAGAGAAAAGGCGCTGCTGACGGGCTTGCTCCCATGCTAGTCATGTAGCGCCTGTTCCCCCCCCTCAGGGGTCCGGGGAACCTAACGTCTGTATGTGACATCTCTTTGGGGACATTGGGGAGGGCTACGTGCAGCCGACACAGTTGCCTCTAGCACGCAGTAGCCTGCTTGCACCTATCTCGGCAGTTCACGTAACACGGTCAGTGCGTGGCGTTTTTGTATGGGACCCCTCGTGTCACTTCATTCGACACAACGTCGAGTGAGTGACAGAAGGGGAACATCATGGTTGTTCAACATCATCTGTTGTAACCTCCGTTCCCCAAGGGAAGGAACGAGACATTGTGTCCCTCCTGCCACAGCACTAGACCTACCACTGTAAACGGCCGTACCTTATTTTTGGCTCCTCAGTGCAAAATCCTGACTGGCACTCACTGCCTCGCTTCCCTTTATACCCATATGTCCGGTGCGGGCATGCAAATTCTGTCTGCCAACTTGACATTGGCCTTTTCTCAGGTTCAGAGGTACGTTTGGCGTCCCAGGAAGACCCCTTGTGTCACTTCATTCAACACAACGTCTCAGTACAACAGTAACTGTTAAACAGAGCTTGACTAGATATCGGCTAAAGACAAAGAATAAACATGCTTTACACAGGTTGCAGTGAGAACACACAGTCAATCGTTTATTGGTACAGGTGCAGCTTAAATAGAACATCACATGGCATGGACACATGACAAACACACCTGAGAGGAATCCACAATAATTGGGAGCATACTCATTAACCAAATCAATCAATTAACAGTAACCATGATGTTATGTGAATAATCTAGAATAAGCCTAGTTTACACTGAAAGGGGGTGTGTTGCACTAAAAAGAATGCCTAAAAAATAAATGGTACAGCACTATTTCAACCTTTTTAGCACCAAGTTAAACCAGGTTGTGGACGGATAGTGAATATAGTACTATTTGGATGGTAATAGTTTCTTAGGGTGACTTCTGTGAAAGAAAATATGCATGGCTCCTCTGTGATAAAACTGTGATGAAACAATCGAGTGTTGTAATCCTACGAACCTGGAAAAGCATACAAACTCTGTACTGTGAATTTGCATGCAATTCCATTAAAAAAAATATATGCAAACATATTTGAAATCACACAAACGTGACTTCAGCTTGCTCACAGATGGTCTAAAGACAAATATATTTCTTAAAGGTGCACTCAGTAAGTTTTTCTTTGAATTATCTTGGACTTACAATGACACCTAGTGGTGTGGATGCAGGATCATATCAAATCAATAGTTTTCAGGTACAGATGCCATTGCAGAAATTCACTATTCATAATCAGCACTGATTAATTTAATCCAAGAGTGAAAGTATCCAATAACACGACGTTACTGAAATTATCGAGTAGTATTCAGCTGGTCATGTGATTCTAAAATGGCAGCCCCCATGAGGGCGCCGCTGCCACATGTAGAATTAAATCATCTGATGTGAGCGGTCATGATTTCATACATATGTTTCACAATTGCAATTCATTTCTTTAGGAGTAAAACTGTTTTTAATGAGAAAAAATTACTGATTGCACCATAATCAAACACACAATGCACAATTATGATTTGAAGACATTACAGCTATATTTTCTGTTACAGTATAATTTTCTGTAAAGCTGCTTTGAAACAATGTGTGTTGTGTGGTAGGCAGCTCTCTATCCTGTGAGATGAACAGGGGCACTCCCCTCTCCGGATGAATGGCGAAACTATTAAGGCGAAGCTGCACATACTGTATACCACTGTAAAGATGATTAAATTGAAAATTAACATGCAATGGACTTGGAATTATCCGTAAATATTTCTTAAATGTGGCAAAAAGCCATATATACTTTTACATATTAAAATACGTACCGGTTGTACTGTACTGGTTGCTGCCATATTAATGACCCATTTAAAATGTTTATGCAATTTGGCTCTCTTTTTCTTTTTTGTTAAAAGCTCCCACTCGTTCTAGTAAAACGGTGACAACTTGTTTAACGTTTATTTAACATTTCTTTGATACAACCCTCCATCTAAATACACACATGCTCATCACCACACAGCGCAATGTGTCAAATAGCAACTATATGGCTTTTGGATTCATTCCTACTTTTGAACTGAGAGATGTGTATTCGGGTGGGAATTAAATTTCCTCATGACCTTGGTGTTTGTCAAAAAACTGCTGGAAATTTCTCACAGGTGGTGGGAGTAGACATTTCAGATTCAGATGGCAAAAAAAAACGAACTAACTAGCTCCTGTAAATGCTGGAGTTACCTAATTTCCTCATGTAAAACAATTACCGTGCGAAGAGGTTCAGATGCAGATTTTTACACTAAAACACAGCACACAAAAGAGGCACAATTTGTTTTTTTAATCCATTTGAGAACTAAAGAGTTGGGAAAACTTTTGTAATTAAAATAACAATATACACATCAAAGAAAAAAAATGCTTGCAGTCCTAATACAGTGATTTATATAAGGGGAATCAAAACAGGACTATTTCAACAGCAGTGGGGAAAATGAGGGGAAAAGGTTAATAGTTGCCATTTCTCTACAGTGTTTGTTCATTATCCAAATGCCAAACAGGGGAGGTTTAATCAATGCTTGCTGCCATGCATTGGAGTTATATGCCACAGCCTGAATATGTTCATTAGATCCTTCATGTTTTATTTAAGCAATCAGACGGCAATCTATTCCCATTCAAGTCAGTGAGTGGACGTTTTGATCCAAAAACAAGTGAGCAGAATGAAGTTTATTATCGCAACGCCCTGACACCTCTCTCGGATGATGATGACTTATACAATTGGAGATGGGTTATTTGATAATGGCAAATGATGTAGACAAGATGAATTATGGTTTTGTCAGACTTCATTAGACATAAAAATGTGCACTCTTTCTATTCAGAATCTTGCTGTGTGAAACTGCAAGTAAGCCAATGCAACTTTTGTTGATTTTTCGCTGCGTGTTCAGACTTCTGATGGCTTTTGAGCAGGTTGCTCTAAGGAACTTCAATCAATAGAGGAAAACAACATTATGATGTTCTCTCAAAAGTAAAACTGGCTCTGTGATTTCAAATTGTATACTGCTTATAGTCTGGTATTCACAGATGGGGCAAATCTTGTCTGGCAAATGCATTTAAAGCAACAGTTCACCCAAAAATGAAAATTCACTCAACATTTATTCACCCTCATGCCATACCAGATGTGTATGATTTTCTTTCTTCAGCAAAACATAAACAAAGATTTTTAGAGGAATATCTCAGCTGTGTATGTCCAAGCAATGTAAGTTAATGGTGACCAAAACTTTGAAGCTCAAAAAAGCACGAAAAGGCAGCATAAAAGAAATTCATACAACATCTAAAGTGATCGAATCAATTCTGGCTGAGAACAGACCAAAATATAACTATTTTTTTTTTTACTTTAAATCTGGACTTGACCAGGTGATCATGATTTCAAGCTCCATTACGCATGAAATAATGATCGGCAAAAAAACTGGTTGGCTTCAACCCCCCTAAATTTAATCTCACCCCCCTAAAAACCTGTGTTTCTGCAATTTGCACACAGATCTGTGAATGTCCATTTTAAGCTCTCTTAAACAGTTTCAACACAATCAGCACTACATTAGCTTGGAGCGTGAGACTGCTTTGCGGACTTTTCTTGCCTGCAAAGCAATAGCAGGAGCCAATAGCAATTGAGTTATGGCTGTGAAGGAGCGAATCATTGGTTTAACCCACTGAATGAATACACCCTCTCAATGAACCAGTCTATCATTGTATCTGAGACAGGAATAAATGGAATGGATTCATCATTGTGTTTGTGAATGAGCGAGTAACAGAAGATTCTGTTAACTGACTGAACAATAGTAGGAGGCATGTTGTTTGTTTTAGGGCTGCACGATAATGGCAAAAATGAAGATCACGATTATTTTGCTTAAAATCTTAATCACGATTATAAATCACAATCTGTACATACAGATTATAATAATACAGGGCTGCACAATTTGGAAAAGAAAAAAAAAAGACTGTTGCAACTGCTTATATATAGATTCTAATAGAACAAAAAATGTACATTAAACAGTAGCTCTCATGCTGAACAAGTTGTTAGAACTACAAACCAGAAAATTATTCCTTTTGACCAAAATGTATGTTTTGACAATTCTTTATCACTTCTGAAGATATAAATTACAACCAGTGAAGTCATATGGATTATTTTATGCTGCCTTTATATGCTTTTTGCAGCGTCAAAATTCTAGCATCCATTCACTTGCATTGTATGGACCTGCAGAGCTGAGATATTCTTCTAAAATCTTTGTTTATGTACTGCAGAAGAATAAAAGTCATACACTGGGATGGCATGAGAGTGAGCAAATGATGAGATGTTTCCAAAAAACTACTCCTTTAATGTTCTGTTTCATTAATCAAATGGATAACAAAAAAGGAATGGTTAGGGAGGGAGGGCCCTATCTACGGAGAGGGTACACAGCAAACGTGGCCGAAGCAGAGCGAGGCTGTGATGAGATTCCCCTGAGTGAGAAGGTCCAGCCTCCGGGGAGGTGCTACTGCGCCAGGGAGGTGCTACTGCCAGGAGCATCAGATCCAAGAACCAACTCCGGTTGGACCAGTACGGCGCAACGAACATGACTTGCTGCTCGTCCTCCCAGACTTTGCACAGAGTCTGTGAAATGAGGTTCACAGGAGGAAAGACATACTTGCGTAGCTCCCGAGGCCAGCAGTGCGCCAAGGCATCCGTGCCGAGGGGGGCCTCGGACAGGGAGTACTAAAGGAGGTGGTGAGAGGAGTCTTGGGAGCCGAACAGGTCTACCAGCACCTCCCCGAATCTCTCCCAAATCAGCTGGACCACATGGGGGGTGAAGTCTCCACTCCCAGTGTAGCGTTACCTGCCATGAGAGCGCGTCCGCTGCCCAGTTGAGGACGCCTGGAACGTGAGTGGCTCTCAGAGACTTCAATGTCTGCTGACTCAAAAGGAGGCAGCTGATGAGTTGCAACATGCGAACATACAACACCTTGGTGGTTTATGTATGCTACCGTTGCTGTGTTGTCAGTCCGGACCAACACATGCTTGCCCTGAATCAACGGCCGAAGCCTCCTTGGGGCCAGCAATACCGCCAGAAACTCCAAGCAGTTGATGTGCCATTGGAGTTGGGGCCTTGTCCAGAGGCACCCTAGCCCAAGTTCGAGGCATCTGTCTGGACTAAAATGCGCCTTGAGACCTGCTCTAGGGGAACACCTGGCTGTAGAAATGCCAGGTCCGACCAAGAGCTGAAAGTCTGATGGGCACTGTGGGGGGGCTGGAGAGCGCTAACCAGGCCTCCAGCCTCTTCAACAGCAGCACCAAGGGGACGACTGGACTTACCGTGCCCGGGCAGGGTGGTTTGCGGCAAGGCAGAAAGACAGCCCAGGGGGGGCGTACCCCTCCACAAGCCTGCAATGGTAGCCAGTGACTGGGGTGGGAGAGTGACCACAGAGACCACCATACTTAGATATTACTTAGATACTTACATACTTTGGAGAGATAACGGCCACATCCAATCACGCAAAAGCGGAAGGACATCTTTAAAAAGACACCAGGTGTTTGCATGAGCTCTTTTAGAATGAAATATACTTTTTTGAATATACTCTTTTAGCACCTGCGCACTTAGCTGTCGAAGAGCCCAGGGGAATCACAACACTTGACCGTGCAAGGATCACCGCTGATATACGCCGTAAGATCCAGCAGCATAAGCAAAAGGTGAGAGGACGAACACACAAACATGAGCTCGGCTCTGAAGAAAAAAACCTTCTCGTTTTATACCCGTATGTCCGGGGCGGAGAGGTGCATGCAAATTCCTCTCACCAATTCTCATTGGCCTGTTCTATTTTAAGGAAAGGTTATTTGGGCTATCAAGACTGAACCCCTAGTGTCACTACATCGACACAACATCGAGTGAGTGACAGACAGGGAACAGCAAGACTTACATAAAGGATTTTTATAAATCCATGATCCCTGCTAATATAAATAAGTTAAAGCAATCATTTGAGGCTAAGTTAGTTTAGGGTCAAATATACCAGTGAGAGTGGCAAAATGCATTTTGTAATTAAGTACAATTTAAAATAGGATGACTGTAGAGGATGGCTAAGTTAAAATGCCCCCTCCACAAGAGGGGATGTCATTACACTGAAGTCTAAAGGGTCTGCCCATGAATAATAACTTCACCCAAGCGCATTACATTAGTGCAACACTTCTGAAGGCATGGCTGGGAAATGGCAGCTTTTGGAAATAATGCAATCCATTCTGTATTGCTTCAGGACACTACCAGCTCCTAAATGAAGCATGTCTTCTATTAGACCCCTAAAGAAACAAACTAATAGCCTACAAAGCCTTTCCATTTGTAATATGACTAACTCGCATGATTCATTAAGCAGAAATGGAAAATGATTGTATAGTCTGATTTAAAAAAAAAAGGTCCTTGGGGAAATTAGATAAAAAAAAAATGGCAATGGGGATATTTAAAAAAAAAAAAAATCGCAAAACTTTTCTTAGATTGCGAATGACATATCCCATTCTTATTTGGATGGATCAACTGTCTGGCTGAAAATAATTTATATCAATATACACTCATTTCACAGTTATATTACAAACATGGATTACATGATTGCATTTTATTGCTGTTTGATTTCATGTTTATTAATGTTTAAGAAAAGGAGTGTGAATTGATTTTAACTACACTTAAAAGTAATGCTTAAAACCAAATATGCATGTAGTAATCCATAATAAATGTGAAAGTAATCTGAGTACATTACCTGAAATCTAAGAGATTTACTTTACTGATTACAGTGTTAATGCTGTAAATTGTAAAAGAGACTATTTAGCTGAGATGGGTCATTTCTATTCAAATTAATGGGAGAAATTGGATTGCCCAACTAAGGAGCTGTAGGTGCCAAACTGTCAGTGGATGTAGAAAGGAAGTCCCGCCTTACAGGTAAAAGAGTCTTTAGTCTTTAGTGTTTAGAAAGAGACATCGCCTGTCAATTAACTTGAGAATGACAATTAACATTAGCTATTCCAAAGATGTCCAACAAATGTACTGAATTGCTAGAAAGACTTTAATTGTAATCAGTAGGAGACATTTCATAAGTAATCTACCTAACACTGAGAACACCAGCACGCTTGCTCGCATTATATTTCTTAATTATGTCATTATTTACTTACCCTCATATAATTCCAAATCCATACACTGCTATTTTTACCATAGAATGCAAAAGTGGTCTAGTCTAACCTGCATTTGGGTCCAGAATTAAAAAATAAGCAGAATAACGTTCGGTTACACATCTGAGACCCTATGCTATTTTTGCATCAATGATGTTGATGCGCCAAATTTGAATCTGGTTGTGAATATGGCCTTTGGTGGAGATTCTTTTTTTAATTTATTTTTTTAGCTTGACAGACATGGCCACTATGTATGGGGTCAGGGTTTTAATTACCCTGTCAAGCTTAATTTTACAATAACAACCAGCTGACTGTACATTATCCTGGTTATTACATGGCTACTAACCAAATAAATAAATATATGTACATAAAATATTGATTTGTATTGATATTATGTAATTATTTGGGTAGAAATAAATAACTGAATAGCTGTTGGTGTTTATTTTGTCATTAATGACCATCTGACTCCTCATACATTATAAAAAAAAGGTCTATTTTCCAAATAAATAAATAAATGCACATAAAGATTTGAAATGATTTACTAGCTTACTTGTAGAGATCACACAGTGGTCTGAGAATTAGAATAGATGACTAGCAATACCCAGATGAGCGGTCTGATATGTGGATGTGCGGTTGTTACAGAGAAATATCAGAACGCTATATGGCACCATTGACCAATCAGAATGGAGTTTTCCAGAGAGCCATGTAATAAGAAGTGTTATTGTATGGAGCTGTGTAAGAGCTTTGTAAAGTGTCTTCAAAAATGTCTACTTTTGGGTTTCACAGTAAAATATAACAGCATACAGGATTGGAACAACACAAGGTTGAGTGCAGTATAATGACAGATGTAACATTTTTGGGTGAACTATTTCTTAAAGGTATAGACTTTTACTGTTACACTTTAAAATTATGTTCCCTTTTTTCAGATTTTATAACAGGGTTCTTTAATGACTAATAATTCATTTACAAATGCATTATAAATATGTATAAGGGGTTATAACATCATGCAATAAAAGAGTGAAATTCACGCATTACCTGCCAAATAGTGATCCATTTTACCTAATATGTTATACATGTTATAAAAGTGTTTTTGCAGAGGAATTTAGGACTGTAGCAAAATGACATAATCCCTCCTTTTAGTCTCACTGTCACCATGAATGAGGGCATTAAATGTTTTTGATTTATTTAAGAATGAACCAGTAAGTGTTAATTTAGACAACTGTGTTAATTTTGCTTTTTATAACATGCAAGTTAAAATGCTTACTATTTATTAAGTATTGCATGAAATTTGCCCTTTTTATTCATGTTGTGCATATCAAGAACTTATCATGCATTTGTAAACAACTCATTAGTCATAAATGAACTCCTTTAGAAAAACTTAAGGGAACATTTATGTAAAATTTTACCACTTTTATAGATGTTTCGAAATCGCTGCTTTTCACCACATGACCACATGCTTAGTTCCTGCTAAATGAAGGCAGGTAGTATTCTAGAGACCATTGAATGACTGAATTCCAAATTAAAGAGGAATGAGTTGTGAATATTCTCCAGCTAGAGTGATCTGGACTTCTGTAGGACTAATTATCTGTCCTGCTGCCTCCAGGGTCATTTGTCTGGAGGATAACTGCCCTTTGCTTTGCCATCGTTCGCCTTGCAGCTGTACAATCCCCCATGCAGGATGAGAAACTACTGCAGACTGTGTGTGTGCGTGCGCGTGTATCCACCTGGGTAGAAAAGGAGTTAGTTCATTCATCACAGCATATTAAAGCTGCTCCTCCAGTGGTCTTTGAAGTGGGGTCTTCTGAAAGCCATACATCGGCCATCATGTATGCTCTTTGTTAATTACCCAGCACGTCTTGTCTATGAGACCATACATAAATGGCCTCCATTGTAAACACCAGATGGTCTGCATATATATATATATATATATATATATATATATATACACATACATATATACACCTTTCACCCATCCCAACCACCCACTCTCTGATGCATATGTGCAGTATTTATTATTTAGAACTATTGAGAATGCAAAATGGACCATTGATATTGTTAACTTCATGCAACCATTTTTTCATAACACATAGTATAACTATGCAATTTTATTCACTTCCAATATTAGTATTTGAAGTCTTTATAAATATAAATTGAATTGTTCATTCAGGGCTTTAATTAGCTTATTGCAGGACATTCAGTTTTTTTAACCACAACAAGGATGGATGGTGTCATGGTTTCTGCCACCTCTGTGAAAAATCACTCTCAAAGTATTGAGGTTTTGATGCCAGAAGATATAATTTATTATCAGAGATAAAAAAGCAGAGTTGTCTGCAGAGCAAGTGAAGCATCTGGGTTTATACCCGCATATATACATATGATCTACCAAAGTGTGACTAATACATTACATGCATGTCACTGTTATTTATCATTTTGTTCTGTGACTCCAGTCTTTTGTTTTTTAAGAAGTGGACAGGAAACCTCTGAGAAGGGGCCTCACCATATATTTTCTAATAATATTTAGAAATAGTTTCATAGCTTGTGCTGTTTAGAACAAGTTATTGGATAAACAAGGATGGATGTGTGTGTGTGTGTAGTGTGTGTGCGAGAGAGAGAGAGGCGAAGTGTGTGCGATCACCTGTTGCCACCCTGGAAGCAGAGATCCTGTCAGCTTTCTGAAGGTCAGCTTTCTCAGTGGTAAAATATCGTCCAAGCGGGGATATTTCTCCCTTTTTCACGGTAGCCGGTGCACAAGAGTCAATCACTATAGAAACCGCAATGTCCTCTTACCATTTTAAACAGCACCCATTGTGTAATTAATCAGTTTATTGTGTGTCTGAGCTGTGATGAGTTGTAATGCTGAAGTTGTTTGTTTTTAGCTGTTTAAAGCTATTTCCTAGCTTTTAGTAGTATAGTGTAGTAAGTGTAGTAAGCAATCACAAAGAGCTGTTGTATGTAAACAGCTGCCGCAGATTCACTTCATGTCAACTAACTGGCTCATATTTCACACAAAAATTATCTTTTGCCACCACCTGCTGGCTAACATATGTAATGTAAAAAAAAAGACAAACCATAGCTCTTAACAGATCTGCACTGCTCTTACACTTTAGTTTAGAACATCATGAACACAAGTGTAATGATACACACACAGTGAAGCGTCAGAGTGCTGATGGTGTCAGACCATCAGTGCTCTTGGAACTTCTCTCGTCCAATCAGATTCGAGGATCGGAACTAACTGTTGTGTGTGTATATATATACACTCACCTAAAGGATTATTAGGAACACCTGTTCAATTTCTCATTAATGCAATTATCTAATCAACCAATCACATGGCAGTTGCTTCAATGCATTTAGGGGTGTGGTCCTGGTCAAGACAATCTCCTGAACTCCAAACTGAATGTCAGAATGGGAAAGAAAGGTGATTTAAGCAATTTTGAGCGTGGCATGGTTGTTGGTGCCAGACGGGCCGGTCTGAGTATTTCACAATCTGCTCAGTTACTGGGATTTTCACGCACAACCATTTCTAGGGTTTACAAAGAATGGTGTGAAAAGGGAAAAACATCCAGTATGCGGCAGTCCTGTGGGCGAAAATGCCTTGTTGATGCTAGAGTTCAGAGGAGAATGGGCCGACTGATTCAAGCTGATAGAAGAGCAACTTTGCCCGAAATAACCACTCGTTACAACCGAGGTATGCAGCAAAGCATTTGTGAAGCCACAACACGCACAACCTTGAGGCGGATGGGCTACAACAGCAGAAGATCCCACCGGGTACAACTCATCTCCACTACAAATAGGAAAAAGAGGCTACAATTTGCAAGAGCTCACCAAAATTGGACAGTTGAAGACTGGAAAAATGTTGCCTGGTCTGATGAGTCTCGATTTCTGTTGAGACATTCAGATGGTAGAGTCAGAATTTGGCGTAAACAGAATGAGAACATGGATCCATCATGCCTTGTTACCACTGTGCAGGCTGGGGGTGGTGGTGTAATGGTGTGGGGATGTTTTCTTGGCACACTTTAGGCCCCTTAGTGCCAATTGGGCATCGTTTAAATGCCACGGCCTACCTGAGCATTGTTTCTGACCATGTCCATCCCTTTATGGCCACCATGTACCCATCCTCTGATGGCTACTTCCAGCAGGATAATGCACCATGTCACAAAGCTCAAATCATTTCAAATTGGTTTCTTGAACATGAAAATGAGTTCACTGTACTAAAATGGCCCCCACAGTCACCAGATCTCAACCCAATAGAGCATCTTTGGGATGTGGTGGAACGGGAGCTTCGTGCCCTGGATGTGCATCCCACAAATCTCCATCAACTGCAAGATGCTATCCTATCAATATGGGCCAACATTTCTAAAGAATGCTTTCAGCACCTTGTTGAATCAATGCCACGTAGAATTAAGGCAGTTCTGAAGGCGAAAGGGGGTCAAACACAGTATTAGTATGGTGTTCCTAATAATCACATATACATATATATAAATAAATATATATATTCCTGTATATATTTATCTATAATTGGTGGACCATTTAAGACCTCCATCTTACACTTACAGGAATAACTGTATTACATTTTCACTTTAGCCTTAACTGGAAGAAACTAAACATGTATAATGTCCCTTATATGATGTGATATTATCAACACAGCAAACAATTTTTAAAGAATGTCTGATGTGCTGTAGTGTGTGCAAAATGCAACAAAGGGTTCTTGGCCTGACAAAAAAAGGGTATAGACCCTTACATTTACCATTATGGCACATTGTAACTCTAAACGTGAGTCCAGCTAACCTTTCCTAGTTGCAATTCTAAGAAGCTCATACTCATTATTTTGCACATTGCAATTTGTGTTTAACCATTTTGGATTTTCTTTTCAATGATATAGTATATTAAGTAGCATATTGCATCCCTGGAAAAAGCAATCAATCCAATTAATTTAATGAAGTCAGATTAATGGTCAAACATGACATGTTATCCTTCACCTGTTGTTGTGCTGCATTTTGCTTCAAAATAGCATTAGTAACTACCTTAAAAGGCTGAGTCATTATTGCCATTGACATTGTGTCTTCGCATAAATGGATGAAAAATTATTTCTGCCAAATTACGCTGTGGGTTTGCAAATAACCTCACAGAATTGGATTCCACTTTAGACACTCAGATGAGATAAAAAGTTCAAGTGACTTTTCCCCTTATAAAGACCAAATGTAGGACCACTATCAAATTCAGCACACAGTCATCTTGCTCCTTTATAATGCACTAACATGTCACTCCTCTCGTTTTACATTCTGCATTTTCTAAATTAAACTGGCAGAGGTTAATTGATGGTGTTCATTGAACATGCAACCTCGATGCAGTTATTTGTAGCAGATATAAAAGCGTTTTCATCTATGAGAAGATATTCCTGGCCATAACAATAGCTAAATGTGCATGCTTTTTACTTGCCCATGTTGTGACAAGTTGTCCAGAAAGGTGAAGCGTGAAGTAAGCTCACTATAAAGTTTAAAAGGAAGCCCCCTTGAATGGATGAGCACAGCGATTTTAACAGAAGAGCCACAAGATGAGTGAGATCAGCTCCCATTTTCTCCAGCATGTAGAATTGAAATTGCTTCTGCATATCACAAAATGATATGACACCTGACAGGAAAATTGTAATGCTGGATGGTTATAAATGCTCAAGAAAGAAATCTGACTGAAATGTAGGGAAGAGATGTTTGAAGGTTACAATTCTGGATTGAACTTTTATTTGTATTTTTGTAGATGAGCCGTTTTGAGACAAAAAAGATTAATTAAGTTATTGCTTGAAGTAGAAGCGGGCAATATACATCTTAATATGATATATTGTACCATTTTTGAGTATCATCTCAACAACAGTTGCACAAAATCTCTCTGCATGATAGGTAATGCTGTAGTAGCTTTAATAATTATTGATGTTTTACATCTAATAATCATCAGACTGATCACACAGTGAATTCATAAACAGTAGGTTTACTATTCATGAGCTAAAGTCAGTCTGTGATTACCTAAATTTGAAGCACCGCTCCCAAATTGCCAAAGCGGGAAGTGTTTTTGAATGTATGGGTACAGTATGTATTAGCTCCAGGTTCTGGGTTAAATGCCTGCAAAAGCGGCGCTAAAATTGAGTTGTTTTTAGCCATATATGATGCAATACAGTGAAGAAGATTGCATATTTTTGTTTATTCACTCTACCCCAAACCCTAATCCTAACCGTCAGTGCAGTAAAGGTGTAATCTTAGAGGAAAAATAGAACCTCCCAATCAAGCTTATTCCTGATTATGCAAACACACTTAATTCCTGGTTTCAACACAGGATGAGTACCTGTGGCTGATGGAATGTCTTGTTCTTGTGCTTCTCACTCATTATTTCCACATGCAAATGAGATTGTGATTCGCCACAAATGTTTTCCAGACACTTGGAGCTCTTCACCTGTAGTGGTGAACCTGCAGTAAACCTTTGGCTACAATGAAGACTCTGGCAGAAATTTCATCTGCATGTGAAAATAAAGAGTGGAACATTTACGGAAAATATGCAGCAAATTTGCCAGAACTCTTGATTTTTTAAAAGGGTTGATACAGCTGTGAGTAGATGGGCTTACCTGAAAAAATGTCAAACACTATTTACTTATTTTGTGTTATTGTTCAATGGTCTTCATTTGTCCTATTTCTTGAAAGTCTTATTACATTACGGACTGTTTATCACTCATGAATTTGAAACTTTTCCTCTAAAATTATTAAGAAATGTGTGTGTATTAGTTTCGCTGTGGTATCAAAATTGGTATGGAGAATGATACAATTTTACTGGTTACTGGATATGGTAAAGTTGGTATTCCTAAAAGTAATTGTGATTGTTTTGGCATACATGTGATCTAAAGTCAAATCTGCATTGCCACCACTTTGAGTTCCCCTTCTGTCACTCACTCGATGTTGTGTCGAATGAAGTGACACAAGGGGTCTTCCTGGGACGCCAAACGTACCTCTGAACTTGAGAAAAGGCCAATGTCAAGTTGGCAGACAGAATTTGCATGCCCTGCCCCGGACATACGGGTATAAAGGGAAGCGGGGCAGCAAGTGTCAGTCAGAATTTTTCTTCAGAGCCGAACGGTTGTGCAACAGCAAGCTGAGTTCACCAATGTTCAACTCACCTCTGCTGGCAAGAAGCACTGCTGTTGGATCTACGGCGTGTTTCCAGCTGGTGTTCTCTCTCTCTGCATGCTGTGCAGTCCATGCCCATGGGCGCTTCGACAGCGCTTTCATTGCATTAAAGAGTGTTTCTCCTCCTAAAAATAGTTTATTTCCTCTAAAAGAGTTTGAGTTCCCACTCATAAAAGAGCAATACACAGCAGGCTTTGAACATCCTTTTCAGGACGCGTCTTTTTAAAGATATCTTTCCGCCTCTGTGTAGTTCCTGGATGCGGTTGATTTCTCTCCACTTCTGACGGTCATAAAATCTGCCTTGCATGCCTGGGCTGCAATCACACGCAGGCAGCATTTTATGAATGGTTCATGTTCCCAGTGCGAGAACATAGCCATGGCAACATTGCGGATGCGACTTTCTTTTCTCACCAGAGAAAGCCACTTCAGCTGACCCCCGCGTCATTCGTTCTTCCCACGGGATTAAGGACGACCCGTTCTGGCGATGAAGGTGATTTGGGGATGACGACGGGCTCGGTTTCGCCAGGTAAATCCCCACGAACCACCCGCCCCCCCGGCACACTTTCTTACTTCCGTCCAAGCTCGGTATAAGTGCGGCTCGCCTGGCGGCCAGCTGGCATTCTCCCTTGAGCCCCCGGAATTGGATGACAACGTCGCCGCTGCATCGGAGAGCGTCACTGCGGCGTCTGATGCTGATGATTTGTCTGGGCTGCCACCTTCGGGTCTGCTCACACAGTCTGAGACTGACGCGCAGATGTCCGCTATGCTTTCCCGGGCCACCTTGAGCGCGAGGCTGGACTGGAAACCTCTGTCCCCCACTCACGGATACTCATTCAGTTCCTCGGGTCATGGTGCTGCTCATAGCCATGCCCCCCCACCCCCGGTTCCGTTCTTCCCTGAAGTGCATGACGAGCTGACAGGGTCGTGGAGGGCACTTTTACTGCCTGTAACCGACCCCTCCGCTCGTCCGCTCTCACTACCCTGGATGGCGGGGCGGCCCACGGGTACACGGAGGTCCCCCAGGTGGACTGAGCAGTTGCGATCCACTTGTGTCCCGAGAACTCCGCCAACTGGTGGGACTGCCCTGTACTTCCCTCCAGAGCCTGTAGAATGATGTCATCACTGACCTCGAAAGTCTACAGCGCCACCGGACAGGCCGCCTCCGCCCTGCATGCCATAGCTCTCCTGTAAGTTCGCCGTGGCATTCAAAGATCTGCACCTGGTTAGTTCCGACCCCGACGTGCTGCAGGAACTGCACCCTGCCACCGACCTCACTCTCAGTATGGCGCCACGGCAATCACCCCTTCATGCCATCAGACTTTCAACCCTTGGACAACTGCCTAGAGTTGCTGGCTGTATTTCTTGCCCTACGGAGGTTTCTCCCACTAATCCGTTCAGACAGCACCACTCGTCATATGTCACAACTCGCCCGCCATCTCCTCCTTTGGAGTCATGACTCAGGTCGCTGCATGCCACTCACATCCCTGGCAGCTGCAACACGACGGCGGCCGCGCTGTCGTGGCAGGTTTCGCCCAGCGGAGAGTGAGGGCTCCACCCCCTGGTGGTCCAGCTGATCTGAGAACGATTCTGCATGGCAAAGATAGATCTCTTTGCCTCCCAGGACAACTCCCACTGCCCGCTCTGGTACTCCCTGACAGGAGCTCCTCTTGAGACAGACACACTGGCACACAGCTGGCCCTGGGGGCTGTGCAATCACGTATTTCCCCCAGTGAGCCTGCTGTGCAAGATCAGGGAGGACAAGGAACAGGTCATCCTGGTGGCCCCTTACTGGCCCACCCGGACCTGGTTCTCGGATCTTACGCTCCTCACGACAGCACCTCCCTGGAAAATTCCCCTGAGGAAGGACCTTCTTTCTCAGTGACGGGGCACCCTCTGGCACCCACACCCAGACCTCTGGAACCTCCACGTCTGGCCCCTGGATGGGATGCAGAAGATCTAGTGGATCTACCACCTGCAGTCGTAGACACGATCAACCAAGCCAGAGCTCCCTCCACCAGGCAACTTTATGCCCTAAAGTGGTGCTTGTTCGTGAATTGGTGTTCTTCCCGAGCCGAAGACACGCAGAGTTGCGCAGTTTGGTCAGTGCTTTCATTCCTGCAGGAGAGGCTGGAGGGGAGGCTGTCCCCCTCCACCACGAAGTTGTATGTAGCAGCTGTCGCAGCCCATAATGACGCAGTAGATGGCGTCCCTAGGTAAGTACGACTTGATTATCAGGTTCCTGAATTGCGCCCTGAGACTGAACCCTCCCCGGCCTAGCCTGTTCCCCTCCTGGGATCTCTCTGTGGTCCTCTCTGGCCTTTAGAGACCCCCCTTAGAGCCACTTGATTCAGTTGAGCTCAAGGCCCCCTCCCTGAAGACGGCCCTCCTGATCACGTTAGCCTCCATCAAGAGGGTTGAGGACCTGCAAGCGTTCTCTGTCAGCGACACCTGCCGGGAGTTCGGTCTGGCACATTCTCACGTTATCCTGAGGCCACGACCGGACTACGTGCCCAAGGTTCCTATGACCCCCTTCAGGGATCAGGTCGTGAAACTGCAAGCAAGCTGCCACAGGAGGAGGCAGACCCAGCCTTCTCGTTGCTGTTTCCGATAGGTTCTTTGCATATCTATTTGGACCGCACACAGAGCTCTAGATTTTCTGAGCAGCTCTATGTCTGCTTCGGCGGACAGCGGAAAGGGAATGCCGTCTCCAAACAGAGGTTAACTCACTGGGTCGTTGACGCCATCTCTCTGGCCTACAAGACCCAGGCCGTGCCCGCCCCCTTGCGGGTTCGAGCACACTCGACGAGAAGTGTGGCATCCTCGTGGGCACTGGCCAACTTACCTTACTAGCAGACATCTGCTGAGCAGCGGGCTGGGCAACACCCAATACATTCGCAAGATTCTACAATCTCAGGGTTGAGTCGGTCTCGTCCCGTGTTTTGTCAGGTCCGAGCCAGTAGAACTCGGTAACGCGGCACAACCGGGTGTTCTGCTTGCACACAGCGCCCTTCACCGAGTTGATCCAGTGCACCTTCTATCCCAGGTTAGCCACTAATTGTCACTCCCTGGATGTTCTCCTCCCTAGCTGTAGACCCACTTTGAGTCACAGGTGCTCTGTTGCTTACTTGCTTAAGCGCCGTGTCACCCATGGTGGGTATAGGCGATATCCTTTGAAATCTATCGCCATTGCAGTCTGTCAACTGCGATTGAAGCTAGATGTTGTTGCCATGATTTGTCGTATTGTTTTTGGCTGTGGCCAAATGGTTTCATAATGAATGATTGTGCTTCTTTGTGGAAGTATCTCTGGGTCATCATCCGGACGCAACCTTTCGGACGTTTCCAGGTTTGTCCAGGTAGTGCTATGAAAGTTTGTATGGGGAGACGGTTCGGATGCATCCGCAGGACATGTCTTATCCATTTCCGGCTCTGTAAAGTCATTGTGGAGCATAGGGGTTCTTTTATACCACAACGTTCATGGACACATTAATTGGGAATGTTATCTGCCCAGCTGATTTTGGCTATGCGGTGGAGACATCTATGGTCGAAGGCCTCTAATTTCTTTAACTGGTCGGCTTTTAAGGGCCATGTTTCTGAGGCATACAGGAGAGTGGCCCGAACAATGGCACAGTCAATTCTGACTTTGGTTTTAATTTTTATATCACGCCAATTTCAGAAATATTTGAGTGCTGCAAATATGCCAGAAGCCTTTTGTATACGTGATGCTATCTTTTGGCTAAGGTCGCCTGATGGCGAAATGTGACTGCCCAAGTAAATGAATGAGTCCGTTACTTGCATTTCTTCATTATTTATTGTGATTGGTATGACTGGGACAAAGGGGTCGAGATTTAGAGTCATATATTTAGATTTTGCACAGTTTAATTTTAGGCCAACAGCCTCTGCCCTCTGGATGATATGAATCTCTGTACTGGGTTCGGCTCCACGGGCTTAGTTCCCTTCTCAGGCAAACACCCTGTGATGTATTTCCCACGGTACAGTCCCCATGGGGAACCTAAGGTCTGTATGTGACATCTCTTGGGGGCATTGGGGAGGGCTACCTGCAGCCGACACAGTTGCCTCTAGCACGCAGTAGCCTGCTTGCACCTATCTCGACAGTTCATGTAACACGGTCAGTGCATGCCGTTTTTAAATTCGACACAATGTCGAGTGAGTGACAGAAGGGGAATGTCATGGTTACTGTTGTAAACTCCGTTCCCCGAGGGAGTGAACGAGACATTGTGTCCCTCCTGCCACAGCACTAGACCTACCACTGTAAATGGTTGTACCTTATTTTCGGCTCCTCAGTGCAAAATCCTGACTAACACTCGCTGCCCCGCTTCCCTTTATACCTGTATGTCCAGGGCAGGGCACGCAAATTCTGTCTGCCAACTTGACATTGGCCTTTTCTCAAGTTCAGAGATACGTTTGGCATCCCAGGAAGACCCCTTGTGTCACTTCTTTCGACACAACGTCTCGTTCCCTCCTTCGGGGAACGGAGGTTACAACAGTAAGCATGACGTTTCTATCCATGGATAGAACACTGAATCTAAATTAACAGTTGTTAGGAAAAACAACACAGAAAACAAGAACATTATGTCTATTTATTTGTTCATATCTTTCATTAAAAACCATCAACTGACCTGATTTTAGAATCTAGAATAGATTTATATTGTGTATGATAATTGTGTTACTTAAATTTCAACACCCTTGTATATATGTAGATTGAAAGCCAAAACAAATATTGAGTACACCCAGTTAAAGTCTAGCTTGGTCTTCTTTTAGGGTGGTGTACTGTACTTATTGATCATTCTGAACAGATGTAAAACCCACTGTTAATATAGATTTGTCTTGTGCCAAAAATCTAAAAAAAGTGTTCAATTGTGAACTTTGAATCTCAAAATGTCTCTTACAGACAACCAGCCAGAGATTAGAAAGTCTTTTTAGTCTTCTCATTGAGAAGAATCATCTTGCAGGTGTAAAGCTCCTGTTATTCGGTCTGCCAGTGGTTGTCAGCACGGAGTGTCCTCCCTATGATAAGGCTTGATCTTCGCAGCAAATAGTTTGAAAGCCATTATCATCTTATGAAAACAAAAGAGAAAGATTATTTAAATGGACATGACAGCCAAACAACTCACTGCGCAGTTGCATGACTCGATGATGGGAATACTTGCAGCATTTCCCTTCATCCTTACATCTGTGCCCCAGAGTCTGATGATGCATTTACCTAATTTGACATTTTAATGGTTTTTCTCTTTTCTGTGTGATTTCTGGTGCCTTATTCAACTTATTTAAAAAAAAAAAATAATAATAATTGAAATAAATTGTTGTGATTAAATTTATATGCTTATGTTTATTTATTTTGTATTAAATAATATGTTTAGGTGTATGGGTGGGGTTAAGGGATATACTGTAAAATATATATTATAAAAGACAACATAAATTCTGCACACTACCATAGCTTGCAAAGGCAATATACGTTTATTACAAAAGACTTTGCAAGCTATGGTAGTGTGTAAAATGTTTTTTTATTTTGTTTTTATGATGTCTTACGCACCTACCTATATGTTTTCAGGAATGCAAGGTTTACTTATTGATTATCTAAATATTTATAAAAATAATAAAAAATAACTATACATATTTATATTTTGAAGGATTGAAGCATATTTTACACGACAAAAGCAGTAAAAATGTAAAATAATAATAATTTAAATCATTACATTAAAGGGGTTATTTCACCCAAAAATGAAAAATCTCTCATCATTTACTCACCCTCATGCCATCTCGATGTGTATGACTTTCTTTCTTCTGCTGAGCAAAAAATGAAGATTTTTAGAAGAATATCTCTGCTAGTCCATACAATGCAAGTGAATAGTGATAAAAGCGCTAAAGCTCCAAAAAGCACATAAAGTCAGCATAAAGGTAATCCATACAATTCCAGTGGTTACAACCATGTCTTCTGAAGAAATCAGTATGAATTCCACATTCGGAGATGGAAGGGAGGCGACAGAGAGCAATGATGTAGTCAAGTAAGACTTTATTTATCTGCCTTCAACACTCTGCATGCACTCTTGTTCAATCAGATCAGTGTCACACAAACTTCGTCAACATAAACTTCTATGAGACTTCAAGATTCAGAGTATGTATAAACTTCAATATAAAATCTTCAGCTTCACAATAAACATTTAATAAGACATGCCAGTCACTGGTCACTCATGTCGTTCTCTCTCTTTCTAGCGGTTGTGTGGACGTTTATATGCCGCTGTCCCCATAGAGACAGGTGTTAGACATAATTTAGCTGAGGTGTAAGCACCCTTACCGCTTTCTCTCTCTCCGGACGGACGCTTGACCACACCCCCGCTGCCACACAATCCAATCAGTTTTGGGTGAGAACAGACTCTTTTTCAGTGTACATCTTGCCATTGCACTCTCTAGACACTCTGTAATGTAATCAAGCTTGAAATCATGATCGCCAAGAAGACTGCGATGTCAAGCTGTAAAGTGAAAAAGGAGTTATATTTTGGTCTGTTCTCACCCAAAACCAACTGGATCACTTCAGAAGACATTGATTTAACCACTCGAGTTATGGATTACCTTTACGTGGACTTGATCTGCTTTATGGAGCTTCAAAGTCCTGGATGCCATTCACTGACATTGTGAGGACCAACAGAGATGAGATATTCTTCTAAAATCTTTGTTTGTGATTTGCAGAAATATTTTATTTTGAAGTTTAGTTTATTTCCTTGTTCCTTTGTCATATCATGTGATTTCCTTGTCTTGTTAAGTGACCCTTTTGTTCCACGAGTTACATCTTGTGATTGGCTCTTGTTAATAGTCTTGTTATCTGTTTATTAGTTCTGATTTTTTATTGGTTCTTTTGTTTGTTAGATGTGTCATTCATGGTTAGTCTTGTTATCTTGTTACGCCAGTCTGTTTATTTAAGCCCTCATGATTGCCATTGCTCTTTGTAGAGTATTTATTGTAATTTTGAAGTCACGTCTTAGTCAAATCAAGTAACCAAGTCTTTTGTTCAAGTTTGTTTGGTATCTTCTCTTTTATGGTTTACTAAACTGCATTTGGGTTCACTTTAATCATCTGCTACCTTGTTCTAATCTCATTTTGTCTTCAGCCCACCTCACTGTTACGCTCTTTAAAGATGCTGTCAGTACATATTGTTCATTTCAGCATCTATGCAAATATTCAAACAAAATGTAAACGTTACGAACGATTAGCTAAGAAAAATTAGATCAGGTTGCTAATCTAGTCTAAAGTATGAACAAATTAGTGATGCACCCAAGATGCACCCATAGAGTTCCCTCAAAAATGAAAATGATGTTGCTATTTGCTTCACATGTTTGTTGTCGAAAACCCATATGGCTTGACTTCACATTTTTTTTCTTTTATTTATATTTTTCATGCAGTTTCAAAGAATGGTGACTGGACCTTTCAAGCTTGAAAATGGACACAAAAGCACTTTCAAAGTACTCCAGTTTGGAACAAAATTTGGCTGATGAAATGATGGCAGAATGTTAATTTCTGGAGAGCTATATATATAAAAACAAATATTGCTTCTTTATAATGGTTTCAGCCCAGCTGCTTCCGTCTTGATTGAATCTACTGCTTTCCTCTCAAGTACCTTTAGACTAATTAGCCATTTGTAACTAAGTTTCAAGCCTCTCCGCTACAGCAAACCACCACCAGTTACCATGGCAACTATACATTTGTAAACCCGCAAGAATCCCTTTTTCCTTTTCAGAGAGTCAATCGTGCATGATCCTTCCAGTCAAGACCCTACAAGCTTTTCCACCAGACATCCACGTTTCATCACATCTGCTCCATCTTTCAATGGTCTTATCCTTCCTGTCTTTTCAATTAGCAGCCCTCCTGCATTAATGCAGATTTAGTCTCATCACAGCTTGAATGCGTGTGAGTTGCGAGATACTTCAAGAGGAGGACTATTTGTGTGAGAGGAACCCAAACACAGCTTGTTGGCTGCAAAGATTTTATTTGGACCTTTTGCTTGAGTTTCTCTTCACCTCTGGAGTCATATTAAATGCACACCAGACTTTGAAACCTTAGGCATCGTGCTTTTGATATAACTTAACATAATGTGACCTCCCTGCAGTGAAGCAGATTTAATACCCATTAATCTTTCACCAGCAGTATTACATTACCCAGCTGAAAATCTGTATGACTTTCTTCTGTGGAACACTAAAGGAGAAATTTTAAATCACGTAGGCCTACAGGTCTATTTCATGCAATTAAAATGAATGGTGACTGAAGCTTGGAAGCTTCTAAAAGGACACAAAAGGACCATAAAAATATCATAAAAGAATTATAAAAGTGAGTCATATGACTCATGTGCTATATTTCAAGTCTTCTGAAGTCTTACGAGTACATAAGAGAAAAAGATAGCATTTTAAGTTCACTGCAATTCACTGCAAATGTAATTCACAACCTTTTGTTTCGCTATTGTTTGCTCTTTGTTTGCTGTACAATTTATTTTCATTATGATTTATGCTATTGTTTCCCTCTTCCTAATTTCATATTTTTTTGGATTTGTAATGCAAGCTTGAGTTTGTAGAAAGGAGCTTTAAAAAAATGTATTAATATTATTCCATTAATAACAACCTCAATTTAAGTTATTCACTGAAACTCTTCTCCATTCCACATATTCTAACTGGCACATCAAATACACTACCGGTCAAAAGTTACTCATTTGTTATTATAATTTTTTTTCTTCACATTTTAGAATAATAAAAAAGTCATCACAACTATGGAATAACATAAATGGAACTATGGTAATTAGGTTGTTACTTAACAAAATCCAAAAAGATATAAAAAATTAAGCATACGCCTTCAGATCAAAAGATTTTTAAGATCATGAGAAACATTTCAGTCAAGTGTTTCAAAACGTTTGACCGGTAGTGTATGTGCCAGTTATTAGGTTTTTTTTAATCTGACCATATTTAATGAGAATTCAGAACTTCGGCAGAGAGGAAAATTATTAGAGAAAAATTACTTTAATCTTGGCCTGTTCCTCACACAAAACCATATTGTAAAATTAAAAGGTGTGCAGCTTTTTGGATTGGTCAATCAGGAGAGCACACTCGAAAGAAACAACTACTTCCTGCCTAGTTTTGCTTCCATCCTTTTCACTAAAACACTTAAGGCTTGTCTTTTCACATATATCACACAGAACTAAATATTAAAAAACTACTCAAAAAGGCCCTATTTGATTGTGGTTTTACAGAAATAATTAATAAAGAAAAGTAAAGACTGAGACAACATGCGGTTGTGGAGCGGAGGCGGGCAGGGCTAGATTGTCGCACGCCCGTCCCCAATCGGCCTGATGGGGCGCGAGGGATAAAGGCGGCCAGTGACGATGGTTTGAGAGAGAGAGAATTACAGGCATGTCCGTCATGTGTGTGTTTATGTTTGTGCGTTTTGGTTTAAGTTTTCATAAAATTATTATTTATATTGACAAGCCGGTTCTCGCCTCCTCCTTGCCCATCTTAACCCCCGTTACATTGGTGCCGAAAACCCGGGAAGGAGGAGGGATGCCCGTCGCAGAGTCCTCGACACTGCCATCCACCCGGGGAGCGCCGCTGCCATCTGCCGGGTGACGGAGTAGCCCGACCGCCCGGACGTGGGGAACAGCTGTTTTACACAGGGTGAGTGGGGACTGGATTCCCCGACTGCCTGGAGCCGCTGCCAGAGGCGGAGGAGTGCCCTGCCGTCCCCCAGAAACACGGAGGAGTCGAGGGAAGACCGCCGTCCGCGAGGGGAGGAGGGAAGTAACTCCCCGATCGCCTGGAGTGGTAGGGCCGCTGCCAGGGGCAGAGGAATGCGCCCATGTGCCGATAGCGTTCTGTCCACTGGGGGTCGGAGGTTTGACTCAGGTCCGCCCGGAGAGGTGCGGCTGTCGTCCGTCGAAGATTGTGGAGGAGTGCTTGAGGACCACGCGACGGCACATCAGAGAACCTGTGAGTGAGCTTCTTCTCTCTCCTCTCTCTCTCTCTCTCTCTCTCTCTCTCTCCCAGGTCGAGGAAGACCGGGATGACCTGACAGGGCGCAAAGCACGCCCCTCCCCAGGGAAAGAGGGGGGATGTATGTCATGCCGGTGGCACTCCGGCCTAAGGTAACGCCGGGAGGAGTGTGGAGTGGAGGGGGGCGGGGCCGGGCTAGAATGTCGCACGCCCGGTCCCCAATCGGCCTGATGGGGCGTGCGAGGGATAAAGGTGGCCGGTGACGACGGTTCGAGAGAGAGAGAATTACAGGCATGTCCGTCATGTGTGTGTTTATGTTTGTGTGTTTTGGTTTAAATTTTCATTAAATTATTATTTATATTGACAAGCCGGTTCTCGCCTCCTCCTTGCCCATCTTAACCCCCGTTACAGCAGTATTCATTGATTTTGCTTAAAAAGCCAAAAGGAGAAAAAAAATTACATTATTTTTTTAATAACAAAATTTGTACATAACCAAACTGCTAATATTTTTGGCTGCTTTATTCTAAATGTTACTTTGAAGTGAAAATATAGGCCTGATAATGTTGATCAATGGGATTTAGTGAATTGGATGAGAAGAACGCTTACCATTATATTCTCATACTTCAGATCACTCAATGCATGTTCACAAGTTTTATGTGTGTCATGATGAGGTCTGGGATGAATTAATGATAATGTCAAAAAATCAAATAAAATAAATATATAAATAAATGACTGTAAAATACACATTGCAGTTTCATCAAGAGAAGTGGTTCACAACTGGCGGGTCACGACTCAAATTAGTCACAGGCAGCAATGAAAACAATGGCAAATGCAAATAATAAAATGCAACTACCCATATAATTGTGTATAGTTAGGATAGCAAAATAAATAGACTTACCAACTTTGTGGAGAAAGAAAGCCTGTTTCATCCAATCATCCTCATTGCAAATACAACATTAAATACCAGTTATGTTTTTGTACTGTTGAGTCACCACTTAACGTACAATGTAAAATCTGGGTCCTGAAGCAAGACCAATTTAGGACCACTGATCTAAAGGATGATGCGTCTTGTTGATGGGTCTTTTCGTACCCAAATACCATTGTTTAGAGTCTGCAACTTCATATACTGTACACTATATGGCCAAAAGTAGCAAAGTACCAAATACACCCAAACAGTGAGGCCTGGGTACCTCAGCGAATATTGACGCTGACTACCACTCCTGGAGTCCTGAGATCAAATCCAGGTTGTGGTGAGTGACTCCAGCCAGGTCTCCTAAGCAACCAAATTGGCCCAGTTGCTAGGGAGGGTAGACATGGGGTAACCTCCTCATGGTTATGATTGGTGGTTCTCGCTCTCAATGGGATGCGTGGTAAATTGTGCGTGGATTGTGGAGAGTAGCATGAGGCTCCACGTGCTGTGAGTCTCCGTGATGTCACGCACTGTGAGCCATGTGATAAGATGTGTGGATTGACTTTCTCAGAAGCAGAGGCAAATGAGACTTGTCCTCATTGTCTGGATTGAGGTGAGTAACCATGTCACCATGAGGACCGACTAAGTAGTGGGAATTGGGCATGCCAAATTATAATAACACACACACACACACACACACACACACACACACACACACACACACACACACACACACACACACACACACACACACATATCAAAACAAAAAATCCATACGTTCTTGTTGAGCATGTAATTTCTATGGGCAATAATCATGAGCTGTTCCGCCCTAATCCAATAAATACTTATTCAAACTTCATACGCCCCCGGACATACGGGTATAAAAGCGGGGAAATACATCGAGTTCATTCAGAAATCTTCTTCGGAGCCGATGGTCGTGCATGCAGTCAGCTGCGAGTCACACACCTGTTCGTGTTCCTCTGACGATTTGCCTGCTGTTGGATCTACGGTGCACTTCAGTGGCTTTTCTCCTTTTCTGCACAGCAGTGCAGTTTGCCCCTGGGTGCTTCAACAGCACAAAAAACTTAAAAGAGTTTATTTAAAAGACTGATTTTCTCTGTAAAAGAGTATTTTCCTCTAAAAGAGCTTTATACAGCGCCGTTGACGTGTCTTTTTGAAGATGCCTTTCCACCCCCGTGTAGTTCCTGGATGCGGTAGAGTGCTCTCCATTTCAGATGGCCACTGGCGTTGTCTCGTGTGTCTGGGCTGCGATCACACCGAGGCAGCATTTGTGGATGGTTCATGTTCTCACTGCGAGAGCATGACCATGGCAAAGCATGCCACTCCAGCCGTCCCCCGCATTGCTCCTTCTTCCCACGGTATTGAAGATGATGCGGCTGGCGATGGAGGTGATCTGGGGATGGCAGCGGGTGCAGCTCTGCCGGGTACGCATCAAGGGTCTACTTTTATTTGTGTACACTCACAATAACAACAAAACCTTGTGCTTTTGTAAAATAAAGAAAATAAAAAGGGTGAGCTTTCAACAGTCTCTGTGTTCGCAAGCATATATCTGAAACACGTCACAAAAATGTACTGAAACTCTGTGAATACTTATCACACAAACATGAAACATTTGTCTAAATAAAGCTTAAAATGTCTACTTTTAAATGAAATTATTCAAATGTAAAAAAAATATTCTCCTGCAATGTAATCAGTATGAAACAAAGTGATGTACAATTTCTCCTGGCTCAGCTAATTATCCCTAATGTGATCACACCCATGGGCAGAGGGTACTGTTCATATGGTAATGTGCTGAGACAATCAATGCAAATAGTAAATGCCCCTGACTGTGCCTTAAAAACAAAGTTTATTCACTTTTCTGCACATTTGGAAGATCGCACGATACACAGGCGAGGAAAGTCCTGGATAGTGACGAAGAGTTTACATTTTCCTCAAAAGTTTGCATTTTGAAGAGATTTGATCCAGCCGAGGAAACAATTTTGGATGAGTAATTTATTTAGTTTTATTTACATATTAGTTGGCTATTTTATATAAGCATGTACATATTTTACTAGTGGGATTGTTTCTTGACTTGCCAGCCAGGATTCAGAGTATTGAAATTTGAAACATGTCCTAATAGGCAAGTTTTAGTTACATTTAAATGCCGTTTTAACTAGTGTTTATGCTGCCTCATTATCATCAACAAAGCATGTGCTTGCAAATATCTGTTCAGGTTAAATGAGTAAAATGCACTTTAAATATGCCTATATTAGAAAATCAGCATATTATAATGATTTCTGAAGGATCATGTGACACTGAAGAATGCAGTAATGATGCTGAAAATTCAGCTTTGATCACAAATTGCATTTTACAATATATTTAAATTAAAAACTGTTCTTTTAAATTGTAAAGAGTTCACAATATCGCTGTTTTTACTGTATTTTGGATCAAATAAATTCAGCCTTGGTGAGCAGAAGAGACTTCTTTTAAATGGTAGTGTAGGTGTATATATATAATATATCAATGTTAGAATATGAATATTGAGTCATATAAAAGACTGGATCCAGTGTTTGCTGACACCTAGAGGAACGATTTAAGACCAAAAGTAGAGTGATACAGCAAACAGAGCCTTTATTACAAGCTTTTGAAATTGAAGCTAAAAAAAAAAAAACTTGTCAATTTGACCCGGCAGGTTTAAAGAAGGGACTTGATTGTTAAATTTATGTTCCGGTTTCAATACAATTTAAGGTCAATCGACAGCATTTGTGGCATAGTATTTGATTACCACAAAAATTTCCCTCCTCTTTAAAAAAAGCAAAAATCTCGAGAGGCAGGCTGTGGCGGGGCTGGTGTCGGTGTTGGCACCGCAGCGGGATGCCCTGGGCAACGAACAGACGGAGTGCGTGGTTTGTGGCTCCGCCTGGGCAGGATGTGCTGTATGGCCTCCATCTGCTTCCTCACCATTGAGAACTACAACAGCGTCTTCAAACAGCCCAACCTGGGAGATGGTATATATATATATAGATCCAAAAGCGTGTAGAGATGAATGGAGGCGACAGAAGAATTCAGCTCTGTGACTTGCTCACTCAGCTCCGAAGAATATATCTGATGTGTGTTTGCAGCGTCACTCCTTTTATACCCGTATGTCCGGGGGAGTGGCATGCAAATTCCACACGGCAATTTCCAATTGGCCTTTTCTCAAGATCAGAGATGTCTGGGTTCCGCAGGAGTGTCATCAACACAACGTCGAGTGAGTGACGGATAGGGAACACTTACTAACCATTTCTGTGTAAAGTTATAGCCAATTTTACAACAATCAAGCCCTAAAACCCTAAAATGACTGTATTAATGACAATTTAATCAAATGTACAGATCAAATATTATATGAGTTTTAACAGAGGAATTAATATAAGTGCTTTACAAAATTACAAGCTACACATTTCTGTTTAAAGCCTCCAAAAACTGTCCACATTATCTTTCAATTCACTTCCATTGTGAGTGCCTCACTGTAACCTCAATTTTTGCTTTTTTTAAAGAAAAAGAGGGATGAGTTTATGAGCCGATATTAATTTTTGTGGTAATCAGTATTGTGCCACAAATGCTGTCGATTGAGCTGAACTTGTATTAGACTCTGAACATTCCTTTAAGACAATCCATGGGTTAAAAGGCGGGATTATTGCTACAGTCCACTTTGTATTTATTGTCATTGCTGTGATGTCTTAACTTCCTTGTGTTATCAATTTTCTTGTCAAATTGATGTCAAAAGAATGGTGCTACTGTATGTGCTGTCCCAATTTACCTAGTCCTAGTTACCTAAAATCACTTTAAAAAAAAAAACTATCCATTAGCATTCCAGTTCATCTAAAAGGCTGTGACCCGAAATATGCCATTTAAAATGTGCCATCTTTGCACAATGGACACAATGTTTTTGAGCCAATCGACTAATGACGGTTCGATTGGGGAGTGTTCGGAAAACCTGTAGAAAATTACACGTCACCTTTTAAATACATGCTCATTTTGAACTCCAAAGCAAGGATTTGCTGGATGAAGTAAACCCAACTGCTTATTTTATTCCTTGTGTTGTATTTAAATGATTCATACAGCAACTGAACTAGATCAGTCCAGTGTGACCATAAAGTTGAGGACAGCTGGTTATTTGGACAGTTCCTTCTTGATCATCAAAGACAGCGAAAATTATGCATACCTCATCGTGCCATCAAACACAAAGGAGGATCACTGTTTCTTTTATGAGCAAGCCAAGTAGTTAAAACTGTTAGTGGAGTGCGATTTCTCTTTCAGACAAGGTGTACACACTAAAGAGATGACAGAAGAGAGTAGTCTTTCATGTTCTTATTGATGTTTAAATTGGGCATATTGCACACAGCATGTGCAGCCATTACCACCCCAACAAACTACCCTAACACAGCATACTGAAGGCGTATAAATGCACCGAGAGAAGATGTAATGGATATGAGTGGTTCAAGAGGTATGTTTCCATCCAAATGCTCAATTTTCATAATAAAAGCTTTGTTTGAGTTATACAAGATGTCACACTGTGACACTGTACAGGGTGATCTCATTTCTATTCAGATGTGAAGTGAGCATGTTTTTGAACGTTTGAATAGACACTGAAACATACAATATAAATGTATTGACAGTATCTGAAACACAAAATGTATTCAAGGCTACACTATGTAACTTTTTATTTTTGTGAAAAAAAAAAAAAAATGCTATTAATGAGAGTGCAACAAAATGTATATAAATAAACATTTTAGTCCTAGGATTGACAAGGACATGTGTGCAGGACTGTAGCAAGGTAATCTGGCCCCCCTGACTGTATTTTGCTCTTGCCCCTTTCCTATTAAAAAATACAGTTTGGAATTTGTTGTAGGCCTCCCTGGACCTTTGGGCCAATAGAATCTTTCCCACCTCTCCCCCCACTAGCTACATCCCTGCATGTGAGTCTTGAAATGATATTGACCACTGGTTGGTAACAATGACAATCTAGATATTTGTTATAATCATTTGGCCAGAATGTCCTGCGGTTCTAAAAATGTTACAACATTTGATCTTATCAGACTAGCGGTCATTACATCTAATATTAACGAACATTGCCTAACGTTTGTAATGTCATTTATTTCAAAACATCAACGTTTCCAATAAGTCAAAACAACAGCATAAGATATGGCACTTACCTGATCCGCTGACATGTTTTCGGATATCTGTCTTTCCTTTCCTTAAGATGTCCTGTATCCATGTTGTGGCAGTGGGGGCGTGGTCGAGCACCTGTCCGGAGAGGGAGAAAGCGGTAAAAGCGCTTGAACCTGAGCTAAATTATGTCTAACACCTGTCTCTAATTCCAGTGAGCATTGGGAGAGCGGCATATAAATGTCCATGCCACCGCCAGATGGGAGAGAGAGAACAACACGAGTGACCAGCAACTGGTGTGTCTTACTGTTGTATTTTGTTGTGAAGCTGAAGACTCAGAGAAGTTTATGTTGACAAAGTTTGTGTTACACTGATCTGATTGAACTGAGAAAAGCACAGAGAAGGGTGCATGCAGAGAAATAAAGAGCCTTTCTTGACTGCATCACTGCTTTCCGTCTCCTCCCTTCCATCTCTGAGCTTGAACTCTTACACATGTGTACAACTACCAACTACCATTACCAAAGCAATGTTCTTCCACAAGATGCATGCAGTTACTTTTTACCCGTTAGAGGGCAAAAGTTACATAGTGTAGCTTTAAATACCACTTTAAGTACCACTTTATTAGGTACACCTACTCGTTCATGCGATTATCTAATCAGCCAATCGTGTGGCAGCAGTGCAATGCATATCCCCAATACACCATAATTGGGCAGTGTTGTCTCAGCAGTTGAGGCTCAGTGTTAGGCTAAGTGTTCAAGCCCCAGCACCACCAAGATGCCACTGTTGGGCCCTTGAGCAAGGCCCTTAACCCTACCTGCTCCAGGGGTGCCGTATCATGGCTGATCCTGCACTCTGACCCCAGCTTAGCCGGGATAAGTGAAAACTAATAAATTTCACTGTGTGTAATGTGTGACTAAAACAAAGAATTCTACTCTATTCAAAATCCTACACTCTTTTAACATTAAAAATTGCCACCTCAAGAAGCAATACAACACATTTTCACTCTGATCCTCACGTAAAAAAAATGTATGGCTTCAGATGACTTGCATATGACCAGCATATGTCATTTGGAATATTTATTTTTATTTTTTATAAATTATTGTAACAGTACCTTTACCTGCTTGTTATGTCTTGGTGATTGGGTTCAGGTGTAGGGGTGGGGTTGGTGCTCAAACATATCTTTAAAAGAATGTAATGTAACTTTAATTATTGTGACTTTAAATGGATCTTCAATGTACAACCCCAATTCCAAAAAAGTTGGGACAGTATGAAAAATGCTAATAAAAAGGATCATTAGAGACTTGTCAATTTGCCAACAGATGCTTCAGCAAAAATCCAGCACTTTGAGAACAATGTTCCCCAAAGACAAATTGGAAGGATTTTGGGCATTTCACCCTCTACAGTGAACAATAGATTTCTCAGTGTGTAAAGGGCAAGACGAAAACCACTTCTGAATGTGTGTGATCTCTGACCACTTAGACATCACTGTCTAAGTGGTCATCATTCTAAAACATTAAAAACATCATTCATCTGTAATGGATATCATGAACATGGTCTTGGGATTACTTCTCTGGGCTCGGTCTCATGTTTTATGGTCCGATGAGTCCAAATTTCAAGTAGTTTTTGAAAAACAGAGCCATCGTGTTCTCCAGGCCAAAAAGCAAAAGAACCATCCAAGCTGTTATAAGCATCAGGTGACGAGGTGGAGGGCGGGGCGGGGACTACGCACACATTTTCAGCAGGACAACTTCAAAACACATACTGCCCTAATAAGCAGAGATTGCGGTTCTGCCTGCAGTCCTGACCATCTCCAATTGAGAATGTGTGGTGCATTATGAAGTGCTTTTTTCCACTTTTTAAACTTAACAAACTTGTGTCTTTAGTGCCTAAATGCTTAATAAGTGTTATTTGAAGAAATGGTGATGTTTCACAGTGTTAAACACCTGACTGTCCCAAATTTTTTGGAGCATGTTGCAATCATCTGATTTGAAATGACTGTAAATAAAACAAACAAACAATTAAATTCACATGGTAAAACATCATATAATGTTTCTCTATATATAAAGCTTTCAATATAGTAAAGGTTGAACATAATTTACAAATCACTACTTTTTGTTTTAATTAGCATTTTTCGTACTGTCCCAACTTTTTCAGAATTGTGTTTATACGTGTATTATATTGTTGAGTCATGGGTAGGTTTAGGTTCTGTTAATAAATTATTGCAGTTAAACAAACCCAGTGATTGTAGTCACTATACTGATGCCTCCCTTATGAGACGTTGCTAAATACGCTGAGAGGTGCTTTTGGCGTCTACATAGTGATGGCCCGGGCTCTTACATAAGCACCAGTATTTGACACCTTGGGTTTGGAATGGATTTAACTTTTGCCAATGTTTCTGATATCAGCAAGACAGTTTAAAGACTAATCTAATGTACTGTAAATGTCTATGCCTTGTGTTTACTTGGTCACTGTTTATTTCCAGTGGTGCTGACATGCTGCATCTTGCATATTTATTGCATCTTTACTCTCTTTTGTTAATTTTTGCTTAAAAATGTGATTGCAGTAAGCTTTTTAATTCTTAATTTAAAAACTAATCTGATCTAATAAATATTTTCATTTTTGTTATTTCAGTCTGAATATTCCTGTTACCAGTCATAAAAAAAACTTTCAACTTCACTACATTAAGTATTATCCTTCATGATTTAGTAGGTATTGGATCCTGGATCCTCTCGATTGTTTAGACCACCCAGCTGCAAGAACATAAACTGGCGGCAATGCATTCAGCACATTTACACTAGCTACCAACTTATGAATGGGCCATCTTCAATTATTTGGATTGCTCATTTGTTAGTAATTTTTTTGCCAACCTACAGTATGTATGACTAGACTTAGTGCATGTTTGCATGGAAAAACAAACTCCCTTGGCCATGTCTACTGACTTTGAAAGTATCGCATTGCATAGCAAAATAAATAAATAAAATAAAGGAAAGAGAAAACAAGGCCTTTCGTCCTTTATTAAAACAACAACTAAAAACAATTGGATTAACACTAGATTTGTTTTTCATTGTCTACCTTGTCAAATCAAGCATATGAGGTGAGCAGATGGTTTTGTAATTTATAGCATTAGAACATATGCAAATAAGCCCTGGAAAATATTGAGAGGGTCTGTTTCCTGCTCACTGTCTTCTCTTATGCCATCTGTTATATTTGAGCTCAGGTTTCCCCTCTGTTTGAGGATCATTTTTGTCACCTGAGTCATATATGAGAATACATGAGGAAAAACTAAATTTAAAAAATATACTTTACAGGCCAACGTGATCTCAAATGAGATCAATGAGTTTAGTTCTTCCACACAACTTGTGGTCAGCTTCTAAAACTTAGCATTTACATTAGTGGATGCATAACATGACATATTTGTTAGAATTTGACTCAATTTGCCATTTAAAAAAACTTGGTCACATGCATCGGTATCCTCAAAGGTTTCAGTAATTTCATGCATAAAGACATTCACATTTTAGCAGATGTCCATACAGTGATATTGTATGTGTCAAGTGTTGTAAAAACGTAGCGAATAATAGGCCTAATAATAATAATAATATGTAAAGTAAATGTGCACAATGAATGTGTGAATACCTACAAATAAAAAAGAGATCATGTTGTACAAGCAGTTTAGAAAAATGTAATGATGGTCACCATAAGAGTTTACTAGAGTTCACAAAGCCAAACCTTTACTTCAGCAGTTTTACGTTAATTACTGAGAGGTACTCTTTTTCAAGACATAATTTCTGATACATACATTTCCTTTTAAACATGAACATTGTAGCATCTGGACCAATCATACACACAATTAATCATTATTTAATGAATAAGCCAACAGATGTCTCAAGACTGTAACAAGCAAAGGTCCAAGTAGGCCCAAGCCGACTCCGTTATATCTGATCCCCCACTGATCATTATCAAGCCTTTACACTGTCTTTACAAGGTCCAGCAACTAGTGGACCTCAGTGACATTCCAAGTGGGGGAGGTTAGCTGCATGCCAGAGCACTCCTTTCCCCCATAAGAAATGTACTCAAAGCCCAGAACAACAGATTTTGTTCATTAAATTATAGACAAACTGTCTATAAATTCAAATGTATATCCCCAGGACATTGTGTATAGGATCATTACTGTCTTGTAAAGTGTCTTTTTTTTTACGGTGTACTGTTTCATGCATGACATCTGACAGGACTACCAGCTAATGTAAAATTATTTAGTATCATGTTCCCTACCAAATGAATCCATGTGTGACATCCTGCACAATGGTGTGTGTGTATATATATATATATATATATATATATATATATATATATATATATATATATATATATATAATTCTGACAGCATGCTTGCTATATTAATCAGAGCATAAAGGGGCTTAAACTAACCCTGATCATGCAAATTAGTCAGCTTCCAAACAAATGAACATTTCCCACTTGGAAATTGTACCTTTCTCATTGGTCAAGTCAGACTCGAGAGGAGGGACCTCTATCAGAAGATAAAAGACAAGTCCCGTCTCTTACTCACTCTTTCCCCTGACTCTCTTCCCTCTGCTTCTGTTCGTGTGGGACCGGGACCATCCAGTCTGACCATGAGGTCGCAGGCCTCAACACCTCAAGCTATGTGTAACTTCTTCTACCATAGAGTCAATGAACACCACAGTTCATCATAATTTCTTCATTCAACACAGAAGAAATTGGTAGCAACTTCAACACCATCAAGCCTTTTTCCTGTGAACAGCCAAGGCATTGCAAGTATTGTTCCAGTAACTAACTGAACATAGTTTAGTATAAGAGGTAACCCCCTTTGTAACAAAAGTGCTCTTAAATTAAGAACTTGATGGTCCTCTCAGATGGTCAAATTATTCTTTTCATAACTTAATTTTCCCCTATTCTGTTGCGGTTTAATTATATTTCCACTTTTCCCTTTCACATGTATGAGTGATTTTCATGTATGTTTTAGTTTAGATTATTTATTTATGTGTTCATATTTTATTTAAATAAACATTTGTGTACATTCTTGCGAGTTGATTCTGGTCTGCTTGTAAATCAACATAAATGTAACGATTCGATGACAGCTACATTTTTAACATACAGAGTTATTTTTGTGTGGCCAAGACAAATATCCTTTCTGAGAATTGATAGACGATCAATACTGAGTGTTCGCTGGATGAACAGATAAATTGATTGTAATATGAAATCAGCTACCTCAAGTTAATTCTATTAACTGATCCAAATGTTCATAATTAATTCTAACGAGTTTAGCTGATCTAAAGTGCACAGAGACACACTGGGGAGCACTGGCAAGACAGGCAGTCAGACTAAGCTGATCCACCAATCAGAACGTTCATTTCAGACGTGATTGGATATTTGCTAACCAATCATATTTTCCATGTCAGTAAGGGCTGGACATTTCCAGCATCTGATACACAAGCATCCCTGGAGAAACTATAATTTGCACTGCATATTTATTTCCCTGCTAAACATAAATATATGTATATACATTTAAATATAACTTATGCAATTAAACGTTGTGAAAATACTGCATGTTATTACACCCCTGGCAAACTTAATTGCATAACCGAGTTCAATGGTCCTGGCCAGCCAGTGTGACGGATTGGGAAGTGAGAGCCATGGGTCCAAGCTCCGTGCTAGGGGCACGGGGACGATTATTTTTGACGTACCCGCCAGGGCTTCGCAGCAGGGCGGAGTAGGTAATGCAGCGTCGGGAGGCAAAAATGTGTCGCGAGGCTATGGTGCTGAGAAAAGACTCTAAGCACTTACCTTGCTCCGCACACCCGGCAGGGGGCGGGTTGGTCACTGAGGAGGAGGTCCTACGGAGGCGTCCTCTAGACTTGTCAGAACCGGCCAGCCGGGGGACAACATTCGTGGGGCTGGAGGTGAGAAGACTGCGTCCAATGTGCCGGTACTGTTGAGGTGTGGCGGCAGAGTGACGTGAGAATGGCATTTGCGGGCCAGGTGACCCAGAGACAAAGGGAATTTCTATTTTATTGAGAATGTGGGTACCGCAGGCCGAAGGGGGTGCAGCAAAGTATGTAAACGTAACTGAAAATTCTCCTCCCGGCCCTCCACTGGGGGACGGAGTGGTCTGCTTACCAGTTCCGGAGCAAACATCTTGGTCCCTGAGTCGTCCGTCTCAGGAACGCTTTGGGAGCCTTCCTGGTCCTCGAAGGGGTTCGTGAGACAGGGGGTGTGCGCCGTCCACAGGGGGACGCCCTCGGCGGGCAGGGGGGGCACGGCCTGCACTGGATGTGCGCCGGGGCATGATGTGTGATATGGCCTCCGTCTGCTTTTTCACCGCTGAGAACTGCTGGGGGAAGTCCTCTACAGTGTTGCAGAAAAGGCCGAACTGGGAGAAAGGTGCGTCAAGGAAGCGTGTTTTGTCCACTTCGCGCATCTCGACCATGTTCAGCCACAGATGTCATCCTGAACCACGAGAGTGCGGCTGTGAGTGGCGCGCAGACCTGAGGAACCAATCATCCAGCCGCGAAGGCTGTGGGAAGGATGGAGGGTTCCAGTCCAGCCCCACACTAACGGCGGCCCGGGCAAGCATGTCGGACATCTGGGCGTCAGCCTCACATTGGGCGTGCTGGCCCGAAGTCAGACGCCGGACCACTCTCCGATGCAGCAGCGAGCTCATCCAGCTCGGGGGGCTCAAGAGGATTGGCAGGCTGAACGTGAGGCGAGCCACTGTTGCCTCAAGCCTGGACAGAAGTCAACGAGCATGCCGGGGGGCGGGTGGTTTGCGGGGACGTACCTTCGAAACCGCGTCCGCTGCCATCCCCAAATCGCCTACATTGCCAAATGGGTCGTCCTCAATGCCATGGGAAGGAGCGACGCAGGGGGCGGCTGGAGTGGCGTTCCTTCTGAGGAAGGAAAGCCACGACCGCAACGTTGCCATGGACATGTTCTCGCAGTGTCCCAGATACACGAGATAGCGCCTGTGGCCGTCAGGAGCGGAGAGCACTTTACCGCATCCAGGAACTACACGGGGCGGAAGGGCATCTTTATAAAGATGCATCCTGAAAAGGACATTCAACGCCACTGTGTATTTGCTCTTTTAGAGAAAATAACTCTTTTAGAGAAATAACTCGCCCAGGGGCAAATCTGCACTGCCGTGCAGAGAAGGAGAAAGCCACTGAAATGCACCGTAGATCCAACAGCAATCGCACTCAGAGATGGGAGGAACAGTGTGTGACTCGCAGCTCGCTGCATACACAACCGGTCAGCTCCGAAGAACATTATCTAAATGAAACAGATGCATTTACCTCCCTTTATACCCATATTTCCGGGGGCGGGACATGCAAATTCTGTCTGCCAATTTCTCATTGACATTTTTTCATAGATCAGAGATGCAAAAGGCACTCAAGAGAGACCCCTAGTGTCGCTTCTTTGACACAATGTCAAAGTGAGCGACAGACAGGGAACTACAAGTACTTTGGATTTCAATTTAATTAAATGTCTGTTGTATGGAAAAGTATTTGAAATGCAATTGGGTATACCAAATGCATTTCAAATACTCTTTCATACAACAGACATTCATCTATTGCATTTGTATACACAAACATTGGTACAATTTGCATCATTACCAAATATTAACATTTCCAACTTAAAAGTCTTTTATAAAAAATGTAATAAAGGCAAGGACCTCCTGATCTATATGTTGGTATTTACTGTATTAATGTAGTTCTGGTATTAAATTTCACTTATTCTTTTATTGGTAGCTTCTTTGCATTTATTAAACAGATCATAGCCAAACACCATCTTGTAGCACACACTGTGACATGCAAGGATGTAGTGCTTCTGGACAAGCAGCGCCTCCAGGGTTCTATAAGATAAATTTGGCCAAAACTCATACGATGCTAACGATATTAAACACCCTCTCGCTATCCGCATTATTGTGAGGAATGGTTAGGATCACCAGCATGACCTTCACCATTACACCAAAACTGGATTTCTGTGTTGTACAATTTTTCAATTGCTACAAATACAGCTGGCTTAACAAACTTGCAGAGAAGATCTGGATAATTTGCTTGTAGTTCCCTCCCAAGGACATGGATATTAGGTGTATCACTTTCCAACAGGAGATTGAGTTTATCAAATGCTGGACTACTTACAGGTGTATGCAAAAGTTTAGGCACCCCTGACAATTTCCATGATTTTCATTTATAAATAATTGGGTGTTTGGATCAGCAATTTAATTTTGATCTATCAAATAACTGAAGGACACAGTAATATTTCGGTAATGAAATGAGGTTCATTGGATTAACAGAAAATGTGAAATATGCATCAAAACAAAATTAGACAGGTGCATACATTTGGGCACCCTTGTCATTTTGTTGATTTGAATACCTGTAACTACCTAGCACTGATTAATTGGAACACACAATTGGTTTGGTTAGCTCATTAAGCCTTGAACTTCATAGACAGGTGCATCCAATCGTGAGAAAAGGTATTTAAGGTGGCCAATTGCAAGTTGTTGTTCTCTTTCACTCTCCTCTGAAGAGTGGCAACATGAGGGCCTCAAAAAAACTCTCAAATGACCTGAAAACAAAGATTGTTCAACACTATGGTTTAGGGGAAGGCTACAAAATCTATCACAGAGATTTAAGCTGTCAGTGTCCACTGTGAGGAACATAGTGAGGAAATGGAAGACCACAGGCACAGTTCTTGTTAAGGCCAAAAGTGGCAGGCCAAGTAAAATATCGGAGAGGCAAAGGTGAAGGATGGTGAGAACGGTCAAAAACAGCCAACAGACCACCTCTAAAGACCTACAACATGAACTTGCTGCAGATGCCACCTGTGCATCGTTCAACAATTCAGCACACTTTGTACAAGGAGAAGCTGTACGGGAGAGTGATGCGGAAGAAGCCTTTTCTGCACGCATGCCACAAACAGAGTCGGTTAAGGTATGCAATCGCACATTTGGACAAGCCAGCTTAATTTTGGAAGAAGGTGCTGTGGACTGATGAAACAAAGATGGAGTTATTTGGTCATAACAAGCAAAAGTTGGCGGCAAAAGAACAGCGTTCCAAGACAAACACTTGCTACCCACAGTAAAATTTGGTGGAGGTTCCATCATGCTGTAGGGCTTTGTGGCCAGTGCCGGTACTGGGAACCTTGTTAAAGTTGAGGGTCACATGGATTCCACTCAATATCAGCAGATACTTGAGAATAATGTAGAGGAATCAGTCACAAAGTTGAAGTTACGCTGGGGCTGGATATTTCAACAGGACAACGACCCAAAACACTGCTCAAAATCTACTCTGGCATTTATGCAGAGGAACAAGTAATGTTCTGGAATTGCCACCCCATTCCCCAGACCTGAATATTGAAAATCTGTGGGGTGATTTGAAGCAGGCTGTTCATGCATCAAACCTAACTGAACTGGAGATGTTTTGCAAGGAGGAATGGTCCAAAATACCTTCATCCAGAATCCAGACAGGCTGTTATTTCTGCTAAAGGAGGCTCAACTAAATATTGATGTAATATTTCTGTTGGGGTGCCCAAATTTATGCACCTGTCTAATTGCACATTTTCTGTTCATCCAATGAACCTAATTTCACTACTGAAAAATTACTGTGTCCTTCAGTTATTTGATAGATCAAAATTAAATTGCTGATCCAAATATCCAATTATTTATCAATGAAAATCATGGAAATTGTCAGTACACGCCTGTACTTGCAGAAGTAAGCATTACAACTTTGTGAATGCCCTCTCAAAGCAAGACTTGATTCTATCCTGTTTAGTTGATAATGGCATGCTCTCTCTTGGTTTGGTTTTTTACAGGTGTGGAGAGGAATTTCTTATGTGAATCTGAACTAGGCCTCTTCAACTTCTGACAGTGTCCTTCTTCTTGGGCTTTGGCTGAAGACTCTTTACTACAAACCTTTTGCTTTGTAGATATTGAAGTGTGAACCAACTTACCACTTATAGAAGGCATCTGCTTGGGACCAGGCTTTTTATGAACCTTACTCTGTTTAAGCTGTGCTGTTACAGTTTTCTGTTTTGCACTGCTAGACTGTGCTCTTTCATGTTAGGCTGTACTTATGTATCTGGTCTGCCAGGGTGTGCCCCACTGGAGTCTAAAAATAGAAAATACAGTTGTAAACCTCAGTGAATACAGCTATAATATACATTTGCTGAAGTGTAGATAGATTGATAAACGGATATTAAAATTAACAGATACATTTCAGATCTTATACAAGTATATAAGCTGTTGAAAAGAGAGCAAGCTGAAGCAAAATATTCCTACATGCCATATAAACAAGATCACCAGAGTTCAAATTAAGTTACTGCACCACTATTACCATCAATAAGATGAATGAAAAGAATACAGAGAATAAATCCCTTAATAGTTGAGTAATTACTAAACAAATCATACTTATACAAATTCAACAGAGAACACATTTAATACCACAATTTTTTGTTTGGTTATTCCTATACATACCTACATAAAGGTTATGTTTGTGTGTATTGTATACCTTTAATGACAGATGATGAAGGGCTCTCTTTGCTTGTGAAGAACTTCAGTGGAGAGTAGGCCACTGTTCCAATATTTTTCAAATGACAAAATAATACATATTATTTAGTAATTTGGTTAAGGCTAACATTAAAAAAATACACAATGTACTAATAAATTATATTAGCAACACAACACATTCAGCCACACAGTCAACAACCATCAATGTCAAATATTTGTTGAATCATTAATACTGAAAATAGGTAAATTCATAGTGGTCAGAGATTTTACTTGTTTTAATAAAACGCCATTCTATAGTGTATTCCTGTTTATATTTCTGGCAGGATATTCAACTTCTTAGATGGGGGAGAGAAGGATATTTTTTATATATCTGACTGGTGATGAATTCTGAATGATTGTAAAAGGCAACATTTGCACGGCAGTCCCTCTAGGACTCCTGAAAACCCGGCTCACTGCTACTAGTACGTTAGGTAAAATGCAAGTGAAATATATTATTAAGAATATCATGTATATATAAATAGACAGAAAAACACACAAACCATTGTTTCAACAGGCTACCATGTGTATATTTATAGGCTATAAGTATAGATTTTTATATATAACTGTAAAGGGATTTAGACGGCAAGGAGGAGATGAGAACCGGCTTGACAATATAAATAATTGTTTAATGAAAAACTTAAACAAAAGACACAAACACACACATGACGGTCAGCTGCCGTAAAAAATCTCTCTCTCTCGTCATCCCTCTCGGAGGCTTAATTAGCCTGATAAGGGACCGGGTGTGTATAATCACGACCCGGCCCGCCCTCCGCCCTGTCACATTCCTCCCTCGTTCTCTCAGGCTGGGGAGCCCCCGGCATGACGTACATTTCCCTCTTTCCCTGGGGGAGGATGTGCCCTGAGCCGCATCTGCCGGCAGGTCATCCCCGCCTTCCTGAATCTGGGAGGGGACAGGGGGATTATAACAAAAATAATTAAAATATTGGGGGGCACTTACTCGCCAGTTCTCCGATACGGCGTAGCTTGGTCCTCTGCCACTCCTCCACCCTCTAACGGATGACAGCCGCACCTCCCTGGGTAGATCGGAGGTAGTACGCCCTGCCGCATTCTAGGGGAACAGAAGGAGTCTCCCCCACCCCTGGCAGCGGTTTTATATATATATATATATATATATATATATATATATATAAAAAAATAGATTTTCTTCCGTAGTATCAAACCCTTCGTCGTAGCACCATATTTTACCCTCCAAAATAGTAGCTGTGATGGCAAAATCATAGCATGTGGCATCTTTGCGCTAATTGTGATGGATGCCCGGCTTTTGGCACCTGGAAAGTTACAAATCCGGCATGGCACATCAAGTAGCTAGAACTACAGGCTGTCTTTCTAAGCTTGAAGGCTTTCCATTCCGACATTACGAATCAGCACGTTCTGATTTGTTGAAACCACATGACAGTAGTGGCATACATAAATCGCCAGGGCAGAATTCGATCGCCACAGAGGATGATAACACGTCATCCAATGGAGCACGCGTCATCTCCCCTCCCTACGCACAACAAATCTACTGCGAAATGCAAATATGCATAACCCCGGTCAGGAACAGCGACGAGGAAGCAGTTCTGTTGATTGCACCGAAATGGCCCAATCAGTCCTGGTTTCCAGAGATGATAGAAGAATTGGACAGCACTCCGTGGGAAATATTAATGAGGAGGGACCTCCTTTCTCAAGCGCAAGGCACAATTTGGCATTGTGTTATCTGAACCGGAGCATAACTAAAATTAGTGCCAAAAGCATTCACGAGCCCACCATTTGAACCGTTGGAATTGGTCGAGTTGCATGTGCTTTCATTAAAGGCTTTGCCATCATTTTAGGGGTGTGGTCCTGGTCAAGACAATCTCCTGAACTCCAAACTGAATGTCAGAATTTTGAGCGTGGCATGGTTGTTGGTGCCAGACGGGCCGGTCTGAGTATTTCACAATCTGCTCAGATACTGGGATTTTCACCCACAACCATTTCTAGGGTTTACAAAGAATGGTGTGAAAAGGGAAAAACATCCAGTATGCGGCAGTCCTGTGGGCAAAAATGCCTTGTAGATGCTAGAGGTCAGAGGAGAATGGGCCGACTGATTCAAGCTGATAGAAGAGCAACTTTGCCTGAAATAACCACTCGTTACAACCGAGGTATGCAGCAAAGCATTTGTGAAGCCACAACACACACAACCTTGTGGCGGATGGGCTACAACAGCAGAAGACCCCACCGGGTACCACTCATCTCCACTACAAATAGGAAAAAGAGGCTACAATTTGCAAGAGCTCACCAAAATTGGACAGTTGAAGACTGGAAAAATGTTGCCTGGTCTGATGAGTCTCGATTTCTGTTGAGACATTCAGATGGTAGAGTCAGAATTTGGCGTAAACAGAATGAGAACATGGATCCATCATGCCTTGTTACCACTGTGCAGGCTGGTGGTGGTGGTGTAATGGTGTGGGGGATGTTTTCTTGGCACACTTTAGGCCCCTTAGTGCCAATTGGGCATCGTTTAAATGCCACGGCCTACCTGAGCATTGTTTATGACCATGTCCTTCCCTTTATGGCCACCATGTACCCATCCTCTGATGGCTACTTCCAGCAGGATAATGCACCATGTCACAAAGCTCGAATCATTTAAAATTGGTTTCTTGAACATGACAATGAGTTCTCTGTACTAAAATGGCCCCCACAGTCACCAGATCTCAACCCAATAGAGCATCTTTAGGATGTGGTGGAACGGGAGCTTCGTGCCCTGGATGTGCATCCCACAAATCTCCATCAACTGCAAGATGCTATCCTATCAATATGGGCCAACATTTCTAAAGAATGCTTTCAGCACCTTGTTGAATCAATGCCACGTAGAATTAAGGCAGTTCTGAAGGCGAAAGGGGGTCAAACACAGTATTAGTATGGTGTTCCTAATAATCCTTTAGGTGAGTGCACCCACCAGTTTCGGCTATCGGATCAGCTCTTTATTTATTATGGAGGTCGCATGAAAGGCATGGCCGTCTCCAAACAGAGACTCTCACACTGGATTGCAATCGCCCTCGCCTATGAATCACAAGGTGTGAGTTGCTCTAATGTAGTCAAAACGCACTCAACTAGAGGCATGGCATCATCTTGAGCATGGAAAAACGGGGTGTCCTTACAGGACATATGTTTAGCAGCAAGGTGGACTTCACAAAACACGTTTGCAAGGTTTTACAACTTTGATTTGGTATCTATCTCTTTACAAGTCCTCTGTCTAGAGCGCATTTTATGTCCAGCTGGTAAGCCGAATCCCTCTGTCACAGGTAGGATACAAGTTATATTAAATAAATTTGCCGATATCTAAGCTGTGGTTATAATATCCTCTCTGAACTCACAAGCACTCCCTAAAAATAATAAACCTACTTTTCCAACCAAGGTTGTGAAAGGATTAAAATCACACAGTGTGTATCTATATACATCCCCAGACTATATTAGCCCCCATCTGGTATTACTCATGTGGGGTTATTTATTTATATATACACTTAAGAAATTTCTTATAGTCTTCGGCCTACATGCCTGTGACTCCTTATACATGTCTGTATTTAAGTGTTTTATCACTGGGAGTGTGATGCCATGTAGCATGGCGGTATGTGATTCTGTTTCCCATTGTGATGTCGAGTGAACTGAATTGAAAGGGAATGTCTCTGGTTATACATATAACCTCGGTTCACTGAGATGAAGGGAACGAGACATTGCGAATGCTGGCCACACTACTACTTAAGTGATTTGAGGGAAAAGTAATGCCCTCTGTCCCTCAGTCAGAAAATCAGAAAAGTAATGATGCTTGAGCGCCTGCATATATGCTTAATGCGCTCCTAAAGGAGCGAGGCTCAAACATCATTGCCAATCAGAAGATTGGCGTTATTGTACAAGGGTGTCAATTACGTCCTCGAGGAAATTACCTTTCCAATAGCAATGTCTCGTTCCCTTCATCTCAGTGAACCGAGTTTAGATGTGTGACCGGAGACATATTTAGACATCACACGGAGCAGATTTTACACTTACATCCCATAGAATCACCTTAACACACAGACTTGTGTGGCTTATTGCTTTTATAAAACAGCGGCAGCAGCAATATTGGAGAAAACACCCATTTTCAATTAATAGTTACATTTATCATGAAAAATATAGTAAGATCATGCAATTGTCATGCAAACCAGTTAAAAATTTAGACCGGCTCTTTAAAATGCCACGTATCTCCAAAATATACATTTTTCAAGAGCACGGAAAAACTCTTTTTCTCATAAACAATCATACAAAATGAATAGAAAATAACATAATTAGTCACCTGTAGCACCACAAATAGAATTCTATCATTAAACATCTATTAGTCAACTGTTAGACATTTTAATTAAACTTACTTTATGGATTATTGTTAGTGAACGTGGACATACAGTTTTCTTATCATGGGTTCCAATGGCGCATGTTCAGATACAGACTGGAGTCTAAATTTTGTGTTCTCAGAAATCAGTTGGTAGGTTTATCGATTGCTTGAGAATTTATTTTTGGATATAATCTGAGCTTTCACTTACTATTTTAGATCAAAATATATTTTATGACTAGGGTTTCTAGCCTAGTTGTTGAGATGGCAGTTCGGTTTCGAGATGTCTTTTCTGGGTCTAATGCATAAATTGCCAGAATTAGCTGTCACTCTCGGTTTCACATAGATTGAAATCTTGCAACTATATATGGCTGGTATAGTCTACTTTTTAAAGCCACCTGACATTGTGCGTGCATGAATGTCTTTGGTTATCAGGGAAATCACAGAGCCAGCATGTAGGCAATCTCTTCACTACACTTCAGCCGGACAAATGAGGTAAATTAGTTGACGCTCTTCAAAAAGTAAGGGTAGGATGTGGGCCAATGGAGATACATGTTAAACAGATTAAACATTGTAACAAGATTAAGGATGGGAAAGGAGGAGGCGGGAACTGGCTAATCAATCAAAATTATTTGATTTAAACAAAAAGACACACAAACACATACATGGCAGCTGCATGTGGCTCTCTGTCTCCTGAACTGCTGCGTTTCACTGCACTTATCCCTCTCCTCAGCTGATTAGCCCAATTTGGGGCCAGGCATGCGTAGCTCGCCCCGCCCTCCTCGTCACACTCCTCCCTCCTTTGCCTCAGGCCGGTGAACCCCCGGCATGACGTACACCCCCCTTCTGATCCCCCTGCTGGCTGGCTTTTCCCCACCTCTCTAGGGCTGGGTAAGGTGACGAGGGGAGGAAAAAAAAGAGAGAGGAGAGAGAGAGAGAGAAAAAACTTGCTCGCCGGTTCCCAGACACACCGTTGCTTGGTCCTCGATCACTCCTCCATACTCTGGTGGACAACAGCCCATGCACCCTGGGCAGATCGGAGCCAGTCCTTCGACCCCTGGCGGATGGAACACCCCTCCGCGTTTTGGCAGCCGGTAGGGAACTCCTCCGCCCCTGGCAGCGGCTCCACCACTCCAGGGCGGCCGGCAGCGAGCCCCTCCTCCCCTTGCGGACGGCCAAAGCTGCTCCTTTGGGTGGATAGCAGTGGCGATTTTGTCAATGGTAAAAAAAGTTAAAATGCTCTATTCCATCACTGGATCATCATTTGTTTAATAACTGCTGCCATGATTCATAACAAAATGTACACAATGTACTCACTTTTTAATAAAATTCAGTGTAACACCTGCTTTCCATGGTCAGTAATCATGCTGAACGATGAGTTTTGTGAAAAAGATGCAGAATTTTAATAAATGGAAGCGCAGTGTAGTTCTAGCGGGAAAACTAGCAGCTGTACATCATCACATCATTAGCTGGGTAATTCCTAGCCAATCGCATGTAAGCTATTGCTTTATATGTCTGCTCACAATCTATCACATTCCTGTTTCAGTGTTCTAGCACGGCAACCTCCACCATCCCACCACCACCAGTTGAGCCCTGTCCCGCACAGGGGTAGGCTCCTCGCCCCTGCCTCCTATCTCCGGCAGGACATGACGTTCCGGGTACAATTCCCTCAGACCGCAGGACGGGGCCTACGCCAAAGAGAGAGACATTACTTTCTGTTTTACATTTATCAAATAAATGGCGTCTTAAACTTCACTCAAGCCTGCGTGTCTTCCTGATAGAAGTTTAGTTTACGTAGGAGGCATGTTAGCACTAAAATAATTGATAATAAATTTATTTGAATATGCTGCAGTGCCATTTCAGAATAAGTGTATAGAATAAGAGTGGTTTGTAAATAAAACACAGGTTTTTGTATTGAAACACCACACACAAGAGCAGTTTGGTGACATCGACCCAGAGTCTTGGCTTCATAATGGTCTGGAGTGCACCGCTAGCTTCCAAAGCATGTCGATACATATTATCTCCATTGCCATTTGGATTAACTCAGGCATGTTTTAAGCATTAGCAGACGATTGACGAGTAAAGCACTAGCGAGATTGTGATCAGAGAGACTCTGCTAAAACAGCCTGACAGCTCTTGATAATCTGCATTCTCATTTTGCTTTGCTTTTTGTAATCTGACTGCACATAATCCTTCTGAATGGTTCTTTTTTTTTTTTTTTTGTCTCCCTAAAGCCCTGATCAAGTAAATGCTTAATTATGGCTAATGAATTCTATCCAGAGCTCCAGAGTAAATATTATCAAAAACAATCACACCAATGTTGAGCAGAAAATGCAATGAAAAACACAAACAGCACAGAGAGGATAAATTAATATTTCAGGATGAATTCTGGATGTTTCTTGTCTTTGATCACCTCTGTACAGTTTTCTGAGGCTGATGGAGTGAGGCCAAAACTTGTGGCTTTTGCATCATGAGCACTAAGAGGGAACACAGTTTTCAGGGTCACTGAACAGTTTAAACCATGAACATCAATAAATGTGTGATGCTTCAGCAAATGATTTAACTCAGAGATGACAAACTTAAATTCTGATTAGATTAAAATGTTGTGTGGATGTTAATGTGCTGGTAGCTTCTAAAAACACCACTAGTTTGTAAAGTCATTTTGAGACTCCCTGATATCTAGAATCAAAAGTCTTGTTTATACAAGATTGAAGGCATTTACCTAATTTAAATAGTAAATGGTCTGCACTTATATAGCGCCTTTTTTACCTTAGCGGTTACCAAAGCTCTTTACACTGTGTCCCATTCACCCATTTCACACACACACTCACACATACACCAATGATGGCAGAGATGCATCATACAGACATCGCCTATCAATCAATTTCAGAATGTGCTTGCACATTAGCTACATAAACCAGGAAAATTTCATTTTTTTTTTTGCATAATCTGAGGTAACGAAGCACAATTAATGATTGCAGTGGTGTCATATTTTACTGTTGATTTGAAATATGTTCTTTGATTGTAATCTTGACCAACTTTTTTTAAAATATCAAAAGAATTCTCCCCCATTCAAGTAGATAGCAGCAACACTGTCATGACTGGAAATAGTCTCCCAGGAGCGTTCCAAAGATGGCCGAAACTGACTTGCTAGGAAGATTTTGATAAGACTTTCTTTCTTCAGCAAAACACATTTGAAGAAAAATTTAAAATATCTCAGCTCAGCAGGTCAATACAATGAAAGTGAATGGGTGCCAAAATTTTGAAGCTCCAAAAATCACAGACAGTCAGCATAAATGTCATCCATATGACTCGAGCGGTTAAAGTAATGTCTTCTAAAGCGATATGATTGTTTTTGGTGTGAAAAGATCAATATTTAAGTACTTTTTAACTATAATCCATTACTTCCGGTAAGCTTCACGAGATCACTGAGTTCACACTGTCTATCGTGTGACGAATTTGCGATGGCATGTTATGGACATAATCACATGTTCTTCTCTCATTGAGACATCCAGGATAAGTACAAAAACGCACCATTGTGAGTAAAGAAACTTACAAATACAGATCTAAACCAAAACCAACAAAGCTTCTGTACAACATTCTTCCTACTCAGTTGTAAACAGTGCTGCTCTTTCATGTGTGTCGCACGTGCCTCAGTTCTCATGTGAACATGCCAACGTGATTACGTCACCCATGCATACCACTACTTTAAGCGATGCTGTATTGTTAAAAAGTACTTAAATATTAATATTTTTCACACCAAAAGCTATCATGTTGCTTTAGAAGACATTAATTTAACCGCTGGTGTCTATTTTTGGGGGGAGTTTATCCTACAGCACTTTTATTATGAAGAAAAACATTTATTGATTATTTAGTATGAGTTTACTAATATCTGATTCAATAATACCCCCCCCCCCCCAACCATCACCTCACCCCAAATCAGATACCAAGAGATCATGTTGTCACTTCAGCTGATCAAATATATGGTTTTAATACTAAAATTATTTTACACAACTGAATCCCTTAAATGAAATGGACCCTGAATAGCAAAATCTTTATTTGCAGAAAATTTTTATTTACAACAATGAGCACTGTTACATGCACAATTTACACTGATTATGAACTTAAATGGTGTTCCATTATGGGGGTAAATTCTATGCAAAAATCATCCTATGTCAAATAGTTTCTGCTTTATTGTTATGACCTTACCCTGATAAAGTAAAGCCATTTAAGGCATGAACTTACACTGAAGGCTTATTAAGAATAATTAAGCTTATTAAGCAAGATCATGCAAGTAAATGCACTTAATGTTAATGTTGCATTCTAGTGTTACATTTTCTCCTATCTGAACATTTTTAGTGAATCATTGATATTTTTCTTTCACTTAAAACTTTCTTGTCTAAATATATAAGGTTTATGAAATGTCTTAAGGTTTTCATATTTGTTATGTTGTATTTTCTTCTGTTTTTTTTTTTTTTTTTTTTTATGTGCTAGAGGACATTTCACACAATCAACAGAAATATTAAAGGATGGAAAGGGAAGTGTAAAGCAAGAACACTTGTCACCTGAGGCGAATGTGAATAATAAGCAAACTGTGCTTTTTCATGCAAGTGAGGGGGCTGAATCCCCTGAACAAGCTTTCACATGAATAATCATCTTAATGCACACCAGTATCTGCACTTAGAAATATTCTTGCAGAATTCCATACCACCTTAAAGATGTATAGCGCACAAATCTCTCTGGCCATCTGTCATCCAACCGTTTGTTGAAAACTATCAGTGTTTTTCCCACAATGTCCGTAACTTTTTCTTTACAATCCCGTAGCTGAATTAGTTGAATTATATTACAGAAAAGACATTAATTTAATATTCATTAAATATTTTTACTATAAGATATGAGTTTCTGGGGTGATCTCATTGGTATTTGTAAGTAACTGTACATAAATATCTGTAAATGTACATGCATTTTTGTATGTTTGGATATACCTTTCAGTGAATCTGTGTCTATCTAAAATATAGACCATTTTAAGGAATGCACAAGGTTTAGAATATCACAGAAGAGAATTAAACTTGTATAATGTCATATTTGGAAAACATGTTTACTGTGGTAAATGTAATACATTTTAAAATAATTAGTCTTATTTATGGCAAATGCATTAAAATAAACCTGAATTCCCTGAATTCAATATTGAACCAAAATGATTCATAAGCATTTGTACTTCTCTAAAGTTGTACACACATTAAAGGGTTTTCAATTTAGTAACTGTCTGTATGTTTTTATTGTGTCAGTGTCTACCCAAACATACAAAATGTATGTGTGCCACAACCACAATTCATCCACAAATACCTATTCTAATTAGATCATGTTGGTTATTAAATTTTCTTGTTCAATGCTTGATTTTCAATAGCACATCGGAACCAAAGCAACCAACCTTGTTTTTTTATTTGTCAAATGTGATTTAAAGGCAGTGAGGCAATCTATCTGGATTAACACTCCGTGTTTTTGTGTGACAAACAAAGACATTCTTAGGAGCTCAACTGCTCTGAGAATAGCTTGTCTCCAGGTCATGGTTGTGGATTAAGTTCCTATTGAACGACAAGGCAATCTATATTTATATAGCATTTTATCTGCAGGAGGTCTATCTGATTCAATAGTGGCCACCTCACGGTTCAGTTAAGTCAAGGTTTGCACAAAACAACCTTATACAAATCCCCAGGAAAACAGCGAGCAATAACAGCCTCATACAGGTTTGACCTTAAAACCCTGAGCGATTTTAATGACCAGGACCAGCTGCCCTCAGATGGAATGGCCCGTAAACTTCAGTCGCCAGAACTTTTCATATGGTATTTTCTATTGAGCTTTTCTGGTGAGTAACTAGGGAACAGACTTGGGTTCAAAACTGGGGCAGGAAATGGAAGTAAAGGAGCAACTAAAAGCATAAAAAGAAGATGAAATGATGACATGTAAAAAAAAAAAAATGACATGTAGATGCATCTTTCAGTAATGTTCTTTCAACATCCCTCCAGGTTTAATAAGTTTGCTTTAATAAGATGCTAACATTTTATGATAATTTTCATTTAATAAATCATTAATAAACATTATCTAGTGCTTAACAGATCATTAATTAATGTATATTCAAATCGTTGAAATGCGATAATGAGCATGCCAATGTTAACTAATGAATTTCACCAGCTTAATGCTTAACCACTCATTATTTAATTATTTAACATTATTTAAATTAAAATGCTTACAAATTTGATTAAACTTTCCTTCTTACATGCATATGACATTGCACAGTTTAACATCTACAAATGATTTAGACAAATGTTATATTGTATAATGATTAGTAGTTATTAAAATGTATTTGTTAGTTATTACAAATTATTCATTAATGTCCAGCTAATTAGTAACCGAGGTGTGTAAAAACAACCCAATTGTTGTTTGTTTGGTAACGTATGTAAACATGTCTTTTATCATTTACACATATTCACAAATAATTTGTCAATTATTTGTTCATATTTTTGCAGTACCAAATATAAATGTGAAATTGTTCATCCTTAGTAAATGTTAAAAGGTTCACAGTGGTGGATCCTGGCACAGGTGATATAGGCAGCCGCCTATGGCGGCACACCAGGGTACCGAATTGTGCCGCCCTGCCCCTGGCTCGCAAGATCGCAATGGGAGAAAGGTAGGATTGTGGATGTTCATAATGTATTCTTACATTCTGAACAAATATGAGATAACCATGAACAAACATAACATAATCACGATCGACAGTATAGGTACACCTTGATCACATCAGTGGTCTTGAGATAATTAGTTTCAACCATGTGATTGCTGGGAAGTTATGACAAAGTCATTGATGATTTTGCATCAATGAAAACTAGGAGGGAAGGATAACATTTTCTCTCATCATTTACTCACCCCTCATGCCATTCAAGAAACATGGCTTTCTTTCATTTGCAAAATACAAACAAAGATTTTTAGAAGGATTTGTAAGTCCATAAATTGCAAGTGAATGGTGGCCAGAACGTTGAAGCTACAAAAATCACATAAAGACAGCATAAATGTAATCCATAAGACTCCAGAGGTTAAATCTATGTCTTCAGAAGTTACATGAGAGGTGTGGGTTAGAGACAGGTCAATATTTAAATCCCTTACGGGGAGCGCCACGTCGGATCTCGCCTAGGGCACCAAGTAAGCCAGAACTGCCACTGAAGTTTCACAAATAATTACTTGGTGCCTTTATTGGACTATGAGCTACTGTAACAAAGTTTGTGTCAGGGTAGTTTGTTGAATTAACTAAATGTTTTAGTGTTAGTGTTTTGTTTTTTATTTTAGTGACTAAAACGAATTGGAGTTCCCAACACTAAACATAAGATTGGGGTTCATTTACATGAACTGTCTGAAAGAATGAATTCACTTACATGATTTGGTTTTCCTGGTTCTACATGAGAGAGAGAGGACGTTAAGTTGAGTGAGTTTGATTACTCCCTCGGCTATATTGCTGAGTTTACAATACAATGTGACAAATGTAGCATTTTGTGAAACTACAGCACTACTTGTTGAAAAATGTAGCTCATAACTGGAAAAGCTACACTATTGTGAAAAAAGATTAACCTCTGTCAGTCTGCATAAAAATGTATTTTAGTCATGACAACTTTAAGAAAGATTTTGCATGTGAATGTATGACATATTGATAGGATATTGGCTTGTCAGACTAGATGCGCTGCACTGCTGGTGCAGAGCAAGAATGGAGACTTGCTACTGTTAGAACTTAAACAGATATACTGAGTTAAGCATGAGGACATGCTGCTGCTGCATAATTAGACAAAACTTAAGACAAGCTGCATCAAGCATGTTTTAACATGCTGCAACACAAATAAACATTAAAAACAATCCCCCAACAAAGCAGGGAAGCTGAACAAAACGTATAACATATTAACAGAAAACAAAACCAAACAGATCTATCGCTGAGACTTGTGTACTGTTGCTGCTCCGAAAAGCCATGTACACCAAGTGTATGCTAGCTAAGTGTGCCTTGGTCTGCTTGGCCGAATAGCTTAACCTGTTTTCACTGCCCTCATTTTCTGAGCTCAGGCCTGAATTGGACATACTCAATATTAATGACTGTAGTTAAAAAACCTCTTTATATTACAGTCATAATTGTGGTCTGTTTTGACAAAAGACTCTTTTAAGTTCGTTGCCTAGAAGTCATAAAAAATATAGTTCCCTTTCAAAGGAAACTTTGATGTTGTGTAGAGACGCAATTGGGACTATGTCACTGGTCTCACATGGTCAGAAGCCTATATATAATAACGCCAATTTATTGTCAGATGCCGCTTAAGCAATACCCATAGGGAGCCATGTCACAGGCTCTATATAGGCAAGAACTTGGTGCCATCTTGCCAGATTGTATTTTTTAGTGCACAAATTTGTCTAAGCCCATGTTGGTTACTAGCGACTCAAGGCAAAGAGAGGACTATGTTCTTCCTTTTAAGTGACAACATGCGAGGACGTAGTTGGAAATGAGAAGTTTGTGTGCGGATTCAACCGCATTGTTAAACAGGCCCGATGGCACTTCATCGAGTCTCTATCCATGTGGTCTCTGAAAGGAGCAATATGAGCCTTTATGATCCAGCTCATGTCATAATAAGAAGGATTGAGGACAGGCACCGAACTTTTCACCTCCCTTGTTTCTCTCTCCCTCCGGATGGATGCACCGTTCTAACCATTGTGACATGCTCCTTTGTCTGGCACGCAGCCTAGTTCGGCGCTGTTACATGTCACACAGACCGGTTTCCATCAGGAAATGCTGATTTGGAGGTGTTTTCTCACGGGAACGATGGAAAATGTTCCCAATTGTTTAAACATTAAACACTAATTTCTCTATTTTGTTGCCTTAGAGAGTTTGCAGGACTGTAATGTGGCACAGGGCACGTCCCAGGCCTCTATTCTTCTTTCAATGTCAAGGTAAGACAAGTTATTTAACATGTGTTGTCAATTGAAAGTCAAAACAATTTAGTTACAAAGCATTGATTTCTACGAGTAACGCTAGTTATTTCTGGAAAAAAAATTACATGACCATCGCGTTCATCGGACAGGCAGCTAGCCTATATTTTTAAGAACATTTCTGTGAAACTTGTTAAATAAACATTAGCTAGCAATACTATGTAAATTGTTAGCTAAATATCAATAACTTTTTTGCCAAATGTTGTCACTTCTGGATGATAGTCAAACCTTTATTAGTTACGAAGCATTTATTTGTAGCTAGTTTTTCTGGAAAAATGTACGCGACTCAGCAAGCCTCTTCTTTTTATATCAACCTTTATTTGGCAGTTTCTGTGAAACTTGCTAAATAAACATTTGCTAGCAATACTATGTTACAATTTAGCTAAATATCAATAACGTTTTTGCCAAATGTTGTCACTTCTGGATGACACTTCCAATTTTCTCACTTGTGAAAAATATTCAGACCTGTCTGAAAACTGGCATGCTAGTTAGATAAGATATCTAGCTTGTTGATTTTCCCATGTAATAAAACTAATGGTAGATATCTTTCTATAATTGTGCAGATAGCCTTACCCATCCATCACACAGACATGATTTTAGATTGTGTGTAGCTTCCTGTTCACAAGGAAAGTGTGAGAGGGCTGTCTGCATTCTGGTTAGAGTATTCAGTGTATGGATTTGTGAAGAACACATTGCTGGCTACCAATAGTTTTTTTCTGTTGTAGAGATGGATAGACTATGGCTCCCTGCTCAGCACCCTCAAGAGGAGGAGGCAGCTGACTGCTGATAAGCTTAGGTTCATAGTAGAGGAGGACGTGGTTCATGAGGGCATGAGCCCACAGGAGGAAGATCTGCTGCACCAGCAACTACTGCAGGAAGACCAGGACCACGAGGAGATGGAGGATGAGATGGAACCTGATCCCCAGCCAAGACCATCAACTGGGTATGTATGAATGTGTATGTATTGTTTGTTTCTATTTCTCATATGACTGATAACTCACAGTAACACTAACACTGTTACTCTTATTATTTAAGAAGATAATCAGGATTGCCTTAGGAAGTTGCATTATCTTATGGACCACCTCAAACAAAAATACCAGCAGCTCTTTCAGCCTAACCAAAAGCTCACAATAGATGAACATATGGTCAAGTATAAATGGGCGTGTCACTGACTTGGCCACCAAAGTAGTTGAATCGTTTCTGCAGCCATTCAAACACCAGGGCCACAATGTTTGGTTTGACAACTTTTACACATCCCCAGCACTTATGGTTAAGTTGTTAGAAATGGACACTAATGCCTGTGGGACAGGCAGGGTGAATCGTAAACTGTTTCCTGCAGAATATAAAGACATCAAAAGATGGGAACGCAAGACACCTCGTGGGGATATGAGGTGTTGTAGGATTGAGGGGAATATACTTGTAATTCAGTGGAAGGACACGCGTGCAGTTACATGCCTCTCCAATATCCAAAATGCTAATGGCTCAACCAAAATTTCTAAGTTTGTAAAAAATGATGGACAAAAGAAGTAGACCTCCATCCTACTGTCATCAGCGATTATAACAAAAACATGGGCGTTGTTGATAGGTCAGACCAAAGGAAAAAATCTTACGACATCCTACAAAAAACTCAGAAGTGGTGGAAAACGTTTTTTTCCCCCTTAATAGACATTGCCATGGTCAATAGTTTAATATTGTTTATGGAATGGCAACACATTCATGAGGCACCAGGGGATGAGTGAAGACCAGTGAACTTAACCCAGATAGATTTTAGAGAAAACCTGGCTCGTCAGCTGGGAGGTATCGATATTCACTCAAGTTTCTCTTTGCATATACTAGAGCCTGTAGTCCCTCCTTCGTCATTACTCCACACAGACCATGTCATTAAATTTGAAGACTCCATAAAGAGATGTTGGCTATACTATTGGAAAAGTAGGACTGAAAATAAAACTAAAGTAGCTTGTTGCACACAGGAATGTAATGGCTAAAGACTTTGCTTGGTTCGCAATATTAACTGTTTTCAGTCTTGGCACTCAGCTGAGTGTGACTAGTTTCGTGAAGAGGCCTAGGTTGGGCTGTGTTTACTGGTGTTGTTGTCCTCCCCCTCCCCTCTTTTCTCCCTCTCTTCTCTCCACAGGTATAGCAGTTGTTGAGTATTTATGAATTTATTTATATTCTGTTCCTGCACTCTTTATTAAAAATGTATTTACTGTAGCTAGTTCGGAACTTTGATGTTTTGCTGTGTAATTTGTGTGTAATTCTAATGTTAAAATTAAATAAAGTGTGTGTTTTATTGAACACATAACATTTATTTTTCAGTGTTTGTGTCGTTCAATTTCAGACGCAATCTCAATTTATTATTACTGGTGCTCAAAAGGAGTATTTGAGGAGTGGTCATATGAAATGTATTTTAACATTCAAAATGTTTGTTTTATTCAGTTTTCCCACTAATCACTTGAATGGTAATATCTTTTAAACAGTAGATTATATTTCTAATCTGTGTGCTATTCTACATTGCCCAAATTATGTATATATCATTCACTCTAAGTTTCCCTATAGCTTGCAATTAAAGAGGTTGACAATGCAGTTGTCTGTTGAAGTATGGTGGCTGGAGAAGATTTTTGTTGAAATTTATTATTACATTTATAGAATGAAGCAGAAATAAAAAAATATGTAAATAATATGTAGCCTATTGTAAACAGCAGGTTCAGTGACAAATGCAGAATTCATCAAGTATACAGACATCAAACCTTAAAAATGCCAGCGATCACTTTGAGAGAAAAAAACATATTTTCATAATTATCCATATATTCTCAACAAGTCTAAACGTTATTATTATGATTTACACAGAGTTTTTAATCATACTATTGTAAGGGAACCTAGGTGGTTTGTAAGGGAAGTGGAGCACCTGTTTATGTGATCTCTGATGATATATGGATGATATCTTGCCTGCAGCTCCCTCTGTCTTCCTGGTTCAAAAGAACACACACTGTATAATTTTATTAGAGTGATGTAGTGCTTCAGCTCACACAATATGGTAAAAAATGTACATAAATGACTGTAACGAGGACGAGGGCGTGGCCGGGACGTGATGGATCACGGCCACCACTGAATCAACTGATCAGTGGGAGAGCCGAGATAAGGGGCAGCTGGAGAGACGTGCATGGCCGCATTGTCCTTAAGTGTTATGTTTTTTTAAGTTCATTTCTATCATTAAAGTTTATGTATACTGTTCAGCCGGTTCTGGCCTCCTCCTTGCGCATCCTTACTTGTTATAGTGGTGCCAAAACCCAGTAAGCAGGAGGGATGCGCTGTCATGCAGTCCTTGCCATTGCTATCCACCAGGGGAGCAGTCGTGGCCATCTGCCAGAGGAACCACGGCCGTCTGCCAAGAAGGGGAGGAGAGGTTCCATCTGCCAGGGGCTGGAGGACTCGCTGCCGTCCGCAGGGGGAGGAGCGAATTGGTGTTCGCCAGAGGGCAGAGGAGCGGTTGAGGACTGGTCGACTGCACATCCGGGAGCCAGCAAACAAGCTCTTCTCTCTCTCCTCTCTCTTTCTGCGTGTCTCCGCTCTCCCTTTCACACTCCCCACAACTCCCCTCATCTCTCCCACCAGGGTCGCAGTAGGCAGGGTGGGCCACCGGCTGACAGAATATCCGGAAGGGCAGTGCCCCCCAATTTAAATTTACCATAAAAGTTTATGTTTACAGTTCAGCCTCCTCCTTGCCCATCCTTATACAGTTACAGTGGTGCAGAAACTCAGGAAGAAGGAGGGATGTGCTGTCACAGAGTCGTCGCCACTGCCATATGCTAGTAGAGCAGCCATGGCCATTTGCCTGAGGACGAAGGGGTCACTGCCAGTTGCCGAGAAGGGGAGGAGCGGTTCCATCTGCCAGGGGCCGGAGGACTTGTTGCCGTCCGCTGGGGGAGGTGCGAACTGGTGTCCTCCAGAGGGTGCGGACGAGGTCTCTTCTCTCTCTCTCTCTCTGTGTCTCTGCTCAACTGTAACAGTTAAGGATGGGCAAGGAGGAGGTGGAACCGGCTGAACGATATAAATAAACTTAAAACAACATCAAACATAAGGACACAGACACTAATGCAATGTGGCTGCATGCATCCCTCTCTCTTGAACTGGCATCTCCATCTGCCCCTTATCTCGCTCTCCCGCTGATCAGCTGATTCAGCACTGGCTGTGCTCCATCATGGCCCAGCCATACCCCCTCCTTGTCACAATCACATTTCTGGCTAAAGAAATGTGAAGTAAACTTATACAAATCCATCATAATATCTCCAAATGTGAACACTTTTGAACTAAAAGATTTAATGGAGGCTGTTTACTGAAGCCATCACATGACAAATATATTGGATCTTATATGATTGGAGATGTGTTTGCAGAATTATTTAATAATATGGGGATGTACAATATTGAATTGAATCTAGACTATACTGTCCCATGTGGGGAATTTTTTCTTGGGAGTCGATACATAGCAGCTTGTAGACAGCAACACTGTATGATTAAACAAATACATAATTTTTATTATGAATCTACCAGCATTCAATCCATTATATGTAGCGACTAATTAGTTTTGGAATTGTGTTCCCCCACCAATTATATGTTGGGGATCTGCATACTTATTATCTTGTGGCTTTAAGCTTATGCCTGAGTCATTTTACAACCATTAATGCCAGGAATGTAGGGCATTAGTGGTTGGTTTGGGGAATATTAAAAGAATCAATGTTTATATCCATTAAAGGTCTTCGGCCAGCGATGAGTTTGATCAGAACATAAGATTCCAGTAATACTACTTTCATGGCCATTAAAAATAATATCACAAATATATTGAAATACTGTTTATAAGCATGTAGCTTTAGGATCGACAGATTTTAAGGGACCAATATGTTTAAAAAAAAAAAAAAAAAAACCTAATCAACTTCTCTTTGAATACAAACAAGACTTTATTTTGTAACATCTGGACCAATCATACACACAATTATTCATTATTTAATAAATAATCCAACAGACTCTCCCTATGCTGACACTGGTCCATCAACTAGTGGACCTCAGAGACATTCCAGGTGAGGGAGGGTAGCCAAATGCAAAGCAAAGGAGAGTAATTCACTCCATTCCCCCATAGGAAAGACACTTAAAGCCCATAAATCTGACTTTTCTTCATTTATTTATAGACAAACTGTTCTATAAATGAACATGCATATCCCCAGGACATTGTGTGTATGATTATTACTGTCTCTTATAGTGTCTTTTGTACTGTATACAGTTTTATGCATGATATATGACTGAACCACTAGATAATGTATAATTATTGGTTTAATGCTTCCTATCAAATGAATTATTGTGCGATATCCTGCATATTGGTGTATATCACGTCCTTATAGCATGCATTGTATGCTTGTTATATTAATCAGAGCATAAAAGGGCAAAAACTGCCAGCTTTCTCCAATCATGCAAATGAGTCAGCTTCAGAACTAAAGGAACTTTTCCCGCAGAAAAAAGCTTTCTCATTGGTCAAGCCAAACTCGAGAGGAGTGACCTCCCTCTGGTGTTGAAGGGCACTGTCAGTGTGACCTCCCTCTCTCTTTCCTCTCTTCACTCTTCCTTCTTCTCGTGGTTGCTGGTTGTGTGTGACCGGAAACAATCGTCCGACCGCGAGGTTGCGGGCCGGCAGGCCTCAAATCATTTCTTCATTCAACGTGGAAGAAATTGATTGCAACTTCAATACCATCAACTCAAGGAACCATCAAGACTTACTACTGAGACTGCATTCAGGTGCTCTCTCAACAGCCAAGGCATTGCAATTATTGTACAATTAAACAGAGGTTTAGTGTAAGATGTGAACCCTTTTGTTAACAAAGGTGCTTTGAAGAAATTGATGGTCCTTTTAGATGGGTAAATTACTCTTTTCATAGCTTCATTCCCCTGCTCTGTTGCAGTTTCATTCACTTTCACTTTTCCATTTCCCATGTATGCATGATTTGTGTGTATGTGTTTGTTTAGATTAGTTATGTGTCCGTGATTTAGTTCTATAAAGCTTTTGTGTACATTCTTACGAGTTGATTCTGGTCTGCTTGGAAATCAAAGTCAATTTAAGAGTTATTTTTCTGTGGACATTAAAAATATCCTTTCTGAGAGTTGATAGACGATCAATACCGAGAGTTCACTGGACGAACAGATTAATTGATTGTAATATTAATTCAGCTATATCAAGTTAATTCTATTAACTGATACAAATATTTATAATTAATTTAAAGGAGTTATGAGTAATTATTCATATTTCCCTTTTAAAGATAATATGACTGTGTATATTTTGATAAATAATCTCATCCCTGTTTAAATGATTTTGCTTCAAAGCTATCCCTAAATATGTGTAATATTATTTTAAATAAGCCATGAGAATAATTTCACACCAATAAGAGAATTAATCATAATTTCCTTATTAAAGCTAATTCCTTACAATAGAAATTGTGAGCAGATACAACGAGACATTGTATTATGATTTTAATGGTGGTAATTTTATTTAGACAAATAATCTAGTTATTTGTCATTTATCCATTTTATAATGGTTGTATTTCCATTATACATTTCCTTACATAATAATGTAGTATAAGGACAGTTTAATTTAATTCCTAGCTCACACATATTGTTTCCCTACACATTAACCCATCCAGTGTACATTTATACTACCAAAATTCGCAACAATTTATTAATCTAGAACACTAACTAAACTAACAAACAGCTAAACTAACAGATACAAACATAAACACAGGTTGGTAAGTGAGCATAGGTCTATTGACCTTGCCTTAAAACCACCAATACCTAATTTAGTACGCCATGATTTGAGATCGGGTTACTCAAATTACATTTAAGAGACACCAGCACTTTCAGTGAAAGTTTGGAGGTACTTGTGCTTGCATTGCATTGTTTGGTGTTGAAGTCGATGTCAAATCAAATCAAATCACTTTGTCACACTACCACGTACACAAGTGCAACAGTAGCTGAAATTCTTGTGTGCAGTTCCGAGCAACATAGCAGTTATGACAGTGAGGAGACATATACCAATTACAAGAAACAACATACTTACACAACACAATTTACATATCAAATGTACACATACTTACACAACACGATAATTATATACAATACACACAATATAGAATACAATATAGAATACACAATATGCAATACAATAAGTAAGGAGTATATGATATATATATATATATATATATATATGAAGTAGTATATTGAGGAGAATATGTTGACAGTCCAGTGTGAGATTATATCTGAATAAAGTGCAGTGCTAATTATTGATCCTGATAGATCAAGTGTTCAACAGTCTGATTGCTTGGGGGAAGAAGCTATCATGTAGTCGGCTGGTGCGGGTCCTGATGCTGCGATACCGCCTGCCTGATGGTAGCAGTGAGAACAGCCCATGACTCGGGTGACTGGAGTCTCTGATGAGCTTTTTTCACACACCGCCTGGTATATATGTCCTGGAGGGAGGGAAGCTCACCTCCGATGATGTTCCTGGCAGATCGCACCACCCTTTGCAGGGCTTTGCAGTTGTGCGCGGTGCTATTGCTATACCAGGCGGTGATGCAGCCAGTCAGGATGCTCTCTACAGTGCTGGTGTAGAACCGTGTGAGGATGTGGTGGTTCATTCCAAACTTCCTCAGCCGTCTCAGGAAGAAGAGGCGCTCAGCTGTCTCAGGAAGATGTCCTTTGGCTTGTGGGAGTTCTTTGTCGGTTGCGTCGATGGATGGGTGATGGAATGTCCAGGCAGATCCCCGTTAGTGAGGACTCCCGCAAGGGAGAACTCCCTTAAACCACTATCAAAGTGGGTGTGAAATAAGAGTCGAAGAGAGAGTGATGGTGGCCAGGCATGGTCTTTTAACGGTTTCTGTTCAGTCCAAACCCTAAAGGAAAGTACATATTTTAATCATGAATAGCATAAGAGAACTATAACTGCAAATAACCCAAAAATACTTCATTCTGGAATTTAATAAACAATAAATTACATACCAAACGCTTGTACTTTCTTATTAAATTACAGTTATAATTCAGTAATAATACATGATAAAACTTCCTAATATTTAGTTTTAAACTTGGACAATACAAGATTAAAATCATAATCAACAGCTTGTTAAATACAAATGTGATTGTACGTCTTAACCCATATCTTTACACTTTGGCAAGTTCATTCACATAGTTTTGTATTTGTGCAGTGTAAAATGATCATAACACAAGTCTTACAATTGTGTCGAATTTCATAGCTCAAGTTGATAAATCCTACTTGTAGATGCATTATAAGAAATTAAAATATACAGTAAGTTCAGTCTGTGGACTTGAGAAGTGGAAACAAGAAAATCCATCTAAGGTTTCTTTGTTCAGACATCTCATGGTTGCCACAAAAAGGAGTTTCTTCAACAAATGGCCTTATCACTGATGTGATGGTTGGGGGGTTATCTGGTTAACAAAAAAGACCCAGGAGCCCTGCTTTGCTTCCCCCAATTCAACTCTATTCTCAAGGCAGCAAGATTTGCCAGATGCGAGAAATTCAGACTTGCCGGCACCAGTCCAAATTTCTTAAGCCGTTCAGTGTGGAATTGTTGAATGTCTCTCAGGCTTCTTCTGCACCCAAGCACAAGTATTCCCCCTCTCGAGTGTCAAAGTTCTAAGTGGAAACAATAGCGATTGCTGGAAAACAGGCAGAAGCAGCAGTCAAACACGACAAACAACAAGACAACACCTCTATCAATGACTAAAAAACTTGTACAGAGTAATGGATTGTTTGGTGATAGCGCTCTAGTGTTAAAATGTTTCTTAGGATGTTGTGCTACTATGTGGAGTCTACTGTGATATGCCAGGTTTTGGAATCATCTGTAATTATATTTTGAGGTTCGGGGACCGGTAGACAATTTAAATGAGAGTGGAGCGAATGGCCTTGAATATAAGCGATTGATTGTGAAGTCTTGATTGGGGATCAGTTCAGATAGTAGGGTTCCTTCCACCTTGTTTCTGTTGTGATTCAGAACCAAGGGTGAAGAATACCCGTTTAAAAACAGGAGTGCTATTTGATGCTCTTTACGCTGGACGTACCGTAATGCCAAGTCATAGATGTGAAGGATCGTGTTCTTATGGACATTGATCCACACGATTCAATTGTGTAGTGCAAGCTGTTGAGTTTTTTTACTTTAGTTGGGACTGTTTCTTGTCCATAATATCATTGCTTATTTACATAAGGCTTTCTGAACTCTCACTGAATTCAAGGTGGCAATCCTGATTTAGTGCCACTGACTTTCTTTCCAGTTAATTCAATTGGCTTAGCATTTAGATTTTTTTTTTTTCAAGAGGTATGAGCGTTTCCTGTAATGGTTTAGGTGTAAATTGTACACAACTAGTGTTGAGTGGCTTGGGTGTACTAATGTGAATTTAGTGTGGTTAGCTTGGTCAATTGGGAAAACTTTGATATTTTCCTATAGTGGTTGGATGTGTTAGCGGTGTATTGTAAGAACGGTTTAATCTGTGTAATTAAGTTTAATATAAACGTACACTATTTCAGATGTATTATTATCCAAGGTAGGTTAAGAAGAAAGAAGAAATTTGATTAAAAAAAAATAAACAAAAAGGGAAGGAAAGTTCAACTTTAATCGACTCTTCAATTAAACTAAACTTAAAATGTAACTCAATCGATCGATGAGAGACAGTATTTTAGTTTGATGAGACGAAGGTGATGGAGAGGGAGAAAAGTGAATAAAAATGCAAAGGAAGAGACCAAAGATATGTGTTAAATTTGAGGCATTTAAAAGGTTAAATCACTTCAACAGTAAAAAGCCAGGGGATGTTAACAGGAAGCTTTTGATGCTATGGCTTTAACATAGACTTTCAATTTAAGACCGCTAACTCGAGTTAGCTTAGCTCCACTGTCCTTTTTTTTTTTTTCTCCAATTTGGAATGCCCAATTCCCAATGCAGTGCTAAGTCCTTATCGTGGTGTGGTGACTTGCCTAAATCCGGGTGGCGGAGAACGAATCTCAATTGCCTCCGCATCTGAGACCGTCAAACCACGCATCTTATCACGTGGCTTGTTGAGCGTGCTAGCGCGGAGACATAGCACGTGTGGAGGCTTCACGCCATCCACCGCAGCATCCATGCACAACTCACCACGTGCCCCACCAAGAGCAAACCACATTATAGTGACCATGAAGAGGTTACCCCATGTGAATCTTCCCTCCCTAGAAACTGCACAATTTGGATGTTTAGGAGACCTGGCTGGAGTCACTCAGCACACCCTGGGATTCAAACTCGCAAATTCCAAGGGTGGTATACATAGTCCTTTGTTGACAATATGGCATCAGGTTGAACATGTGAAGTGGTGAGTTGCCCTTGAAGAGTCTACAAGGACTTCTCGTGAACTCTTGTATTCATGGCAACACAATTTTGTTACAAGCCTATTCTTAACATGGAAACAACAATAACAAGATAAAAAATAGTCAAGTTCAGCTTGTTTTACCATGGTACTTACAATTGTAATGCATTCAAAGTGAATCTTAGTCACTATAAAACATACAACACAACATAAATAGTAATAGAAGTACTAACAAAAACAACATAATCCAAAATTTCAAGAATAAAATAATATTAGCACAATATTTGTGATAATTTTTTTTAATAAAAAACAGTTATCATGAAACCGCTTCCAGTCATCAATGCATGAGATTTAGAACTTCCAAATGATGTATTGTTTTTCAAGATTACTTAATAATTCACCTTTTAAACATGCAGTAAATATAAATGAGAGTTCCTGTGGGTCTGCAGAGACACATCGGCAGTTAATGGCTAGTGACCTACTCATAAGGTGTACCTGAACCAGGAAAGCCCAGAGGTTATTTAACTAGTGACTTATACTATCCATGTGGATTTTTTTTAATCAAATGACTTTAGATAGCAATGTGTGCCAGCCAGATTTTGCTAAGGCTTAATTTGTTAAAGATACACTTCTATGTGTCATGGACAAAAGCAGACCTTACCGTGCAACTAATAGAAATAAAAGCCCCCAGCAAACCATCTGAGCAAATAGCATTTTCAGAATTTTTTTTTGCAGTACACATCAGTGAAACTGGCTCATCTGCAAAACTGAGCCATTTGAATGTTAGACAAAGAAAGAGACACGAGTTGATTTGCTACCCGATTACATGTCAAAGGACCAATCAGCTTACACCATGTGAGCTGATGGGTTTAAAATGTCTCATGTGAGCGAGCCAATTGGCTAATAGATAACAAGATAACAAGTTGAACCTATCAGCTTGTACCACACAGAGTTGCATGGCTGAACTTGAATCATTTAAGTTTACAGCGTCTCTACTTTTAGTTAAATATTTCCCAACACATAGCTTGTTGGCTACAAGATGGCATAGAATAGTGCAGAAGTGTGTGTGATTTGGGACACACCTGTAGAAAACTTGTGATAAATTGACATTATTTTAATGTATCCAAATACTGTATGTGCACTCTGCTTCAACTACTTATAAAAACACATTGTAACGGTGGCTGCCCCAAATCAAATTTGGGTTTTTAATACATGTAAATTTAATTTCAATTGTTCGGGTGCCAGACAAGTCAAAACTTGTCAAATAAAAAACATATATAGGCTATATGGAAGTTCAGTTTCCCCGACAATAGCTCAAACCACTGTTACACGAAAAATGAACCCTTCCAATACCCACAATAACATAAGTTGGGGCTTAAATGACACGCATTCACAGATTGAAGGGTTTCAGTCAAAAAATGGTTATTTATGAAAACATTTAAACCAAAACCAAAGACAAAAAGTTACACGAATGTCAATATTTTGTAAAAGATTTTTTTTTTCTTTGCCTCACATGACAAAAACAGTCAGGACAGTAAGTAGATTGCTTCAAGTTAAATTCAAGATTTCACAAACAAAACCAAAAGTCACGAGAGTCCTTGATTCATTAATGTCTTAAGTTCGTTAGTTTTTCAAACTCTGCCTTTCGTGGTCAATTCCAACCAAAAGAAAAGAAATGGAAAACAAACCAAAGAAAAATAAATGATCCAAAAAGATATATATATATTTGGGGTGTGCGCATGTGTAATGGGCGTGTATGAATGTGTGTGTGTGTGTTTGTTTGGCCGCGTGAAGCAGTCTGTGTAGCGGCCGCAAATCCAGGGCCGGGGAAAGGTTTGGAGATTTGGCGTGAGGTTAAAAGATGATGGACATCAAGAATAGTACCTGAGGCAGGCGAAGCAGGCTGGATAGTGTTGCACCAGGCAAGCGAAGCGAACCATGCACAGCTCAAATCCTCCGTCACTTTGGCGATCGCACCCAGTCAGCGCATACACAGAAATTTCAGCAACAGTAGCAACGACGTCCTTCAGGTAACTTGTGTTCCACTTCGATAACCTACTCGTTTGTTTGTTTGTTTGTTTTTTCTCTCTCTCTCTTCCGTTTCTAGCTCTCTTTTATATTAAATTCCCTCATTGGTTTACGCCCATTAGAAAGTGAAAAGCTGGTATGGATTTCTTCCATATCGCCACAACATCATGACAGCTTGTGTGTAATTGTCTCCTACTTTTGTCTTTTCTCATCTCTCAGATTTAAATGCTATATACTGCTCTGTAAATTGTACAAATATTATATATAAAGCTAGTGAGTTACATGATGTTTAATATAACTAACTAAAATCTGACAAAAATGGAATCATAAATTGTGCTTCTTCATCTCAGATTATGGAAGAACACTAAAACTATATTTCAGGCTGGTCCAGCTTATGCGCATGCACGCTCTTGAGTTAACTGACAGGTGTTCTCCTTATCTAAATAGTGATTAGCTCTTTTACCTGACAGGCTGGAGTTCCTTTCTATATCCACCATTTTGGGAGTTCCAATTTCTCCTATTCCTTTTACACGATATGAGAAACATGCTTCAGGTTGTTCCTGACATTCTCCATTTTACAGACTCTTAACAGATTAGGGTGGGGGTGGGGTTAGGTCATCTGCTGCCTACCAGGAACAATCAGAGGCACTTTTTCACAATGGGATTTATTTTAGAACAAGAGATCTGTCTTGTGGCAAACAGTCTCTGAAGCATCACTTTGACACTCTTTTAAGTTTTAGGACATGTCTGCGTGCGATGGACTCTTCAGACCTGCTCTGGCCCGCAGGCAGAGGTTTATGTAAAGTTTTCAATCACGCTTCCGTAAGATTCTGTCCTGTTTTTTTTTTTTTTTTTTGCTCTTGTGCAATTGGCAAATAACACAAATAACATTCTGTACCTTAAAAACATAAAAAAAGTTGTAATTTAATTTTAGATTAGTTATATTTTACAGGAGTCCCATAAGTCATTTATTTTTCTACTCTTTCATCTCTGCAACATTCAGAAAATAAGAAAAAAATTCTCATCAACAGTGTTTTTTTATGTTGCAAATTTTCAATCTCTATACATGCTGGAAATTGAAAATACATTACAGGACAACTACTTGCAAACAGTTAAGAACAGTGTCAGTATGCAGTGACAGAACTTGCCGCATGCAGATGTTTTGTGACATTGAACTTCTGGGAGATTCAGATTGTAAATACTTGCTGCTGTGATACATTTCAGAGTTGCTATAGTTTTAAATGATATTGAGTGGAAACATAGGTATTATTTAATTGCTATAATGAAGTGTTTCAATTTTGCCACAGTGGGTCTCAGAGGGTAAAAAATCCAAAACATTGTCAAATTGAGTAAACAATTGCTAAAATACATTACACATAACAATTAGATGCATACATGGTTGCTAATTATGCATTAACTAAATAATATACAGTACAGAGTAGGCTATAGTCTGTGGTGCAAGTTTCTAATTAACTGCAGTTGTAGGAATCGGTCTGTTCCCATGACAGCTGTGTGAACTCCAGAACTTTACATTTGTCCCTTATGTTGACCTTCAATTCTTGAGTCTCAGTGCTTCAGCCAGACTCTCTGCTAACCCAATTAGAGCTATTACTGTGATTCATTTGAAAATATTGCCTTTTTAGCGATGCATTCTGAACTCATGCAGCAGAATGATGTTGGCTGTGGAAATCTAAACCTGGGTCAGAATTCATACATTTGCAGAAGACTCGGGAGGAAAAGTGTCATAGACAGCTGACTGTACAGGGATTTTATAATATCGCTATATCTTTTAAGCAGCTACTGTTTTATGCAACTTCTTCCGTTTTGCTTTAAAATGTATGAACATGTTGCATATTTGTTAATGGGGGGATGTTTGTGTGTTTGTGCATGTCTATGAGAGTGTTTGGTGGTTTGTTTTGTGTTCAAATGAATGAATTAATTCATGAATAAATAAACTATTTTACTCTTTGAAGATCGTCTACTTTTGAGCTTTATACTAAGAGAGAAATATGAGAGTTATACAATAAACTTGAATGTTGATGTATATACACTGTGTATTTTAAACAGATTTAAACATTATACATGCTAACATAAAAAATGTATAACCATTCAACTCCTGTCAAGATATTGTAAAGCTGGTCAACCCAGTGACTTTTGCATGATACATGCAAGGATGTCGAAAAGGGGCTATTTACACACAGAAAAAATATCAAATGTCAAAAATAAACAGTCATAAACACATTCTGGTCTCAGAGAATCACATTACTGTAATTCATTTTTTCCCTATATTACTTTTACGTTGCTCATTCTACAGATTGTGTCAGTTTCCTTGTAAAATAAGCACTAGAGGTCACTAGAGACATCAATTTTGTTAATTAAAACTAGATAGAGCATTAATCTTCAAAATCTTTTCTTTTTTTGATCTCACATTGGCTTTTTCTGACACTATCGGTTAGATTTAGGTTAACGTTTTAGTGTATGAAGGTCAGTTTTGTTGATTTAAACCTCAATAGAGCATTGACCTTAAAATATATCTGTTTGGGAGAACATTTAACTCACTTTTAGATCCACACAGTTGACATTTCACCTTGAAACTGCAGGGATACATGCCATACAGGTACTATAATTTTACAAAAATGTGTCCATTCTCATAATTTAAAGAGTAAACAGCTGCATTCACCTAAAATGTTTGCTTCAAAAAATATGTTGCAGTGACTTTCACACATGGGCTAAAATCAGTCAGTAATTTGTTTATTTGAACAGGTGCATTTACCATGAACCGTCCAAAAAAACAAAAAACTATACAAAAACCTTCACTAAAACTAATTTGACTTCCAAAAGTTACCTATAAGTGGATTGGTGACAATTGTTTTTAACCAGTTCATTTATATTGACTGGCCGAGCAAACCAAATCACTTAAATGATTTGGACTTCCCATGAAAGAGAAAGAGAAAAGAGCTTTTTTGATTACTGTCCCGGTTCACTCAGCTGCGATGTGTGCAATACAATGTGACAAAACTGACAACTGTCATGCTACTTTATAATGCAATTAAGCTAGAAGCTATTTATTTAATTTCCAACACTGAACTGGTGCCCCAAGAATGCTGCCGCTCTAAGCAACTGCCTTTATTAACTATACAATATTAGGTTGATAAGACAGCATATTAAAAATGTACAGGCTTTTTAAATATTCAGCATACCTAAACATCCACAAAGACTATAGGCCATTTACTGTATTAGTTATGAAAATGTTGCATATGTATTGACATAAAGCTGTTTAATAAGGTTTCATACTAGGTGGTAAATGCATGCATTTTAATTTGGACATTTATTGTCTCCAGCTGTGAGCTCACTCAATGTTTCCTATTGTCTTAATGAACCTCATCTACATTTCCATGATTGATACATATGCATTGATTTCACTGTCTGTCATTGTCACATAGTATGTTGTTTTACCAGTTATTTGGCAGCAGTGAGTAATATGTAACTCATGTATAGGACTCCTATAAGACTCTTATTTTTGAGTTTTGTTTTTTCCTTCATTGTGTCTCTGTTCCTGGTTCCTTCCCTGATTACTTTGCAGGTTTGTCTCAGTACCTTGTTAGTCTGTGCTAACATATACATGAGGATATATACACTCACCTAAAGGATTATTAGGAACACCATACTAATACTGTGTTTGACCCCCTTTCGCCTTCAGAACTGCCTTAATTCTACGTGGCATTGATTCAACAAGGTGCTGAAAGCATTCTTTAGAAATGTTGGCCCATATTGATAGGATAGCATCTTGCAGTTGATGGAGATTTGTGGGATGCACATCCAGGGCACGAAGCTCCCGTTCCATCACATCCCAAAGATGCTCTATTGGGTTGAGATCTGGTGACTGTGGGGGCCATTTTAGTACAGTGAACTCATTGTCATGTTCAAGAAACCAATTTGAAATGATTCGAGCTTTGTGACATGGTGCATTATCCTGCTGTAAGTAGCCATCAGAGGATGGGTACATGGTGGCCATAAAGGGATGGACATGGTCAGAAACAATGCTCAGGTAGGCCGTGGCATTTAAACAATGCCCAATTGGCACTAAGGGGCCTAAAGTGTGCCAAGAAAACATCCCCCACACCACTACACCACCACCACCAGCCTGCACAGTGGTAACAAGGCATGATGGATCCATGTTCTCATTCTGTTTATATATATATATATATATATATATCCTCATGTTCTTTGTACCTTTGTGAGTTCTTGTCCGTGTATCCCATGAAACGGCTATAGGGTTCTTCCTTGTTGTGTTATCTTCCTTTGTTTATTGTTAAAATATCTGCATTTAGATCAGCACTCTTTTTTCTCATCCCTACACGTTTGGTGATGAATAAAAAAACAGCTGAAAAGCATGCCCAAGTGTTGATGTTGTTGTTGTTTGTTTTTTTTTGTTTGTTTTTTTTTTTTGTTTTTTTGTTCTAACAGATTTCATCTAAAGGCTACATTAAAACTGTCTTGGAAACATGTTCCATGTCTTCATTTATTTTATTATATTAATATTAGTAATATTATTATTTATTATACTGGTTTGTTACTTTTATTATGCCTTTTACAGTATGTATGGGTTCAATAGTTTTAGCCAGACCTTCAATCTTAACATATTAACACTATAATTATTGCTTTGTCAAATTGCACCTCCAGTACCACAGAAAGAGCCACAGCATGTGAAAATTCATTGTAATGTTTTTTATTGAGGTCAATATGTCCCCTAACATCACTAATGTGCAGTTGTGTCATAGAGGACATCAAGAATGTCCTCATTAATATCTTATGTAATTAGGAAAAGCCATGAAATATAAGGATAAAAAAAATAATGGTGCATAGGTTGTCTCATTATTTGAAGAGGCTCTGGTGTCATACTGACCCAAACAGAACATGAAGACAAAGAAAATTCCCATAATTTTTAACCAATTTTTAAATCCCGGCCAGACGCTTTTATTTTTTGGGTTTGAAAAAGAGGATGTATGGTCACCCTAAATTTTCATGCGTGCCTCCAAATGCGTAAAATAAAGGGTGCTGTCTATTCAAAAGAATCCAATTGAATTTATCAAGCCTAAAACTTATTTCAGAAACAAAAATATGAATGAAAGGCAGGTATTAATCGTATTAATGCTATGTATCACGCTTTCATTGTGGCAAATCAAAACTTTGGTAATGAATAATACATAGAATGCAAATTAATGATGCATTAATTTGATAATACATGATTTCTCATGAAAATGTTCTATTTGGTTATTTTAGAACTCGATAAAATGTGTCTGGAATTTACTTGATTACACTGATTCCAAAACCAGGAATCAGAAAAAAGTATGTGTAAAAAAAAAACTAAAATTTCTGATAGCCTTAGGCCATGCTTTCCCTCAATTGCACAATAATTCTCATCAAGGGTAATCATAATTTTTTTCCGATTCCAATGCGCAATCCTTTTGTCCCATTGGATGAATTAGAGTGAAGGTTGACTCAGCAGATGAACCTGTGTTCCGAAGGACTACCAAAAATGTTATTTAAATCACCATTTTGCCTACAGGGAAATTGAATGAAATGGGTGGGATGGGCAGTGAGGCAGAACGTTGTTTTGGACCATGCGTGACACGGACAGGCTAAACTGTTGTGCCTCTCCAGGACGCGAGTGGGGACTGAGTTTGGGTAGCAAGTAGCGTGGCAAAGCTAATTTTTAGGGTGGCAGCTGCCACCCCATGCCACCCTTCTGGACCAGCCCCTGACAATGTTAAAATATTTGTCCTAAAAGGCATTAGCACACCCATGTTACAATATATCAAATGAATCAAAGTGAATTTATAGCTATATATATATATATATATATATATATATATATATATATATATATATATCAGGCATTTGTATATATATATATATATATATATATATATATACACAGTATATACACTGTACAGTTGATATCAGCAGTTTACATACACCTTAGCCAAATACATTTAAACTCAGTTTTTCACTGACATTTAATCATGGAAAACATTCCCTGTCAGTTAGGATCACTACTTTATTTTAAGAATGTGAAATGCCAGAATAATAGTAGAGAGAATTATTTGTTTCAGCTTTTATTTCTTTCATCACATTCCCAGTGGGTCAGAAGTTCACATACACTTCATTAGTATTTGATAGCATTGCCTTTAAATTGTTTAACTTGGGTCAAACGTTTTGGGTAGACTTCCACATGCTTCTCACATTAAGTTGCTGGAATTTTGGCTGATTCCTCCAGAGAGAACTGGTGTAACCGAGTCAGGTTTGTAGTCCTCCTTGCTCGCACATGCCTTTTCTGTTCTGCCCACAAATTTTCAATCGGATTGAGGTCAGAGCTTTGTGATGGCCACTCCAATACCTTGACTTTTTTTGTCCTTAAGCCATTTTGCCACAACTTTGGAGGTATGCTTGGTGTCATTGTCTATTTGGAAGACCCAATTGCAACTGAGCTTTAACTTCTTGGCTGATGTCTTGAGATATTGCTTCAGTATATCTACATAATTTTAATTACTCATGATGCCATTTATTTTGTGAAGTGCACCAGTCCCTACTGCAGCAAAGCACCCACACAACATGATGTTGCCACCCCCATGCTTCACAGTCGGGATGGTGTTCTTAGGCTTGCAAGCCTCACCCTTTTTCTTCCAAAAATAATGTTCATTATGGCCAAACAGTTCAATTTTGTTTCTTCAGACTAGAGAACATTTCTTCAAAAAAATAAGATCTTTGTCCCCATGTGCACTTGCAAACTGTAGTCTGGCGTTTTTGGAGCAGTTGCTTCTTCCTTGCTGAGCAGCCTTTCAGGTTATGTTGATATAGGACTTGTTTTAATGTGGATATAGATACTTGTCTACCTGATTCCTCCAGCATCTTAAAAAGGTAATTTGCTGTTGTTCTGAGAATGATTTGCACCTTTCACACCAAACTATATTCATCACTAGGAGACAGAATGCGTCTCCTTCCTGGGTGGTACTGTATGATGGCTGCATGGTCCCATGGTGTTTATACTTACATCCTACTGTTTGTACCTTCTGAAGGTACATGGTACCTTCAGGCATTTGTAAATTCATCCCAAAGATTAATCAGACTTGTGGAGATCCACAAATTGTTTTTTTTCTGAAGTCTTGACACATTTCTTTTGATTTTCCCATGATGTCACGCAAAGAGGCAAGAGTTTGAAGGTAGACCTTACAATACATCCACATGTACACCTCCAATTCAGACCAATTTCAGAATATCACATCCTTTGGATTTTCCCAGGAAAAGCGACCCGCTCCCTTAGCATGAAAATCAGTATACAGGCTTTAATAGGCAACCTAGGAAGTCCGATAAGGGCTAATTTTTGAAGTTGCGTTGAACGTGTCTGCCGTCGTGTTGCAGCTGCCAGGGATGTGAGTGGCACACAGTGACCTGATTCATGGCTGAGTCCAAAGGAGGAGATGGCGGGCGAGTTGTGACATATGACGAGTGGTGCTGTCTGAACGGATCAAGATGTGCTTGCCCCGGATTAGTGGGAGAAACCTCCGTAGGGCAAGAAATACAGCCAGCAACTCTAGGCAGTTGATGTGCCAATGCAGCCGGGGTCCTGTCCAGGGGCCGTTGCACACGGCGCCCCAACCATGTTGAGAGGTGTCTGTAGTGACCACGACACATCTGGACACCTGCTGCAGGGGACTTCGGCCCACAGGAAGCAGAGGTCTGTCCAAGGGTTGAAAGTCTGATGGCATGAAGGGGTGATTGTCGTGGCGCCATACTGAGAGCGAGGTCGGTGGCAGGGCACAGTTCCTGCAGCACGTCGGGGTCGGAACTAACCAGGTACAGATCTTGGAGTGCCATGGCGAACTTACAGGAGAGCTATGGCATGCAGGGCGGAGGCGGCCTGTCCGGTGGTGCTGTAGACTTTCGAGGTCAGTGATGATGTCATTCTACAGGCTCTGGAGGGGAGTACCGGGCAGTCCCACCAGTTGGCAGAGTTCTCGGGACACAAGTGGATCATAACTGCTCTGTCCACCTGGGGGAACTCCGTGTACCCGTGGGCCGCCCCACCATCCAGGGTAGTGAGAGCGGACGAGCAGAGGTGTCGGTTACAGGCAGTAAAAGTGCCCTCCACAACCGCGTCAGCTCGTCATGCACTTCCGGGAAGAACGGAACCGGGGGTGGGGGGGCATGGCTATGAGCGGCACCATGACCCGAGGAACCGAACAAGTAGCCGTGAGTGGGGGACGGAGGTTTCCAGTCCAGCCTCGCGCTCAAGGTGGCCCGGGAAAGCATAGCGGACATCTACGCGTCAGTCTCAGACTGGGTGAGCAGACCCGAAGGTGGCAGCCCAGACAAATCATCAGCATCAGACGCTGCAGTGATGCTCTCCGATGCAGCGGCGACGTTGATATCCAATTTCGGGGGCTCAAGGGAGAATGCCAGCTGGCCGCCAGGCGGGCCGCACTTATCCCGAGCTTGGACGGAAGCAAGAAAGCGTGCCGGGGGGATGGGTGGTTCGTGGGGATTTACCTGGCGAAACCGAGCCCGTCATCATCCCCAAATCACCTTCATCACCAGCCGGGTCATCCTTAATCCCGTGGGGAGAACGAATGATGCGGGGGTCGGCTGAAGTGGCTTTCTCTCGTGAGAAAAAAAGCCGTGACCGCAATGTTGCCATGGCTATGTTCTCACACTGAGATCACAGCCCAGGCACTGTGAGTGGGAACTCTAACTCTTTTAGAGGAAATAAACTCTTTTTAGGAGGATTGAAAGCGCTGTCGAAGCGCCCAGGGGCATAGACTGCACAGCGTGCAGAGAGAGAGAACGCCAGCTGGAAACTCGCCCCGTAGATCCAACAGCAGTGCTTATCGCCAGTAGAGGTGAGTGAAACAGTGGTGAACTCAGCTTGCTGTTGCACAACCGTTCGGCTCCGACTGGCACTCGCTGCCCCGCTTCGCTTTATACCCGTATGTCCGGGACGGTGCATGCAAATTCTGTCTGCCAACTTGACATTGGCCTTTTCTCAGGTTCAGAGGTATATTTGGCATCCCTGGAAGACCCTTGTGTCACTTCATTGACACAACGTCAAGTGAGTGACAGAAGTGGAATGGATGTCATCGAAAACAATTTGCATATTTGCCTTTCAAAGAGTTATAACAAATTTAGTAAAATCCAAAAGGCTAAGAAACTCCATCTTCTCCATGGTGGAAAGCCTCCTCTCCAAATGGAAATCAAATGTCTCAAAACATTTTAAAGAAAGATCTTGATAATGTTCTTTTTTTCAGCACCTCTGTTCCTCTTTGAGAAGTCAAGAAGTTCTTCTACCAGCACATACACACGGTCAAACTCTCTGTGTTGTGTTTGCAAGTGCTTGGCAGTTTTTTTAATTTCATTCACACAAAATCCAATGTCAGAGCCCTTTGATTGGAGGATGTTTAAAAGCATGTCTGTGTGAGAGAAAACATCAGAAAAAAGGTCCAATAGAATAATACATCTTAAAAATAATGCAAAAATCCCCCTGCTGACAGAATGGATCTTTCGCCCCAGTCCAATGGGTTGTTCACTATCTTGCCAAAGATCTCAATCAAGCATTCATGTTTCTCTTTGACTGTGTTGACTAAACAAGATGTGTAGTTCCATCGTGTAGGGGCAGCTTTGGGAAATCGCCTCCTCACTATGCTATCTAAGGTCTGAGTGCACTTTGCCGAGGTGGTGAAGAAGGAGGCTAGGCCATTCAGATTGAAAAAAACCTTGCGGTCTTTCAAAAAGTGTAATGCTTATGAAAGCACTAAATTGAGAACATGAGCATAGCAATATGCAAAACTTGTACAGTGGTATTGTTCCCAAACTTTTGCCTGCAAGCCATTTAGTTCACCGGACATCATATGTTTGGTGGACAAGCTTGGAGCCACATTCCGTCCCCGCTATGGTGGCAAAAAACATGTTCTGCTAAGGCAGTGGCTGAACATTCAGTGCTCACATCAGAAAACCCCACTGTAAAAGGTTCATTTCTTTGGGTCAGGAGATAATGAAGCAGTGCAGGCAAGTCTTTTATTTTCTGCCTTTAGGGTCTTGTATTTAACATCACTCAATTCATGTAGATTCTTCACAGCACTCAATAAGATAAAACAATTTTTTTATTCACTCAGTACATTTCGACGCCGCACTCTTGGGTCACTCTCTCTCTCCCCAAACTGATGTGTTGGTGCGGCTTTTCAAGTCTCCCTCTGCCATCACTATAACAAGAGACAGGTGTTAGAGATAATTACAATCCAGATGACAATGCCCCCATGACCATTCCCCCATCCCCACACCCACAAATCTTTCTTCTGCCAACACCTCCTTGGTAATATACGTACCTCCAAACCATTGACAGTTGGGCAAAGTTTTAAGCGTCTCTCTTCTCACCAGTATCGCCACAAACTATCGAAATCTTTGATTTCAGATTTTATTTCATTTATCAACACATTTCCAACTGCTTCAATCAGCTCACTTTGAATGTGACTTGACAGGCCAGAGAAAACTGTTCAGGTCTCAAAGTGATGTGCTAGTTTGTCATCATATTTTTGAAGAAAGTTAACAAGCTCCACATAATTCCCACGGTTGTCCGAGTCTTCCCCTTCTGAGTGACCCCGAAATGCCTGCTCTTGTGTTCCAAGGTAGATGACAACATCTATTAGCCTTTTCATCACATCCCTGTTCTTTTTAACATGTTGATTGTGTTGCTCTGTCGCTATCCATGCACATTCTTTCACTTGATGGTCTATGTGTACACTGCCAAATGATTTAAGTTTAACTAAACTGTGAATATGTGCAGGTGCTATCTAATTATTTAGATTACCGTACCTGACTGTCGTCCATGGGGTCTTCTTGTCACATCCAAAGAGCAGACACGGCCAGCAGAAAAGCTTATGTAAGCCTGGGCAGCCAGATAACCATTCATGTTTATTATACAGTATGTGCTAGTAGTAAAGTGTTGAACAAAATTCTTGCCAGGCTGAGTAATTCCAAGTGTTGGTGTAGGTCTCTCTTGTGATAAAATTCCTTGCTTCTTGATAAATGATATCTGGGAAAACAGATTTAAACGTAGCGACTCTTGTTAATTTCAGGTTCGTCCATTTTAAAAGTTCCAACCGCCAACTTCAATATAACTGCTTAAAGCATCATTACATTATGATATGTAACGTACTTAACGTAAAGGGTATGGTACCTACAGACATTAGTGCAACATTTTTCCAGCAATTCGGTTGCAGCTTTTATAGAGCATGAAATCACCCACAAGCTATCAAACCAAAGAGAACGTGGAACAATGACGACAAATAATAGCAATAGAGCGTAGGCGCCAAAGCTGTTGTGGACCCGGTCGGCTGAATCCATCCATAACTGGAACAAATTGTAGAAAACTAGCATCATTTGGCAATGGAATAATTTGAGGACAGCAACACACACATATTTCCAACATTTTTATTATGTAAATAAGCTCTCTGTTATACTTCAAATGACAAGGAAATTATATTAATGTTAATATTAATAAGCAAATCCCTGTACTCATTCTCTCGAATGGCTCGAGTTGGTGCCAAGGTTTTTGTAAAAAAAAAAAAAAATGGCTAAATAAATATAAGAGTAAAGCAAGTGTTGGCCTTTATAAAATACTTAAAATGTTTGAAATGTCAAAACCTTCCTGCCACAGAACATATTTCACTTATGGATAGATAAAAAAACAGCTAAAGCAATATTTTATATTTAGGGTGTGATAATCTCTTCTGTCTTGGGCAGGGTACCCCATTATCTGTAATTGAACAGAAAAGAACAGCATGAACATTGTTAAAAATTTCTTCATTTATGTTGGGATTTGGAACTACATGAGAGTGAGTAAATGATGACAGAACTTTCAAGTTTAAATAAACTATTCTTTATCTCAGTGTATTCAGTTCAGTCTGGAAACTCACATCTTCAGGTTGTGACACTGTAGAGTACATGTGCAGTCACTATTTGGGACACAGTTAAAAAATTTGACTTAAACATTGTCTCTCCAAACATGCCATGAATCACATTTGATGTTATTCATTCAAAATCAGGACCTAAGAAAGAATTTAGGACAATAAAGAGAGAAAATAAATGTGTTAAGAACAGACTCATTGGGAGGAGCTGCACTGAAGCAAGTCCAAGTCTGCAACCAACTATCAGCAACCAACATCAGGCAGCTCCCTACAGATATCAGCACATTATCAGCCCTTCCACACACTCTCTTAATCACAACACATGCCGAAATCCATTACTTTCTGTCACTCTCCCCGCAACACACACACATTCACAGCAAGGAAGCCTGATCGCTATCATCCATTTGAATTTTGCTCTCTCTCGCGCTCTCTTTTCTTTTTAGACCGTAATAACCTTTTTGGAGATGCAGCAAAGACCATTGTATCTGGTGTAAACCGTTCAATGCTTATATCCATTTCAAGTCTGGGTGTAAGAAAAAAAAAATCACTGCACGTCACATCACTTGCTTATCTATCAAAACCTTTAAATACGTGTTGGGCTGTTGTCTGTAACCCCTCTGACATGTGCAGTATTTCAGTTTGAGAGCTGACATTTACTCAAGCAATATTTCCACAGCCAGGTTAAATTGGGCTTATATGGTTTAATATATGTAGAGGACTCCACAATTCCAAATAAAGGTGTTGCACTGGAACACCATGTGCTGATGGAGCGCAGCCTCCTCAGGGTTTCTATAATCTAAAAATGTCTGTGGTTCATTATACGAAACACGTGCCATTTACATTCTGAAAAAGTGATTTCTAACGTCATTCAGAGAAAGAATGTCTTTAAGCCTCAATTGCATTGTGTTGCCTCTGGGGAACTGCCCTTAGAAAAACAGTTGTGTAACACTTTACAAAAAGATTCAAATTTTTTACATTAGTTAATGCATTCTGCCAAATGAATAAATGTAAATCATGAACAAACAATTAACAATATATTGTTTACAGCATTTATTAATCCAAGTTAATGTTAGTTAATAAAAATACAATTGTTCAATGTTAGTTCATAGTGCATTAACTAATGTTAACTAATTAAACTTTTGATTTGAATATTTTTATATGTTTTAATAAATATTAAGATTAATCAATGCTTAATAAGTATTGTTCATTGTTAGTTCTTGTAAAATTAACCTTATTATGAAGTTTTACTAGCAATTGTCATTGATTTTTCACCCATTAAAAAATCTAACTCAGATTTGTTAGTGAGTTATTATTTGCATGTTATGAGGAATTGCCTAGAAGCAGCATTGTGCAACAGTGGAATGGATATAGCTCACCTGTGTAGTGATATCACACATCCAGCCAATGGAATAATGCAGTTCCCTTATGTGTGTAACACGTCAATGAACATTGACCAGAATTTATAGCCTCTGCCGGTGTGATCATTGGATGCACCTGCGGCAGGGCTATAAATAGATATGTCATAGGCGCGTCAGATCTTTTGTCTTCAGATCACTCTGTGTTTGTGTGCTTCACGAGCCTTTCAGAACTTTCTTTCCTCTGTTAGGAGTTATAATTTGTAAGGCAGTGTGCAGAAAACCTTTTCTCTTCTTTCTCTTCTTTAAAAAAAAGAGAGAATGACTGAAAGTCAGAGCAAACGATGCATGTTCCCTTGTTTAGGCTCTATGGCTGAGAGGGACACGCATCAGTTTTGCTTTGTTTGTTTGGGGGAAGAGCATGCTGCTCTCGCGTAGGGGAAGGCGGTGCGTGCATTGCGATCTTCTTTCGGTTGAAATGCTTCATGCTCGCCTTGCTTACTTCTGAGAGTCGGCACCCACACTTCATTCGTGGGGCTCTCGTATGGATCTGGCTGAGGAGCGAGAGACGGATCCGTCCCTTTCGATCGCTGGTACTTCCTGTGATCTTGAAGCACGCTCCGGCACCTCTTCAGTTCATGAGGGGGACCTTGAATCTCTTGAGTCTGTGGACTACGATTTACCCACCTCCGAGCATTCCGTGTATGATAGTAAATCATCAGAGGAATTACTCGATGTGATTACTCGTGCGGTGGCCAGGCTTCAATTAGACAAGAGACCCCCAAACGCTCCAAGTTGGAGGACAGGTTTCTGTCTGGTGGCCAAGGGAAGGGAACGCCTCATCAGTCCCTTCCTTTCTTTAATGACCTCCATGTCGAGCTCTCTCGTTCATGGAGGAAACCTTATACTTCCCCCATCCCCATGGGGGATTTGATGATGCTGCCGGTTGAAGAGACACTTGCGGGTTATCTCTTGCCAGGTTCAGACGATGAAGCTTTCTCTGAGCTTCGTCGAGCCACGGATCTATCTCTCCGTGCGACCAAGCAGACAGCCCATGCCATTGGCCGGTCTATGTCTGCTTTAGTTAGCACAGAGAGACACCTATGGCTCAATCTTTCAGGCATCAGAGATAAGGACAAGGTTTTCCTGCTTGATGCCCTGGTTTTGCCTTCTGGCCTATTTGGAGACACTATGAATACAGACTCGTCGCCCTCAGCAGCCCCCAAAGCAAGACCTCAGTGGAGTAATTTCTATAAGGAAGAAACCCTGACAGTCTTGCGCCCAGCCTTGTGGGGGTTGCCCCCCTCGGGATGGGGCGCGTGTATCATCCACTTCGGCCCTCCTGGTACCTCCACAAAACCTCTCCATTCCTGCCGCCTCTGGTGTTTGGAGTTAGAGGCTTCCAACGAAAAGTTGGGTGTACCGTTGCTTCCTGCCTTAGTCCAGGACGCGGAACACCCGACAATCCCTCAACAGGAAGTGTCAAAATGAGTACCCATCTCAGAGAACCTGGCAACATGGAAACTTCAGCCAGGTATTTCTATGTGGGTCCTAAGAACAGTAGAAAAAGGCTACAGAATTCAATTTGCTCGCCACCCTCCATGTTTCAACGGCGTGGTCTCCACTACTGTAAAACCGGAGCAGGCATGTCTTCTGTGGAAAGAACTGCAAAATCTCTTGGTCAAGCACAGGAAGTTCCTGAGGTTCGCTTTTGGGGGCGAAGCCTTCCAGTATCGGGTCCTTCCATTCAGCCTAGCCCTATCACCCCGCACATTCACGAAATGCATGTATGCAGCACTGCGACTCCGGGGCATCCGTATTCTGAATTACATAGACGACTGCCTGGTACTAGCACAGTCTCAAGAACTGGCAGTTCAGCACTGGGATATTGTCTTAGCTCATCTGGTTTCTCTGGGTCTGAGACTCAACGTCAAAAAGAGCGTTCTCTCTCCCACTCAGGAAATGGGGGTTATGTGGAATTCGATCACGATGTGGGCACAATTGTCTCCCGCTCAAATCATGTCCATTCAGAACACCCTGAGCAAAGTCAGGCTAGGTCAAGTTTGCACTGTTCGTCAGTATCAACGAATGCTAGGTCTCATGGCGTCTGCATCCACGGTGATCCCTTTGGGCCTTGTGCACATGAGACCATTTCAGCTGTGGCTAAATGCCAGGGGATTTCATCCAAGGGCCAGTCCCCTAAGGCAAATAAGGGTTACGCGCCGCACACTTCGTTCCCTTTCTATGTGGTTCAGACCCCGGTTTCTTACCTTGGGTCCCACTCTAGGTGCGCCTCGTCGTAGCAGGTTGCTAACGACAAACACCTCCTTGACGGGCTGGGTGGCGGTCTTAAGTGGTCGTCCAGCTCAAGGGGAATGGGAGGGTCATCAGCTTGATTGTCACATTAACTGTCTCGAGTTGATGGCTGTAATTCTGGCCCTGAAATACTTCCTCCAGAGGCTGCCATGTCTTGTTGTGTGTGGACAACACAGCAGTAGTCTCTTACATAAACCATCAAGGAGGTCTACGTTAACGCCAGCTGAACAGACTGGCATGGCAGATTCTCCTTTGGGCACAGGGCAAGCTCCTGTTAATCAGAGCAGCTTGTATCCCTGGATGCCTGAATGGGAGCAGATTTACTGTCCAGACAGAAAATACAGATGGGGAAGTGGAAACTCCACCCTGAGGTAGTGGAACAAATCTGGTTGAGATTTTACAAGAGCAGAAGTGGACCTCTTCGCCTCCAAACAGACAGCGCAATGTCCCCTCTACTTCTCTCTGAGTCACCCACCCCGGGGTCTGGACGTGATGGGACATACATGGCCCAGAATGTGCCTATATGATTTCCCCCAGTTTCTCTGCTCCCGGGAGTCTTGGTCAGAGTTCACCAGCAAGGGTCTTGCCTCTTACTGGTTGCGCCGCACTGGCCGAACAGGGTATGTTTCTCTGAGATAATATCTCTCCTCGATGGCTCACCTTGGGCGATTCCAGACAGGAGGGACCTTCTGTCTCAGGCACAGGGGACAATATTTCATCCCCGCCCGAATTGTGGAACCTTCATGTTTGGCCCCTGAGGGGTACCAACTGAGGGACATAGGGCTTTCTCCTGAGGTTATCGAGACCATTTTAAGTGCTAAGGCTCCCTCTCCCTCTAAGGAACAAATCTTGGTGAGATTTTACAGGGCAGAAGTCGACTTCTTCTCAACAAACAGCGCAATGTCTCTCCTACTTCTCTCTGAGTCCACCGTTTACAATGCCGGAGCAGGTAAGACTGCACAGACTGCACAGATTTTGTCCAGTCTGTGCCCTTCAGACTTATGTCCACCGCACTAGCCAGTGGCGTAAGTCAGGGCAACAATTCTTTGCCGTGTTGGCTGCAACAGGGGGGCGGCTGCCACCAAGCAGACTATGTCGCATTGGGTGAGGGACGCTACTGCCCTGGCCTACGAGGCGCGCTGTTACGCTTCGCCAGTAGGTATCAGGGCTCACTCTACCAGAGGGCTCACCTCCTCTAAAGCCTTGGCTAGACGTCTATCTCTGCAGCATGTTTGTGATGCGGCAGGTTGGTCCTCTCTGCAGACATTCTTCAGTTTTATTTGGATGTTCCTGCTACTCCGGGCTATTAAGTCCTTGAGTCGACATCTCAAGCTCATATCTGAGTCCTCTCACGCTCTTGTGAGCACACTACACAACCGTAGGGTGTCCGGACAGCCACAGTGCGGCGGCGTGGGTATTCTCGTTCCCAAAGCGCTTTTCAGCGCAGCATCAGAAGTGTAGCTTTTTGAAAAGGTTTTCTCGGGTTACTTAAGTGAAACCCTTGTTCCCAGAAAAAAGCGGAACGAGATGCTGCTCTTCATTGCCGCACTGGGATGCCCCAGGACTGCTCTTCAGACAAAATACCTGACGACGCGCCTGTGACGCATCTATTTATAGCCCTGCCACAGGTGCATCCAATGATTACACCGGCAGAGGCTATAAATTCCGGTCAGTGTTCATTGAAGTGTTGCACACATATTCACAGCTGGTCACACCTAAAGCTGTTCCCAAAGCACTTTTCAGCGCAGCATCTCATTCTGCTTTTTTCGTTTTCATATGTTGTTTTTAATTTATTTTATATTTTTTTATTAGATTTTCTTGTATTCATTATTAGACTACCTAATTTTATTTTATTTTATTTGAAGAGTACATGAAAACTCTTATGTTCACTTTTACAGCCAACAACAGAACACTTATGACGCTTACAAATCTGAGACAGAGAGCTGTGTGTAGATCCCTCAGGGGAGGATCTATGATATTAGGGTGGAGTCCGTCACCAATCGTGGGCGAGGCCTGATCTAATGTGATACTTTACAGAAATGAAAACCATTCATTTTGACACACTGTTTTTGATTAATAGTAATATAAGAAAGAGGAGTGGGTGAACTTTTAACATTGTAGGGTAGTTGTGTACACACACTGCTGACTCACATTTATGTACAAACACCATGTAAAAGTGAATTTTGCATAATAGGTGCCCTTTAAAGTGAAAAAGTAGTAAAAGAAGAAAGAACATCCCTTAAAAAACATTTTTTTTGCACATGAAAATAACGAGCAGCAAATCTGTGGCAAATCTGTGGAGTTTTTTGTAAGGGATTAACAAAGTTTGTATTGATGTAGAAAAATGCCTGTAATAACACATAGGCCTATTAAAAGTTTGCATCAGCTATTTATTGATAAAGTAATTATTTACACATAAACGGGACACAAAAAGCACCTGCTATGTACAATGGCAGCTATAAGGTCACTGTAAGGCAAAGAGATTTTCTTTTTGATGCTGAAAAATTATGTTCTTGCTGCAGTTACTCATATTGTGTTACCCTGTTTCACTGTGGACGAGCCAAAGGTGAGAAAGAGAGAGAAGTGTATACAAAAATAAATAAAGCAAACAATCTGAGTGTGTTTTGACGGTTGTCACCAAAGCTGTTGTCTATCCATGCTCTGAGGATGACGATTTGTGCTTATAGAGATATCAATAGCACTTGAGTTTTCAAATCCAGTATGTTTGGAGAAGGGTTTGTGGGTTCTCTGCTGTAAAAATCAAATCTCAAGATATTGCCTTATTGAGCAGACACTGTAAACAGCATAATTGTGATGTTGAGTACTGCTGGAGTACAAGGAGTACAAGGGAAGGTCAAGCAGCACCCAATCTCTCTCACTTTTTACACGGTCACTGTTCATACATCTCTCTATTTTTTCCTTCAATCTGCCTTTTTCACCTTGGCTTGTGAAAAATAGGTCAAAACATACTTATGAAGACTTGGAGTGGACACCATGAGTGGTATTTTCATGTAGCCAGACATTTGACTATCCACGAAATCTGGATCACATTGCAGCATTTTCTGTTTGATTGACATGTAAAGTGAACATGCACTGTTGTATTTATTTATTTTATTTATAATTCAGGGGTGGGTGAATCTGAAAGAAGACAATTATATTAAACCAAAGTATAATATGCATGTGTTCAAGAACATTTTGTTTAGTGGCCAACCAGGCTTTGCAACTACTAGCAAGTTGGTACAATATGAAAAATGATAATAAAAACAAAAATGTATAAATTATATTCACCCTTTGCTATATTGAAAGCACTACAACTTAACATTATATGATGTTTTTCCTTGTGAATTTCATCGTTTTTTTAATTTTATTTTATATATATTCATTTCAAATCAGATGATTGCAACACCCTAGTGCAACAAAAACTGCCTAGACCTTCAAGAGCAAGGGTCATTCGAGACTTGTCAATTTGCCAACAGATGCTTCAGCAAATAATCCAGCACTTTGAGAACAATTTTCCCCAAAGACAAATTGGAAGGATTTTGGGCATTTCACCCTCTGCAGTGCAAGTGAATTTAAAAGATTTAAGGATTCTGGTCAAATCTTGGTGCGTAAAGGGCAAGATGAAAACCACTTCTGAATGTACGTGATCTCTGATCCCTCAGACGTCACAGTCTTAAAAAACATCATTCATCTGTAATGGATTTCATGAACATGGGCTTGGGATTACTGTAGTAAACCTTTATTAGTCAACACCATTCACTGCTGCTCCACAGATGCAAGTTAAGACTTTACTATGCAAAGCAGAAGCCCTACATCAACACTGTCCTGAAGCACTGCCGATTTCTCTGGGCTTGGTCTCATCTTAGATGGAAAGTGGAACTGTGTTTTTTGGTCCAATTAGTCTATACTTAGCATATACTGCCAGCCAGCAATTTCTTTTCCAGAGATGCCCCAGCATTTTCAGCAGGACAACTTCAATCCACATACTGCCTGGCTTTCACGTGCATGGCTGTGTAAACAGAGATTGCTGGTGCTAGATTGGCCTGCATGCCTGCAATACTGACCTGTCTCCAATTGAGAATGTGGGGTGCATTATGAAGTGCACAATACTGCAACGAAGACCCTGTACAATTGTGCAGCTAAAGACCTACATAATAGATGAATGGGGGAAAATTCTAATTTTTATACTTAACCAACTTGTGTCTTCAGTGCCCAAATGCTTAATATCTGTTATTAGAAGAAATTGTGATGTTTCATAGTGGTAAACACTTGACTTTTTTTGGAGTGTGTTGCAATCATATGATTTGAAATTACTGTACATTAAAAACCAAGCAAACAATGATATTCACATGTTAAAACATCATATAATATTTAGTTATAGAGCTTTCAATATAGCAAAGGGTGAATATAATTTACATATCACTCATTTTTATTTTTATTAGCATTTTTCATACTGTCCCAACTTTTTCCAAATTAATCTTCAAATTGACTGTGTGCGATTTTTGAAAGAATTCGAAATTGAATCCATTTGTCCATACATAGTAATGTCCAGTACATCTACATCAGTTGCCATGGCAATGAGTTTATCCTCACACAACATAATTGTCAGAGGCATTACTGTATTTTACGTATTCGTGCAAATGCTGGGTCTAAAATCTCTTGTTCACTCATTCACTCTTTACTATATAGTGAATGCCACATGTGAATGGCTGGTGATATCCAAATAGTTAGGCACAAATTTCCTATAATTGCCAGCCAGCTTCAGGAACTTTCTCACCCCATTTTTGGTCTTAATATGTGTTATTAGAAGAAATGGTAATGTTTCATAGTGGTAAACACTTGACTTTCTCGGGCAGGTCGCAATCACCGCCGTCTTGTCAATTTGGGGTTGCCCAAGTGGAACCCCGGATACCGTTCCTCCACCCACCCAATGGCGCTCTTCTTAGGGTTGCTGTGAGCCCCACCCATCATAGCGACCTCAAAATGGCCCTCAGATTTTGCATTTGCCGCTGCCAATCATTAATATAAATTATGATATTATCCAAATAGGCAGCGGCATAAGCCGAATGTGGTCTAAGGATTCGGTCCATGAGGTGCTGAAATGTGAACGAGGCCAAAAAATTTAGATTTTGAGTCCCCAAAATCAGCGGATTGGTGAGGCGGGAACTAACCGCGGACTCCACTCTATATTTTGTTCCCTGGAATTGAATCACAAGGGTCACCACTGGGTAGTTGTGAATATCCCCATGCACGCACTTCACCCTCACCGTTTTAACTGTGCCCAAAGCCTTGTGTTGAACCAAGCATTGGTGGATAGTGGTCTGGTTAATACCCGTGTCCACCAAGGCTTGGTGTGCACTCACCTTGATTCTTACCGGTATCCTGTACCCTCCAGCTCGATCGGGGGCAGCCTGTGGTCCTCACCCACACCTATCATATCACTTCTGAAGACATTGATTTAACCACTGGAATCCCTTGTTACACTGTACACATTCACTTGCATTGTATGGACCAAAAGTGCTGAAATATTCTTCTAAAAATATTCACTTGTTTTCTGCAGAACAAAGAAAGTCATACACATCTTGGATGGCATGAGGTTGAGTAAATGATGAGAGAATTAACATTTTTGGGTCAACTATTATTTTTAGGGGATTAGTTCTACATTATCGAACCCTTATCACATTTCTTGCTCTTTGTTGGTGTAAAGTAATATAGTCAAGTTAGTTTAGTCATGTTGGATAATAATGTTGATTTGAATAAAACCAGTTAATTTTGATGTAACTACATGGACATCATTTTTAGGTTACCTGAGAAAATGGTGTAAAATTTGTGTGTAAATGTAAAATTCTTGGGTGACATTTTTCTAAGGCAGCATGACGACCTGAAGCCTCATTGAAACACTTTTATGAATTTCCTCCATCTGTTGTTGGGTTTGAATAATGATTCCAAGAAACATCTGTCCAAATCACCAGTGTCACAGCTGGTTTTCAAGCAGAGGGTCACTCTCACAACAGGAATGGGACACAATGTCCCAAGGCCGGTGTGCAGGAAACCTGTTTGGCACAGGAACAAACTAAAAGCCTAGTCAGGCAATAAGTAGGTCTTAGAATTAGATTAGGGCCTATGCTTACTATTTTTACAAGATAATCATGAGTGTGTTTCCTAAAAGCATCATTAGCCAACTATGGGCACAAGTTCCATCATTGCAAATATAGTTCAACGATTTGGTGTTTCCCAAAACCGTAGTTCCAACGAACATTCGCAAACAGCATACAAATTGTATGGTTGGAACTACAGCTATTTATCTGTGGTTAGAAGAATAGTTCCTTGTTAGTTTGCTGTGTGGACATCATTTGACTTTGATGAGGCTTCTATACTGTAGCTTTACTATCTTCTTTCATTCTGTCAAGACTTTGTCCATGTTTACACACATTTAAGAAAATTACTTATTCTGGGTTTTTGCAGAAAGCAGCATTCTGAAATGTTACTTAAATGTAAGTGCAACCTTTTAAAGGGATTAAAGGCTGCTAACAGAAAGCGCTTTATCACACACGGTTTCTGTTGGAGAATACAACTTGTATGTGTTTATCTCAACGCATTAGAGAAATTGTTATATGTTTTTGAAGAGAGCACATGTGCATATGTGGGAACACCAAAGTCTAATGTAGAGGGAAACCCCACTACTGCAGTGCAATGCATCTGTAGCATTACAAAGTGCATGCCGCTTTTGTGTCTTCAGCAGCTTTCTCGCATTAAACGGTTTTCTGGTTTATGTGTAAATTAACTATTATAACTTAATATTTGTGGAATATCTCCAACCCCTAAGTAATGTCATTAATGACAGCTCAACCAAAGTTGGTCGAATGATGGATCTGCGACATAGTTACTATGGTTTCAGGAAACAGTTGTGACTAGCTAGTTAATTTCTCCTCACTATGGTGGTTATGCAGTGAGTTAAATCGTTGTATGGGAAACACACCCCAGACATGGTCTTAACATTGCTTATCAGTAAAACAGTGTAGGAAATATGCAAGTTTAAAAAACTTGAGACAAGTTTTCCACATATGTCAGAATAAAATTGATACAGATACAAATTATGCCTCCTACACATTACACCACTTTCAAAGACATCGGATCGTGGTACCGTTCATATTACACAACTGTCTGTCAAATTACACAATGAATCGGCAACAGAGGTGAACGCATTACAAAAGATTACACTATTAACGAATCTCCGACGACTCTGCCTGGACTCCAAATTACTGGACTCCGAGTACATGTGAGAAGTGATACGAGATACGAAAACAAATGCATGATCATATGTTATGCATTTCAGAATATGAGGTGTATGTTTTTAATCGCCTAAAGGCATCATATATTTTATTAGTTACAATATGAAAAAGTACCTCCAACAGAAAAATCTACCTATTTGGTTACCTGACTGTCCAAGAGAATTTCAGTTTCTCTCCAACTATTCTCTTTCTTTATCCAGTTGTGGTACAGTTCAGAGGAAACATCAAATATGCACTGGTGCTCCCACCAATGTTCCAATCATTTTCTCTCCATTTCTTCGGTCCAAACCGATACTGGGTTGTGCTGATTCGACAACGAGTTGAAAGAAAGCCAGTTTATCTTCCAATATTTTTTTTTTAATTGGTAGCCTATATTAAATGTTCTTAGTCTTTTCTTTCTTTGATGGGGAGGGCCAGACAGAGGCTAGAAGAGCCGGGTGCTTAATTAGCCTAATACGGGACCGGGTGTGTAGGATCACGACCTGGCCCCACCCTCCGCCATGACACAATATGTTAGCCAGCAGGTGGTGGCAAAAGAAAATTTTTGTGCGTAATATGATCCAGTTAGGTGACATTGAAGTGAATCCGTCAGCTAGTGTTTACATTAAACAGCTCTTCGTGATCGCTTGTATTACTGCTTGTATTACTACTACTAAAGCTAGGAAATGGCTTTAATCGGCTTTAAATGAACAACTTCAGCATTACGGCTCATCACAGATGAGAGACACAACAGACTAATTAATTACACAATGGGTGCTGTTTAAAATGGTGGAGGAATTTGCGGTTTCTATAGTGATCGACTCTTGCACACCAGCTACTGCAAAATAGAGAGAAATACCCCCTCTTGGATGCTATTTTTCCACTGAGAAAGCTGACCTTCAGAAAGCTGACAGCATCTCTGCTTGGGTGTGGCAACAGGTGATCGCACACGCTCACACTCTCTCTCTCTCTCTCTCTCGCTTTCACTCTCAAACACACACACACTCACATCCATCCTTGTTTATCCAATAACTTGTTCGAAACAGCACAAGCCATGATACTATTGCTGAGGTGACATTTTTGAATTACTAACAAAGGCTTGGACGGATTATTTGTTATGAAGTAGCAACGGCAGATTCTGATCCGTCACGTAAGAAAGTAGTTCCATGCACAAATGCGCTTTTATGACCATACTCAGTTTTTCCTAATTTTTTTAAATTTACTTGCAAAATATGTGAGCAGTACCACAGGTTTGAGGCTTGCAGGTCATGTAGTTTAGCCTGAAGAGCAAAGTCACCATAGTAGCATGAGGTCTGACCTTGAAGCCAATCAATATCAATAGGCTTGAAGACTACAAAATTCCTTAATGAAATCAAGATCTTCTACTTTGAATGGTGGGAGTTGCAAGGCAGGCATTATCTCAGGAAGCTTCTCCAGAAGAGATGTCAGCTGATTCAAACAGTCATAAAGAGAATTCCACCTACAAATGCAGGGTTGCTGGTCGGTCAATTAATTTTTTGTTTCTGTATTTCTGCAATTTTTGGTCTGCTACAAGAATTCCATAGGGCTGAGTGATTTGCCAGTGATGAATGATTCAGCCTAGAGAGAGTTGAATTGAATGTATGAAAGATCCTGTTCTTGTCCCATCTTGTTCCTCTGAAACAACTGTGATATTGAACACTTCAAATGCCTTTGCGTGGATGCATTGTCTGTTCCGTTGATACCGTTATCAACAACAGTGTCAGTTGTTAGTCCATAGTCTGTATGGATTTCTTCTAGAAATCTGCAGGGCAATTATAGGTATGTGGACTGGGAAAACGCCTGCAAGCAAGAGCAGCTGATTCACATTCTAATGTGTTTGTTTTTATCCAAATAAGTAAGTCCCATGTAACTACTTGTTTTGTTGACTAGATAACAGCAGTTGTGCATACACATTGTATGTTCTTAAGTCTCTACTTTAAGTTTGTTTCAAGGAAAGGGGCGGGGTCCGGTTACCTGGTGGAATGCCTCAGGGCAGGGACAGGGTTTGGAGGCCTAGGAGGCAGCCACAGGACAGGGTCAGGAGGCCTAGGAGGTGGCCACTGAACAGGGACAGGGTCAGGAGGCCTGGGAGGCGCCAAAAGAACAGGGTCAGGAGGCCTGAGAGGCAGCGATAGGGCAGAGATAGGGTCTGGAATCCTGGGACAGGGGTCACAGGACTGTATGGCGGCCGCTGGACAGGGGGCAGGGAACTGGATGGTGGCCGCAGGATAGGGTTCAGGAGGGAGTGGCTCAGAGGGCAGAGCCAATGAAGTCTTATGGGGCAAAGCCGTGGAAGTCTCAGACACTGGCAGAGGCAGGGAAGCAGCCTCTGTGACAGAGAGCACCAGCAATGACAGGTTACCACTCTCCTTGGTCATGAGCACTGGCCATGACAGGAGAGCAGTCTCAGTGGCTGTGAGCTCAGACTGTGATGGGGGAATGGCCTCCATGGTTGTGGGCACTGGCAGTGATGGTGGAACAGCCCTCGTAGCTGTGAGTACAGGCAGTGATAGGGGAATGACCTATGTGGTCATGGGCACTGGCTGTGATGGAGGAACAGCCTTCATGGCCGTGAGCTCAGGCAGGGAAAGGGGAATGGCTTTCGTGGCTGAGGGCACTGGCAGTGACTGGGGAAGGGCCCTCGGCGCTGAATACAGGCAATGATGGGGGAATGACCTCTGTGGTTGTGGGCACTGGCTTTGACAGGGGAACAGCCTTCGTGGCCATGAGCTCAGGCAGTGAAAAGGGAATGGCCTTCAAGGCCGGGGGCAATGGCAGCGACTGGGGAATGGCATCTGTGTCCGGGAGTGCTGGCAGTGACTGGGGAATGACCCCCATGGCCAGGAGACATTCCTGAGTCTTTGTCTATGCCCATGACCCCAGAGGTCATTCCTGTGACTCAGTCCATGCCCACGACCACAGAGGTCGCTCCCAAGACTCTGGGAAAAGACCTCAGTGGTCGTGAACATGAGCAGTCATCCAGGACTCTTAGTTATGTGCCTCCCACAGCCACGCCAGCGTCAGCTTCAAGCCATGTCATATCCACGCCAGAACCAGCTCCAGGCCAAGTCACAGCCATGCCAGAGTCAGCTCCAGGCCATGTCACAACCTTGCCAGAGACTGCTCAATTCCATGTCACAAGCAAGCCTCTGCTCACTGGTCCAGGCCTGTCTCTGCTCACTGGTCCAGGCCTGCCTCTGCTCCATGGTCCTGGCCCGCCTCTGCTCCACGGTCCAGGCCCGCCTCTTGAGCCTCTCATGGCTCCATCTCCCACGGGCTCACATGCTCCACGCCCTGTCACGCCAGACCCCCCCAGCTCCCTACAGAACTTTCGGATTTATGTCATGTCATGTTTTAATGTGTGTGTTCATGTTTGGGGGCGTCAGGAGCCATGATATGTAATGTATGTGAATGTGTTTATGTAACTTTATTTTGCCAAGACAAGCTCATATTTATGTCTTGTTTTGTTTAATTGTCAAGTCTAGCTAATGTTTATGTTTTGTTTTTGGTTTCACACTCACTTGGCGTTATCACGTTAATAAACTGCACTTTGGTTCATCTTCACGTCTTCGTCATCGTCTTCATCATTGTCCTTGACAGCATAACGTTACACATATTCTCAAGAGGATGGTGCAAACTATTTTGCTGACAACAATGAAGATTAATTGCTATAAAAATGCAGAAATTTTACTGTTAAAATTTTTTATTTTGTCCATAGGAACAAAAGTAGCTAAGTTAGCTTAACAAACATACACAGTCAAGTAGCTCACAAGCAAGCTAGCAAGTAAATTAACAAGTTCTAGAAAAGGACAGCTATTTGCTAATTGCTCTATTCTTCTGTCCTAAGACATTCAGTAAGCAATATCTGATACTACATATTTTACCTTAATGCAGTTTGCACCAAGCACCAAAGCAGCTTCTTTCCTAGTGTTACTGTTCATGAGGAAAACAAACAGTTCACATCGAGCATGCTGGACCCAACAGAGTGTGTCACGTGATTTACTTGCATCTAGCCAAAAACTGCGATAGGCTATATTTAGTAGTCCTATTAAGCCTGGTGATGAAATTTCTCATCTTATTTGAGAATTAGCTGAGAGAGAATTTCTATCATATGCAAATTAAATGGAGGTTATAATTGAAATACACTCAAAAGAATCGAGAAATCTGTATCCATACCAATTATTTTGCAAAGCACCACCCTGATTGAAATCAATGGATTCTGATAACCCCTGCTGTTAGATGCAGAAAAAGCACAATCTGGAGGCAACAAATCTTTTTTTGCATTGGCGGCCATTCAAAATTATCCATGTAATCATCTTCTTCTTATTTATTTATTTATAATTTTTTTGCAGGTCTCTTAAAAGCATGAAATATACTTTTGTTTTGACTGTGTGTGTTCTTGTGCTGCCATCAGCCTATCAGCATTGTGATATGTCTGGGGGGTGCTGTGCCAGCTGAGCACTGCCATTGAGATGGGAATGGGCTATTACAGGCCTACTTGTTAGGCACCTTTGTTAACCTAATCTAACTAAGAGAACTGGCAACAAATAAATGTTGGATTCACAAATGCAGCCCTTTTTTTGGAAAAGCTCCATCATGGCATTCACTCACATGAGTGTCTCTTTCTGATCAGCTCTTTGGGGTTATTGATAACAACATTATAATTCTTCCTGCAGCACGCTGTGCAACGACAAAACTCTTCCATGTGAAATGGCACTAACCGTCACCCTGGCCAGCCAACCAGCCGTCTTTCGGTACAAAACGCGCTAGAATTTCAGCTGCAGCTGATTCTAGTGGGAAAGAGATGGAGGAGTTACAGAGGGTCCGCTGTCCCACCACCATCCCCAAATAGAGGCTTCCAAGTGTGTGCACGTACAACGTTTAATTACAGTACCTATCACAGTCTCCCATATGACATTTCACATTGCTGCATTATAATCATGCTAAGAATCCTCTGCCAAATATATTGACTTGGTAGAAGACCTTCTGATTCAGAGCAGTTCAAACTGATGAATAATTTAAATTGTTATCCTTCATATAAAAAAAGTGTACATTTATAATATTAACCAATTACTATGTTAGTTTTTTCTCTCATGAACATGAACTAATTGATGAGCTAAACAGATTCCGTTGTAAGTAGACTACATACTGTATGCATTTTTTTTATGTATATTTCTGAATATTGGACTAAAGAAAATGTGAATCATTGTGCGTTTCCATCCACTATGTTATGCGCATTATGTTGAGGTAGCCCGTCTTGTCATGATGGAGCCTGTTGCTTTGGAGAGAGTTATTTGTGGTGATGGACATTGTTTCATTAAATGCTGCCAGAAGAAACTGAAGAATGAGTGTAATATCTCATATACACTGCGTGCCCAATTATTAGGCAAGTGAGTATTCTGATTTAATCATTACTTCCATGTACGTTTTCTAACTCCAAACCATATAAACTTGAATGCTTATTGGATTCAAACATTTTCACCTGTATTTGTTTAATGAGGAAGGGTGTGGCGAAAGTGACTAACACCTTGTATCAAGGTGTGCATAATTATTAGGCAGCTTCATTACCTCAGGTAAAATGGGCCAAAAAAGAGATTTAACTGACACTGAAAGCTAAATATTGTAAAATGCCTCTCAGACGGATGCAACACTCTTGAAATAGCCAAACTATTGAGGTGTGACCACCGGACAATCAAACAGTGGTGGCAGTGTGCATACATTCATAGAAAATAATGGTTCTGAAATTTTAAGATGCTGTATGTCATCTGCCTGATGTATCCAGTGTGTGACCCCCTTTATTTTCTGGCAAGCTTTATCAATATTCTTCATCAACAGTACAAAAAAGATGCCACCTGGTTTGAAATGCTGTATTATATGAAATAAAAAAGTGTGGCTTTTTTGGAAGCCTGGCTGTTTAAGTATCACATATTCGCCATAAGGTTTCACTGTGTTTTATACAGTATAGTGTGTGTGTGTGTGTATGTGTGTGTGTGTGTGTGTGTATATATATACATACATGCATACATACATACATATAATTTACAAAATTCAGACTGACAGAGTGACAGGACCATGACAGGTACATGCTCAAAAAGATGAGTCCGTCTGTATGAGGTCCTTGGTTTCTTACATTCTCTGGCGAACTCTATTTTGTGTTAAGTTAGTCAATTCACTTTCAGTTGTATTAATTATACTTCATAAGTCATATCGATGGGACGTTTTGTTGCAAATTTTCAACTGGGGCACACAAAACGCACAGAGGAGAAAATCTGCAAATTAACTACTAAAGACTTGAGGTGAAGGTACCAGGAACCAATAATCCTCCGATGCTACCTGTGGCAGGGCGGAGGGCGGGGCCGGGTAATGATCATGCACACCCGGTCCCTTATCAGGCTAATTAAGCCTCCGAGAGGGATAAAGGTCGACTGCGGAGGATTGTGTGGGAGAGAGAGATAGTTTACGGACAGGTCCATCATGTGTATGTTTGTATTCTGTTTCAGTTTATTATTAAACTATTATTTATGTTGAAAAGCCGGTTCTCGCCTCCTCCTTTCCATTGATCGCTTTACACTACCATATTCCAGAACTGCAACCTATCTTGAGTGTCCAGAAGTACAAGGTGTCAAGTGCTCAGAGACTTTGCCAAGTTCAAGAAGGCTGAAACATGACCACCACTGAATATATTCACAAGTTGAAGTGTCAAGATTGGGCAAAATACGTGAAGACAGATTTTTCAAAGGTTTTATGGACAGATGAAATGAGAGTGACTCTTGATGGACCAGATGGATGGGCCCATGGCTGGATTGCTAATGGACACAGGGCACCACTTCGAGTCAGGTGCCAGCAAGGTGGAGGAGGTGTACTGGTACAGGCTGCTATTGTTAAGGATGAGGTAGTTGGACCTTTTTGAGTTGAAGTTGGACTGAAACTCAACTCTCAAACCTACGGTCAGTTTCTGGAAAGTACTTTCTTCAAGCAGTGGTACAGGAAGAAGACCTCAGCATTCAAGAAGGCCATGATCTTTAAGCAGGACTATGCTCCATCACATGCATCCAAGTACTCCACTGCTTGGATGGCCTGCAAGGCCCTCATAGATGCCCAAATAATGATTTGGCCCCCTTCCTCACCTGGGCCTTTCTCAAATGTGAGATTTACAGTGAGGGAAGACAATACACCTCTTTGAACAGCATTTGGGAGGCTGTTGTTGCTGCTTCAGTGAAAGTTGATCGTGAACAGATCAAGAAACTGACATGGAAAGCTCATGGCAGTTATTGAAAAGAAGGGTGGCTATATTGGTCACTGAATATTTTTGAAAGGCGAAACATTTTATTTAATTGTCATTTTGTGTTACTTATTTGTTGCACCTACTCCAAAAATTGAGAATAAACAACTGAGTTGGGAGAAATTGTTTTGTAATTTAGTTGCCTAATAATTGTGCACACTAATAGTTGCCTAATAATTGTGCACACTTATATATTCCCCTGAGAATATTCGATCGACGATGGCGCCGCAGATGGTCGCCTCGGAGTGGAGCTCTCCAATTCTTTTGTTGGTTTTGTTTGTTTGTCCTTTGTTTAGTTATCTTTTTCCAGTCAGTTTTACCAGGGACGAACTGCTGAACATTCGGCAGCACATACCAGACAGTCTTTTCCCGGTTTTTGAATATTCAAACGTTTTGCTGGACATTTTAGTCAGAGGCGCAGCTGTGTTGTTTAAACGCGCTACAAGATGCAGGCGAGGGAAACGAGCTGATGCGCTGGTTAAAGTTGCCAACAAAACGGATAAACTGCATCGCCTCACACGTACTAATAAGGAGAAAACCTGGCTGAGTGAAGCATTCCGAACAGCGCATTACATCTGCTGGGCTTTCATCAGTTCGGAGCGGATTGCATCGCGGATTTAACGGGGAAAACGAGAGGCGGTGGAACATGCTTTTACATTAGCGAATGTTGGTGTACAGATGTAACAACATTAAACAGGATGTGCTGTCCTAATTTGGAAGCGCTCTTTATTAACTGTAAGCCATTCTATTCGCCACAGGAGTTTCTTAGCGCTGCAACAGCTGGCTGATAAAATCACAAACACAGAACAACAATACCCGGACTCAGTTATTATTATTCTTGGGGACTTTAACAAAGCAAATCTCACACGTGAACTGCCCAAATACAAACAGCACATTACATTCCCCACCAGAGATGGGAATATACTGGATCATTGCTACACAACAATAAAGGATGCATATCGCTCTGTCCCACGTGCAGCTTTGGGACTCTCTGATCACTGTCTGGTTCATATTCTTCCGACCTAAAGGCAGAAATTAAAATCAACAAAGCCAGTAGTAAGGACTGTTAAGAAATGGACCAATGAAGCAGAGCTGGAACTACAAGCCTGCTTCAATTGCACTTATTGGAGTGTTTTTGAAGCTGCAGCTACAGACCAGGATGAGATCACAGATACTGTTACATCATACTTCAGTTTCTGTGAGGACATGTGCATCCCTACCATGGTTCACATGAAAACACAGACAGCTTCGTCATTCCAAAGAGGATGCTTACAGGGGTGGGGATAAAGTCTTGTACAATCAGGTCAGGAACACACTGAATAAGGAAATCAGAGTGGCTAAAAGAAGTTACTCTGAGAAGCTGTAAAACAAGTTTTCAGCTAACGACTCTGCATCAGTGTGGAGTGGCCTGAAACAACTTACTAATTACCGGACTCCAACCCTGTGGTGGACCAACAACTGGCTGACGACCTGAATGTGTTCTACTGTAGATTCGAAAGGCTCAATCTCACACCCACATGCACTCAGACCTTCATTTCACACAAACATTAACACCTCTTGTAACCCCTCTCCTGCTACTCAACCTGCACTTAAGATCTGTGAAGATGATGTGTGCCATGTCTTTCAGAAGGAAAGGTCAAGGAAGGCTTCAGGCCCAGATGGTGTCTCACCAGGGTGCCTTCGATCCTGTGCTAACCATCTGGCCCCCATCTTCACACAGATCTTCAATAGATCACTGGAGCAGTGTGAAGTCCCATGCTGCTTCAAACGCTCAATTATTATCATCCCTTTCCCTAAGAAACCAAAAATCACAGGACTTAATGACTACAGACCTGTCGCCCTGACGTCTGTGGTCATTAAGTCATTTGAGAGACTGGTGTTGGCTCAACTGAAGGACATCACTGGACCCTTTCTGTATCCCCTTCAGTTTGCTTATCGAGCAAACAGGTCTGTGGGTGATGCAGTCAACATGGGATTGCATCATGTCCTACAACATCTGGACAGACCGGGGACATATGCAAGGATCCTCTTTGTGGAAATTCAACACCATCATCCCCAGCTATACTCCAGACTAAGTTAAACCAACTACCTGTTCCCATGTCTATCTGTCAGTGGATTACCAGCTTTCTGACAGACAGGCAGCAGCTTGTGAGACAGGGAAAATTCACATCCAGCACCTGTACCATCAGCACTGGTGCCCCCCAGGGATGTGTCCTCTCCCCTCTACTCTTCTCCCTTTACACCATTGACTGCACCACCAAGGATCCCTCTGTCAAGCTCCTGAAGTTTGCAGATGACACCACTGTCATCGGCCTCATCCGAGATGACGGTGTAGTGGACTTCAGGAAGAAATGCGGAGAACACAGCCCCATCACCATCAATGGAGCACCGGTAGAGAGAGTCAGCAGTTTCAAGTTCCTCGGTGTCCACATTACTGAGGAACTCACATGGTCCGTCCACACTGAGGCCGTTGTGAAGAAGGCTCACCAGCGCCTCTTCTTCCTGAGACTGCTGAGGAAGTTTGGAATGAACCACCATATCCTCACACTGTTCTACCCTAGTACTGTAGAGAGCATCCTGACAGAATGCATCACCGCCTGGTACGGCAATAGCACTGCCCACAACCGCAAAGCCCTGCAAAGGGTGGTGCGAACTGCCAGAAACATCATCGGAGGTGAGCTTCCCTCCCTCCAGGACATATATACCAGGCGGTGTGGGAAAAAAGCTTGGAGGATCATCAGAGACTCCAGCCACCCGAGTCATGGGCTGTTCTCACTGCTACCATCAGGCAGGCGGTATCGCAGCATCAGGACCCGCATCAGCCGACTACATGACAGCTTCTTCCCCCAAGCAGTCAGACTGTTGAACACATGATCTATCAGGATCAATAATTAGCACTGCACTTTATTAATCTATAATCTCACACTGGACTGTCAACATATTCATATAATTCATATAATTTCATATACTCTTTACTTATTGTACTGTATATTGTGTATTCTATATTGTGTGTATTGTTTACTGTACATTGTATATAATTATTGTGTTGTGTAAGTATGTGTACATTTGATATGTAAATTGTGTTGTGTAATTATGTTGTTTACTGTAATTGGTATATGTCTCGTCACTGTCATAACTGCTATGTTGCTCGGAACTGCACACAAGAATTTCACCTACTGTTGCACTTGTGTACATGGTAGTGTGACAATAAAGTGATTTGATTTGATTTGATTTGAGTCTGCATACAGAAGGGAGGTTAAACAGCTGGCTGTCTGGTGCACTCATAACAACCTGGAGCTGAACGGTGGAGATGATTGTGGACTTTAGGAGGAACACCCCAACATTGTCCCCCCTCACCATTCTAAACAGCACTGTGGCAGCAGTGGAGTCATTCAGGTTCCTGGGCACTACCATCTCACAGGACCTGAAGTGGGAGACACACATTGACTCCATTGTGAAAAAGGCCCAGCAGAGGTTGTACTTCCTTCGCTGAGGAAGTTCAACCTGCCACAGGTTCTGCTGAAACAGTTCTACTCAGCAGTCATTGAGTCTGTCCTCTGCACTTCAATAACTGTCTGGTTTGCTGCAGCTATGAAATCGGACACCAGAAGACTACAGAGGACAGTTCGGACTGCTGAGAGGATTATTGGTTGCCCCCTACCCCCCTTCAAGAACTATACACTTCCAGAGTGAGGAAAAAGGCTGTAAAAATCACTCTGGATCCAACTCACCCTGCCCAATACGTTTTTGATCTGTTGCCTTCTGGCCAACGCTTCAGAGCTCTGAGCACCAGAACCTTCAGGCACAGGAACAGTTTTATCCCTCAGGCTATCCATCTCATGAACAGTTAAAATTGCCCCATTGAGCAATAATTATGTGCAATACACAGGTAAGTCTATTTATATTATCCAACATATCCACTTCTGCCATTACTACATTGCACTGTACATAATATACTGTATTTTTGTTCTTTATATAATGGATTTGGTATTAGATTTGGACTACGTGTGTGTATGTGTGTATGTATGAAGGTGTGTGTCTGTATGTATATGTATAATTATTTATTTTTATTTGTTTTTTTTGTTTGTTTGTTTTTTAATTATCTATGTCTTGCTGCTGTTTTTGTATTGTTGGTCACTGGAAGCTCCTGTCACCAAGGCAAATTCCTTGTATGTGTAAGCATACTTGGCAATAAAGCTGATTCTGATTCTGAGAAAGACAAAACTCACTTTTTCTTTGTTAAACATTCAGGTTTGAGGTTCAATATTATTTTGGATTGACTGAGAGCATTGTGTTTGTTCAACAATAAAATGTATCCTGAGTAATACAATTTGCCTAATAATTGGGCACACAGTGTAATGAGGGCTGAAATGGCTGCTATGCCCATACACCAGCACCTCCGTATATACCTCCTGCACTCAAAATAACTAGATGTGAGTTTAAACTTAAACTTAAATCTTTTTCATTCTTGTGTGGCCACAGATCTAATGATGGGAAATGTAGTTTTGCTGCACAAGCCTGTAACCTCATATACCTGGCTAAATTCCCCCCATTGGCCTTTCTCAATCATGGCCTCCTAATAATTCCCATCCAATAATTGGCTCTATGGCTCTACTCTCTCCTCTCCACCAATAGCTGGTGAGTGTACTGGCACACAATGGCTGCCGTCACATCATCCAGGTGCTGCACACTGGTGGTGGTTGAGGAGAGTTCCCTGTTCACTGTGTAAAGTGCTTTGAGTTTAGTGTCAGAAAAGGACTATATAAATGTAACGTACATTCATTCATTCATTCAAATTAGTCTTAACCAGATCGCACACCAAACAAGAAGAGTCACAACGTATCCTCCAACCTAAAGTCAATTTTTAATGTGCCTTGATGATGATTTGGAGCACAGTATTTTGAGTAGTCCCCAGAGTCATAGCTGGAAGCTACAGATGGACACCATGCAGGGGTGGCAGTGTGCATATAAAACAGCGCCAACCCACATCTCAGAATAGCATATATATAGCTAACCCATTAATAGCTAACCCATTCTGAGACTCTTCTCACCACAATTGTACAGAGCAGTTATCTGAGTTACCATAGACTTTGTCAGTTCAAACCAATCTGGCCATTCTCTGTTGACCTCTCTCATCAACAAGGTGTTTCCATCCGCAGAACTACTGCTCACTGGATGTTTTTAGTTTTTGGCACCATTCGGAGTAAATTCTAGAGGCTGTTGAGTGAGAAAATCCGAGGAGATCAGCAGTTATATAAATACTCAAACCAGCCCATCTGACACCATCAATCATCTGAGAGTCCAAATCACTGAAATCTCATTTTTCCCCATTCTAATGGTTGATGATGGTTGACGAATGGTTGAACATTAATTTAAGCTCCTGACCTGTATCTGCATGATTTTATGCACTGCACTACTGTCACTGCTATCATATATATATATATATATACACTCACCTAAAGGATTATTAGGAACACCATACTAATACTGTGTTTGACCCCCTTTCGCCTTCAGAACTGCCTTAATTCTACGTGGCATTGATTCAACAAGGTGCTGAAAGCATTCTTTAGAAATGTTGGCCCATATTGATAGGATAGCATCTTGCAGTTGATGGAGATTTGTGGGATGCACATCCAGGGCACGAAGCTCCCGTTCCACCACATTCCAAAGATGCTCTATTGGGTTGAGATCTGGTGACTGTGGGGGCCATTTTAGTACAGTGAACTCATTGTCATGTTCAAGAAACCAATTTGAAATGATTCGAGCTTTGTGACATGGTGCATTATCCTGCTGGAAGTAGCCATCAGAGGATGGGTACATGGTGGCCATAAAGGGATGGACATGGTCAGAAACAATGCTCAGGTAGGCCGTAGCATTTAAACGATGCCCAATTGTCACTAAGGGGCCTAAAGTGTGCCAAGAAAACATCCCCCACACCATTACACCACCACCACCAGCCTGCACAGTGGTAACAAGGCATGATGGATCCATGTTCTCATTCTGTTTACGCCAAATTCTGACTCTACCATCTGAATGTCTCAACAGAGATCGAGACTCATCAGACCAGGCAACATTTTCCCAGTCTTCAACTGTCCAATTTTGGTGAGCTCTTGCAAATCGTAGCCTCTTTTTCCTATTTGTAATGGAGATGAGTGGTACCCGGTGGGGTCTTCTGCTGTTGTAGCCCATCCGCCTCAAGGTTGTGCGTGTTGTGGCTTCACAAATGCTTTGCTGCATACCTCGGTTGTAACGAGTGGTTATTTCAGGCAAAGTTGCTCTTCTATCAGCTTGAATCAGTCGGCCCATTCTCCTCTGAACTCTAGCATCAACAAGGCATTTTCGCCCACAGGACTGCCGCATACTGGATGTTTTTCCCTTTTAACACCATTCTTTGTAAACCCTAGAAATGGTTGTGCGTGGAAATCCCAGTAACTGAGCAGATTGTGAAATACTCAGACCGGCCCGTCTGGCACCAACAACCATGCCACGCTCAAAATTGCTTAAATCACCTTTCTTTCCCATTCTGACATTCAGTTTGGAGTTCAGGAGATTGTCTTGACCAGGACCACACCCCTAAATGCATTGAAGCAACTGCCATGTGATTGGTTGATTAGATAATTGCATTAATGAGAAATTGAACAGGTGTTCCTAATAATCCTTTAGGTGAGTGTATATATATATATATATGTATATATATATATATAGTTGAAGTTATACGTTTACATACACTTAGGCTGAAGTCAATAAAACAAATTTTTTTAACCACTCCACAGATTTCATATTAGCAAACTATAGTTTTAGCAAGTCGTATAGGACATTTACTTTGTGCATGACATGAGTAATTTTTACAGCAATTATTTACAGACAGAAGTTTACATACACTAAGTTAACTTGGAAACCTGCACCTTTGAGGGTGGATTATGTTACGATCCCTGGTTGTCTGCCCCGTGTTTCTCGTGTCTATTGTCTTTCACTACAATGCCCATGTTTCCCGGCCCTCATCATTCTGTCATTGTATGCACCTGATTGTCATTTGTTTTCATCATGTCTCTGTGTATTTAATCCCCACTGTTCCTCCATTCCCTTGTCGGTCATTGTTTCACTGTTTTGATGTTTTAGATGTTCCGATGTTTGCTCCGTTGCCTGTCTTGCCGTGTTTTCATCCTGTCGTGTTCATCCAGTTCCGGGTACCCTCGATGTTTTCCTGTTTTAGTTTTGCCCCCCCCCCGTGGATGTTTCATTTGTTCCTGTTTGTTTTGTGTTCTCCTTTAATTAATAAAACCCGAATTTAGATCCCCACTCTCGTCTGCCCTCGTCTGCACTCCTAACACATAATGTGCTCAAATAAATGTGGTATTTATGGTGTCATCTGTTTTTTGATGGATCCCCATGTTAGGATGCCAGATGGAGAATATCAATTATACAGCTAGCTATTTCTTAGAGAAGGCAAGGTATATGGGTTGATCATTACATTTAATTGACAACAGTAAAACATCTTGTGGTGATAATGACAGCAGTGCACTTTTCATTGGACATTTATAGGCATTGTCATAAAACACTGAAATCTGAATACACTTGGCACATTCTTAATACACAGTAAGTTGACATCTATATTATATTATTAAAATCTCAACCAGTAAGATAATTAAAACAGCAGTTTCAACAGTTATAACTTCATATTGTTACTTCAATATGTGTAATTACATTGACAAAGCTGGATAAACTATTTAATTTAGCAAGCAGTCATTTAGCTAGTTCTGTTATCCAATGTGACTTACAGTGCTGTTATAACTCCCCCTGGAGTAAACTGAGGCTGCATTCTTCAAGGTCACAATGATAATAACTCTAGGCTCATTCCTTGCAGGCATCAACCAAGGAACCCTTTGGGTTGCTAGCACTGAGCTTTATCCACTACACTACACTACACCACACCACACCACTATTCAATTTGTCCTTATATAAATATCATACCTTGTGAGACTGCTGATAATTAAACATCATGTTAACATTAAGGTAATTCCAAACCTTAGTGAGCAACCTACCAAGACAGTGTTTTAAAGACCCTGTAAATTTGCAAGAATAGTGTAGTTTCCCCCAGAAGGTACAGCCATAAATATATGTCCATATCATTCATTATTAAAAAGCATAGCAAAAATAGTTCCTTCTAAGGTTCTGTTTTGGTTGGCATTCTGTCTTAAAATGCAGCTTCCTTTGTAGACAGTAGACAGCAAGGCAGCTCACTAGGTTTTGAAATAAATCTTTTGAACCTGACATGAATTTGTAATCTCTCAAATCTGCCTCTAACAGAGAATAACGCAAAAGCTTTTGCTTTCATTAAAGGATCCAAGTTCACCCAAAAATGATTTTCTCACCAGCATGCCAACCCACATGTGTATGACTTTCATTCTTCTGTTGAACTCAAAGATTTTTTAGAAGTTTTGAAGCTCCAGATCACATAAGATCAGCATAAAAGTAATCCATAAGTTTTAAGTGGTTAAATCAATGGCTTCAGAAGTGATTTGATAGGTGTGGGTGAGAAACGGATCCATATTTATATACTTTTTTTTTGTAACTATTAATTCCCCTCCCTGCTCAGACAATCTCCACTTTAACTTTCACATTCGTCTTCTTGTGTTTTTGGTGATTCACATTCTTCATGCATATCACCCCCTACTGGGCAGGAAGAATAATTTCTAGCAAAAAAGTATGTAAATATTTATCTGTATTCGTTCAACAAGTTACATTTAAAATGAATATAGGAAATTCTCAGATCTCTTTGCACATATTTTGTAATAAACCCTATTGAACTCAACTATTCTATTTTAGTCCTGTATAAAGGTGAACTTTCACCTTTTTGTGGTATTTAAATGAGATGCTTTTACAGTCTGATACAGGCATTGAACCTCTCTTACTGCCAAACAGAAGTTTGAAGACAGAATTAATTGATCTGATCTCCTGGTATTCTCCCTGAAATACTGTAGCAGCGATCGTTGCCAGCACCATCCATCTGTCACTACCTCATTTATTTTTTATGAAGGCTTCATACGACAAAATGTTTTCCTTGATGTATTCCCCTCTTCAGAATGTTTTGCACTTACAATGTCACAGACTTTCTGGTTTGTAAGTGTGTCATGAGCTTGTAATGGCTCGGGTATACTTTCACATGCCAGATCATCTCACACACGGTTGAATGCTCAATCTTTCAGAGTATTCTCTTTTGACTGCAAGCAAACACAAACGTGATTGACACATATGTGATACTCTTAATACAGACAATGGCAGGTGCGTGCACAGATGATGTGAACCCTTACAAAATTCTGGTCAGGTAAACTTGTGGCAAATTTGCTACTCATTATTTTTACATGCAAATTAGCTTAGTGGCAAACTCTTCATAGGCCCCAAAACTTTGCTGCAGCAGGTTCACCACTACCGGTAAAGAGGTTTCCGTGTGTGACAATATTGACTACTCTTACTATTTCTACCATACAGCAGAACTAGTAATAGTAGCATGGTGGTATGCTATTCTGAACTTAGCCTGAGTCATCCTGTTATATAATTGCTGCTTTAATTGCACATTTTATTGTAAGCAAACAACGCAGTGGACTGTGTTATGAATTGATGGTATTATATGGATTTTGGTGGAGTTTCTGCAAAAATGTAGTCTGTCCTGATAGACAGAAATAACATTTGTGGCGTTATAATGGATTAAAACTATACCAAAAAAAACAATTAGGGGTATACTGTATATTCAATGTGTATATATATATATATATATATATATATATATATATATATATATATATATATATATATATATATATATATATATATATATATATTATACACTCTGTTTCCCATTAATTGACTGACCCTGGCGGCCCGCCACAGTCTAATTTGCCCCGCCACGGTTTCATAATGAACCGAAAATATTTTTACACTTCTCAGTCTCATAATAACATAAAATAAAAGGTTGTGTTTTGTGCTCTCTCTCTCTCCCGCGCAAGTCAGCTCAGTTAGCTCCTCACCCGCTGCTGTAAATTCACACGTAGATATATGCACTGGAGTATTCCTGGATCCGTCTAACATTATTTGGTTGAGGAGGAAGACCAATCTTTGAGGTAAATAACGTTAACTCACATTAAATGTATCCACTGCATTTATACTACTAGGGAAGCCCCTGACCAAAGGTATTCCAATTTGATTTGAAAAAAATATATTTTTTGGGGGGGCATCAGAAAATGGTTTAAGTTTCAGGGCTGAGAAAGAATGTGATAAGTAACATTGTTAGCACTGTTCTACATTACAGATAATTAATACACCGTAATAATGAGCCTTTAAAATATAGATTTTACAAGCGCACACATGAAGCGAGATGCAGTGACAACGGCAAAAGCAGTAATGATCCTAAATGTGCTGGAAAAACAAGCAAGGAGTCTGTTGTGTTCGCCAGTAGCTGATGCCTTTGACCATGTCATGACGATATTTGGCTCGTTTTCCCATGTATTAAATAATAATAATTATTATTATTAGGTTATTATTATTATTATGAAATGAATATTAAAAAAAAATTGTTCGTAGACACACAGAAGAAACACACTTTATTATATTATTAAGAACAGATGACAGAAAAGACGTCTATGTGCACATATGATGCGCTGATTCGGTGGCGTTTCTGTGTTTCTGTCTTTTTTCTTTTTTTTTGTCTATGAGTGCTGCAAATGACCTCAGACATCTCAGCTCAGGAGGTGCTTTAAGTTCAGTTCACTTTATTTCCACAGAGCAGTTTATTGTGAACGCAACTCTGCAGCCTATACATCTGTGATTAAAACATAAAATAATAAAAAACAGGTTCACCTCGAACAATGATTTATATTTCAGTGATTATTATCATCATTATAATTATTATTTTTACATTTATAATTGTTTTTATGTCTTCATTTGTGTAAGTAATTTTCCACCTCATGTTTAGACTTGCCTGATGGTAAATGGAAACATGTATATATTTATTATTCTTTTATCACTTCATTATTTTAAATGCTTTTTCATTTCGTTTGGAGTGCAATTTCAATTTAGAAATGTAATTGGATTTTTTCATTGTTTTAATAAATTAATAAAATGTTCAATGCAAAATCACTAAAACAAGAATATATACTGATCCCTCAGCCCAGGGGTTGCTGATGTAATTGGATATTGCAATATATATAATATATATTATCATCATCAGTGTACAAGAGTAAACTGATAATATTACCGTCAAAGTTAGAATCATGATGATTAACGTAAATTAACGTTAGCGTTACTACTTTAATTGGCATAACGTTACGGTGTTTATGGCTTCACTAGCTAGCTATTGTTAGCAGTCTGAGGTATCGTTAAAAGAAACTGACATCCCTAGTGTGTACCCTGCTTTTCAGAATGAGCATACAAAAACATTTTAGGAGATGTCTGTAAGGGGGGGGTATAAGGGAAAAGAGGAGGCATGAACCGGCTTAACAATATAAATAATATTTAATTAAATAAAAAGGCACACAAACACATACAGGGCAGCTGCCTGTAATTCTCTCCCTCTAGAGCTGCCGTCTCCGGTCACCTTTATTCCTCGCTCGCTTCATCAGGCTGATTGGGGTCTGGGTGTCCGTCATTCCGCCCAGCCATGCCCTCCTCCACGCTCCAACGTCAAACCCCAGATGAGATTTTAGCCAATCGCTTTTGGCGAGGCAGGCCTTGCTCTGTTTGTGAACAGCCAATACCACCTGTTAGAGCACTTCCACAACATTGCAGTTCCCCGCCAGCAGCCATTTCTGGCACGTATCTCAGAGCCATTGGGAGAAGGCAAACGGGCGGTCGGTCTTCCCCAGCTTCAAGGACCAGAAGAGCTGGCGGTACTGCTCCAGACTGCGAAGGGATTTTTGGTGGCTGTGATGTAGGCCGACGAGGGACTGGAGTATCTCGGCCATCTGGGAGGACTCCATGGGGCGTACTTCCATGTCCTGGGATTCGGCACCAATGTAAGAGGGGTACAAGGGAAAGGAGGAGGCGAGAACCGGCTTAACAATATATATAATATTTAATTAAAAAAATAATTAAACACAACAACATACAGGGCAGATGCCCATAAATCTCTCTCTCTCTCTCTGCCGTCTCTGGTCGCCTTTATCCCTCACTCGCCTCATCAGGCTGATTGGGGTCTGGGTGTCCGTCATTCCACCCAGCCATGCCCTCCTCCATGCTACAACGTCAAACCCCAGATGAGATTTTAGCTAATCGCTTTTGGCGAGGCAGGCCTTGGCTCTGTTTGTGAACAGCTGTCAATTAAACCCTGGCTGGGGGTGAAGAGCATCATGGAAATGAGGGCGCTGTTTCTCACATGTCAATCAATTGGTTATGTCTCGTGAATTTGTTGGTTGCCCACGTGTTGGGTGTGTGGTTGCCTTCCAGTATTGCTGCGTGTCAGCTGGTCATTCATGGAGGATACCTTGCCTCTGCTTGTGTGTCGGGATTAGTATCGCCTTCTTCAGCTGGGTGCTGTTCTGCACCCTACTAGCTTCAATGGAGGATTCTATGAATCTGTTCCTGACTTTCATAATGCACACACTCATCGTACGAACAGAGTCTTCAAGGATTGTTCCCGAGTGCGGCCTCAGTGCACTCGCTTCCATGTCGCCTCTTCACGGTGCTGCAGCCGGTGCCGGGATCCCCGACATCCACAGTTATCTGCTTTTTGTCATTAATGAATTCCATAAACATTTCCTCTGCTCTTGGGTATGTGTTCTCCATATCGCATTGTTACAGAATGAATGAATGAATGAGCTTAGCCATGAAAATATTAAATATTGATTTTATCATTCCAAAGTCCATGGCTCATATTCAGACAGAGGGTGGAATGAGTCATATCTAAAATTACACTTATAAAATCTAACCTTATGAGTTATTATTATTATTTGCATGGATTGATTAAGTTTTATAATCCCATTTTACTACCATATTAAATGCAATATCCTTATTACATTACATATGACTGCTCCAATCTTTATTAAGAGGAAAAGAAAACTGAGGCTTGTTTCAAAAAGCTCACATAAACAGTGGAGCAGCGTAACAGCAACAGTGGACTCATGTTGTGCTTTTATGCTAATAGTGTTTCTCTTAGGGAAAGTGTCTATGGAAGCAGACTAGATCTGACCCCCTATTTATCAACATAACTTGCATAAGACTAATTAACTGAAGAAGAAAATAATTTTAATCATACCATAATTTCTTCTAAAAAAAAGTGAGGGAAGAAGAGAAAGGACAATTTAGAAGAAACAAAAGAGTGAAAAATAAATATCTAAAACTACAAAATCTAAATAAAGTTAAAGAAAAGAGAGTCTAAAAATGTTGGGATTAGGATAGGAGATATGACATAAGAGGGCAAGATTTTGGGAGGTTAAGTTTAGGGTGGGAAATAGGTTTGGGGGAAATGATTACAATATCCTTTAGAGGATAAGGTTTAGGGAAGATAGGGTTAGGGTTGGGGATAGGTTTGGATAATATGAATATGATATCCATAATAGTACAGGGTTTTGGGAATTTAGGATTAGGGTTGAGATAAGATTTGGTAATATGCAGGGTTGGGAAGTAACTAAATACATATAATGGGGATACATATTTAAATTCCACTACAGTTACAATTTTAATCATTGGTATTTAGAATACAGTTACATTTAAAATGTATTTTGATTACTGAAGAGATTACTTTGCATTTTATTGTCATTTGTTTAATTTAATATTTAGTCTTTTCATATGGAAAACATTTGTACATATAAATTATGTGATCCAAAGTGCATTTGAACAGTGGTGAAACACTTTCTTATGATGTGTTACATTCATACGAGCAGACAGAGAAGTACATTTAAAGTAAGTTTGTAGCAAAAGAAATATAAATAAACTTTGTGTAAATTGTCAGCTTTAACGCTAAGCTAAATGCTATTTCTAGCTATTTACATGCACATGTTACCAGACACGATCATCATTTTTTATCAAGAAAATTTGTTTTTTCTAGTAAAACCTTTGATATTAGGGCAAAAATCATATTCTTGATAATTATTTTGTATTGTTTTCCTTTTAAAATATCAAAAAATTCCTAAAACAGGATCAATTGGATTTATCTCATTTTAGAAACAACGCTGCATGCGATATTTAGGTTTTTCAGAGAATATATTTTTAACATGTATTTTGTCTTACTGTACTGGCAGAGTTTTTATAGTCAAAACAAGGGAAAAATTCAACCAGTGCTGAAGAAGTAATCCGTCTCGGGTTACATGTGTAACCCTTGTTCCCTGAAAAAAGTGGAACGAGATGTTGCGCTGCTAAGCGCTACGGGGAACAGCTTTAGCTGTGAGCCGAGCTGAATAATGTGTGGAACACGTCAATGAACATTGACCGGAATTTATAGCCTCGGCTGATGTAATCATTAGATGCACCTGAGGCCAGACTATAAATGGATACGTCACCAGGTGTCGTCAGATACTTCTTTTTGAAGAGCAGTCCTGGGACGTCCCAGTGCGGCAAAGCAGCGCAACATCTCGTTCCGCTTTTTCAGGGAACAAGGGTTACACATGTAACCCGAGACGTTCCTTTACAAAAAGCTTCACTACGATGTTGCGCTGCTAAGCGCTACGGGAACGCAATACCCACGCCGCCGCACTTGGGGCTGTCCGGACCCCTACGGTTGTGCAGTGTACTCACAAAACGCAGAGGTCTCAGACATGAGCTTCAGATGTCGACTCAAGGGCATAAGAGCCCGGAGTAGCATAAACATCTAAACCATTCAATTTTGATGAATGTGTGCGGAGAGGACCAGCCTGCCACATCACAAACTTGTTCAGGCATGAGCTGAGATGTCGACTCAAGGGCATAAGAGCCCAGAGTAGCAAAACATCTAACCCATAAAGTTCGATGAATGTGTGCGAAGAGAACCCTATCGCAACACAAACTTGTCATAAAAACTGATGAATGTGAGCGGGGAGGACCAGCCTGCCGCATGACAAACTTGTTTAGGCATGGGCTGAGATGTCGACTCAAGGACATAAGAGTCCGGAGTAGCAAAGCATCTAAACCATAAAATTTGATTAATGTGTGCGGAGAGTACCAACCTGCCGCACCACAAACTTGTTCGGTGTCAACTCAAGGGCGTAAGAGCCCAGAGTGGCAAGAACATCCAAACTATAAAAGTTTAATGAATGTGCGCGGAGAGGACCAACCTGCCGCACCACAAACTTGCTGCAGAGGGAGACCTCTAGCCAAGGCTTTAGAGGAGGAGAGCCCTCTGGTAGAGTGCGCCCTAAAACCTACTGGCGAAGCTTGACCGCGCGCCTCGTAGGCCCGGGCAGTAAGGTCCCTCACCCAAAGTGACAACCCGGTCACGGCTTCAAAGTGAAGAACTGCTGCCCTGACTTTATGCCACTAGCAAATGCGGTGGACATAATTCTGAAGGGCACAGACTGGACAAAGTCTGAGTAGTCTTTAGCTGCTCCGGCATTACAAACGGCAGGGAGCAGAAGGCTTAGAGAATGACTGGCCAAGGGTCGAGAAAGGCACCTTGGGCAGGTAGTCAGGGTGAGGGTGCAAAGAATGCTTTTGGTCCTACCTGGGGCAACTCAAAACAGGCCGGCAAAAGAGACAGAGCCTGTAGGTACCCAAGTCTCCTTAGAGACTTAATTGCCATATGAAAAACCATCTTGAGAGTCAGAAGTCTACCAAACGCTGACTCTAGAGGTTTTTAAAAAAGGGGGGTCTTACCCTATGAAGAGGTCCTAGCAAGGATGCCCACCTGCCCACCGAGGCGTGGCAAACCAAAGTGGAGGCCACATAGAACCTGGCAGTGGTGAGGCAAGTGCCCGCTGACAGTTCTTTCTACAGAGACTCCAAAACTGAAGCAAACTGGCAGTTAACTGGTTCTGTAATATGAACTTATTAGAAGTAAATATTATTGACTCAGGGAGAAGTAGAGGAGACATTGCGCTATCAACATAGGCAAAAAGGTCCTCTTCTGCCCTGTAAAATCTACCCAGATCAGCTCCAATTGGAGGGAGCCCAAGCACTTGAAATGGTATCGATAACCTCAGGAGAAAGCCCTGCGAACCTCAGTTGGTACCCTACAGGGGCCAAGCATGAACGGTTTCACAATTCGGGCCGGGGATGAATATGTCCCCTGAGCCTGAGAAAGAAGGTCCTCCCTGTTCGGAATCGACCAAGGCGAACCGTAGATGAGAGATAATAACTCCGAGAACCATATCCCGTTCAGCCAGCGCAGCGCCATAAGTAGGAGGCAAGACCCTTGCTGGTGAACACTGGCCAAGACTCATGGGAGCAGAGAAACCGGGGAAAGAAATGCATACAGACGCACTCTGGGTCATGTGTCTTAACGTCCAGACCCAAGGGGGCTGGGTGATTTCAGGGAGAAGTAGAGGAGACATTTCGCTATTCATAGAGGCGAAGAGGTCCTCTTCTGCCCTAAGATCTCACCCAAACTTGTTCCAAGTGGAAAAAGCCCGGCATTTAAAAAAGGTCTCGATAACCTCAGGAGAAAGCCCTGTGTCCCTCAGTTGGTACCCTTAGGGGCCAAACATGAAAGATTCCACAATTCGGGGCAGGGATGAAATATTGCCCTGTGCCTGAGATAGAAGATCCTTCCTGTTCGGAATCGCCCAAGGCGAGCCATCGAGGGAAGAGATTAGCTCCGAGAACCAAGCCCTGTTCGGCCAGCGCAGTGCTATCAGTAAGAGGCAAAAACCCTTGCTGGCGAACTCTGGGCAACTACTACCTTAGGGTGGAGTTCTTAACTCCCCCGTTGGTATTTTCTGTCTGGACCGTAAATCTGCTCCCGTATACGGGCATCCAGGGATATAACTGACCTGAGTGACAGGAGCTTACCCTTGGCCCTAAGGAGAATCCGACGTGTCAGAAATACAGCTGACAAGAACGTGGGTCTCCTTGATGATTTATGTAAGAGGCTACCGCTGTATTGTCCACCTGCACCAAGACATGGCAGCCTCAGGAGGAGGTATTTCAGGGCCAGAAATACAGCCATCAACCCGAGACAGTGACTGTGACAACCGAGCTGATGACCCTCCTATCCCCTTAAGCTGGATGACCACTTAAGGCCGCTACCCCGCCTGTCAGGGAGGCGTCTGTCGTTAGCAGTCTGCGACAACAAGACGCACCTAGAGTGGGACCCAAGGCAGAAAACCGGGGTCTGAACCACATAGAAAGGGAACGAAGCCTGAGGCGTGTAACCCTATTTAGCCTAGGGGTTTTGGCCCTTGGAAGAAATCCCCTGGCTTTTGGCCACAAACAAACAGAGCAAAAACTGATGTGTGTCCTCTTCAGCTATAGAGCGAGAAGAGGGGAACACGCACCGTTTGCGGCTTTCAGTCATTCTCTCTTTTTCTAAACAGAAGAGAACAACGTTCACTGCACACTGCCTAACTGATTCTAACTTCTAACAGAGGAAAGAAAGTTTTGACAGGGTTTGTAAAACACACAGAAACAGAATAGCTCTGAAAAAAGAGTTTCTGACGACACCTGGTGACGTATCCATTTATAGCCTGGCCTCTGGTGCATCTAATGATTACATCAGCCGAGGCTATAAATTCCGGTCAATGTTCATTGACGTGTTCCACACATTATTCAGCTCGGCTCACAGCTAACGCTGTTCCACGTAGCGCTTAGCAGTGCAACATCGTAGTGAAGCTTTTTGTAAAGGGAACAAAGTATTTAGAAAACATTAATGACCTTGAGTAATCTAACGAAATACATTACAAATTACATTTTACTGCATGTATTCTGTAATCTGTAGTGGAATACATTTCAAACCTTGGTAATATGTATAAGATATCCATAAAATAACAATGTTTGGTTAAGTTAGGGTTAGGATGGGGGATAACTTGTGTGTAATACAAAATAAAACTCCCTCATCTACAGGATCTGATTGAGGCCTGTTGGTTGAATTGTCCCCAGATACTTTATCCCTTCTTTTTCTATATTCTTTTGTCCAATGTATGTTTGATTCAGTGCCTAATATTTTAAAACATTGAATATAGGGATTCTTAAAATGTGTAAAATATTAAATGTTTCTCTCCCCATACACTATTATCAGTTTTTTAGGGTTAGAGTTAGGGTCGGGTTAGAGTTAGCTTTAGGGTTGGGGTAGGGGTAACAATGAACAACAGATGCAATTGAATGCAGGTACTTTAAATAGAAGTACAATGTATATGCATATACCTAATAAAGTGGGTGCCTTTCATTTTTATTTAGAGTACAGTGTGTAATTAACAGAATAGTTCAATGATTGTCATTGAAAAATGACAGTCATGTCGTCATATACACAAAAGAAAATTTAGGCAGAATACTAGAGACTGACACGCACAGTCAGCCATTCACATTCATTGCATTTATTTTTCCTTACAATGAACTGGAATGATGGAAAAGGTTGACATTGTGCCTAACATCTCCTCATGTACAACGGAGGAAAGAAACAGGGTTGTAACAACATGATCGTGATTAAATGGCGACAGAATTTTGGGCTGAATTATCCCTTTAGCTGGAGAATTTACTTATTAGGTTTATGCAAACATGCAGCATTAAGAAAGACTGCAGCTACATACTGTATACTGGTATGCAAAGAGTTAGGGATTGTTCCAGGCACAGAGGAGGCTTGCAGTGATGTACGCATCTGCAGCCCTGCTGGGAACAATATCTCTGGTTCAGTCACCTCCTGCGCCAAGGTGAACACCTCTATCAGAGCAAACCTGCTGCTTCGCTTCAGTGCAGCTGCACCTTTCACCCGTGATTCCACAGAGATGCAGCGCGCAGTGGCTTAACTCATAACGGGGCAGTGATGCATGGCTGCAGACTCAGGGTCACATCAGTGTTAAGGTCATACAGAGATGCTGCTTAAGTTTCCCGGGTATGATAGGGTTCCCATAAAACTTGATATTCCGGATGTTAGTATAGTATGTCTATCTGCCTATCTGTCTCTCTTTGTTCTACTCTTGGCCTTTTGTTGCCCTCAGGGATTAATTGATGTTGAGAGATCATAAATCTTCTCATTATGAGGGGGATTCTCCTCTTCACTCATTATTCACTCACAGACCCTGCGCTGCATGTCCCACAACTCCTTCAAATGTTTGGAGAGATGTCTGACACGTCAAGGTTAAATTAAATTCAACACAGTCTATCTGACCCATTTTTTTGGAATAGTGAACATTACAGGCTTTAAAGTAGCCTAAGACTAAGATTGAAGGAATAGTTCACCCACCAGTGAAAATGATGCCATCATTTACTCACCTGCATGTTGTTTCAAACCTATTTGACTTTCTTCTAAGAGACACATCTCTGCATCAAAACTGTCAGCTCCAACAGTAATGGCTTTATACTTAGTGATTTAGTGATTGTTTTTAACATATAACAATATTGATTGTGATGTTGAAAGACTATTTGAGCAGCTGGTTCTTTATGACAAGCGCTTCAGTTCCTCTTGTGCTTGTAAACACCAGCACGAATGCAGATTACACCAGTTTGCTCGTACATGTCTGAGCCGTATGTGCAAAAAGGTTAATGTTGCTTATCTCACATTGAGCTGAAAATGCCCCTAAAGTGCTGTTTGTGGCATTGAAAAACATGGTTTTTAAAAGGTTATTGGAAATTTGGGTTCCTTTAAATGTCTGTCAGCATTGTGTGATCAGGACAAACTCAGAATTTGACATAATTTATGACCTTATAAGGATCACCGTCATTGTTATCAGGCCTGCTCTTATAATCCCCTCTTACCCCACCGCTGCTTTTGGTGGATTTCAACTCTTCACACAGGAATTGTACAAACTTGACTGTTTTTCATTTCTAAAGTGCAATCGCTGTGACAGATATGAGGTCAAATGTGATCTTTCGATCATTTTATTTCACCGTGTAAGATCTAACGGGACGAATGGGACCCCATCTCCATCATCGCAGTGCATACTGGCTGTTTGTGAAAGGAGATGCAAATAACAATAATGTGATCAAATTATGTCTTTGCATTTATTTCAAAGGCAGTAACTTGTTCAATTGGGGCTGTTATTAAGCTTAACTCTTATGTGACCTTCGGAACATTTTTATGTATTTTTTTGCCAAAGATGTGTATTTTGGGGGAATTTTGATATTTAAACCTCAGTTCCTATAATACATCTATAATAAACTGTGTAAACAAAATAGTTACACTCAGGACCTTCAGGACAAAAATGTCCACATTGAAACCCATAAAACTGCAATATTTGATCCCAGTGTCATTAAAGCATAAAATCATGAATTCTATATTATGTTTTTATTCCAGAGCCCTGGCTTCAAAATGTAATTGTTTTATATTTTCCAGCAGATGGCACTATTTCTCATGTTTAGCCTGAGGAGCAAATACATGCTTTTTTCCTATTTTCTGTTTGCTGTATTATAGAACACTGCAGGCCAATTTAATAAATGATGCAGCTAAAATTGTGTGTGTATGTGTTGGTATGGATGTCTGAGTGTGTTTTGTTTGTGTATATTGAGAAATGTGTGTATGTATGTGTGTGTGTGTGTATGAAAAACAACAGTATTATTATGTAAACAAACTGGTATTTAAAGGGTTAAAATCCTGAAAATGAATGAATATTTGGTAGTTATGATCAGAACTGATGTTGGTTAAAAAATCCAAGTCAGTGAAAGTGGAAAATAATATTATTAATAATATTATTATGGCAGTTTTTGACGCTTATATTTTTGTCCTTAAATTTAACTCTTTTTTTATTGACGCACAAGGGTTAAATGCATTATATGATGATATTTAAGTAATGGTTTATTATTTACTGCATGTGGAGCAATAATTTAAACAGTAAAGACACATATTACATGTCTGATAGTAGTTTTCATTTTTGAATGCCACATTTGTAAGACTTTAGAAGTGTGTTAAACGTGTGAGGATGTGTATGCCGACCTGTTACGTGTATGACGTAATCATACAGGCCTATAATACCAAGTTTAAACTGGTTTTGCTAATAGTTCAGAAAGAACCTACGTATATTTCTACACTATAAAATGATAAATGATGACAGAATTCCAACTATTCATTTACATGTTTTTGTGCTCATAAGTATAAGACCTGATTTCTGCATCATAGTGAAGTTTTGGAACATTGCACTTGGCCTTGTGTCTTTCCTAGAACACCATGTAAAACGTGGACTTTGGCAATATACACTGCAGCTCCGTTGTTTCTTTGAAGTGAGGGTGAAACATTCTCCTCACATGAGTCTCTTTATCTGAGAGCTGCTGAGCTCAGGTGGACGCTCACTTCAAAGACTGCTTCTGCTACAGGCAAATTAAAATACCCAGCGCATGGCGAGGTTCTCCAAAACACTGCTCTGTGTTCATGCCAACCGATAAAACACGGCTAATTGAGCGAAACAAAGATATAGAGAAGGAAAATAAATGCATATGAATAAACACCAAAGGCAAGCAAAATATAAACAAAACACAAGATTTGTAAAAGTTTATTTTCTTTTATTTTCTTTTGTTTCATACAATTTTGTAAAACAGCAATGTTCACATTGTTTATTCATACTTTTTTTTTTTTTTTTTTATAAAATAGATGTTTATGCTCCGTAAATAGGATTGATTGATCCAACACCCAAAGCAAAGTTTCAATGTAATGCATTTCATAAAGATAAAAATGAATATTTCATGGTTTTTCATCAGTTACAAATAAATCCATGTGCGATATATATGGTCTTCACTCAGTGTTTCTGCAAAAGATTCAAAGTCATTATTATAATTAATGTGTCACAGTGTAAATATAAGATTGAATCAGTTTAAATAATAATTTGTAATCTATAATACATTTTCCAGCATCCCCACAGTGCTACACACCATGTGACAACTCAGCTAATGTTGCAATTATTTTGTAATATTTGATTTCATTCTTGCTTTATGTATAAACGCTGTTTTTGTTTTTTCATATTTGCACCTAATTGTAACTGGAGACCCTGTCATAAAAATGTTAAGTGAAAAGAAGTGCACTATGACATACAGTGGGGTCCAAAACTCATATCAACCAATCCAAGTTATTTTCATTAAATCACTGAAATAAACAGAAAGCATTTGGACTTTGACAGATTTAAAGATATGACGTAAAATGCACAAGGAATATTTATGATTCTACACTGTTTCTAGCACTTTTTGTGACACTGATCAACTCCTTATGTACAAAAGGTCAGATTTTCTTGCTTCTATTAAAGCACAAAAGATGCTCTTTAAAATAGTCCTAAATGTTACTTTTTCATTTCTGCTTTTCACTCAAAGTATTATAATGATAATATCATTTGTGCAAATAATAAGAAAAAAAGTTGTATTTAATTAGAACAATGCAGAAGTCTCAGACTTTTGGATCCCACTGTATATTGTATTAAAGATTTGTTTCCTAAAAGGGGACTGAACAAGTGGATTTGACAATATAGTAATCTCTACAGAATCTAGCAAGCATTTTGAATAGTGTGGGAGGGTAAAAAGGAGAAATAAATAAGCAAAATATCCATGAACGGTCATGGAAAATGGAATAGAAATGACACTGAATTGGTCCTCATAACTTTGTCTTATTTATATACATCTGATTTGAATACATTAGGTCGCAGAATGACTCCATTAGGAATTAATATCAACCCCTCAATCAATGGAAGTGAATGTGCTGAAATTCTGGGCCTTGGGCGTTACATTGTTGTCCATTAAACCCATTTAGTTGTATCTTGAGAGTACAATATATTACAATATGCATGTATCACGCTCGATACAGCACTGCACAAATTATCAAGAAGAGAAGAGCTGAGGAAAATAAAATACAGGTAAAAATGATCGGTATTTAGCAAAATACAGTAATTTTCTGTTCATCTAATATATACCCTACTTTGCAAGAGAGTGTTAAAATTACACAGAATTTGAATAACACATATACAATGAGCTTTCACCAAAGAAACATCGAGTCACATGAAGTTATTCTGGTCATTACATAATTCACCATAAAAACGTTCAACACAAAAATGCTTTTTTTTTTCCTTTTGTTTTTGCTCTTGTTTCCGATGCTGTCCGTTAGATTTACCTCACAGAGGTCTGTCATTGGTTGAGCTGCCATGAGCGGGCAGCAGGTGAAGACTCGTAGCACCTACTCCTCGTTGTGAGAACGTTTCGTACGTAGAGTTTCCCACATGTGCACGACACATGGAAAAGTGTCAGATGAAATCGCTTGAGTGCTTAATTTGTTTGAAATATCCGAGAACTGTTGCTAAATGTTCATCTGAACACAAGCCACGTTCAGATATGAGGGGGTCCAGTACATTTGTATTGCAGTTTTGTTGTCAAACACACATGTATTGCAATTTTGTTGTGTCTCTGCATTCGTTTACTCATTAATAATCATTATTTTGATGGACACTCAAATATGCAAATGTGAAAGCCATATATCCACCAATTGGTGGAAGATTCCCTGGTTTGTGGCTTTTAGCACTAACCCTATCCCCATAACACATATTAATCAACCTGTAAGGCACAAAGCAGGGAATCTTGTGTATATTGGGCGTACAGGATCTCTTTATTACTGATGTACATCTTAACGTCACATTTGGTTGTTAAAAGCCATCAGAACAGTCCTGCAAAATGAATTTGACAATACCAAGAATGCTTTGAAATGAAATATGCACACTTTAAATGATGGGAGTACCTATGTTATCACTGGAACTGCTCACAGATTCTGATGGTCACATGGCCAAGCTTTAGTCATGATATTATGTGTGACATCATAAACAAATGTAAAAACTAAAAAAGCAATGAAAGAATCACTTTCTGTCGGGCTGATTCATAATTTTCTACAAGAATTGCGCATTCACAAAAACAATATTAAAGAAATAGTTTACCCACAAAGGAACATTTATCCTGATTTAATAACCCTCGTGTCATTCAGACTCAGTGTTTTTTTTTTTCTTTCTCCATTGAAACACAAAATGAGATGTTAGGTAGAATGTCCGAGCTGTTCTTCTCCATACAGCAAAAGTGTATGGTGAATTATATCACCAAGCGCCAAAACAATAAAATAAATTAAATGTATTTACTTATATAAAATTATGAATATATATAAAAAAACCTTAGGGGCTTGGGTAGCTCAGTGGTAAAGACGCTGGCTACGCTGGAGTTCACTAGTTTGAATCCCAGGGTGTGCTGAGTGACTCCAACCAGGTTTCCTAAGCAACCAAATTGGCCTGGTTTCTAGGGAGGGTAGAGTCACATGGGGTCACATACGATATTATACATATAACAAAGCCTGATGACCATTAAACTATACTTTTTTACATAGGTTTCTAATGTTGGTAACTCTTTAATAAATGCTTCATATGTGTACACTTTACATTAGGGTACATTTTGATAGTTGAATAAGCGTTTTTAAGAATTTATGGCATTTGAGGTAAAGTGGCTTACTATCTGGCAAGTATTAAGTTAATGTTGTTAAAACTGCATATCTGTATCGTACTATTGACAAATACGATTTAAGAGCTGCAGTTAAAGGGAAGATTTTTGGTGAGTAATGCCTTAAATTTCAATCAGTTTCTCACACAAAGCTGTCAATGGGTTTAGAGGACTTGGGATATAGCACAAGAGTCACATGAAATACTTTTATGGTACTTTTTGGTGTCTGTTCTGGCCTTTTTGCAGCTTTGCAGTATAAATCATCAACCACTTTTGTAGTATAAAAAATAAACAGCTCAGAATAACATGAGGGTGAGTAAATTATGACTTTGGGGTGGACTATTATTTTATGCAAAAATATTGTGTTTGTTGTTGGTAATACAGGAAGAGCTCATTTCATTGACTTGACAACTCTCAAACAGAACTCTTAAAGGGTTAGTTCACACAAAAATCTCTCATCATTTACTCTGATCATGCCATCCCAGATGTGTATGACTTTATTTCTTCTGCAAAACATAAATGGAGATTTTTAGAAGAATATATCAGTTCTGTAGGTCCATACAATGCAAGTGAATGGGTGCCAAAATTTTGAAGCTCCCAAATCCACAAGGGTATATGTGTGGGTGAGAAACAGATCAATATTTAAGTCCTTTTATCCTTCACTTTTCCTTTCTGTTTTTGGTGAGTTACATTCTTCATGCATATCATCCCCTACTGGGCAGAGAGGAGAATTTATGATAAAAAATGGCTTAAATATTGATCTGTTTCTCACCCACACCTATTATATCTTGTCTGAACACATGGATTTACACTGAACACTGAAGTCATATGGATGACTTTTATGTTACCCTTAATGTGGATTTTTGAGCTAAAATATTTTGGCACCCATTCACTTGCATTGTATGGACCTGCAGAGCTGAGAAATTCTTCAAAAAATTGTGATCTGCAGATGAAAGAAAGTCATACACATCTGGGATGCCAGGAGGGCGAAAAATATTTTTGTGGGGGGTGGGTCGAACTATCCATTTAACAACAACGCAAAATATTACAAAAATAAATAAATCATATTTCATGTTGAGATGAAGGCCACACCACTTATAAATTCTCTTCTTCAAACAAGTTTACAGATGGGGCTTTACTAATTCAGACTGCAAAAGCCATTGCAACCATAGCAGAATAAATACATGGCTAGAAACATTCTAGCTCACGCATGTCTTAAAACTGCTGATTTCCTTTGTGTTAGCTTGTCACCATATGGCAAACTTGTTCAGAATCCTCTGAATAAGTATATTCTCTGTATACAAGTGAATATTCTTGATATGAGTCCTGTAATTCTCAGGAATAACTCATTTAACAAACACAGCCGAGTCAATGTGTCTTTCGCTCTCTTGTTTGCAGGGAAAGCTGTGTTTCAAGAGTCTAAATCCATTTGGACGACAGATCTTTGGCAACTGTTATGTTTATCCGTCACTACCATTACATCTCGCTGTGTTAAAAACATCTGCTGGCAATGTATGAAATGCAAATAAATCAAAATGTCTCTAAGTCTTGCCCGTAAGCACTATGAAATTACTTTGCAGGGTGCACAGAATTGTTATTCGTTTGAGGAAAAAAAATATCTGTTTGAACCACAATTTATTTAGGTGGCTTGAACAAAATCAACCTAGTTGATTTAATTGTAGAATATTTGTGCATTTCCATGAACATAGGAAGGCGCTACACTCTCTACAGGAATTTACGTGTTTTCTAATATTCTGGCAGGTTACATTGGCTGCTGTAGAACAGCACACTAAACTAAACTTCTACGGTCCGACACACATCTGTACTGCACATCGCCTCCGATGAAATGCAGCAAACGCTCACAGCGTTTGACAAAATCAAAACATGAATCGTCAGAACACTTGAAAATGAATTTGATGTGCTATAAATGACACTCTAAGAAAACTACTCCCCTTTGTGTCTGTCTGTAGTTTCATTTATTGCCATGCTTCAAAAAAGCCTCTATTCCACATTTTCAATTTGTTCCATTGAGAAACATATATTTTCATTGTATTGGGGGCTCCTTCAAGTTCCACGTTTCAGATTGTGAGCTTTGCGTCAGAGTGCCGTTTGTAAACATCAGACTCGGGTGCCGATCGGTTTCGGAGACGTGGCTTCCGCTCTCACAGGAAGGATACCGATCGGCCACCCTCTCGCAATGGCATGGTGGGATACATTGGTTTGAGGATGTGGTCACTACCTGGTTTGTTGCTACTGCCACCGTTCTGACTGGCCATTTGGTGTCGGATGTCTCTACGGTTGATGGTGAATGCCGTGATCATTTCGGAGCTGTAGTCTCTGCTCTCTGGCACGGCGCCGGGAACGTGCCTCAGGTGGCCATCGCCCAGGCAAGTCATGGAAATATGGGCGTCATCGTGGTGCTGCAACTCATGTTGTCCTTTCCGGGGAGGCGACGGTCGTTGAAGGAGTGCATGTTGATCACTGCGTCCGTCTTCGCCGTGGCTGACAGCTGGGGGTGGGGCTTGTGTTTCACTCGTCTCTCGTACGTGAACGACAGTCTGATCTCTTCCATCACCACACTGCAGAAAGACCTCTTGATGGAAAAAAAGACACATGGTGGGGTGGGAAGGACAAAGACAAAAGAGGAAGTAAGTACATTCACGTCTGGTAGAAGAGGAAGCCGTTTTGTTAGTGCCAGTGCTCTCCCTAAAAAAAAAGCTTCCTTTACAGTGTTGGGGAAGGTATTTTAAATTGTAAGATATAGTTTAAAGTAGTTAAACTACAGTCAAGCAGTGTTGGGCAGATTACTTCTGAAATATAATTTGGTACTGATTACAAATTACAAAACTAAAATTGTAAGCAGTAATGTAATCTTTAAGGTTTCACATATAGGTAATAATCTGATTACTTTTAGATTACTTTTGGATTACTCATTGTGTTGTTGTTTTTTTGGGATGAATCTAAAGCAAAAAAGTTACTTGAGGGTAATGAAAAATGAAACACTATGTTTCCCAAGATGGAAGACAAAGATAACATGCATGTTTTCATTTTATATGGATATATAGCCTGAATATCTTTGTCGCACATATTTCAGTCTCTGGATTAGATCACACTTTTATGAGCATAATCAATAAATTATACATTAGATACTGCCATTGACTAATTTGTAATGTAATAAATAATCTAATTTTGTAATCCAATAAAATTAACTGTAATCTGATCACATACATTTTAAAATACATTTAATCTCATAACAGATAAATTATTTTTAGTAAAAAAATTACATAATCCAAATTACATTGAATACATTACTATCCAACACTGTAGACAAGCTACCATTGAAATGGGTATACTGTATATATACAGCATCATTTATACTATACAATATTTAATCAGAGCTGCATTTTTCTGGAATAAAAACAAGAAGTAGCTTATTACCTAAACTGTTTTACCTAGCTTATTACGCCACTTTTCATCTCTGTATTTCAGTGCAAAAATGTGTGTCTTAATTTACCAAACACCCACAGTCTAGTTTAACCAGGGGCCCGTTCTTCGGATGTTGATTAGGGAGTTATCTCGATTTCATTGTTGACAATTTGAACCGATCCTGGATTGTTACGTTCTTCGAAGTACACCACGGAGTTGCTGTCATGGCAACAGGTCTGTAAGCTTAAACCTGCTGGGGAGCGGCCTTATTTTACATAAACAGGATTAGATCACACATTTATAAGCAGATGCGATACTGGAAGTCTGTCCCAGCTTCTGCATTACTCTTATGAGAGTACCCTTTTGAAGAAGAGGCGATAAAAATGGAGTTTAATTATAATTTTATGAATAATTTCATATATTATTTATATTTTTAATATATATATATATATATATATATATATATATTTTTTTTTTTAATGTCTGAATACGACACTATTTTACTTGCTTTTGGTGCCCCCTGCTGGACAGTTTACTGGAAACATGCAGTCACACGTGATATACATACAGCACGTCAATTTTTTTATTACAAAAATGTTTACATATTCACGTAAATCACATGAGACCAGGCTGATATAGGCCTATATATTTTAATGTATATATTTACAATGTTATAAACAAATCTCTTATATAATTGTATATCAAGACATAATTGCATACAATGACTTATATCATATTCATATATATACTAAAGTTTATGACATCATTACATTGGTCTGTTGTGCCAGACATTGCATTGCTGATCACGATTTTGAGAATCGATATATAGGCTACGTGCCCTTCAATAAACACAGGAAATCACAATTATCTCAGACATCTGAATCCAGTACTCATCAAATCCGCTCATGAGAGAGGAATTATCATGGAGAAGAATGCGTCATATCATATAATCTTAGATGTATTAAGTGGCCTACGAAGAACGGGCCCCAGGTCTATCTGTGTGGGTATAGTGCTCCAACATGAGTTTTTATCATTGTCATTCTTTACAGTGGAAACATGCCTGATTTCTATGTAAAAGTGGCTTTTATAGATTGCTCCATATTCACAAAAGCCAGCACTATTACCATCTCTGCTCTAAAAGATTGGGAATTTAGCAGTGCAAACTGCATTCGGCACAGCTTTTGTGGTCTTGTTTAAACAACACGGTGCATGCAAATAAATGACACTATCAGTTGGTGCAGTTCATTCTTAGCAAACCCCGAACCCTCTTAAATGGCTTACATTTATCTTTTCATTTTCTTATTTTTCCAAATATCAATGTGTCGACTGTCTTTTTGCTCCTGAACATAATGTTTGAGTGTTTTAATATGTTGAATGTTTTAACATTTTCTTTCTCTTCTCATTCACATGCAAAATTATGTTATAGCTTAATCTAAATCGCTAATACAAATGCGAACTGTGAAGTTTCTTTCCATTGCAACTGCAATTTAAGTCACAATCTTTTCTTGTTCCAGTTCAGTACAGAAGAAAGTTAATTTCAAGGTGAGATGTGTGCTAAAAATCTTCTTATTCTTGAGCAAGGTTTTACACTCACACATGATGAAAATGGTTTAAATGTCAGCCTCCTGCAGTGGCATCTCCACTGTGAAATTTGTCTACATAAGAAGGAAGCGATTTTGTGGTTTGCTTTCTGTGCTTGTTGATGTTTGATCAGTTCTTCATCTCTCACTCAAAGAGCAGATCAATATCTGTGATATTATCAGGTGTGAATGTGTTTCAGATTTACTCTGCCTGCTGAATGTCTTCATTGCACATGTCTACAATATGTTATTCTGCATGTTTAATGCTACTGAAAGTGTCTAATGGTTTATTCATGCTTCGAATTTTCTCTTAAATTTCAGGAAAAAAAAACACCATTTAAAAAACAATTACTGACAATATTCAAAAACAATCTTTTTTTTTGGCATGCCTGCCCCTGCAAAAATCAACGCTGCCCGGTTGTAAGGGTGTTCTAGGTGGTTGGTAGATGGTTGCTAGGGCACTGCAACATGGTTGATAGCTGAGTGGTTACATGTGTTTTCTGGGTGGTTGGTGATAGCTAGGACATTGCAAGGAGGTTGCTAGGACATTCTGGGTGGTTGCTAAGCGGTTGATAGTGTGTTCATGGTGGTTGTTAGGGTGTTATTGGTAGTTATTAGAGTATTGCAAGGTAGTTGTTAGGATGTTCTGTGTGGTTGCTAATTGGGTGTTAGGGTTTTTTGAGTGGTTGCTAGGCAGTTGTTAGGGTGTTCTGGGCGATTGCTTGACAATTGCTAGGGTGTACAGTGTGGATGCTAAAGGAATGGCAAGGCTGTTGCTAGTGTTGTCTGGGTGGTTGCTAAGCAGTTGACAGTATTTTCTGGGTGGATGGTAGGTGGTTTATACGGTATTGCAAGGTGGTTGCTAGCTCCTTCTGGGTGGTTGCTAAGCAGTTGATACAGTTTTCTGGATGTTCTTTTATCAGATCAATGTCTGTGATATTATCAAATGTGAATATGTTTCAGCTTTACTCTGCCTGCTGAATGTCTTCATTGCACATGTCTAAGATATGTGATTTTGCACGTGTAATGCTACTGAAAGTTTGTATTTGGGTTATTCATACTTAGAATTTTCTCTTAAATTTCTGAAGAAAAAAAATAATAATAATAAATAAGCATTTGCAAGACAATTACTGACAATATTCAAAGACGACTAGTTTTTTTGAGTCATGCTTGCCCATGCAAAACTCATCCCTGCCCAGGTTGTAGATGATTGCTAGGGCATTGCAAGGTGGTTGTTATGACATTCTGGGTGATAGCTAGGGTGCTTTCGGTGGTTACTAGGGTGTTATTGGTGGTTATTAGAGTATTGCAAGATGGTTGTCAGCGTGCTCTGGGTGGTTGCTAATCGGATGCTAGGGTTTTCTGAGTGGTTGCTAGGCAGTTGTTAGTGTGTTCTGGGTGGTTGCTAGGTGGTTGATAGTGTGTTCTGTGTGGTTGCTAAGGGGTTTTGTATGGTTGATGTGTGATTGCTAGGGTGATATTTGTGGTTATTAGAGCATCACAATTTGGTTATTAGGGTGTTCTGGGTGGTTGCTAATCGGGTGCTAGGGTTTTCTGAGTGGTTGCTAGGAAGTTATTACGGTGTTCTGGGTGGTTGGTGGATTGTTGCTAGGGTATTGGTAGGTGGTCACTAGGGTGTTCTGGGTGATTGCTTGACAACTGCTTGGGTGTTCTGTGTGGATGCTAAAGGAATGGCAAGGTGGTTGCTAGCATCGTCTGGGTGGTTGCTAAGCAGTTGCCAGGATTTTCTTGGTGGTTGGTAATTGATTTCTAAGGTTTTGCAAGGTGGTGGCTAGCACATTCTTGGTTGTTGCTAAGCAGTTGATATTGTGTTCTGGGTGGTTGCTATGTGGTTGCTATGGTGTTCTTTGAGTGTGGTTGGTGGTTGCTAGGGTGTTATTGGTGGGGGGCTTTTAGCATTCGCATGGTGTTGTTACGGTGTTCAGGGTTGTTGTTGCATCACTAGCTGGTCACTATGGTGTTCTAGGTAGTTGGTGGATGGCTGCTAGGGTATTATTAGGTGGTCACTAGGGAGTTGTGTGTGATTGCTTGACAATTGCCAGGATGTTCTCTGTGGGTACTAAAAGAATAGCAAGATGGTTGCTACCATGGTCTGGGTAGTTGCTAAGCAGTTGCGAGGATTTACTGACTGGTTGGAGGTGGTTTCTAGGGTATTGCAATGTGGTTGCTAGCTCATTCTGGGTGGATGCTAAGCAGTTGATACAGTGTTCTGGGTGGTTGCAAAGTGATTGCTATTGTGTTCTGGGTGGTTGTTAGATGGTTGCTAGGGAATTGCAAGGTGGTTGCTAGGGCATTCTTTAAAATTGCTAAGCGGTTGATAGGATGTTCTTGATGGTTGCTAGGGTGTTCTTGGGTGGTTGTTAGGACATTGTGAGATGGTTGCTAGGGTGTTATTGGTGGTTGTTAGAGCATTGCAAGTTGGTTGTTAGGGTGTTCTGGGTGGTTGTTGAATGGCTGCATTGCTAGGTGATCACAAGTGTGGTCTGGGTGGTTGCTAGAGTGTTCTTGGTGGGTGGTGAGTGGTTATTAGGGTGTTGTGGGTGGTTGTTAGAGCATTGTAAGTTGGTGGTTAGTGTGTTCAGGGTGGTTGCTAATGGGTTGCTAAGGTTTTCTAGATGGTTAGGGTGTTCTAGGTGGTTGGTGAATGGTTGATAACGCATTGCTAGGTGGTCACTCTGGTGTTCTGGGTGATTGCTATGTAGTTGCTAGGATGTTCACGGTAGTTGCAAATGGAATGGTAAGGAGGTTGCTTGGATGTTCTGTGTAGTTGCTAAGCAGATACCAGTGTATTCAGTGTTTTCTGGTTGGATGGTATGCGGTTGCTAGGGCATAGCAAGGTGGTTGCAAGGGTATTCTGAGTGGTTTCTAATTGCTTCATAGGGTGTTCTTGATGGGTGGTAGGTTTTTGCTTGGGTACTATGGATGGTTATTATTGCATTATTAGTTGGCTTCTAGGATGTTTTGGGTGGTTGCTATGCAGTTCCTTGCTAGGTGGTGGCTTTCTGGCACAAGTAAAAAGAGCTCACTTCCAAGTCTATGATATTTTGGCTCGGTCCCTCCATTAATGTTAGTCTATAAACCTGTTTATTTTCTGTAAAGATACAATTTATAACCATAAGTCTAACTTAGAAATGTAATAGCACACCTCTCCTCATCAAGCCACTTGAATTGAGCTATCAGTAATGCATGTAACAAAAATAGTGTGGGACAAGTTACACACCAAATTTTAATACTTAGAGTTAGTGATTTGTTCAAAGTAAAAGTGATGTGTTTCCTTACAGACACCACTAATACGTGTTCTTTTCTGTTTTCAGCAAGCACCACATTATTATTTCTCCCTCCTATTAGTCTTACCTGTTCACGTTCTGCATTCTTTCGGAGTTTGTAGATGAATTCTCCTATAGCCACAAACACTGAGAGCACTAGACCAGACGCTAGCACGATGAAGATGCCACCCAGATTCTGGATGCCCATTGGACCGGTCTCATACCTCTCGTCCTCCAGGCAGCTGCTGTCACTCCACCACTTTTCTTTGAGTATGTGAAGACGACCATCCTCCAGGATGCCGAGTATAGCGATTGTGATTTTATCCCTGTATGGAGAACCTGCAAAACAAAAACATTAAAAGTTGAACAGCTTAATTAGAAATTCATCTACTGTGGTTAAACATTGTTTAAGTTTGTTTTTCATCTAAAGAGCTATATATTTAATTCAAAAAATACATATAATTAAGACAGAATTCATAAAAATGTTCCTTGTGGTTGTTTTCATCCATTTATCTATATATCTTTCAGTTGGTTTTATTGCTGGTTTTACCTTTGGGGGTGCCAATGCCATAACCTTTGCTGTCGATAATGCCTCCGACCTGTGTTAGATTGCAGTTCCTGCGAGTCACATACTCAATAGTAGTTGACTCCATGAGCAGAGCGTAGTCAGACTTCAACACTCTCTGAATGCCGTCTTCAATGGACTTGACAAATGATGTGCTCTGTCTACTGCTCATGAAAGCCCACATCTTCTCAAACGTAGACACGCGTGATTTCTGAAAAAGTTAAGCATCCAACAGTAATAACATAAAATATGTATACAATGTAGAATTTAAAGAAATTACAATTTTGTGGGTTTTAGCCTGTGTCTGTTTGCTTGGAGGCTAAATGAACAATAAAAAGCATGTGTGCCCTTAAAAGTTGACAAAATGATCTTTTAGGAGATATATACATTTAAAATGTAGTCTTTATCTTTCAGGAAATTGGACCAAAAATATTGATGACTTGTCTTGCACTCACAGACTTAGCTTGAATTATGTCCAATAAAACGCAGAGGAGAAAAAGCTGTGCTTGTGAAACAATTTTTGTTTGTTTTATAACGTCAAATTACATTAAAAGGGTGATGTGGTGTAGAAGTAAAAAATTCAACACTGGTAACTGAAATGCTGCAATTTTGACATTTAATTCTGAAAAAGATCTTAAAATGTCCAAAATAAACATACTGTATACTACATAAACTGATAAATAATAATAAAAAGTTTATTAAAAATTGTTAAATTAAATGCACGTTGTGTATAATTACAAAATAGTTCTGGATCCTGGAACTGCAAAAGATGCAATCAGGGCCCTGCATTATATTATCTAGATACATTTTTCCCAATATTACCCTGGAAGATTCTCCCATATATGTATGTACTGAATAAGATGCATTTATAAAGCATTTTTAAATGAATGATCAGCATTCAATACAAGTTAAGCTTTGTCAACAGCATTTGCTGCATAATGTTGATTGCCACAAATAATATTTGAACACCCCTCATTTATAAAAAACAAAACACAAAGATTAAAATTACAGTTATTCGCCTACAATGGAAGTGGGCGGGGCCAGCCAAAATACTACACAAATACATACTATTTCAAAAGTATAGCCACAAAATGTAAACATTATACTTGTTAACTTGACTTTAGTGTGATAAAATCACTTACAAACCTCTGTGTAAAGTTATATGACACATAAAGTCATGACAATGAAACCCTGAAATACTGGTACCAGATATAACGATTTGATCACACTAAAATCATGTTAACCAATATAATGTTTATGTCTTGTGGCTTTACTTTAGAGACTGTGTGTATTTGAACATTTATGAAGTAGCCTCATTCATTTCCACTGTAAGTGCCTTTCTGTAACAGCAATTTTTGCTCATTAAATGCTCATGTTGGTTGCGGTAATCAACATTATGTCACAAATGCCGTTGATTGAGATTAACTCGTACTGAACCTGGGATATTCCTTTAAGAACAGTAGAAAATACACTAGGTCCAGTCAACACACATTTGTGCAACATCCTCAAACTCTGTCATAAAGGACATTTATTTCCTCCTGAGTCTTGGCTCCATAATGGTGAGACTCCCAGCTTCACACTACGGCGTACTGGTGTTGCCGCTGTTCTCTTAACCTTGAACACCTGTTATTCTGCCTCCCCCTTCAAACATTATTTTCCCTGGTGTCTCTAAATATAATTGAAAGTGGCTGGGAATTGGCTTCAACACTGGGCTGCACAAGAATGAATAAGCAACTCGAGTGATACAGCTGACACTTCCTAGATGAAACAGTCACTCTATGCACGGGATTATTGCAGTTCTAATCTGTTTTTTACCACAGCAGTGTTTTTTCTACTGCACAGAATGCGGTAGTAGACATGTTCAGAATGGAATAGCATACTTGGACAATCTGAGCCTGTTAAGGATTTCTTCAATTTACGTACTCTGACACCAAGACTCTTTCACTTGCATGTCAGAAAACAAAGTCTAATAAGAAAATCAGTAGAATTGCAATAGTTTCAGAACATTTGGTGCTTAAACACCTTAATGCATTACAGATCTTTGCTGAGGTACATTTCTGAACCAAAAAAAATTTATATTGCACTAAAGATATTGCACTGAAGAGCCACATGTGTCACTTATTCTTAATAAATGTTTATTTTTGAAGTCTCAAAAATCGAATTCTTGACAACTGTTTTTTTTTTCTGTTGCTAGGGTGGGTAGAATTATGTTGGGATAACTTCCTCGTGGTCGCTATAATGTGGTTCTCGCTCTCGTTGGGGCATGTGGTGAGTTGTGCGTGAATGTCGCGAGAGAATAGTGTGAAGCCTCCACATACGCCTGGTTCTTCGCGGTAGCACGCTCAACAATGCTAATGATGCAAACATGAACGGATTGATGGTCTCAGACGCAGAGGCAACTGAGATTCGTCCTTTGCCACCCGGATTGAGGCAAACCACTATGCCACCATGAGGACTTAGAGTGCATTGGGAATTGGCAATTCTAAATTTGGGAGATAAAGGGAGAAAAAAAAATACATATATTACATTATGGGGAAAAAATATCCCCACAAGTATGGAAAAACCTGAGATCACATACCTTGTGGACCCCAGCCAGTGGTCCCCATGAGGGATATGGCTTATTAAACATACTAAACATTTTTGAAAATGTAAAAACGCAAAAAGGTTTCTGTGAGAGTTAGGTTTAGGGGATAGAAATGATTGTTAGATCTGCATAAAATCCATAAAATGCATGGAAGTCTATGGAGAGTCCCCACAATGATATAAAAACCAGTTGGTGTATTTTGGCTTTCATCATCATTTATGTACAGTATTTCTTTTACCAGAAAATTATCAAAAACAAAATTTAACACTGAATGACCGAGTATGCTATTCCAAACATGAGTCTCCTTAAAAACTTCAGAAATTGTAGAATGTGAGTGAGTGTGTGTGTGTGTGTGTGTGTGTGTGTGTTCCACAGTTTTACAATAATGAAGCTTGAACATCACGATTAACTCTCAGTTTAAATGGCATTTTATGCTTTTTTAAAGGCGGTCACGTCAGAAAGCATAGCTAATCACAGATAATTGTTGGCTTAATTCCGTGAAACATTTAAAGTGTCCCAAGAGAATGAACAAGTGTGCGTGTTCTTTGATTACTCCTGATAAAAGGTTAAATTAACATTTCAGGTCTCCTTGCTAACACCTTCAATACAGCAGATGAAGTTTTAGAAAATCTCTTTCATCTAAAAAGCAGGAACTGAATTTGTTCATGCAGTGACAGCCTGATGTTTTAATTGTAGACACCTGTTTCAGTAATCTTCATTTCTGATACTGCATATACCTCAGAAGACAAAGATGATAGACAATCAAAGAAACAAGGCTCTCTACAGTGATCTTTGCTGGTAAATAAAACACCAGTTATCTTATTCATGCATTAAATTTTTTGAAGTATAAATACATTTCATTTTGATAGGATTTATATAAATTTAAGATAGCAATTTTAGATTCAAACATAAAACTAAAATTCTGTGATACGTTTCATATATTTAAAAACATATTACAGTATCAGCAGAAACCATGGAAGTAAGCTAGTATATGAATGAATGTATAAATATGTAATCACTGGTTTAAGGACACCTCGATTTTGTGTCACTGTCAGTTGAACAATTGTTATGGAAGTTCAGTGACTTTTTTTCTGCTCAGCTCTACAGCTTTTGAATGCAAGTACTCAAAGCAATAAAAAGTGAAACCCTGCAGGAAAAAGTTCGGAATAAAAAATAAATCATTATGAAGGAAAACTTCAAACTTGGCAGAGCAGTGGGAGAGCTGGAGAATGTGTTTTTACAGTGGGAATTAACATCTAGCTGGAAAAAGCTTAAACTATTCTTTTGTGGAATTGTATTGATTTTGTTTTCTTCTCTGTGCAGCTCAAGAATAGAAAATGTGATTCTTTTTTGAAAAGTTGGCAAAAGCTGTCGATCAAAAAATATTCTGTTAACCTTCTGCAGCTGTTCTCAACATGGGTGACAAAAATCCCTACTTCAGGCTTCAAGAATGAAATAACAAGTAAAATACAGCACAAATACAAATATAATCAGTGAAACTTCATGGTTCTCTTACGAGAGGTTCTCTCGTATTGCGTAAGCTAGCTTACGCTACGGGAAAGATTCATCTTTTCTGAGATATTGAAGCCAAAAAATTATCCTTAATTTTTGTATCCATTGTCAACGCAGTGCGGCAGCTGCAGACCTTGAGCTGCAGCTAGCTAGCTCGCGCAGCTGCAGCCTATAGACGAGTTTGGGCGAACTCGCATCCAATGAGAGGCGTCCGGCGCTCACTGCATCAAAGCCCGCCAAAATGGGCGTGACTAGAGTACATATAAGCGTAGTTCGTAGGCTGGAACCCTGATTTTCATCTCTTCAGCGAAGCTCTCCGCATCGCTGACCTGGAAGCCGCGTCGCCGTTCGAGGGGCATCTAGCAAGCGTGGACAGCGCTAGAAGAAGCCGGCCGTCTCAGCCACCTTCAGCCATCCTGCGAGCTACGCCATCCGACGACGTATCCTTTTATTCAGCAAGCTAGTTCTCACGAACTATTCACAAAAGAGTACGAGCGTCTTTTTCAAGATGCCTCGCTCCACTTGCGCCTCATGTCGCGCCCTTCTCAGCACAGGAGACCGCCACATCATCTGCGCTCTCTGCCTGGGACTGGGGCACGCAGAGCTCGCCCTCACTGAGGGCGGATGCGATTTCTGCAAGGAGCTCATAGGTTGCTCTGCGGCAACTGCTGCAGCCTATAGACGAGCTTGGGCGAACTCGCATCCAATGAGAGGTGTCCGCGCGCTCACTGCATCAAAGCCCGCCAAAATGGGCGTGACTAGAGTGCATATAAGCGTAGTTCGTAGGCTGGAACCCTGATTTTCATCTCTTCAGCGAAGCTCTCCGCATCGCTGACCTGGAAGCCGCGTCGCCGTTCGAGGGGCATCTAGCAAGCGTGGACAGCGCTAGAAGAAGCCGGCCGTCTCAGCCACCTTCAGCCATCCTGCGAGCTACGCCATCCGACGACGTATCCTTTTATTCAGCAAGCTAGTTCTCACTGAACTATTCACAAAAGAGTACGAGCGTCTTTTTCAAGATGCCTCGCTCCACTTGCGCCTCATGTCGCGCCTTCTCAGCACAGGAGACCGCCACATCATCTGCGCTCTCTGCCTGGGACTGGGGCACGCAGAGCTCGCCCTCACTGAGGGCGGATGCGATTTCTGCGAGGAGCTACCGATGTCGACCCTGCGGGCTCGACTCGAGCGATCAAAGCAGAAACCGCCGCGCCTTACCCTCAGCCGCGCAGGAAGAAGCGCCGCTCACAAAGGCTGCCGGAAACTGTGGTTGAAGCGACTGCCTCGCCGAGCCTCTCCCTCGAGCATCGCTTTCACCCTCCCGCCCCGGGACGCGCAGTTGCCGCCGAGCGGCCGCACTGCGGCCGTCTCGGATGACTAAGCGGAGGTTAAGGGCCGCTGTTCCATCATGGCTTAGGACAGCGAGGAGTGGACAGGTTCCCAAGCCTCCTCCTCAGCCCAGGAATCCAGCAGGACCCGCGCCGGAGTCGAAGGGGAGTTAACACGCCTCCTCACACAGGCCGTCGACCGCCTCGGGCTCGAGTGGTCACCGCCCCCTGAGCAGGCACCCAACAGACTCGACGGCTGCTTTCTTCAAAGCCATCGCCGCTCTACACCCGCGGCCGGGCCGCCCCTTCCTGCCGGAATTACATACGGAGCTTGCAAAGTCGTGGAACGCTCCTTTTCAGCCAGGACCCGTTCACACGTCTCCACCTCTCTCGCGTCGGTGGACGGCGCCACTGAGAGAGGCTACTCCTCCATCCCCGGTCGAGGACTCGGTAGCAGCACACCTTTGTCCGCCCTCCGCGAGATGGCGTTCCAAGCCTGTGCTCCCGTCTAAGGCCTGCAGAGCGACTTCCGCCTATGTTGGCCGCGCCTATTCCGCCGCCGGCCAAGCCGCATCTGCTCTGCACTCAATGGCCGCTTTACAGATCCTACAAGCAGACCTTCTTCGGAGTGGGATGAGAAAGGCAGGCACCCAGAGGCTGTTACTGATCTACTGGCCGACAGACCTCGCCCTTCGCGCTACCAAAGCTGCAGCCCAAGCTCTAGGGAAGTGCATGGCCTCGCTGACTGTGACCGAGAGACACTTATGGCTAACACTAGCCGACATGGGAGAAGCAGAGCGCTCCACGTTCCTCAACGCACCGCTCTCTCCAACCGGTCTCTTCGGCTCCGCGGTGAGTGGCATTGTTGACCGCTTCTCAGAAGTCCAGAAAGCCACCCAAGCCATGAACCTCTTCCTGCCGCGTCGCTAAGCTCCTCTGCAGGCCGCTCACGTGATCAGCCTCCTGCACGAGCCTCTTCACAGCGCCCAGTTCAACAATCTCAGACTTCTCAGCGTCGACAGGGCAGCCGCCCTCGATCAGCGCTCAGACAGCCGCCGCAGACCGCCGCCCCAGCGGGCCTCGATCTAAGGTAACGCTGAAACCCGAGCAGCCGAAGTCTTCCTAACTGTGTTGAACAAGCGGCGGCTCAGTCCGCCGCGGCGGACCACCGTCAAAGCTTTGCCCCTGTCAGTCCCCTTCTCTCAGGCTACTACAGTGGTGAATTTAGCAGCCAACAAGCTGGTGACACTGCCCGCTTGCCTGCACTCAAACGCCGTTTTCACGGCGATCCAAATAAATCTTGTAAAGAGCAAACATGTCTTATGTGTAGAAAAAGTGCCCACAACCCAGTGTTTGCCCCTACACACAAGCATAACACATCCCGTGCCCCTATCAGAGCACGCTCTCATAAAGCGGTTACTGAACCGCTCGAGCGTCAGAGTCAATGAAGGCGCCCACAAATGCGTCGCGCGCCCATTCTCTGCCCGCTCTGTCACACGACCAGCCCTATGTGTAGAAAATGTGCCCACAATCCAGTGTTCACTTCTGCACACAAGCACTGCATGTCTCGTGTCCCCACCAGAGCACGCTCACATAAAGCGGTTACTGAACCGCTCGAGCGCTAGAGTCAACAAATGCGCCTACAATGCGTGCGCCCATTCTCTGCCCGCTCTGTTACACGGCCAGCAAACATTCCTCTGTGTGTAAGTCCCATGCTTGCGCATCACGTAACAGATGTGACTCTTTCCCCATTCATTCCAATCGGAAGTCACTCACAAAACAGCCTGTTCATGCTGTCTGCGAGCAATCATGCATGAACACACTAAACGCAGCTCACACATTTTGTTCAGCACTCTGTGTGCGGCAATCAGAGCGAATTGGCCATTCACCCTCTAGCGTTACGCTTCAAAGCGTGGGAAGCTATTCCAGGGATATCCAAGTGGGTGTTAAGCACAATACAACAGGGCTATTTGCTACAGTTCGATCGCCGCCCCTCGCTTCAGAGCGTGCCTCGAAACCACTGTGAACACGGAAGCAGCGTGCTTGCTTCGTTCAGAAATAGCAAGCCTTCTGTGCAAAAGGGCCATAGAAAAGTGCCACCCTCTCTGAGCGAGTCGGGGCTTTACAGCTGTTATTTTCTTGTTCCCAAGAAAGACGGCGGCCTCAGACCCATATTAGATCTCAGGGTTTTGAACAAGGTGCTTGCAAAAGACCGTTCAAAATGCTTACAATCAGGAAACTCCTCGCGCATGTGCGCCAGGGGACTGGTTTATTTCTCTCGATCTGAAAGATGCATACTTTCAGATTCAGATAAATCCCGTCACAGGCCATTCTTGAGATTCGCCCGACGGCCAGGTTTATCAATACACCGTCCTTCCGTTCAGCCTGTCCTTAGCACCCGTACTTTCACGAAGTGCATGGATGCGGCGCTCGCACCCCTCGCGGAGTCAGGGTTTGCGAATTCTGAACTATTTGGACGACTGGCTGATTATGGCTCAGTCACATATGGAGCTTCTGTCTCACAGAGCAGTTCTCCTCAGCCATCTGAACAGTTTGGGTCTTGCAGTCAATTGGACCAAGAGCTCACTACAGCCCAGTCAGACCATTTCCTTCCTGGGAATAGAACTAGACTCCGTGGCAATGACGGCTCGCTTATCTACACAGCGCCGCGCCGTGTTCAGCGACTAGCCGCATCTTTTCAGATGAACAGCCTCACGCCTCTGAAGAAATTCCAGAGAGTGCTAGGTTACATGGCCTCAGCCGCAGCAGTACTTCAGCTGGGTTTACTGCACATCGCCCGCTTCAGCATTGGCTAAACACCGCGCGTCTCGCCGGGCTTGGGCCACAGGCCGCCAGCCCATCAAGGTGACTCAGACCTGCATATCAGCTCTGCAGCCCTGGACAGTGGCCGAATGGTATCAGCGGGGAGTGACAATGGGAGCTGTATCTCGCCCGAAAAGTCATCTCGACAGGCAGCGTCCAACACGGGTTGGGCGCGGTCTGCGAGGGCTCTCTGGTTTTCGGCCTATGGTCAGTTCAGGAAAAGCTCCTTCACATAAATTGTCTGGAAATGATAGCGGTCCAGTACGCGCTCGTGCGCTTTCTCCCGGTCATTCAGGGTCACCACGTCCTGGTCCGTTCGGACAACAGATCTGTGGTATCCTACCTAAACCGTCAGGGCGGTGTCAGATCCAGGAACCTCTTCCATCTGACAAAACGCATACTGAGTTGGTCCCAGTGCCACCTGCGCTCGCTGAGGGCGACGCACGTGCCAGGCTGCCCGGACAGACTGTCCAGAGACAATATTCCCCCAGGGGAATGGTCCCTGCACGCTCAAACAGTCCAGACGTTATGGCACCTATTCGGCAGAGCAGAGATAGACCTCTTTGCGTCCAAAGAGAACTCTCACTGCCCAATATTTTTCTCAGCGAGGAGCAGCTGGCCCAGGACTGGCCCAGGCGCCCGCTTTACGCCTTCCCTCCCGTCTCGCTATTGCCACAGGTAATGCAGAGGATCAGGAAGCAGCGTCACTCGGTGCTCCTCATAGCCCGTGTTGGGAGAATCAGACATGGTTCCCGGAGCTTACGCAGCTGTCACTGACAGCGCCGTGGCCCATCCCAGTGAGAGCAGATCTCCTCTCTCAAGCTCGCGGCACAATCTGGCATCCCCACCCAGAGCGCTGAGGCTGCATGCGTGGGTGATCAACGACTACCCGTCGCTCTGCCAGAAGGAGTAATAAACACCATCATACACGCTAGAGCCCCTTCCACGAGAAGACTCTATGCGTCAAAATGGTCTGTGTTCTCAAAATGGTGCACCGACAGAGACCTGGACCCGCGGACATGTGGGGTGTCGTCGCTGCTCGTATTTCTACAAGAGCTGCTGGATAAGGGCAGATCCCCATCCACGCTCAAAGTGTATGTGGCGGCCGTTGCGGCGTTCAGCTGAACCCCTGCACGGCCAGTCATGGGGTAAAAACGAGCTGGTCATCCGGCTTCCTCAGGGGAGCTAGAAGGATGAACCCCAGCGCCCCCATTGGTTCCTATCTGGGATCTTTCTATAGTTCTCGAAACTATGAAAGCCCCCTTTCGAACCACTTCAATCCGTGGATTTGAAATACCTTTCACTCAAAACCGTTTTCTGACTGCCCTGTCATCAGTCAAGCGTGTGGGAGACCTTCACGCGCTGTCTGTCAGCGCTGCGTGTCTTGAGTTTGGACCAAGTGACTCCAAGGTCATTTTAAAGCCTAGACACGGCTATGTTCCCAAGGTGATCGGTACTCCTTTCAGAGCACAGGTCATTTCCCTATCGGCGCTGCCAGCACCGGATAGCGGCGGCGCCAATCTCCTTTGCCCGGTCAGAGCACTGAGATTGTATACTGCGTGCTCGCTGCTTTCAGACGCTCCGAGCAGCTTTTCGTTTCGTTCGAGGGCGCACCAAAGGTCTCGCGCCTCGAAACAGACACTATCTAGATGGATAGTGGACGCTATTGCTGCTGCATACGGCGTCAAAAGACCTGCCATGCCCGTTGGGCATTAGGGCTCACTCCACTAGAGGCATGGCATCCTCGTGGGCATGGTCCAGCTGAATTTCCATTCACGACATATGTGTGGCAGCGGGATGGACTTCCCCTCCACCTTTGTCAGATTTTACAATATGGAAGTGCCCGCTCTGCAGGCAAAACTACTAGCGGTTTAATACGCTACAGCTCCCCTGGTGAGCTGCACTGATGGGACACATTCCACACAGACCGGCACCGCCGCTCTGTCGTTCCGGTCCTACTATGTGCTTATGTATTACACAATCAATGACCCGCATTCTTGCCGGCCAAATATTATTTCCCCACTCATAAGGGCTCCCCGGGTCCCCCTTAATTCCCTGGGGCTCATACAGTGGATGCTTGGCGCGACGGCATTGACAATGGGTTCTCGTGAGCGTAAGCTAGCTTACGCAATACGAGAGAACCTCTCGTAAGAGAACGTGTCGGTTACCTAACGTAACCTCGGTTCTCTCTAGATGAGGGAACGAGTATTGCGTAGCCGGCCGTGCTTCGCGCCACGCAGCGACTTTTCGCTTCAGTCAATGAAAACCAGGGTTCCAGCCTACAAACTACGCTTATATGCACTCTAGTCACGCCCATTTTGGCGGGCTTTGATGCAGTGAGCGCGGACGCCTCTCATTGGATGCGAGTTCAGCCCAAGCTTGTCTATAGGCTGCAGCAGTTGCCGCAGAGCAACCTATGAGCTCGCTAGCTAGCTCGCTCAAGGTCTGCAGCTGCCACACTGCGTTGACAATGGATACAAAAATTAAGGATAATTTTTTGGCTTCAATATCTCAGAAAAGATGAATCTTTCCCGTAGCGTAAGCTAGCTTACGCAATACTCGTTCCCTCATCTAGAGAGAACCGAGGTTACGTTAGGTAACCGATACGTTTTCAATGCCAATTTTGATACCACAAACAAATAAATATTCCAATAGAGTAATGTGCTTTTGAACACACTCCTTTAGCCTATTTAAAGTTAACTTTCTATACACAGGGTTGAGGAGTAAAGAAATGCATGTATTTACATATTAAAATGCAAAATATAAGTAACTGTATTCCACTACAGTTACAATTTAAATAATTCGTATTTAGAATTGAATTAAATATTTTAATATTTAGTCCTTTCAGATGGAAAACATTTATACATATAAATGATGCGATCCAAAGTGCTTTTGAACAGCGGTGAAACACTTTCTTATGATGTGTTACATTCATACGAGCAGACAGAGAAGTACATTTTACAGCATGTATTCTGTAATCTGTGATTAATGCTAAACCCTCCCAACCCTGTCTATATACACACACACAGTTGAAGTCAGAAGTTTACATACACTTAGGTTGAAGTCATTAAAACTAATTTATTGGGGGGTCATGTGACGCATTCAATGGAGTAGCCGTGTTGACGACGAGCTCCGGCAAAGCCTTGAAAAATCTCCCTCCTTAAGCTTAATATCATCTCTGGGAGGGCGGAAATTAAATGCAGAAGTGACAAGACATGCCTAAGAAACAACCTGATTCCAGTCATAGACTTCGTAACAGAATATTAACGAACTTTAACACGCGCTCCTCTCCGAAAATGGCAGATGTTCCAATGAGTCCTAGCGACATGGACGCACTTGGGAAGAAAATAACAGCAGAAGTCCTGGCGGGCGTCAATAAGGCTTTGGATAACAAGATTGACCCAGTGCTAGAGAAATTGTCGGTGGTAGGGACACATCTCGAGGAGATGGAGAACCGAATCACCGAAGCTGAAATGCGTATATCGACAGTGGAAGACACGGTCTCAAGAGACAGCGCGGACTTGAACGAAATGAAAAAAAAGCTCGACGCGGCCCTGGACAAGATGCAATTTACGAATCATTGGCCTACCCGAAGGGGAAGAAGGGACGAACCCGGTCTCGTTCCTCGGGACCTGGCTGCCCAATCTGCTTAACACCGAATTCAAGCACCGCCAGGTAAAGATAGAGCGCGCGCATCGAGTCCCTTCACGGGTTCCCACATCAGGAGAAAGACCGAGAGCGATGTTGGTAAAACTACATAATTTTCAAGACAAGGCGCGCATCCTGCAAGCAGCGAGAGCCGCGAGTCAGCTGGTCTACAAACGCCAAAACATCTCTATCTTTGAAGACTTTTCTGTGGCCATAGTGAGGAAAAGACAAGCCTTTGGAGATGTGAAAAGACGACTCCGTGAACGAGGAATTCAGCTCGCCATGATATATCCAGCAACTCTTCGAGTACAGCACAACGGCGGCGGAAGTTCTTCAAACAGCCGACAGAGGCTGAGTCTTTCCTCGACGGTATGCCCGAACCATCAACTACCAGTTTCTCAGGCCCAAATCGCCCCGGAGAGGCCGAAGGATAAGGTATCAGTTTGCTCATGCTCTCTGTGATTTAATTACACTTCTGCGCCCCCCAGTACGTGTGGAAAATTTCTGTTCAGAGTTTTAGGGGGTAGACGATTAAAGGGAAAATAAAAGGAGAATATAACAATGGTATGATTTAAATACTGAACCAATAAGTATATAGAAGGCTGTTGCCTCAGCGGTTTGCCGAGAATTATATCAAAGCTCTTTGATTTCGCGGTGTTCCTTTTGAATACCGCGCATTTTTTTGTTTGTTCTGTCTAAGCTTCGGTCATGTTATGTTTCCAAGGAGACAGAGTGGCGATCACTACTGCTCTCAAATGTGAAACCGACCAGCGTCAGACTTCCCTTGTCTATTTTCAAAAATGTCTATAAGATGCTAAATGTAAATAGTTCTATGTTATATGTTCGACATGCAGGGCAGCACAAATTCTTTTTTTTTTTCCTTTTCTTTTTTTCTCTTTTTTTTCTTTTTCTTTTCTCTCATCTCCAATTTTTATGGGTATTAGAATTGAACAGACTAGTTGCACTTTAAAACAGGGCAGGGCATCTCACATATATTGGTATATTGGTATATTAAACTACCCCTTGGCTATGTCAACGAATAAATCTATATTAAACATATGTAGTTGGAATGTAAAGGGTGTTCATAACCCAGTAAAAAGAAAAAATGGATTCTAAATGACTTAAAAAAAGAACAAATCCACATTGCATTTCTGCAAGAGACACACCTAACAGACAGCGAGCACGTCAAATTGAAGAGAGACTGGGTGGGACAAGTGTATGGCTCGTCATTCACCAGTAAAAGTAGGGGAGTTGTCATTCTTGTAAATAAATGTATACCATTATCAGATATTAATACATATTCCGATAAATCAGGACGGTTTATCCTGCTCAAAGCTACACTAGCTGGACAACCCATTACCCTTATGAATGTCTATTTCCCCAATTCAATCTAATGAGTTAATTACACAGGTGTTTTCTAAGTTTGCTGAATGGCAGTGTGAACATAGTGTAATCGCTGGTGACTTCAACTGTACGCTGCAACCAAAACTTGACAAATCGCTACCATCTAATGATAGGCCTTCCAACAGAGCACAAGCTCTGAATGGGATTTGTGAAGAAATTGGTCTGGTAGATGTTTGGCGAGCCCTTCATCCCAGAGATAGAGAATACACGTTTTTTCTGGAGTCCATAAAACTGCAAGCAGAATAGACTATTTTTTCTCTCCCAAGATTTCACTCCAAAATGTAATAGACTGTAATATTGGCAACATTGTAATTTCGGATCATGCTCCCGCTTTTCTTAGGTTAGGCCTATCCAACCAAATATACCACCCGGCTTCCTGGAAATTCAAATCATGGCTCGTTCATGACCCAAATTTTGAATCCTACCTTAAAGAGCAAGTTAAGCTATTTCTTATGGACAATAGAACCCCAGAAGTGTCTCCCAATTTGCTCTGGGACACGGCTAAAGCATATATTAGGGGATTAATTATATCCTATGTATCCAACCAGAAAAAAAGCAGCTGGCAGATCAGAGAAAATTAGAAATTATTCTCCATGATTTAAAAACAAAATATAACACTTGTCCCTCAGATGTGCTTCTTGCCGAGATAGAAACCGTCAAAACCTCTCTTGAAGCAATACTTACTAATAAAGCTGAAAAGTCAGTTTTCTTTGCTAGACAGCGGATGTATGAATTTGCCAATAAACCTAACAAATATCTAGCCAATTTATTGCAAAGCCGATCCCATGCCCAGGTCATATCCAGTATCAAAGATGAAGAAGGCAAGTGTCATCATGATAACAAAGTAATAAACAAAATCTTTAGAGCGTTTTATAAGAGGCTTTATTCTTCCCAATCAAGCCCTTCTTCTTGTGATAATATGAGTAAATTCTTTGCAAACTTAAATATACAGGAATCAACTGAGGAGCAAAGACAGATGTTAAACAAACCAATTGAGCTGAGCGAAATTTTGAATTGTATTAATAGTCTTCCCAAAGGAAAGGCACCAGGGCCCGATGGGTTTACAGTGGAATTTTTTCAGAAATTTAAAATGGAGCTAGGGAGCTTAATGCATGAAATGATACAGTATTCATTTGATTCTGATAAGCTTCCTGACTCCATGACAGAAGCCAACATATGTGTCTTTTTAAAAAAAGGTAAATGCCCTGAGGAGTGTGGCTCATATCACCCCATTTCTCTGCTAAATGTGGACACAAAAATTTTGGCAAAGATATTAGCCACTCGGCTGGAATCAATTCTCCCTAAAATAATTAATCCTGACCAGACAGGCTTTGTCAAAGGCAGATCCTCAGCTCATAATATTAGAAGGCTTCTTCACATAATTCAACATTCAAATCAGCACGCAAACTCTGGACTGGTCATCTCATTAGATGCTGAGAAGGCATTCGATAGGGTCGAATGGCCATACTTATTCTCAGTACTCTCTAAATTTAACTTGGGTGATGCATTTATTAAATGGGTTAGGACTTTGTATTCTTCCCCCACAGCCAGAGTCATTACTAACGGTCTTAAATCCCCCAGATTTACTTTAGCACGTGGTACCAGACAAGGCTGCCCGATGTCGCCGCTGCTGTTCGCGCTGGCTATTGAACCGCTGGCTACGGCCATTAGAGATGACCCAACAATTGAAGGACTTAGACTGGAAGAGAAAACTTATAAAATTTCACTGTACGCCGATGACATCTTAATTTACCTCGCCTCTCCACAACAATCAATTCCACATCTTATTGATACAATTTCTAATTTTGGCTCTTTCTCTGGGTATAAAATACATTTTTCAAAGTCAGAAGCAATGCCGTTAAGTAAATCGCACTCCCACAACCCTACAATTTCTCACCCATTTAAATGGTCTCCGGCAGGCTTTGTGTATTTGGGTATAAAGATTACACAGAGGCTGGAAAGTCTGTATAAAAGCAATTTCGTCCCTATTTTTTCGAACATAAGATCAGACCTAGATAGATGGTGTGATCTTCCCTTATCCCTATTAGGTCGTGTCCATCTTGTCAAAATGAATATTTTACCCCGCCTTCTATACCCATTTCAAATGCTACCAGTTCTCATTCCTAACAAAGCACTTAAACAGTTGCGTGGCTCCATTATTTCCTTTATTTGGCGTAAAAAAAGACCTAGACTGAGATATAGCTTTTTAACACTCTTGAGTAGATGTGGAGGTCTAGTGGCCCCAGACATTAACCTATATCAGCTCTCTGCCCAACTTCGATTTACACTGGAATGGCACTTGAACGATCCAAGCTCAACTTGGATTAGCGCAGAAGCCACAACTCTTGGGCCAATCCCTTTACGGAATCTACTATATCTGTCGCCCAAAACACAGCGAACTCTAACTAAAGATAATTTCATCCTTAAAAATATGATTAAAATATGGAGATTAGTATGCAAAACAGAAGGGCTTGGCTCCCATCTTTCACTACTCACACCCTTGCATAACAACCCAGATTTCCCCCCGGGGATGAATGATGGCCTAATACATTTGAAAGATAAAGAAATACATGTCATAGGAGATTTGATGGAGACTAAACAGCTAATGACCTTCGAACAATTTACTGCAAAATATGATATCAATAAGAAGCTCTTCTTGGTATACCACCAAATACGCAGTTTCATAACAAAAAATCTTAGAGTCTATTCAAATGGGCTATGCATGTCCCCAATTGAGGAACAATTAAATAAACTTACGTCATCTCGATCTGCATCCAAAATGTTCTATGACATTTTGATAAGGGCAAATACAGATAGTTCAGATAAAACTAGGGTGTTATGGGAAAAGGACTTGGTGGAAGAAATTCAGACAACTGATTGGGAAGCCATATGTGAGATGCCCTCCTATCTAGCCAACAACTCTGCCTGGGAAATGCAATTTAAAATTGTTCATCGTTGCATGTGTCTCCAGCCCAAAGACATAAAGTGAACCCAAAACTCTCCAACCTCTGTAATAAATGTAAAAGACTAGAAGGAACCCTCATCCACTGTTTCTGGAGCTGCTCAACAATACAACTATTCTGGATGGACGTCCTAAGGGAACTTGAGAGTATATTTTGCTGCTCTTTACAATTAGGACCAAAGACATGTTTGCTCGGGATGAGCCAGGAACTCCCGTCCAAATTCCAAGGGGCACACCTTCTCCAAATCTTACTACACTGTGCTCGCAAATGCATACTTGTTTGCTGGATAACAGATCGAGCCCCATCAATAGCACAGTGTATTAACTCAGCCAAAGGCCTTATTCCATATGAAGCTTTTTCAACAGCATTAAAAGATAAACCTTTTAAATTCTATAGAGTATGGGACCCCTTCCTCACTTATCTTGGGGTGGGAGAGACGCATCGGCTAGCGCTGGGAATTCAGAACCTGGCATGGAAGGACTAAATAACTACCCAATTCTGATGTAATTTGTTGGTATGCTTATTTTACCTTTTTTTTTTTTTCCCTCTCCCCCTTTTTGTGTGGTAATTATTTGTGATATATATTGTGATAATGTACTTTAGTGGATATTCTGTGGAGTGTAGCCATCTGGGCAATTTGTTTTAGCTCAGATTGGCCAATTATGTTTAAACCCTGTCAATGTCAAAAGCTTGAATAAAAAAAAAATAAATAAATAAATTAAAAAACTCATTTATTAACCACTCCACAGATTTAAAATTAGCAAACTATATTTTGGCAAGTCCTTTAGGACGTCTACTTTGTGCATGACATGAGTCATTTTTCCAACAATTGTTTACAGACAAATTGTTTCACTTTTAATTGACAATATCACAATTCCAGTGGGTCAGAAGTTTACATACACTAAGTTAACTGTGCCTTTAAGCAGCTTGGAAAATTCCTGAAAATTATTTCAAGCCTTTATACAATTAGCCAATTAGCTTCTGATAGGCTAATTGGAGTCAATTGTAGGTGTACCTGTGTATGTACTTTTAAGGCCTACCTTCAAACTCAGTGTGTCTTTGCTTGGCAACATGGTATAATGAAAAGAAATCAGCCAAGACCTCAGAAAAAAAAAATTGTGGACCTCCACAAGTCTGGTTCATCCTTGGGAGCAATTTCCAAATGATGAAGGTACCATGTTCATCTGTACAAAAAATAGTTCGGAAGTATAAAAACCATGGGACCAAGCAGCCATCACACCACTCAAGAAGGAGATGCATTCTGTCTCGTAGAGATAAACTTAGTTTGGTGCGAAAAGTGAAAATAAATCAAAGCACAAGGACCTTGTGAATATGTTGGAGGAAACAGGTAAACAAGTATCTATATCCACAGTAAAACAAGATCTATTTTGACATAATCTGAAAGGCTGCTCAGCAAAGAAGAAGACAATGTGCCAAAACCACCATAAAAAAGCCAGGCTACAGTTTTCAATTGCACATGAGGACAAAGATCTTAATTTTTGGAGAAATGTCCTCTGGTCTGGTGAAACAAAAATGTAACTGTTTGGCGATAATGACCATCATTATGTTGGGAGGAAAAAGGATGAGGCTTGCAAGCCAAAAAACACCATCCCAGCCATGAAGCATTGTGGTGGTGGTGGCAGCATCATGTTGTGGGGGGCTTTGCTGCAGGAGGAACTGGTGCACTTCACAAAATAGATGGCATCATGAGGAAGGAAAATTATGTGGATGTATTGAAACAACATATCAAGACATCAGCCAGGAAGTTAAAGCTCGGTCGCAAATGGGTCTTCCAAATGGACAATGACCCCAAGCATACCTCAAATGTTTTTCAAATCAACAAGGTCCGGGTGTGTGATCCTACACACCCGGACCTGTATTAGGATAATCAAGCCTCCCGAAAGGGATAAAGATCGTTTACGGACATGTCCGTCGTGTGTGTTTGTGTCCTGTGGTAGTCAACAAAGTCAAGGTATTGGAGTGACCATCTAAAAGCCCAGACCTCAATCCGATTTTTGTCTGAACGTTTGTGGGCAGAACTGAAAAAGCATGTGCGAGCAAGGACTCGGTTACACCAGTTCAGTCTGAAGGAATGGGCCAACATTCCAGCAACTTATTGTGAGAAGCTTGTGGAAGGCTACCCAAAACTTTTGACCCAAGTTAAACAATATATAGGCAATGCTACCAAATTCTAATGAAGTGTATGTGATCTTCTGACCCACTGGGAATGTGATGAAAGAAATAAAAGCTCTCTACTATTATTCTCACATTTCACATTCTTGAAATAGTGATCCTAACTGACCTAAGACAGGGAATGTTTTCTACGATTAAATGTCAGGAATTGTGAAAAACTGAGTTCAGGTGTCTGAGTTTGGTTCGTGGGATTTTTGGCTCATATGTGAACACTCCAAACGATCTCAGACCCCTTAAATGCGAACCAAGCCGAGACCATCTGGGGAGGTGATCTGAGTACGGTTCGCTTGCAGCCTTTGGTTTGGTGCGCTAATAAATTGCATTGTGAACAAAAAGCGCTTCGAGTTCACATGATTTTCCCATTCGTACAGTAATGTATGTAAACTTCTGACTTCAACTGTGTGTGTGTGTGTGTGTGTGTGTGTGTGTGTGTGTGTGTGTGTGTGTGTGTGTGTGTGTGTGACGTATGTATATATGTATATCTGTATATCAAGTGTTTCTCAATTAAATTGTATTTAAGTTGTGTTGAAGTGTTTTTAAGCAGGGCCCAACTGAAATCTGTTTTATTTTTTCCCAAATCCCCCCCCCACCCACCCACCCCTTTGTAAATAATTTTTCCAGAATTCCATGTTTTAAAGTTTAATTTCGTTTCATAATCAAAATTGTGTCTAATCAAATAAATTCTGAATGTTTACAAGTAAAAAAATTAATAATTAAATTAAACAATTTCTTAACATATATTTGCCTTCAAACTGAAATTTTTTGTGAGATATTGCTTAATTTTTATTTCATCAATATTTAGCATTATTATTATCATCATTACTACAGTGAATATTCTATTTTAATATACTTTTGTAATATAGTTCTGTGCAATTTCTATAATGTCAGGCATCTAGCTTTTATATTTAATCGCTCATTTTTTTTTTTTTTTTGACGTGAGCTTTTATTTTGACAGAAGCTTCACAAGTCTGGATAGATGTTTACTACATGGCCCAGTGTGATCATTTAAGCACAAATGCTGGTTTAATTATATGAATATATAGTGTACAGGTTCTGTGTGCTTCACAGTGGATTAATGCTCAGCTTTGTCATCTCATACAGCACAAATGATTCTCAATATCTGTGGAGTTTCCAGTGCATGAACAGTCTGCTTCACAGATTAATTTATAGCATGCAGCTCATGCAGACTAAAGGTGTTTTCACACTTGGTCCTTTTCAGGTGTCTGAGTTTGGTTCGTGGGATTTTTGGCACTCCAAACGATCTCAGACCCCTTAAAAGTGAACCAAGCCGAGACCATCTGGGGAGGTTCGCTTGCAGCCTTTGGTTCGGTTCGCTAATAAAGTGCATTGTGAACAAAAAGCGTTCAAGCTCACTTGATTTTCCCGTTTGTGAAATACCAAACATGTTTGGCCCTGATAGGTTCCCTTGCTCAGGAAATGACAACATGAGCTCGAGAGAAACGAGATGAGCATCTTGATTTGTTTCTATGGATATGACAGAGGGAGAAACAAATGTAAAATATTGTAAACTGTACACAAAACTCAAAGATCTTTCTTTAGTGTCCAGTGCAAATTAAGGTTTGAGGGTTTAACTGGATGCCTTGAAAATGGAATGAAATTTAAGAAATTACGAAAGGAATATTTATTGTGTTCTATGAATGAAAGTAAACTGAGGCTGTCAGTAAATTAGACTTAAATTTTAGAGTACAATTAGACAATTCTGATGCCAAAGATCAATAAATACAATTTTTTAGAATATAGACACCTGTTCTTATGCTTCTGCTTATTCATTTTGAGAGCAAGTTAATACGTAGAGTTATTTGTACTCTTAAATATAGCCCTAATTCAATAATTATAATAAATACAATATTTTTTAATGTGCGCTCTGTCTCATAAATGACACACAGTGTGAATATATATAGGACTGAGATGCTGTAACTCGTAAAGTGGACCAAAAAGAGATCTGAGTCCACTTACAAGGTCTCAGACTGTGTGAACACAAAGACAACTGGGTCAACCCTTTTCACTTTTGGTCCACTTAAATGGGTTTGAGTTTGATTCTTTTAAAAATGACTCAAGTGTTAAAACACCCTAAGATTGCAGCATTTCACAGTTTAATAATCACAATAAGACATATCACAATTTTAATTTGATTGTGTTAATTTGATAAATTAGTGTGCGGTACTAGTAATGCAGAAACACTGGTTTTGTGTCATCTTTTTTCTTTTGGTGCAAAAAACTTGGTACCAAAGTACTGGTACTTTTGACCACACTGGTCATTATTATATTAACTAACTAAAAGTTCTCGCTACAAAAAAACATGGGATTTGTGCCTCCAATGCTTTAGAAAAATGTAATGGGACACTAAAGTGTAACATACTGTATTTCGGGAAAGTGTCATGATCATTTCATAGTGATGAGGAATAAACAAGATTATACCTTGAAGAAAGACATGGTGGCTCCATCCTTTACTACACCATAGTCAATCTTGGTCTGTTTGGCCAGATCATCAGCAGAGTCCACGGGCGAGTCCATCCTCTCTACAGTGAGGAAAGCGGCCATATTCGCAGTGTAAGAGGAGATGATGATGAGGGTGAAGAACCACCAGATGCCTCCAATGATTCGGGTGGAGAGAGCTTTGGGCATCAGCTCTGAACCTGAGAAGAAAATGAAACACATAATCCAACTGACCATTCAAAATCAGTGAAAAGAGTGTAAAGTAACTGAATGTAAATGGAGGAAGTATGAGTTTAAGGTTTTAATGCCTGTATCGGTAGGTTTGAGGTTTTTGTTGTAGTTCTTCAGTACTATTTTGATGTAAAAACTTGTTTTAATTGATGCTGGAAGGACAACAGAAATAAAAATGAAATATTAAGTAAATGCAGTGTATTACTTTCTTTGAATTATCTCATCATTTACTTATGCCATCCCAGATGTGTATGATTTTATTTCTTCTGCAAGCAGGGGTGTAAAATAATCGAGTAAACATACTTAATTATTATACTTAAGTATACTTTTTTGTATTTGTAAGGGGGATACAAGCTATTGTTGTTTTAGCGCCTCTAGTGTTCATTCAACCAGGAAATTGCAGCATAATGTACAACAGGTCACATAAAAATAATTTTGCAAAAATGTAGTTATTCTAACATGATTCTTTGACCAGGTTGCAAATGCCACTGGGGGAGGAATATAACAGTCGTCAGAGACAGAACAAAAGTGACTTGACAATCCAATGAAATTTAACAACATTCTGTCTAAAACAATCTTGTCTCATCACAATCAAATGTTACTATGTACTTTTTTAATCCTTAAGTACAATTTTATGTGAATACCTTTTTTACTTTCACTCAAGTATTTTTTGGGCTAGACACTTGCACTTTTAATTTAGTAAAATTTTCACTCAGTATCCATACTTTTACTGAAATATAATTTATTACTTTTTACACCCCTGTCTGCAGAACACAAATTATGACTGTGGCAGGGCGGAGGGCGGGGCCGGGTAGTGATCCTACACACCCGGACCTGTATTAGGATAATCAAGCCTCCCGAAAGGGATAAAGATCATTTACGGACATGTCCGTCATGTGTGTGTTTGTGTCCTTGTTTTAAGTTTACCAATTATACTATTATTTATATTGTCAAGCCGGTTCTCGCCTCCTCCTTTCCATTGATCACTTTACACTGGTGCCAAAAACCCAGGAAGAAGGAGGGATACACCGTAGTAGAGTTCTCGCCACTACCGTCAACCGATTTAAAGTTAAAAACATTTTAGTTATCAATTTTTTTTTAACACCAACCTATCGAGGTGCTTCAGAAGACATTAATTGATTGACAGGAGTCATGTGGATTACGTTTATGCTGCCTAAATATGCCTTTTGGACCGTCAAACAGCCTGCAGCCTGATGGCACCCCTTTACATCCATTGTATGGACAAACAGAGCTAAAATCTGCTTAGAATCTTCATTTATTTTCTGCTGTAGAAGGAACGTCATACACATCTGGTATGGCTTAAAGGTTAGTAAATCATGAGAGGATTTTCATTTTTGGGTGAACAAACGCTTGAATGTGATTAATCTTAAATGTTTAAATTGCTGAAATGTGCTTCTAAATATCAGAATGAGAATGAGCTTTATTGCCAAGTGTTCTCACATACACAATTCATTTTCTTCGGTGATAGGAGAGATAAGTGCACACAGAACATTACAGTGAGACTCTGAATATAAAACAAGGTAGGGGTATAAATAGACATACTGTACACATACAAATAAAATCACGGGGTGGGCAGGGGGGTACCAATAATCCTCTCAGCAGTCCTGACTGTTCATTGTAGTTTCCTTCTGTCTGATTTGGTGGCTGAACCAAACAAGAAAGTTATAGATGTACACAGGACAGACTCAATGAAGGTTGAACTTCCTCAGCTGGTGAAGGAAGTACAACCTCTGCTGAGCCTTCTTCACAATGGTGTCTATGTGGGTGTCCCACTTCAGGTCCTGAGAGATGGGGGAGGGGTGTGAGGCTTTGACCTGCAGTAAAACACATTCAGTTCATCAGCCATTAGTTGATTCTCTACAGAGCGAGGGGGAGATGTCTTGTACTTGGTGATGCTTTTCAGGCCTTTCCACACAGATGCAGGATCGTTGGCTGAAATCTGTTTTTTCAGCTTTTCAGAGTAGGTTCTTTTAGCCACTGATTTCCTTAGTAAATGTGTGCCTGGCCTGGCTGTATAATGTTTTATCCCCACTTCTGTAAGCATCCTCTTTGCATTGACAAAGCTGTCTGAGTTTTCCTGTAAACCATGGTTTATCATTATTGAATGATAAAAATTTCCAAGAAGGGATGAACATATCATCACAGAAACTGATATATGATCTCACATTATCTGTGAGCTCGTCCAGTTCTGTGGCTGTAGCCTCAAAAACATTCCAATCAGTGCAGTCAAAACAGGCTTGTAGTTCCAGCTCTGCATCCTTGGTCCTTAATCACTACAGGCTTAACTGATTTAAGTTTCTGCTTGTAGGTCAGGAGAAGATGAACCAGACAGTGATCAGAGAGTCCCAAAGCTGCACGTGGGACAGAGCGATATGCATTGTAGCAGTGGTCCAATATATTTATTTCTCTGGTGGGGCATGTGATGTATTGTTTGTATTTTGTCAGTTCATGGGTGAGGTTAAGGGAGCAGACATTAGCCAGATGAATACTTGACAGCGGAGAAGCTTCCCAAGTGCACCGGCTCGCTTCCTGCACATGCGTCTTTTGGATCGCTTGTAGACACCACTGTGCCTCCAACTGTCTAAGAAAACGTCGGAATAATCAAACACCGGCCAAAAATGATCAGGTATACTCTGCCGAATATTCAGCCGTTTTTCCCTGGTGAAACTGATTGGGGAAGAGTGAAAAAACATGACAAACAAACAAAAGTAACAAAAAATCTAGAGAGCTCCACACCAAAGTAGCCATCTGCAGCGCCATCTTGAGATATATCTATGTATATAGACATCTCTAATGCTTGTATTTTTTTGCTTTTTCTTGTATGTAATATTTTAATATTTTATTTCCCTTATGTAGCCTATTAGTTTTTTAAAGTGTACTGTAGTTGTCTTTAACTGACTTGTTATTTGTATGTTAATTTATTGTTTATTTTCCATTCATTAATTTTAGTCTAAACTGGTTAAATCAATGTTATTACTACTATATAAAGTGACCCACAAAAAAGAGTTGTGGAGGCGAGGGCATGGTCAAGCATTTGTCTGGAAAGAGAGTAAGCGTAAGGGTTCTCACCTGAGATGAATTGCTAGTAATTGCTTGTTTCTGTGTTCGTAGTGAGAGATGGGGTACTAAAAGGGGCCAGTCCTCTGAGTGTGCAGAGAGTGCCCAGCTGAGGAGCTGTTTGTGTGTTGGCCGCTGCCATTAAATTGAAGTTTCACCGTTGCGCTCTAAGCGAACATGTTTTATTTTGTATCAATAAAAAGTGACATTCCTGAGTTGGAATCGCCTTCTCCCACTTCATTTTATTGAACCGTTACAAGAGTATTTTAAGAGACATGTAAGTCACGTAAAAATGTATGAATTATGAGATGTGAAATAAATCTTAATAGGAACCATAGACTTTTATTGTTTTCATATATACCTAATTATAATGACTACTGAATATCCCTAAAATATTTTTTTTTGGGGGGGGGTTGAAAACTTTTTATTTTATACTTTCATTTTCTGATTTAGGACATCCCCTGGCATCACTAAATGTCCTTTCTCACTGGGTGCCATTTTTGTCCCAAAACAGCTAAGGAAGTACACAAACAGTTGATTTTTTCACTTCTTCTGTTTATATCTGCATGGGTTAAAATCCATCTGCAGTTAGCAATTAATCTTTTTTATAATAAAGATAATGTTTTCACAACATACAGAATCAAATCCACTCTTGTGATCGAGAGTCTTTGGTCTCGCTGTTTGGATGTTCGTTTACACGTTTCAATAAGCAAGCTATAAAGGAAATGCTGATGTCATGACAAACAGCCAGCTGACAGCTTCACCAGCATAACGCTAAAGCTAAACATCTGCTTATCAGCGAGGAAAAAGCAGAAGAGGCAGAGTTGGTAAAGTGTGGCCGGCTGTGGGTTTTTCTCCATGGGCTTGCTTCAGAGTGATATTAATTATGATGACCTGCTTTTCCCTTTCTAGCTATTTCTTTCATAAGCACTGAAACATCAGTGCAGCCCAAGTTAAAGCATGTCCCAATGAGAATAATTACCTGCACTTAACATTCCCACCTACATCTGGTAAAGAAGAAAGCCAAAGCTGCTCAATACCGCAGGCTGGTATTCAATACTCTGACTGCTACTTAGCCTTTTCAGTTTCAGTGTGTGAATGCTGAATAATGTTTTAAACAACAGTAAGACAAATAGATGAAGATATATTCAAGACTAGGGACATTGGGCAAATTGGTACTGCACAACATTACACAGCATTACAAGTTTGTGCAAAGGTAAGAAGTCTTGGAATTTCGATTCTATTTCTAGGATAGAAATGCATTTGAATATTGTCCATTTTTGTGAGCAGGCATCACTCTTACTATTGCTCTTACTTAGGGTTAAGGATTGGAACAAATCTCTAACCCATAGTATTAAACTTCAGCTTATAACTCGTCCCACGTTGTATATGCTACAGACATTTAAATGATTGTGATCATTCACACAGCACTTTTGTGTGACTTGTTGAGAAGAGATGTGCTTTTAGTTTTCTAAGTGATCAGACATATGACTTGAACTTGACTGATGACAAAACAAGCATAAAAATGATTATAATAATAACAGTAACGACAACAATAAATTATATCCTGTAGATACCAGACCAGAATGACCCTTAACATCATAGTAAACAACAAAAGTAACAAGACTTGTTTGCAAAATCACACATAGCATATTTAGTTATTTTTGTTTCAAACTAAGTGAGAGTTTGTTACTATTATTAACATGGTAAACATTATTATTATTATTTTTATTTCATGTTTGAATTTGTAAATGGAGATCAAACAACACAAGGAATTATTGGCTGCTTTAAAGTTATAGCTCAATAATTAAACTTTAGCATAGTAAGCTATAATTGAAAAAAGAAATGCTAGAATATTGTCCTTTTTTAATAAATTGTAACTGTGGCTTCATAAAATTGGTTATTCAGAGAAACTTCTTGAAAAACGAACATGCATTGTCATAATTTGATCTGTTAGCCCTATTGTAAAAAACAAAACAATGGTGCAAATTAATGGCGGCGTTATCCCATGTTACAGTTGACTGAGTTCACGAGTCAGTAAAGTGTGCTAAGAGAGTGTCATTCAGTTGAAACCCTGCATTCTATAGGCTCATACTATAGACCTTATTCACACTAGTGCCATCTTTGATTCTTAATGGGACTGAAAATGAGGCTGTGAGGGATAGACTCAAGAGGTCATCGCTGCGGACTGTATCACGATGTCGTAGTGGATTTCATGGGTGAAATCCATGTTTTAAATGTTTTAATGCAAACATTTTATTCAGCGTGTACAGTATGTAGCGTTATGTGTAAGTTAGGGTTGCAACGGTATGAGATTTTCACAGTATGATAACTGTCTCAGAAAATATCACGGTTTCACGGTATTACACAATTACTATTATTAGTGAAAACAGAAGGGTTATTTAGTTATTTTTGAACAAACACTTTATTATAATTGAAACTTGAAACCATTTATTTTATTGAAGTGTGTAAAAAAAGTCTCTCTTTTGAAAATAAAATAAAGAGAAAAAATAAGAAAACTAACAGATTTATAATAAACAGAATTATAAACATGATAAAAAAATGGCATGTTATATAAATAAAGCATGTTAGTTTACATGTTAAATGAATTACTAAATGAAAAATAACATCAGCTGTTTGAGCTTTTAAAGTAATGTCCTATGATTATTAACAGTTAACAGTTACTGTAGGTGTGTGACAGCACAGCCAGACTGCTCCTGTCTGTACCTTTAACTCAGTGGTTCTCAACTGGGTTTGCTTCAGGACAGAATTTACATTGGAAATCAAGTGTCGACCTGCCATAGATTAAACATAACCTGTATTTAATGTATGCTGGGTTGCATTTCCTTTTATGTTGTACAGTTTTGTTCATGGTTTTCCAGTACAAGGACATGCATCAAGTGACATTATTTTTGTTGTTGATGTCAAAATCTACAGGAAGTTGTATCTCCTCCTTTCAAAAATTGAAGAGTATATTTACTTATATGGGCCCATTATTATCACGTTAGTTGCCTGATATTACATATTTATACACATATTACACAGAAGGAAAGGATGCTCATTACCATGGTTAGGTTAGTGTGCTAGTCTCAAATAATAGTAATATAACAATAAATTACAGTATTTATGAAAAATAAATATTAGCTGAAACACATCTTGAAACTTTAACTACAACTGCCACTGTTGATATAAAATGAGGTCTAATAGATTCTACCTTTAGATTATCTCAAATAAAAATATAAAATTTTGTCAAAATATAACAGTTACTTTTACTCATGTAAAAATATTTTTGGCGCATTGCTCTTTTCCTCCTCAGTGCTGTTTGGCATGTCAGGGCTGCTACTGTTGAGTGATTTGAATTGACAATCTCCGTAACACTTTAAACTAGTCTCACTACAATTGAAATTGGTCAGTTTTGATGTCTGCGCTCCGCAATATCGAGGGAAGCCCAGTTGTTGAACGCACGTGCCAGTGAGAAGAGCAGATCATTGTATTGTATCATTGTATTTTCCTACAACCTAGAAACGAATTCAAGTAACAAAGAAGTTAACTCTCTCTGGTGTATAAAAAACAGAATTGATTTTCTTTTCATATAAATTGTATACTTTAACTTTAGCCACTTTTCCTCCATTGGGCCAAACGGTTCTGAGTGTGGTGTGGAACGGGTATAGTAGCCTTTCTATTTGAGCGTGGTTCGGCACAGCACGATTATAAACCGTTCTCGCCCAGAATTCTCGGCACAGTTAACTAACCATACTCAACCATTTTCAAGCATGCTGGCTGAATGACTTTAGTATGTGGCAACTCGTTTAGTGTATCTTCATGATTGTATTATGATGTTTTAACTAGTATGGTTGCCTACATTTATTTTCTACTCGCCTTCTTCATCAGGGAAGTAGATTACTAGCTCATTTAAAAGCAAAATACATCAATATATTCCCATATACTATTTTCATATAATACTTACTGAACATTTTGTCAATAAATAACCTTTTAAGCTAGTCTGGGAACTTTTACGTCTCTGTATGTTCGTGTACGGAGGTAAAATAAGCCCTCAGCAAATGATAGTAAACATTGCGCCTTTCCCCCTTGACTTTCCTTTTTGCGACATGGTCCATGTCTATGCTGTTTTTTAGCAGAGTAAAACCAGTGAAAAAGCAATCCTAAAAACTGGAACATGTGATCATCCTCCATAGCGCAACACTCTCGCTCCAATGTTTACCTCTTTCCGTCACCAACAGACGGATCTGATATGGGCTTTCTCCTGATTTCATAGCACATCAGTGAAAAAGAAACTAACTCCACCAACTGGCCTGGATTGGTACGGAGCAGAATGGTTTTGTGATGAGAACGGTTCGGCCCAATGGTGGAAAAACTGTTCTATGCTATTCTGTAGATCCTTATTTTTTTTACTGATTATACCTGCTATTGTACTTGAGCAACAATGACTCAAAATTTCCTCTTGGATAAATAAAGTCTTATTTTTTAATTCATCTGACACTTGAAGATGTTCTCAGATAATTTAAACTCAACTAAATTGTGACAATTATTTATTATGAAACATTCATGCAATTTAAAGAAAGAAAGAAAGAAAGAAATCATCACGCACAAGGTTACATTGCACAGCATTGAGAATCATGCAGAACTTCATTGACTAGCTTTGAATCTGGTGCTGTAGGACTGCACAGCTTCTGGTGTCTAAAGACTGTTTCAAATTGACAGGTAGCACATGCAGATCAGTGGAGATTTTGTAAGTAATGAAATGTGAAGCCGATTTGAGCTCCTCGTGGGCATAGATTCACAATAGTCTTTTCTATTTGTCTCCTTACATGAGGTAAAACATTTCATTACTCCCGGGCCTGCTTTATTATGCCGTTTGGTTTGGGGGTATCTCATGGTAATGTGTGCCTGTGAGGGCTGTGAAAACAGCATCAGCCACCACATGTCTTTAATAGCTTCGTCCTTCATCTAATTCTGTGAGGTGCCGCTTCAGTTCTAAGACAAAGAACATATTTAAAGTGGTAATAAGGGCAACACTTTTTGAAAGAGAGTGCCATTTACTTTAGTGTAGTGTTAAGATAAAAGCTAACACTCTGATTAGGGTTGGGAATCGTGAACTGGTTCTTTCTGAGAACCCGTTCCTACTTTTAAAGATTTTTGTGTGCCATGAAAGAACACCAAGCCATTAAATAGACAACACATCTTTCATTTGATTTGTGAATGAGTCTTATGATAGTTTTCTTTGTCTTTTTAAAGACTCAGAAATCAATCTTGAACTCATGAGTTATCAGTTTGAATATTGAAATTATCAGGGCCTTGTTTCCAAATAATGATTGATCTTAACGATTAAGAGTATTTTCTATGAGCAATTTTACGAATCTTCGTAATTTTTCAAGTGTGTTTCCCAAAACTGCACTTAAAGGTGTATGTGTAATATGTAATATATTTACTCTAGTAAAGCATAAAATTTGCATAATATGTTATCAGAGATTTAGGAAACATGCATGCTAAGTTAAAATACTGGCTTCTCCGAAAACAATGCTACAGCCAGTATATTCTACTTTGAAATGTCCTTTCTGGATTTTCTGTTTATGCTTTGGCATGTGTGAACCCACCCACTGCCCATTTCCCAATAGTATTATGACACCCAGGGTTGCCAGATTTGAAACAAGTTAGTGGGCAAGCACAGCACACTGCAGCCATGGAAGCCAACAATACATCTAGCTTACACTGACAGAGTTATAAAAAATCCACATAACCTGGTTTATCATTTCCAAACAATAAAAACATTGCAAACTTATACATTAGCTCATCAACTTACAGTGTAAGGCTCGTTGCTTGCCATTGTCAGTTTTCTCCTTCCTGTTGCGTGTCCAAAACCTGGCAACCCGTGTAAACTTCAAGTTAGGGGAGGAGGGCGTGGGGGAGACAACTCTCTATATTATTTAGAATTTGGACTGCAGTACCCATTTTAAACACTTGATGTCAATGTTAAATATTGCTCCTTTAACATGAATGCGCAAGGATGTGCTTTAAGTGCTATTTAAGAGAGTTGCTGTCCATGTACATGAAGTGCTGAAATGTGACCGTATAGTGCTGCTGCTCATCCTTGTAACTTCATTATCGTTGTGCGTAACTTTATAAATGTTTGGAATTTTGTTTTCGGCAACAATCGTGCCACCACTTAGTTGTTACCAACTCGTCCACACCTATGTTAAATAATTTATCTATCTATTTATCTATATTGATTATCCATTTTATGGATTTATTCATATTATTATTATTAGCTTTGTCTATTTAACTATAAATAGATTTAATTAATAATTAAAGTTTTGATGCCTTTGGGAAACGAGGCCCAGAGTGGTTCTTGAATCACTTTATAACCACAAGTCATTCTTTTCATCATGTCCATCTCAAAATAAACAGAGAGCTGTTACTGTGCTAATGTACTTAAGTCTTTTCACTGTAATCACTAATTCTTTATATAAAAATTTGCAACTAAAGATACAAATTTACAACCATTTTGTTGTAATTTAAGGATCTTTAAATATGTTTTATTGCACTTTAAAGTATTATATGTTTTTACCATTGGCCTTTTCAATGCTTGATTCTGATTGGTTGACGGACATTCTAAGGTGTGCAATTATTTTCCAGTAAACACACGGCTATGAAGTAGTTCCAGGTCTTGAACGAATGATGATTCCATATCACTTTGCAAATTATTTTTCAAAGAGCCAAAAAAAAAAGACATTGGCTAATTCAGAAAGTAATGAAAAACAATGTCTATAATTTCCAAAATGTATTTCAATTTCTGTTAAAAAGCACCCTTGCGCTCTCACCCAAACTCACACACACCGACACACATATATATGTGCACACACATCGAGTTGTGACCAACAAACAGAGCAGTAATGTCAACACACCCCATGAATTGAACAATACAACTATTTATATATTATCCGAAATACATTTTAATATCTGTGGAAAGCACCCTCATGCTCTCCCTCCCCTCTTTCGCTCTCACACACAAAGAACAGATCCTTCATTAATGCGCACCCCTGCAACTCAGTGGGGATGTAAACAGTTATTTTGCAACGGAAAACCTATATACAAGGACAACAATGAGAAGTGCATTAAAAGTTACATCTTGGCAATTTAAAGCAATGTTAATGCTGACAAGAGTGTAACAAACAGAGGAAATCCCACACGCGATCTCTCTCAGTTTCTCTCTCTCTCTCCTCAAACATACACACACACACACACACACACACACACACACACACACACTAATGTTGTGTTTCCATGTTTTATGGGGACTTTCCATAGACATAATGGTTTTTATACTGTACAAACTTTATATTCTATCCCCTAAACCTAACCCTACCCCTAAACCTAACCCTCACAGAAAACGTTCTGCATTTTTACATTTTCAAAAAACATAATTTAGTATGATTTATAAGCTGTTTTCCTCATGGGGACCGACAAAATGTCCCCACAAGGTCAAAAATTTCGGGTTTTACTATCCTTATGGGGACATTTGGTCCCCACAAAGTGATAAATACACGCTCACACACACACACACACACACACACACACACACACACACACACACACACACACACTACCTTGTTACTTCAGTAAGTGCTCCAGTAAAGCAGTGCAAGCCTTGCAAGTCTCAGACTGTATCAAATCAAGATGCTGAATCCGTTGCGGAAGAAAGTAGTTCCACTCACAAGAGCGTTTTAGGGAGGAAAACCAGTGGTAACCATGGTATAAGTAAAGTAATTAACGATGGATGCTGCATGTCATGGCCACATTACCACCTCGGGTGTGCATTATTTTTCAAGAATTAAACAATCCGTCGTCAATTATTCCTTACATAAAGTACATATAAATACAGGTGAAACTCGAAAAATTTGAATATCGTGCAAAAGTTCATTAATTTCAGTAATTCAACTTAAAAGGTGAAACTAATATATTATATAGACTCATTACAAGCAAAGTAAGATATTTCAAGCCTTTATTTGATATAATTTTGATGATTATGGCTTACAGCTAATGAAAACCCCAAATTCAGAATCTCAGAAAATTAGAATATTACATGAAATCAATAAAAAAGGATTTTAAATACAGAAATGTCGGCCCTCTGAAAAGTATAATCATGCATATGTACTCAGTACTTGGTTTGGGCCCCTTTTGCATTAATTACTGCCTCAATGCGGTGTGGCATGGATGCTATCAGCCTGTGGCACTGCTGAGGTGTTATGGAAGACCAAGATGCTTCAATAGCGGCCTTCAGCTCTTCTGCATTGTTTGGTCTCATGACTCTCATCTTTCTCTTGGCAATGCCCCATAGATTCTCTATGGGGTTCAGGTCAGGCGAGTTTGCTGGCCAATCAAGCACAGTAATACCATGGTCATTGAACCAGGTTTTGGTACTTTTGGCAGTGTGGTCAGGTGCCAAGTCCTGCTGGAAAATGAAGTCAGCATCTCCATAAAGCTTGTCTGCTGAAGGAAGCATGAAGTGCTCTAAAATGTCCCGGTAGACGGCTGCGTTGATTCTGGACTTAATAAAGCACAGTGGACCAACACCAGCCGATGACATGGCTCCCCAAACCAACACAGACTGTGGAAACTTCACACTGGACTTCAAGCATCTTGGATTGTGTGCCTCTCCATTCTTCCTCCAGACTCTGGGACCTTGGTTTCCAAATGAGATGCAAAATTTGCTCTCATCAGAAAAGAGGACTTTGGACCACTGAGCAACAGACCAGTTCTTTTTTTCTTTAGCCCAGGTAAGACGTTTGACATTTGAAGCCCATGTCCAGGACCCGTCTGTGTGTGGTGGCTCTTGATGCAGTAACTCCAGCCTCAGTCCACTCCTTGTGAAGCTCCCCACACATTTGAATGGCCTTTTCCTGACAATCCTCTCCAGGCTACGGTCATCCCTGCTGCTTGTGCACCTTTTTCTTCCACACTTTTCCCTTCCACTTAACTTTCTATTAATGTGCTTTGATACAGCACTTTGAGAACATCCAACTTCTTTGCAATTACCTTTTGAGGCTTTCCCTCCTTGTGGAGGGTGTCAATGATGGTTTTCTGCACAACTGTCAGGTCAGCAGTCTTCCCCATGATTGTGAATTCAACTGAACCAGACTGAGAGACCATTTAAAGGCTCAGGAACCCTTTGCAGATGTTTTGGATTAATTAGCTGATTAGAGTGTGACACTTTGAGCCTACAATACTGAACCTTTTCACAATATTCTAATTTTCTGAGATTCTGAATTTGGGGTTTTCATAAGCTGTAAGCCATAATCATCAAAATTATATCAAATAAAGGCTTGAAATATCTTACTTTGCTTGTAATGAGTCTATATAATATATTAGTTTCACCTTTTAAGTTGAATTACTGAAATTAATGAACTTTTGCACGATATTCTAATTTTTCGAGTTTCACCTGTATATCGAGTGAAACACTACTGTTCCGTGTGCAGTAGTGTTAAAAATCCCATTTGTTTTCAGCATAGAGAAATCGCTTTTTTGTGATGTATAAATCTTTCAAGACAAACCCTTAACCCATAATCCTTAATTGAGGCCCATAACCAATAAGCCAATGTTACCATGAAAACTGCAATTATACCAAAAAGAGCTGAGCAACAACTGCCCACTCTCATTACATTGCAAATTATGTTATGTCACCCTACCCTTGAACACAGCTTATATATGCACATATTTGAATTGTTTACTATTTGCATATATTAATCAGAACCCCTTTACAATTATTACTATTATTTATTTTTCAGTTTAGATTAGGAACTTTCATTACAAATGTGATGAAAATGGACATGAGTTTTAGGTAAATGTCACACTTTGAAAAAAAATCTGTGAGTTGAAATACACAATCCAGAAATAATTATAGCATCAAAATGTAGAAGGGTTGGCACTCCTGAGAACATGTAATAGTTGTGTATTTAATATTTAATCCTATGTCATTTTCACATTAATGTGGAAAAACCGGTGCTATAGACGTGACATCTCTCTTATAGGTGACAGCTTTAAAAGAGCCACTCACATAATGAGGGAAAATTATCCAAAATGCTTTGACATCTTTGAGACATAGGTATGATATCAATTAAGGCTGCACAATTGATGAGATAAGACTGAAATCGTGATATGGCCTTGCACATTTACTAAATTGCGTTTTAAAATTAATTCTGCATGCACTGCTTCAGTCAATTCCGTGTGAGTGAGCAACAGCAATATTAGATCAAATATCTTTATAATAATACAATTCAGACAGCAAAGTTGATGTCAAAATGATCCCTGAAACACATTAAAGATCTCCAGTAAGCAATAGTCAGAGATCTATCAAAATCATCATGGTAAAGGTATGAGTGGTGGAGGTTCATGATTATCTTATTGATATTCATTTGATTTTATATGAAGCATCAGTAACTCTCAATTACATAATGCATTAGTATGGGTATTTAAAATATAGAAAGGACACTATTTACCACTGTACAGTTATTTCAGTGTGCTTTTTAATATCACAACCTTCCATGCAGAAGATGTATTAAATGAAAAATAAATACACAATACTAGAAGAAAAGCTACAATGTCCTTTATTAGAACACTAACATTAGCCCAAGACTAAATTTAATAATTTGTATAGCTTACTTTTGAAACATATCGGCAGCATTCTCTGGGCTTGATCAATTAAATAAATTGCTAGATGCAAAACAAAAAAATAAAAAAAAATGTTTTTGCTTTAAAATTAAAAATATTATAATAAATTACCAGAACAAAAACAAAACATTACATAACAAAAATTAAAATTATTAGGTCTATGTATTATTGCCTATTATTTTATATTATTGCAATTATTTTAATTAACCTTGCCCTATAATTCTGTAAACGGAAGTCTCAGAATGTTCTAAACTTTTTTAATCAAAACTAGATAAGACTAACAAAACTATATGTCCAATGCAGAGTACACTTTTAAAAATATAAGCGTTTTTAAATCTTCCTCTATTATTTGCTGAGCTTCTTCATCTGCAAATGTATAATGCATAAATTAGCCTACGGCACTAAAATAGATTTAGATGGCAATCGATTAATGTCAAACTATGCAATATTAACATGTTGATTAGTTCAGTTAGTGTTTTGCGTCATTAAAGGTTCAGTTCTATTTAATATGGGACATAAAAGCCTACAGTTAAGATTGTGATGCATTAGATTATAATGATTATTCAAAATATTTAATAGGGGAGAGATATAGATATATGTGTTACTAACCTTTAGATTTTCTCTCCACATGTGAATGGATTATCATTGTGTTTTTGGACACATCTTTTAGGATTTCACAAAAACCTTTGATCGTGGCAATCACCTCCCCACTCGTGTTTTCTTTCGCCATCTCATCATTAATTTTAACTATATTTCAGTTGACGTAAGAACAAAGAGATGAGACACAAGCATGTAGTTAAGTCAAGCTTTACCGCAAGCTTATCTCAATAATAGGAGCCTGAAAACAGAAAGCGAAAGTAAACTTTGCGCTGGAGGTCGAACATTACCAAGTGCTGCTAGATTTTAAATTAGTATTTTTTTTTTTATCAAATTTTTTCTGGTTATATCAGAAATACCATCTTTCCTTCATGCCAATAGTGTTTAACTCTGCTTAATACGTGGTCAATTATTGCATTAGGTCCGTTAACAGGTGTTTTGGTCATGATAGAGCATTAGTGGAGCGTTCTTGAAGTGAGAGAAAACAATGAAGCTCAGATTTGTCATGCCGCTCCACTCACATAACACATCCATAGTCTTATATGTACAACAAACATACATTGTTTTATATTGTATTGTAATTTACGATTTGACTTCACCATTCGCAATGCTTCCAGATGAGTAGGCTTCTAAAAAGTGGCCTGCTATTGATTCGAAAGTACCAAAATAATCGTTAATGGAATTGTTCAGTGGAATTGTTACGAGAATCATTAATTCCGTTATAAATTCCCATCACTAACTCTAATGTCTCTATGAAACAGATGCCAACTGCAGTGAATGAACGAAATGAGTCAAAGAAATCAAAACAGAACAGTATATTGGGCCAAGCAAGTTTGGAAAGAAAAAAGAGAGAACAACGTGAAGAGATGTGATGAACCACAGAGCCGTCCCACTGTGAATGTGTTGAGATAGAGACAATCTTCTGTCGACTTTCATCCAAACCTAAAACTCACAAACGAGAAGGTCTCTGAAAGCAGCCAAGTGTCAAGAAACAAGCGCATCTGTTATAGCTCCAACCTGCCAGTGTGTATGACACATGTTTGACAGCCCTCATCCCCATCTCACTGACAACATGATAAATACTTCTTCCCCCTGTCAGAAGAGTCTGAACTCCACACGCTGCTGACAGGTAAAGGGTGGAAGACAGTCACGTCACGCTGTTGTCAGGTTTTCTGGTTTGTTTGTCATTCTGTTAGCAAAGTACAAGTTCAGGTGCACTGTACCTTGCTGCATGAGGGAGCCCACGCCAAACCAGAAGCTGTTCAGAAGGGTGAAGTTGTTTTCGACCACATCAGAGCCGGGGTTGCAAGGATGGGCGTCGTACCACTCATACGGACTGAACCTGTAGCAAGAACCAGAGATAGGGACAACTTTACCTCTGCTACTTATTAACAGGTCTGTAATTGCTGAAAACTCTAGCGGCACTAAACAAAATTCCCAAAATCATGATTGTTTCCCAAATGTCCCTTTGGTCAGACTAACAGTTAGTACCACCCTTAACTCACACCATTGGCTGAGCCAGAAGCTGACCATTCAAACAAACAGAAAACAAACCCCTAACCTTAAGTGTTGAACTTTTTGGAGCACAACTCATCGAATGTAAATGCTTTTGTGTTATTTATTGAGGAAAAGTATGCTATTACATTTCTTAGCAACCAAATTCATGATCTGGACAAGCACTACTCATATTCTTTAGAAATTTTAAGAATACAATTGGCTTTATTGGCTTTATATGCTGTGAGATTTAATATTTCACACTGTTAATAGTAGACACTCTTATGTTACTAGAACAAAATGCTATATGCTCTTCAAAAGAGTTGGAAGAAGCTGCATTTAAACACTTAATGATATTTCTCAAGTGGCAAGGGCGAACAATCTCAGCTCATTTCAACAGCTTGTTGAACTATTAACTATTAACTCTAGATACTTCAAGTAACTGCAGTCTACAAGTTCCCTTATACCAGCTGTCCCTTAATAAAATCTACAGTACAAGGAACATCTTAAAGCAGATGCCTCCTAAGATGAGCGACACAGGTATCATCAGGGGACTTGTTAGCAGAGCACCAGCACCACAACAGGAAATTGGCGGAAGATGATACCTTGCATGACTATGCATGAGTAAATTTGTCTAAGAGCATGTAATTTACTTGTTTGGCCTGGGGGAAAAAAATAAAATGAAAAATAACATTTATAATTGTTCACAATGTGTATTACAGCTGTTAACTCTTTCACTCTCCTAACATTAAAAGAAGTCCAGAGAAGCATTTTAAATATAAGCATTTAAAGGTTGAGGGTTTTATTTCTTCTACAGTATCATATATCATGTATACTGGGTATTTGCTCATATTATTCAAGTACAGAAAGTCAGACATTGTATATTGTCTGTGACTGTAATTAAGATTAAGTCTATTTATCTTCTTCTTTGGTTGTAAGTGTAGATTTTATTGAACTACTTGGAATGCTAACTTGCACACAATTAAAACCTGGCTAATGTGATGTTTGTTGGGAATATAAGACCAGAAAGATGGTGGAAAGAATATCTATTATTACACACTGGCCGAAGCATAAGATCTAAAAGATCTATTTTATTTGTATTCCATTAAGTATTTTTTTATCTTCTCAAATTCTTGTATATTTTAAGAGCAGTGTTGCTTTGCACCCTTAAACCTCACAAAGATTGTGCCAGCTAATCATATTAGTTTAGAAATTTTATGCTCAAAATTGAAACATTATTTACAGTGGCCCAAAATATATTTAGACACTTAAACCACACTTGCATTGCATTGCACTAAATAAGACATCAAACCAAGTGGCATTAATTCAGTAGTCATTGCTATGCAGTTGCTTGGGTATTCAGGGTGTTTTTAGTGTTTTGCTATGATGTTGCTTGGGTGCTCTGGATGGTTTTTAGGTGGTTACTTACTGGTCCAAGTCAAAAGAGCCCTCCTCTATGTCTCTATGATATTCTGGTCTCTAGGTCTGGCTCTGGTCCCAACTTCTATGTCAGTCATTGAGACTTTTGTCGTCCACTTTAATGTCCAACGAGTCAAATCCAGTTGCTCACAAAAGTAATTTCACACCTCTCCTCAAGAAGTTGTTAGATTTGAGCAATCATGTCGGAAGCACAAAGTGTGCAGTACAAGTAATATGTTGGGTTAGGGGTTTTGTTCAGTTCTCTAAACACAAGTAAAGCTATAGAAATAGTGATGCTAGCTGCAGTAAACACCTCTAATAACACACTTTTTTTTACTTTTGTGAATTCAAAGAAAAAGTTTCAATGTTTAAATGGGGTTCCCTATCTGTCACTCACTCAACGTTGTGTTGATGTAGACACTAGGGGTCGAACTTGGGAGCCCCAAACACATCTTATAATTGAGAAAAGGCCTTAATGTCTCAATCGGGGCTCTTGAATCACAGCGTCGGAGGTATCGATCACAGCATCGGAGAGTGCCAGTCAGGAGCCTATGGCTCGGCCTCAGTGTAGAGTCTCCCATAGGAAGTTGACGCCCTCCGTCCCTTCGGACCTGAAGGACGTGCACTTTCATGTCCTCGATTCTGCCACGACACTGACCGTTCTTGAAAACGGTTTGCCTTTGGCAGTCAGGCATACCAGTACAACATCCTCCCCTTCGGTCTGTCCCTGTCACCTTGTGTCTTTTCGAAACTCGCAGAGGTAGCCCTTGCTCCGCTAAGGGAAGTGGGCATCCGCATCCTCAATTATCTCGATGATTGGCTGATTCTAGCTTACTCTCAAGATTTGTTGTGTGTGCACAGAGACCTGGTGATCGGACACCTCAGCCGTTGGGACTTCAGGTCAACATGGGATAGAGCAATCTCGCCCCAGTGCAGAGCATCTCTTTTCTCGGGATAGAATTGGACTTGACAGCATGGCTCACGAACAAACGTCTGGGAGTGTCGTTGTCACAACAGACGCATCCAGGTCAGGCTGGGACACCATTTGCAATGGGAATGCAGCCTCAAGCTCCTGTTGCTGGCTCTGCAGAGGCTTCGGCTGTTGATCCAGGGCATGCACGGGTTAGTCTGGATGGACAACACGGTGACAGTAGCATACATAAATCGGCAAGGTGGATTTATGCTCACGTTGCATGTTGCAACTCACCCGCCATCTCCTCTTTTGGAGTCAGCAGCGACTGAAGTTGTTGCGGGCCACTCATATCCCATGCAAACCCTATCACGCACCAGACGCTCTGTCATGACAGGTCATGCACGAGGAGAGTGGAGACTCCACCCCGAGGTGGTTGAGCTGGTTTGGAATCGATTTGTGAATCGCAGGTAGACATGCTTGCTTCCCAGGAATCCTCCCACTGTCCTCTATGGTGCTCCCTGGCCAAGACCCTGCTCGGCACAGATGCGTTGGCACACAGCTGGCCCCGGGGACTGATCAGATATGCGTTGCCCCCAGTGAGCCCACTTGCACAGACTTGGGGGACGAAGAACAAGTCAAGTTGGTGGCACCGTACTGGCCCACCCAGACTTTGTTCTCGGAGCTCACGCTCCACGCGACAGCCCCTCCCTGGCAAATTCCAGAGGAAGAACCTTTCTCAGGGACGGGGCATGATTTTGCACCCACGCCCAGACCTCTGGAATGTCCATGTTTGGCCACCAGTGGTGGTGGTCACTATCACTCAGGCCTGAACTTCCTCTACGAGGCAGCTGTATGCCTTGAAGTGGCATCTGTCTTTCCGAGGTGAAGACCCCCACCCCAGACAGGTCGGTGATTTCCTTCCTGCAGGTGAGTTTGGAAGGGTGGCTGTCCCCTCCACCTTGAAAGTGGGTACGAACAGGCATGTAGACGGTAAGTCCTTAGGGAAGCACGACTTCAGACATCAGGTTCCTTAGAGGTGCCAGAGGTTGAATACTCCTAGGCCACCCATCATTCCCTCATGGGACCACTCTGTAGTCTTGCTAGGCCTACAGAGAGCCCTGTTTGAGCCCGTGGAGTCAGGCGAGCTAGAAGCCCTCTCATTGAATTCAGCCTCCTGACTACGCTTACTTCCATCAAGAGGGTTCGGGATCTGCAGGTGTCCTCTGTCAGCAATACATACCTAGATTTTGGTCTGGCATACTCTCACGTGATCCTGAGACCTCGGCCAGGCTATGTGCCCAAAGTTCCTGCAACCCCTTTAAGGATCAGTGGTGAACTTTCAAGTGCTGCCCAGTGAAGAGGTAAAACGTTTTAGAGGACGGAAGGGGAAGGCTGTCTCCAAACAGAGGATTTCCTGCTGCATTGTGGATGCCATTGCTTTGGCATACTAAGCCAGGGTGCACCGTGCCACCTTGGAGTACAAGCACACTCCACTGGGAGTGTGGCATCCTCATAGGCTCTGGCAAATGGCACCTCTCTAACAGACATCTGTAGAGCAGCGGGCTGGGCGACACCCATTTTACAATCTCTGGGTTGTGTCAGTTTCATCCCATGTTAGCAGATATGAACAGGTGAGTGTGCGGACAGCTGGCCGTGTGTACCGCTTGCACATAGTGCCTTTCTCCTCCTTGAGGGGATAACATGCACTTTTTTGGTCCATGTGAGTTCCCGGGACCGACGAACCCTGGATGTCTTTCTTCCCCCAGGACCCTGCGGTAGGCGAATTCAGTGGAGGAATTCGATGCAGACCCAGTACTCGTGAAGTATGCCCTATCAGGTCAGCCCCTGTAATTGGGATAGGTGCTACATATGTGGTGGTTCCCTGCCAGTATAGGTGCTACATATTTGGTTCCCTGGCCGTAATACCATATGAGTTATTTTCCACGGTACGGTTTAACTGTGTCTTCCCTTGGGGAGAGGGAATAAGATGTTGTGTCCTTCCTGCCACAATAGTGAACTACTCTCTGAAATGGCCGACTCTTGTCTAGTCTCCTCACCACTCCACTCACCAAATCTCATTGGCCTTTTCTCAAATATCAGAGGTGTTTGGGGCTCCCAAGTTCGACCCCTAGTGTCATAAAATTGACACAACGTCTCGTTCCCTCCATCAGGGAATGGAGGTTACAACAGTAACCAAGATATTTTGCTCACCTGGCGATGACGAAAAGCACACAGCTGACGCCCAGGTAGGCCAGCAGGATGTAGACCCAGATGTCAGGGGTCATGGGGTTGAGGAAGGAGAAGAAGCCGCTATTGGTGCTGTTAGGTCTGCGGTACAGGATGCTGATACCAGTGTTCAGGAAGGGTTTGGAGAAGTCTATAGCTTTCTCCCGTGCAAATGTGATCGTGAGAGGAGCCACGGCCAGATCGACTCTCTGGAAGACAGGAAACAAAACATCAGATTGAAGAATTGTTTGGAGACAAATAACATGGAACACACACAGTCTAAAATCTATAAATATTCTACTGTAATACACACTGTTTTCAAACAGATTCCAGAAAATTCCACCCATTTCCTTTGGTTGTAAAAACATATAGTCCCGCCCCCAATTCAACACCATTGGTCGAGCACTGAACAAATTACACAACGTAATTTTCATTTTCAGTTGACTGTAACTGTAACATCCACAATATCTGAAAGGGCAAATTTGTACAACCTGAACAGCACAATTATCTGAAAAAAGCACAATAGCTATTAAAGTATTAAAGGAGGTATATACTCTATTAGACGGTGTACAAATTGAGCAATTACATGCTGTACTTTCTATAACCAAAAAAAAGTGATAATTCTAACATTTTGATTGATGACCATAGCTGAATATTTAAGTAGGTATGGTAGAGACAGATCCCTAATACGTTTCTGAAAATTAGAAATGTCTCTACCAACATTTGGGCAATTTTCCTCACAACTCAGACTTGAAACAAGATTTTAAAACAAATTTATATACAATGTAAATATAAAAAAAGTCAATTGAAAACACATCGTTATGTCCATACCGCAGGCTGTTCTTGATGGTGTTCTCTAGTTCTGCGGCTTTCACATGATTGCATTAACTTCAGTGACCATCCACCATAAAACATTGTGTCTTAGTGGGTAAAAGTTTTCTGAGTAGCTATCCTTCACTCCCCTAAATCTCACATCTGCTAGTCAGTGCCACGGTGTGTCACACTGGTGTGCCAAGGTGTACAACTGCCACCCAAAAATGTACTTACCCCAAAAAAATGACATGCTTTCAATACTAGGGGTATAAACTTTAATATAGCATTTTTCTGTTTACATTTACAGGGCAGTCAAAGATAAAACAAACCCTTCTATACTCAGATTCAAAATATTTTGAATCTTCCCACCATTAAATGTGTTCTTTTACTTGACACAGTGCTCAACACATAGATTTTTAGACCCAGAAATATTTATTTGAACCATTGAATATAAAATCTGGTGTATTTTTGTTGATGGTCCCATATAGTGAAATATGTCCCTCCATTTACAGTTGTGTCTTCACCATATTTTGGAAAATTATCATGAATTGCTCCAAAATAATAAAACCAAATCGTGACCAAGTTTCAGATTCCAGGACTAAACAGGTCTACCTACTCCATTGATAAAAGTGGTATTAATTAAAGTCATTTTAACCAAACACAGGGCTAAGAAAATACAAATAGAGCCAAAAGAAAATGAATGGAATGGTTTTATAACTGTATATGTCACTTTATTGCACTTGTGTTTTCCCTTGGCACACCCGAAGCATGGCATTTCTGCTTATATCTGTTTGTACATGACTCTCCTCACGTGATAAAACATTGATTATATATGATTTTGCAATTCATTTGATAACTTTTAAATAAATTGACAGCCCTCACATATTTATGCTGTATATTTCTGTTATTCTCACCATTGTGAGAAATATAGATATGACAGCATACAAAGCAGTATATCACTCTCAGTAACATGGACAAATTCACACCCCAGAGGATCTATTTCAGAATTGCCAGGTGACTCAATTGTTGAAACAAGTGGCCTAGTTTCTTTTCTGTCTGCTATTCCAACCCTCTCTCTCTATGAATCGTAAGAGCAAGGAAGGCGTTCAATCGCTGATGTCTGGCTGCATATTTAGAAGGTCACCATTTACATCGCCTTACCCTGCTTCCTTCTCTCCAGGGTTGGACAGGAGGTTAATGAAACCAGATGCTTGGTGCACACGCTTCACTGCACCCTTCCCCCTAACATGATGAAACTCGCAAAGGGGTTCAGACTCTGCTCTTACAAAATACTGCAATCCAGCCATCATTGAATGGAGCATTTCCATCATAACCTGATGTCCTTTCTTCATTCTACCACAAGACCACTGTTACATTTCATTCTGTGACCCATCCTGATGATTGGACTGCAAATTGCATTGGCATTCTTTGTGTTGTTCATTCTGTCCTGCAGACTGGGCTTTGGCCTTTTTCTTTTCTTGTTTAGTGGTTATTTAATAAAATGCAGTGCTGTTTTTTTTCTGATTAAATTTTTTTTTATTATTGATTCACATATCAAACACAGAAAAACAAAACATATATACATAGAAACAACAGTTAACCCCCTCTATTAGAGCAGTAATCACCCCTCCCAGAGTGTCTCAGAAATTGGCCAGAATTAATCGGGCCTGTCTCCCTCAGAGGAACGCTGAGCCTGTGAGCTCACTCGATTTCCAGCTTATGGCCTGTTATGTCAAGCCTATTTGGAAAGAGCCCATTCAGGAATTCCACCATATTCTGACCCTCTGCTCCCTCAGAAATTCCAACAATTCGGATGTTATTCCACCAGTTATTTCCACATCCTCCAACTTTTCCCAGACACACTCCAAATCCGCCTTGGTCGCAGATTAGGAGCTAATTCCCTCTCCAATGATTCCAGATAATCAATCCGTTTCTTGACATACACCCCTCCTGTAACCATCTCAGTGAATTTCATCTCCATGGCCTTGTTCGATTGATTTATTGCAGCAAGATCTTCCAAGTCAGCAATGACCTCCATCATCATTGGTGATACGTTAAAAAAATTTCATTCACCTCTGACCAAATCGACTCCCTGGCTCGAGGCCTCCGGAGGGGCATTAGCTTGAGCACATAAGTGTCTTTTAATTTCTCCAGAGCCCGATATGTCAAAGAATTTTGAATTCTTTGACATATTGTCTTCCTGCTGCTTTATGTCACATTTGCGGGCACCGAACAAGAGGTCGAACTCGACCTGGTACGAGCCGCCGCACTCATCTGAGCGCCTAATCAGAGCAAACGAACCTGCTGAGGAATGGGAGGTCCGTGGGGCTTTACCCGGCGGAGGTGGTCCCATTGTGGTCCCCGAATCACCCCCAGTGCATGCCGCACTGGACTCATACCGGTAGGTAGGAGGATCGAGGTAGGGAGCCGCTGGGGTGGTGTGCTTTCTAACAAAAGCGAGCCGCGACCGCAATGTTGCCATGGTCATGTCCATGGTCATGGCCATTGTCTTCCTGTTATGGATCAGGGTGTATTGAATCTCACTGGTTTATGACATATAAATCAAAACTAGCAAAGTGTGCAGAGCTCGCTGTTCACACGTCCGAACCTCGCTTGGCGTCACGTGACCCCAATGCAGTGCTGTTTGACAACTGTTTGACAATTTAAGATATATTTGTGACTAAGAATTTAAACTGAATTTGCCATGTGCCACAGGATGTTGAATTTGAATAAGAATGAAAGTAATATTATTTGTCAAAGAAATTCAGTCACACAAAAGGGACACTACATTAATCTAATATAAGTTGTTTTGACTAATGATGCCTTAAATAATTATCTCCAGATTAGACAATTTTTTTCTGTACTGATTAGACATTTGTCTAAACTAACTCAATACCATAAAAATAATTAACACAGCCATCAAAACAATTTTTTCTTTTGCCATACAATTTTCAGTAGCTGTTATTTCAAAAAACATATTATTAATCTAATCTAATGTTTCTAATGTCTGTGTCGAGGTAAAATCGAGAAGTGGAAGTACGCATCCTTCAGGTCTACCGCCACAAAACAATCTTGATGTCGGACACTCGCTAGAATGCGCCTCTGCGTCAGCATCATGAATGGGAGACTGTGTAAAGCCCGGTTCAGTACCTGTTGTTCCAAGATTGGTCGCAACCCACCACCTTTTTTCAGTACAATGAAGTAGGGACTGTAAAACCCCTTCTTCATTTCAGCCAAAGGGACTGGCTATATCGCACGCTTCCGCAGAAGGGTGCCGATTTCCGCGTGCAAGGTAGCGGCGTTCTAGCCCTTTACCGCGGTGAAGTGGATGCTGCTGAACCTGGGCAGGTGCCTGGCGAACAGAATCGCGTAGCCGAGGTAGGCCATCGCAACAGGTTGGAGAGTGCAAGCCATGCATCCAAGCTCCGGGCGAGGGGGACCAAGGGGACAATCTCGTCGGACATCATTGACCGCTCGGCTCCGAAGAGAAAATCTGAATGAGCGGTGTGCACGTCCCCTCCTTTATGCCCGTATATATACCACTTAGATTATAATCCAAATACTACTCGCCAATTCCCATTGGCCTTTTATCAAAGATCAGAGGTGTCTTGGGCTCTCAAGAGTGACCCCTAGTGTCACTACATGTCGAGTGAGTGACAGATAGTGAACCTAAATATCTTATGCAGTGTTGTTTCTAAAACAAGATTAATCAAATTTTAAGGATTTTTAGATATTTTTACAGGAAAAAAATACAAAAATGATTATCAAGAATACATTTTTTGCCCTAATGTAAAAGGTCTTAGGCCTACTACAGAAATTTTGAAAAAGAAATTATGATCCAATGTGAATTTTCTTGATAAAAAAATATGATCGTGCCTGGTAACTTTTGCATGTAAAATGGCTAGAAATAGCATTTAGCTGACAATTTACACAATGTTTATTTTAACTTACTTCTCTGTCTGAATGTAAAACTTCATAAGTGTTTCACCGCTGTTCAAATGCACTTTGGATCGCATCATTTATATGAACCCATTTTTCCATCTGAAAGGACTAAACCTTAAATGAATCAAATGACAATAAAATGCAAATAAATCTCTTAAAAATACTTTTTGAATGTAACTGTATTCAAAATACCAATGATTTCAATTGTAACTGTAGTGCAATACAGTTACTTTTTATTTTGTATTTTAAAAATGTTTCCCCATTACATTATTTTGTACAATATTTTGTTACTTCCCAGCCCTGTATGTATGTATATATATATATATATATATATATATGAAAGAAATAGAAGCCTTAGTGAAGTCAAATGATGCCCAGACAGCAAACTAACAAGAAATTGTGCTTCTAACCACAGGTATAGAGTTGTATTTCCAACCAACCAAATTTCCGATGCTGGTTGCTAATGTTCGTTGGAACTATGGTTTTCAGGAAACGCCAAATCATTGAACTATGTTGGCAACGATGGAACTCATAACCATATTTGGCTAACAATGCTTTTGGGAAATGCATCCCAGCATGGCTTTTCTGATAAAGCTTGTTGCACTAGATGATCTTAAAACTATTTTTTTAAAAACCCAATGGGGAAACCAACAAACCATTTTCCCATGCCGGAGACAAGCATCAAAGCACAACATATGCGGGTCACCAGCTATGCAGTTTTTTTTCAGGAGGGAAAACTAAAATATGATGTCCTTTCTTCCTTCAACCACAAGACAGCTACAGCATTTCCTTTGCTTCCTCTGACATTTAATTTCATGACCAGTTCTGCTAGTTGGATGGTAAATGGTATTGGCATTTTTTGTATTGTTCATTCTGTCCTGCAGTCTGGTCTTTGGTCTCTTTATTTTGGACAAGGAATTTTGAAAAGAACCACAGTCCAGACTGACAGCATCAATTGCCTAAAAATAGTAGCTGTTAAACAGCGGGTGACTAAACAGGGAGAACGTAACAAGGCAGAGAGAAAAAACAACTCCAGTATGTTTTCACGGAGGGTACCTGCAAACGTATTAAATATTTAGATTAACAACACTCTGCTCTCTTTTTTCCTGTTGGCCTACCGCATCTATTCAAGCAAACTACATTTCAAAACTTCTTGGATACGTTACCTTAGTTCCATGAGGGGAATGAGACCCTGCGTATGATCACTATGGGACACCATCCGAGTGTCACATGGCCTGAAGCCCTTTTACAATCATGGCAATTTATTGGCTGATGGCACATAAGCAACACCCCGCAGAGAGCTACATCACGGGCTAAAGGCACTCATTTTCGCGCTATGGAGTCAGATTTTCTGCAAAAGGCACGAGCCTATACAGCTGCTAGAGAGCATGGCCAGCAACACAGCATCTCATTCCCCTCAGGGAACCAAGGTTACATACGTAACCGAGACATTCCCTTATGGAGAACTCGAGCTGCGTATGATTCTTATGGGAAATAATACATTCATGCCATACGAACAGTAGCAGCCAACTGTCTAAGCCCATGTGGTAAGCTTATAGCCGAGCACAAGCAAGTTAAAGTGTCTAAATAAAAAAGGAATTATGAATTTACTTCCAATAGAGCATCACTGCCTAGTGGTGGTGGGGGCAAGAGAGAAATCAGAGGGGATAGTGTGTCTCGCTCGATGCGAAAAGGTCCACTTCCGCTCTGCTAAACCTCCTTCAGATTTGTTCCATAATCTGAGGATGTAATATAAATTTTCCGGGCATCAGACCCTGTCTGGACAGGAGATCTGCCCCCAAATATGTATGGCCCATATAGATAGTACATTGTCCCATACCCACAGAAGAATGTGAAGTGCCAGCCTTAGCATGGCACGAGAGAGCACCACTCCCTGATGATTGATGTATGACACCACCGTCCTGTTGTCCGACTGGACAAGGACATGGTTGTACTGAATCTCTGGAAGGAAAAACTTTAATGCTAGCAGCACTGTGAGCATCTCCAGCCAGTTTATTTGCCAATATTGCCGCAATCCTGTCCAGACTCCATAGACTGGATGATCTTTGTGTACAGCGCCACAACCGTGGAGGAGGTCTGTCTGACATCAGAAGTTGGGTCTGTTTCCATGGCAGCAGAGTTTGGTGTGCAGGGAGAACAAGTCCTAATCTGAACATCACTAGACATTAGCATAATGACAAAACGCGAGCTGTACTTATGACATTATTGATTTCTGCATCAGCATTCTGAATTGACATTTGAGTGAAATTCAAATGTCTCAAATTCCGAATGTTATCTTTATTTGAGACCAGAATTAACGGCTGTAAAAGCTGCATTCTCTCTGAGAAGGGGGGATCTCCTCTATTGTCCCTTTTTCTAGAGAGAGTGAATTCCCAGAATCAAAAACTGGGCTTCGTGAACAGGACATCTGTCGGAACAACCCCATTGAATACTGGCGGAGCCCATCTGAATTGAATGACATAACCATACTACATCATTCGAAGTACTCAGGTCGAAATGCCCTGCAACTGCTGTCAAGCCGGTAGACGGGCAGACAAAGGAATTAATGCATGGCACTTGCCTGTAGCACAACATGAAACCACTAGATGGCATGCTTGGCTTACTTTTGACAACTGCCCAACAACCAGCAGCACAGCAGAGAGGGGCCTTTGCACCTCTATTACTGTGGCTGGTTGAATGGGATTTAATAATGTTTCTGCCTTTGTTGTATTTAGACAAATGTGGAGTGCCCTGAAATGCATTTACTGCAGGGACACTGACAGAATAAACATTTTCCATGGTTTTTGAATGGGGAAGCCTATGTTAACATTGGGGGGAATGTTTATTTGAGAGACCTGGTTCACCTAAATGACCCCAGCATTCTTTATGGGGACAATGTGTGGTGCTTACATTCACTGTGTGTTTCATGTACACTTGTGCTTGATGAACATCGAATTCTATTGGGCATGTCTCAAGACCCTTGTTTATGGAGACAGAGGCTGAATTGGGGGAAGCGTTTTTTTAACCTTTGCTCTCCAGAGCAAGCTGTGAGGGAAAACTACACCGTATAAACCATATATGGTTGTTGCAGTTCGAGGCATGTACAACAGCAAATTTATCCTGATACTAAGCCCGTCAGACTCGTGTGTAGACCTATTTTTATTGTGCATTGAGTTATATTACATGTGCCCCGAGACCCTTGGTCATGAAGGCAGAGACAAAACTCAAGCTGAAAATATTCAATGCTTGTTCATCAGCACAAATTACACAGGAAACTGATCTAAATTGCTGTATGGAAAAACAGGTTAGACACTAAATTGGTCCCAGCATACAGTATAATGGGAAACAAAGTGTAGTATCTGCTTTTGCACAATGGATAGAAAATTTAGTTGAAAATGCTCAACATGAATTATTAATATGTTTTTTGTTTTTGTTTTTTTCTCCCCTCTTCTCTGGAAAGCCCAATTTCCAATGTGCTCTAAGTCCTCGTGGTGGCGTAGTGACTCACCTCAATCCAGGAGGCAGAGGACGAATCTCAGTTGCCGCCATGTCTGAGACGTCTATCTGCGCATCTTATCACAAGGTTTGTTGAGTACCTTACCATGGAGACATAGCGTGTGTGGAGTCTTCACGCTATTCTCCGCGGCATCCATGCAGAACTCACCACTCGCCCCACCGAGAACAAGAACAACACATTATAGCGACCATGAGGAGGTTACCCCATGTGACTCTATCGAGGGAAAGTCCAAACGGAGCCGGTGGACTCAAAATGCATTCCTTAATGTGAAGCACTTGGTTGGACTACAAAACAATCATGTTGAAAAGAGCGACATCCATGCCGGCATCGAAAACTCAAGCAGAGATAGCAGTGCACGTCTCAGAATGCCTGCATAATGCCATCCATGGAACGGGCAATTTTTTGAAATACCTTGCATCTCCTAATAGAATCCCGAAAGAACAATTGCACCAATGAAGCACTCTACTTGTTGGTTCGCCATCACTCAGTTGGTGAACATTCTTTTATTCCAGCCCTCTAGTTCTGCGGCTGGGCTCACCGGTCCATGCATGATCCCCTCCACCGCAAGCAGTTAGCTTCAAACAGCGAGGGGAGAGAGAGTGAGGCCGAGGCCGTTCCTTCATTGCCTTATTCATTTGCATTCTCCCAGAACAGCACAGAAAAAGACAATAGCGACAAAGGGACCCATTTTGTTTCCTTACCATCCAACGATGGATTCTCTAATATGGTGTATTTTAATGTCGACGGCTCACGATGCACATGGCCTTTCACATGTGTTGTTCATCAGAAAATGCCTCAAGACCGTGTCCGACGACACTCACATTTCGCTCAGGGGGAGGGTGACAAAAACAAGAAGGATTCTGGTGTAAGTTCTCACTGCTATCTTCTCACACACAAAGCCGAAATCCCAAATAGCTCATGGAGCTCCAAATCTGCAGGCCATAGGATTGGAACAAGTGGGGATAATATCTTGTGGTGAGAAATTGTGAGCCTCGACGAAGCAATGTTGTTCAACGTCTTGTTATGCCCTTGTAATGTTTGGAAAAGGCTTCAGACCACATGACATTCGGATGGTGTCCAATGGCGATCATACGCAGCTCAAATTCTCTGAAAGGTAACCACAGACCTCACCTGCTGGGTAAGGTAACCATCACTGTGGTGAGCTAATAACAGTGCTTAGGCCAACTAAATATCATACAACATAATTCAAGAGCCAAACAGTCTCCTTTATGAAAAGTTCCAGATAACAATGTAATTTTTGGAATAAAAATTACAGTGGAATAGATTAATTAATCAAACATTGCTCATTAGTCCAACTGTAAGGTGTTTGCAATTGGCCCAATTCATTGTGCAGTCACAGATGTTTGTATCAGTGTTGGGAAGTAACAAAATAAAAGTAGCGACACTAATAACCACAAATTTTCAGTAGCAAGACTTTTTTGTAGCCTTTCCAGATTATAACAAGCTACTTTTTCCAACGGCTAGTGGTGTAGCAAGACAAAATGCTACAGTCCCTACAGGAAATGAATTATAATGCAAATTAATTATATCAGCAATATAATAAATCATATTTATATTATTATTATAATTATTAAAAACAATATAATTTTTACTAGCTGTAATTTAATTGTTACTAATACAAATATACATTCCTATATCAACAAATTCATTATTGATATTAAGAATTATAATTTTTACTAGTAAATATTTTAAACTGGATTTTCAAGTAGTTAGAAATGAATCATATACTGTATATCTGTAATTTTGTTTTGAACAGGAGTGAATGACAGATCATTGTAAAATGCTACTAGTGAAAATGCATTTACAAATCTTAATCATTTTTATTTATTTATTTTACTAGTTGAAATTACTGTCACAGTGTGTTTCTGTAGCGTTTCCAAGGACTCTTCTTTTGAAGTGTTTTTTGTCCTCTATCTTCTGTTTCCCCCGGACAACATTTTCCATAATGCACTGCCCTCGTCACTGCCATCTGTTCCCCATTGTTCTCACCTGTTCTCCATTCCCTCATTAGCCCTTGTATGTATAAATACCCTGTAGTTTTGTTCCCTCTTTTTGTTTGTTTCTATTTGAGTTCGCTTTTGTTTGTTTCACTTTCATCATCTTAATTAAAAGCCTGCAGTTAGATCCAGCATCTCACAGCAACTACTTGTTACTATTACACTTTTGTCAAGAATGGGTATTTCCACAAGTAATGATGTCTTTCATGAAAAGAAATAACGTGTTTACTAGTGCAAACATAATTGATATAAAAAATTCACGCATTCACAAGTAATTTCATTGCTGGTATCAAGAATTAGCATTTGACAAACTAGTGAAAAATTTATTATAGATATCTATAATTCATATCCTGCACATGATTCAATTTCAAAAGGGTTTGCGATATACTGACACTTAATTGAGATTCTTATTGTTTTTTTAATTTTTATTTTGACATTTCAATGCTGTTAAATGTGAATTATCTGCTAGTTTATTTTGCTGTATCTACTTTTTATACTGTAAGTAGATTGAATTTTAATTTTATTTGAATATGTACCTTGAGGTTCACTTATAATATTAGTAAAGTTTTTCATACAAACAACAGTCATATATTTGTAAAACATGATCATATTCCACCCAGATTCAGACCCGGTTTTGGTGCTGTTTTTCATTTGAATTGACATTAAAAGCCTACTGTTCTGATTGGCTCTCTGCTCTTGAATGACCTGCTCTTTCACTGCCCACCGCTACTGGGTGGGGCTACAGAAGTAATAAGGTAAAATATGCATTGATGTGTTGTTGTGGGGGCAGTCAAATGCAAATGTCTACCGCAGTGTGACATCACAACGTGGAGGAAGTAGAGAACAAGTCATTTTAGCAGCTTGGTTTCAACAAATGCTCCTTTTGCAGTGAGGAGGAAATTTTGAGTTCTGAAACTTACAGTATGATTTTATAGTACAATGACCTCTTACAGTGCTGCTTGAAAGTTTGTGAACCCTTTAGAATTTTCTATATTTCTGCATAAATGTGACATAAAACATCATCAGATTTTCACACAAGTCCTAAAAGTAGATAAGTAGTTAAAGAGAACCTAATTAAGAGACAAAAATATTATACTTGGTCATTTAATTATTGAGGAAAATTATCCAATACACATCTGTGAGTTGCAAAAGTATGTGAACCTCTAGGATTAGCTGTTAATTTGAAGGTGAATTAGGTGTTTGAGATGTTTTCAAACAATGGGATGACAATCAGGTGTGAATGGGTGCCCTGTTTTATTCAAAGAAAATCAAAATCAAATCACTTTATTGTCACACTACCATGTACACAAGTGCAACAGTAGGTGAAATTCTTGTGTGCAGTTCCAAGCAACATAGCAGTCATGACAGTGACGAGACATATACCAGTTACAATAAACAACATACTTACACAACACAATTTACATATCAAATGTACACATACTTATTACAACACAACAATTATGTACAATACACACAATATAGAATACACAATATCCAATACAATAAGTAAGGAGTATATGAAATATATATATATATATATGTATATGAAGTAGTATATTGAGGAGAATATGTTGACAGTCCAGTGTGAGATTATAGATTAATAAAGTGCAGTGCTAATTATTGATCCTGATAGATCAAGTGTTCAACAGTCTGACTGCTTGGGGGAAAAAGCTGTCATGTAGTCGGCTGGTGCGGGTCCTGATGCTGCGATACCGCCTGCCTGATGGTAGCAGTTAGAACAGACCATGACTCGGGTGGCTGGAGTCTCTGATGATCCTCCGAGCTTTTTTCACACACCGCCTAGTGTATATGTCCTGGAGGGAGGGAAGCTCATCTCCGATGATGTTCCTGGCAGTTCGCACCACCCTTTGCAGGGCTTTGCAGTTGTGCGCGGTGCTATTGCCGTACCAGGCGGTGATGCAGCCAGTCAGGATGCTCTCTACAGTACTGGTGTAGAACCGTGTGAGGATGTGGTGGTTCATTCCAAACTTCCTCAGCCGTCTCAGGAAGAAGAGGCGCTGGTGAGCCTTCTTCACAACGGCCTCAGTGTGGACGGACCATGTGAGTTCCTCAGTAATGTGGACACCGAGGAACTTGAAGCTGCTGACTCTCTCCACCGGTGCTCCATTGATGGTGATGGGGCTGTGTTCTCCGTCTTTCTTCCTGAAGTCCACAACAAGCTCCTTGGTTTTACTGACGTTGAGGGAGAGGTTGTGCTCTTGACACCAGCGTGTCAGAGTGTGCACCTCCTCTCTGTAGGCTGTTTCATCATTGTCAGTGATCAGACCTACCACCGTCGTATCGTCAGCAAACTTAATGATGGTATTGGAGCTATGTGTTGCCACACAGTCATGTGTGTACAGGGAATACAGGAGTGGGCTGAGAACACAGCCCTGCGGGGCTCCAGTGTTGAGGGTCAGTGATGAGGAGGTGTTGCTGCCCATTCTAACCACCTGACGTCTGCCTGACAGGAAATCCAGGATCCAGCTGCACAGTGAGCTGTTTAAGCCCAGAGCCCGGAGTTTCTCATCAAGCTTGGAGGGCACTATGGTGTTGAATGCTGAGCTGTAGTCTACAAACAGCATTCTCACATATGTGTTCCTTTTTTCCAGATGGGAGAGAGCAGTGTGTAGTGTAGATGCAATGGCATCATCAGTGGAGCGGTTGTTGCGGTAGGCAAACTGCAATGGGTCCAAAGAGGGGGGCAGAACAGAGCAGATGTAATCTCTGATTAACCTCTCAAAGCATTTGCTGATGATGGGGGTCAGAGCAACAGGACGCCAGTCATTTAAGCAAGTGATTGTGGCTTGCTTCGGTACAGGCACAATGGTTGATGTTTTGAAGCATGTGGGGACTACAGACAGGGAGAGGGACAGATTGAAAATGTCCGTAAAAACACCAGCCAGTTGATTCGCGCACGCTCTGATGACGCGGCCCGGAATGCCGTCTGGACCCGCGGCTTTGCGGATGTTCACCCGTCGGAAGGATCGGGTTACATCCACAACAGAGACGGAGAGTGAACCAACCTCTGTAGCGTCAGCTGCGAATACTCTCTCCGCGAGGGGGTTGTTATTGTCCTCAAAACGAGCATAAAATGTATTAAGTTCCTTGTATAGATGTATAAAAAGGTTACCTTATCACATTTGTGAAACATGGTGGTGGCAGTATCATGGTTGGATGGCTTGTCATCACTGATTAAACTATTTTGAATTATACCAGTGAATTCCTTTTTTTTCTCTCTTCTTTTCTCCCCAATTTGGAAAGTCCAATTCCCAAAGCGCTCTAAGTCCTCATGGTGGCGTAGTGACTCATCTCAATCCGGGTTGTGGAGGATGAATCTCAGTTGCCTCCACGTCTGAGATGTCAATTCTGCGGATCTTATCACATGGCTTATTGAGCATGTTACTATAGAGACATAGTACATATGGAGGCTTCACGCTATTCTCTGTGGCATACACGCACAACTCACCACGTTCCCCACCAAGAGTGACAACCACATTATTGCAACCACGAGGAGGTTACCCCATGTAACTCTACCCACCCTAGCAACCAGACCAATTGGTTGCTTAGGAAGCCTGACTGGAGTCACTCAACATGCCCTGGATTCGAACTTGTGACTCCAGGTGTGGTAGTCAGCGCCTTTACTTGCTGAGCTATCCAGGCCCCACTATATCAGTGAATATTAAAGGAAAATGTCAAGACATCTGTCCGTGAACAGAATCTCAAGAGAGGGTGGGTCATGCAGCAAGACAATGATGCTAAGCACACAAGTCATTCTACCAAAGAACGTTTAAAGAAGTTTGGCAATGGCCAAGTCAAGGTCAAACCTTAATCCAATAGAAAGGTTGTGGAAGGACCTGAAGCAAGCAGTTCATGTGAGAAGACCCACCAACATCCCATAGTTGAAGCTGTTCTGTATGGAGGAATGGGCTAACATTTCTCCAAGCTGCAAAACTGATCAGCAGTTACTCGAAACATTTAGTTGCAGTTATTGCTGCACAAGTGGGTGACACCAGATACTGAAATCAAGGGTTTACCTACTTTTTCCACTAACAGATATGCAATATTGGATAATTTTCCTCAATAAATAAATTACCACGTGTAATATTTGTCTCTCATTTCTTTAATTGGGTACTGTTTATCTACTTTTAGGACTTGTGTGAAAATCTGATGAGGTTTTAGGTCTGTTTTATCTGTTAAAAGATCAAGGGAAATTGGATTCCACATGACCCCTTTAAAGAGTAGCTCGACTGTAGTTTGACTACTTTATGAGTAGATTGTATCTTAGCAAACTACAGTTTCAAAGTGCTTTCCCAAAACAGATGCATATTTCAACAATTTATATCTGCTTAGAACATACAATCAGATTGTATATCCGGGCCCACCTGTTTTATAAAGACATTTGCATATGTAAGAGGTAGTTACACCAAAGCCAAAGCCAAGTTTAAGATAAATTGTTAATATTAGCTCATGGACAATGTACATGTCAATATCATCCCTGATAAACCTCTTAGGACTTTGTCTTTGCTTGTCAGGTCGTAACAACAATGATTCAGCTTGGAAAAGTGCTTAGGACTGTGAGATTTATTAAAGGGTCCTCAAAGTTAGTACAGTGAGACAATGAGCCAGCGCTGGTATGTAACCTACCAGCTGATCCACCGAAGCAAAGATTAATTACTGTAACAGGGAGAAATGACATGCTAACACTGGCATGACTGGATGATTAATGGGGTCATCAATTATTACTTAATCAAGAGTAATAAGGCCTATTGCATCATTTAGTGCCTTCCCCCACCCTGACCTTTTAGCTCTGGAGTGGGAATTGTGGCCACTTTCAGAAAGAAAAGGAGGAAACTTAAGTGTGAGTGTCCTACAGTACATGACACAGCAGTACTTATGACATGAATTCATCTTCAGCTCAGTATTTGATTAAAGCTGAAGTATAGCCTAATGTGTGCCACTAGCTTCACTATATAGAATTGGGGGGTATTTGAACCAAAATCACAAGAGACCCTATTTCAGTATTAAAAAGTGTAGTTACTGTGTATATGCGTTTATTTATATATATATATATATATATATATATATATATATATATATATATATTATTTATTTATTTTTTTACTAAATATGCTTATGCACCAGTGTGGTGTGGGAAAAAAATAAAAAACACGGCTAAACTCACTAACGAGAAAGTCCAAAGAAATCAATTTTGAAAGTGGACCCCCGCTAGAGTGAAAAAAATTAAAAGACACAAAGTTCATACTTAACTGAAAAATCAACACCAAGATAAAGATAAAATGAAATACAAAAGACATTTATTAATGTGTTTGGTGATGATTAATTTAATGATTAAGTTGATATTTTTTTTTTTTACAATTTCATTATGTATTTAAATATTCAAACATTTATTTCATGATTTATTTAAATATTATTTAATATTTATTTCATTTTGGGTAATTTGGCCCTCAATATAAAATGTCCCCCACACTGTCTTAAGATAACTTGAATGTACTGATTAGGTAATTTATTGAATAAATTAAATCACTCTAGAAAATGAAGTGTTCTTTTATCATAGCCTGTACAATATTATTTCATTCAAAATTCTGAAGGTGGCATTGCAAACACTGACTAGTAATATCATGCAACTTTTCACAAAGTACCCTACACTATATGCACCAGTACTATATGAATTTCTTTTAATTTCATTAGATTTTTATTCCAAATTTGAATTAATTCTGCATCATGTTTCTAACTCAATTCAAATGCAGGATCTGAATTATAATTTAAAAGCCATTCTCAATACTTCAGTTCTGAATGGCACATGACCCTGTTATTTAGCTATGATTTCCTTTTCAAGAAGGTATGACGATGCTTAAAATATGAGTTGGTTTTCGGTTTCTCCATGTTTCTGCTTATCCTTGGTTTTCAAGGGGATTTGTGACCTACAAAGATGGATGTGGAGGCCTGACTTATTTTGATAAACCTACAAGAGCAGCATGTGTTAAATAGACGTGGTAGGGCAAAGGCGTTTGGTAATTCAGTTATGAAACGATGATTTATGTGAACATGTAGGGTGACAGTTTAAATGTATCTCCCTATGATTTAATGCCACTTTATCGGGTGAAAACAACCCCATACTAAAGCGTTTGCTTGTTGTCTTCTTTAAATCTATCAGGCGGACTCATTGGATTCACGCAAAATGCATGTCACAGCAGCAATAACACACTCCTTGTGCAAAGAACAATACAGATGTAATGAAAATTCTGTAAGAGCTAATAAAAATATACTGATGAAAATAAATTGAGCTGATAAATAACTTTGACAAGGGCCATTAATAACAGCCTCTCTCTTGCATGGCCGCTCACAATAAGACTTGCGAACAACGAAGTTCTTGTCTGTAAATGATAGAATGCGTGTTTCCTACAGGCTATTTTGGTGTAAGGATGGCGAGGAAACCTGAAAAGCCATTTGAAGTTCATGGAAATACTCATTTAATTTAAAAGTGTCCATCAGCGCTCATCTTAAAATGTTTTCACGAGGGGCTCGATCATAGAGTCCATAATTCCTCCTTCAGAGATATGGTTTTAAGTTTACTCGCATGAAAACAGTCTATCTAGCCCAGCCTCATGTGGCAGCCCATGATGTCAGGTTCCGCAGCTTGTATCTTAGTTTGCTTTTCAGGTCTGCTGATTCCCGATCAGCTTATCTATGAATACAGCAGCAAGAGGGGCACTCAGCCGCAAAATGAGTGCTCCTAAAAATACACACCGCACCTTTGATACCATGTAGGCCATCTGATCAGTCTCAAGTATACTACACACCCAAATCTATCGCATTGAGCCAGAGGCTCAAGACTTTGACAAGAAACTAATATTTTTAGAGAGTATTAATAGAAAAGAAATCATTAAAAATAGCATGAGATCATGACCAGGTAAAGCTGTGAGCTGTTTAGTGATGAATAGCTATCATAAGTGTGCTTGTTTATAATTTTTTACATTTTCACAAGCAACTGCCAAGACAATTTGACCTGTCACGTCTTGGTGTGTAAACTGCCATTAATAAATTAAGATCTAAAGTCATTACTCCTATACATTCTATAAAAGAAGGTACATTTACATGAGAAGCAAAATTGTGTTAGATAATAAGACTAGTTGTCAGAGAATATATCTTAATTTAAGCTTATTTATCATAACCCATTGGCAAATTCTCTTGTTTTCAACTAAATGTAGTAATATATATTCTTAAAACAAGGAAAAACAATGTGCCAGTGGTTAAGAAAAATTAACACCACTAGGGAACAAAAAAGATAGAAATAAATAAACAGAGATCTTTTGTGTGTGTGTGGACAATCATCCTTTTTTATAACTTTGAGAAAAAGGGATTTGTTTAAAAAGGAATCTAAGACAAAAGAGTGCAGTGTTCTAATTTTCTTTTGTAATTTCTTTATATATATATATATATATATATATATATATATATATATATATATATATATATATATATACTTTAATGTTGTCTCGATCTCTTTGCTTCTCATGTAAATTAATCTTGTTTTAAGGATGTTTATATATTTTACCTGGAAAACAACAAAGGCTGATTATTACTGGTTTGACACACATGCATTACTGACTATTAGAGCTGGGTATTCATTCAGATTCCTGACTCGATTCAATTCAGATTCACAAGCTTTTGATTTGATTCCAGTTTAAATTCTGATTCATATGGGTATATTTCAGTTATATTTTATAATAATTTTTCTATATATAATTTTGGTCACAGTTTAACTTTTAAAAATGAACAATCCATGTATTCCATAAATAAATATGATGTCTTGGTATAGCATATATGTTTACTGCATATATTCATTGGTGCCAAAAGTTTGGAATATTGTACATATTTTGCTCTTTATGGAAAGAAATTGGTACTTTTAGTCACCAAAGTGGCATTCAGATTATCACAATGTATAATCAGAACATTAATAACTTGAAAAATTACTATTACAATTTGACAAAATGTTCAGAACTTCTTAAACTACTTCAAAGAGTTCTCAACAAAAATCCTCCATGTGCAGCAATGACATCTTTGCAGATCCTTGTTATTCTAGCTGTCAGTTTGTCCAGATACTCAGGTGACATTTCACCCCACACTTCCTGTAGCACCTGCTATAGATGTGACTGTCTTGTCAGGCACTTCTCACGCACCTTAGAGTCTAGCTGATCCCATAAAGCTCAATGGGGTTAAGATCCATAACACTCTATTTCAATTATCTGTTGTCCAATGTCTGTGTTTCTTTGCCCACTCAAAAATTTTCTTTTTGTTTTTCTGTTTCAAAAGTGGCTTTTTCTTTGCAATTCTTCCCATAAGGCCTGCTTACCCTGAGTCTTGTCTTTACTGTTGTACATGAAACTGGTGTTGAGCGGGTAGAATTCAATGAAGCTGTCAGCTGAGGACATTTGAGGTGTCTATTTCTCAAACTAGAGACTCTGATGTACTTATCCTCTTGTTTAGTTGTACATCTGGTCTTCCACATCTCTTTCTGTCCTTGTTAGAGCCAGTTGTCCTTTGAAGACTGCAGTGTACACCTTTTATGAAATCTTCAGGTTTTTTGGCCATTTCAAGAATTGTATAGCCTTTATTCCTCAAAACAATGATTGACTGATGAGTTTCTAGAGAAAGGTGTTTCTTTTTTGCCATTTTTGATTTAATATTGAACTTAAGACATGCCAGTCTATTGCATACTGTGGCAACTCAAAAACAAACACAAAGACAATGTTACACTTCATTTAACAAACCAAATAGCTTTAAACTGTGTTTGATATAATGGCAAGTGATTTTCTAGTACCAAATTAGCAATTTAGCATGATTACTCAAGGATAAGGTGTTGGAGTGATGGCTACTGGAAATGGGGCCTGTCTAGATTTGATCAAAAATGTATTTTTTCAAATAATGACAGTGCCTTCTTTACATAAGTAATGTCCTGACTATACTTTTTGATCAGTTGAATGCCACTTTGGTGAATTAAAGTACAAATTTCCTTCCGAAACAGCAAAATCTGTACATTATTCCAAACTTTTGGTCGCCAGTGTGTATATATATATATATATATATATATATATATATATATATATATATATATTAGTGATGCACTGAAATTTCGCCGAAATTTCGCCGAAGAGAAAAAAGGCCGAAAATATTAGCCGAAAATATATACCTCCTCGCCTCGCCCCGCCCCTCAGTGCTCTGATTTCACTCTGGATTGATCTAGCCCTTATCACGGCGCTACCAAACAAAGGCCGATCATGTCAGCGGTGTGGAAATTCTTCAAAGTTTCTGATAAGGACATCACATTTGCGACCTGCAGTGTTTGTTCAGCAGAACTTTCAAGATATATATATATATATATATATATATATATACACACAGAGTACAGCAAGAGATTCTACAGGAAAGTGCCCCGATCCACAGCAGTGCCACAACTAGCGCTGTTACAACACAACTTGAGACGTATCTAGCTGAACTACGCCAGAAGCGACAATCCCCTTGACTACGGTCGCATAAACAAAAACCGCTTTCCTTTGCTTGCACGGATTGTGCACGGGTATTTATCTGCCCAAGCACCAGCACAGAGAGTGAGAGTCTATTCAGTGCAGCAGCTCATGTTCTTGATGAGCTTTCTGACAGGAGAGACTGTCAGAAAGTTTAGCAACTTTTGTTCTTGAAGAGAAACCTGTCACTTGTAGTTAAATAGAAAGCGGTCCAATTTGATGTGTATAGCAATTACATTACACTTGTTCTTCACTTGAGGATACATCTGTCGTTTACAGTTGAGGTTGGATTTAGTTCAATTACTGCTGTTTTGCACTATTGTTTTGCACAATAATGTTCACTTAAAGTGTACATATGTTTACATAAACATAATAGAGCACTGATCTATATATATAATTATATATTACAGTTATATATAGATCAGTGGAATAGAGGCCCTCTGCCATTCTGTGTTCTGCCTTTTTGTTTCAATTAAAATTACTGTTGCATATTTAAATTTTTTCAAAGATGCTAGCTAAGTTCATTACTTGACTGTTGTTTTGCATATAATAGTTTTCTAAAACTTTACATTATTTGGATAATTGTTAATAAAATCAGAATTGTTAACAGAATTGAATGAAGAATAAAATGTAATAATGTTTTAATATATTGTTTGTCCAATATTGGTGTGTTACTTTCAATAAAAGTGTGATTTATTTTATTGGTTTGTAGTTTTTCAATTCAGATTCATTAAATTCATGAAATTAATGAAAAAGTATAATGTTAATACAATTAAACACAAAAAAATCTTTTTTTCTTTTCTTAAATAGGTAAAAAAAAAAAAAAGTAAATTTCGGTTTCGGTTTTCGGCCAAGTGCATCCAGGATTTTCGGTTTCGCCCAGAATTTTAATTTCGGTGCATCCCTAATATATATATATATATATATATATATATATATATATATATATATATATATATATATATATATATATATATATATATATATATATATATACACACATATAAACACAACTGATTAATTACACAAACTCAAGGCGCTTACATTTTACTGGAGTTTCCACATTGGAGAGGAAATTCTGTACAAAATGGTGGCGGACATTTCGGTTTCTATAGTGAAAGACTCTTAAGATTCAACTTTATTGTCATTGTGCAGAGTACAGGTACAGAGCCAATGAAATGCAGTTATTTTCACATATCTCAATTAAGCTGGGGTCAGAGCACAGGGTCAGCCATGAAACAGTGCTACTGGAGCAGATAGGGTCAAGGGCCTTGCTCAAGGGCCCAACAAAACCCCCGCTTGGACAGCTATTTTTCCACTGAGATAATAGGATGTCTTTGGATATCTTCAGAAAGCTGACTAACACATTACAGCATCTCTGCTTGGGTGTGGCAACAGGTGATGTTATCTCTCTCTCTCTCTTCTTTCTCTCTCTCTCTCTCTCTCTCGCTCTCACACACACATAAAGTGAAATTTTGTAATTTCTATCGAAGGTTTGGATGCATCATTTATTTTGAACCAGCAACGGCAGATTCTGATCTGTAGCATAGGAAAGTAGTTCCAGGCACAAATGTGTTTATTATGACCGTACTTAGGAAAAACAAATGTATTAACATTTACTTGTTCATTGAACTGTTGTATATAAGCAATATCACACTCGCAATCATGCTATATGGCCCTAAATCAGGACAGCTGTGATTATCTACGGCCAAATCACACTCTTGCTCATGTTGCTTTATACAATATTATCACAGTATATTATATTATTAGTATATTGTATTAATAGTATATATTACCTTGTTACAGGTTTATAGGTCACATGCATAATTTGTACTATTTACAAGTACTTTTTACAAATAGCATCAGTTCTATTAAAGTGTTTTGGTTGAGTGCATATGAAAGTTTAGTCAAATGGTTTCTTTACGGCATCTGTGCTGTGTAAAATTAGACCAAACTTCTATGCTCAAAAACAGTGAAAGTGAACTATATTACTCAACCACTGGTGAGTGAAATCCAGTGGTGGAATGTAACGAAGGACAAATACTTCGTTACTTTACTTAAGTAAATTTTTCACGTATCTGTACTTTACTTAAGTAGAATCAATAGTGCATACTTTTGACTTTTAATTCGTTACATTTTACAGCAATTATTATACTTTCTACTCCACTACATTTCTACAGCGTTCCGTAAAATTTTCGTTACATTTTCTGATCAGTTTTTCCCCTGCCAAAACGTCTTCCTGACCGTCTGTCCGTCGCACGTGACGTTTGTCTCGCCAAGTTTGGTTGCCATAGATATGGGTTGCTATAGTACCAATGATTCTAGAACGCTAATCTTTGACCCAATCGGAGCCCTATAACTAAGGCTCTGGACCCAATCAGATCCTTCGATCCAAAGATTCTAGGCCCCTTTCGCTTTTCCAACGGCCGCATAGTCTGGTGTGGTCAGTCAGGGGTCACTGTGGGTGTGGTGCTTGCCCTTATCCGATGGAGTCTGAGCCCGAATCAATTAGCCACCCATGGCCGTATTTACAAGAATTATTCGAAATTACTGGATCAAAAAACGACTCGTGGAGGTTCCTATGTAAACTATGCCTGCCCCGAAAAAATGAGCTGCTGGCCTTCAAGAACTCTCCTTCAAATCTGAAGAAACATGTTGAGGTAAGCAATCTTGTTGCTGAGCAGAATTAATGTCATTTTCATTAAAAATGTTTGCCCATAAATCGCCACATTGACTTGATTGTGTAAGAATGTATTTTTTTTATACAAAAAATTAAATAATACATTAATGATTAACGTTAGCTAGTACTATGATAGTTAATGTCCCCGCTGCTTTTGCATGTTCATGTTGTTGTACGTTACTGCTATTAATTTTGGTTAGTAACGTGGTATTTATGCTGCAATCTTGCGAAATGCATCTTGACATATAGCAATCATAGCGAAAAGAACACTGTTATGGCTATTATAAATCCATCGTAGACCTAAATGCCGGAAAGATAAAGCTAACGTTAGTAGATTAGTGGATAGCTAATGTTAATATTTTGCGGGAAACGGAGGGAGAGAGAGGGGGCACAGATGCGTTGCGGCTTTGAACTGGCTTTTTAATTAAATAAGAGCTATATTTTTTTTGGGGGGCTTTAGTCATGATTATATGGATGGTTATGGTATTTAGTAGATGCTTTTGTCCAAAGCGACATACAATAGTCATCAGTGTTTGTGTTTCCTACACATAGACTAATTTGTGGCGGTGCGCCACAGAATCGATAACACTGGCCGCCACAAATTGAAGTCTGAAGTTGTGTGAAAATTTAAATAGATGTACTATAAGCAGAGAATACATGTTTCTGTCAAATTAAAACTGATGCACTGAATCAAAAATGTTTACAGTCTTAAACATATGGTAATTAACAATTTTATTGAAATGGTTAATGTACTGCAATTAACATGTAATATTTGTGTTACAGTTAAATAAATATTAAAGATGTATACCCAGTCTTCCTTGTTGGTTTTAATGGTATTTTAATGCTAATTAAGATAATGGTGTTTAACTCTGCAGATAACCTTGATAGATAACCAGAATTGTAAGTCAGAATGTAAACTGGGCCACAGATGGTAAGCACAATTACAATGCCACAGCCCATACTGTTCTTTTTTAATTATTAGAATATAGACGTTAAGAGAATAAATTGTTATGCAAGTACTTTTACTTTTAATACTTCAAGTACATTTAAAATCGGGTACTTTTTACTTTTTACTTAAGTAGGGTTGTCATTGTGGTACTTTTACTTTTACTAAAGTAAATTTGTCACTGGTTATTTGTACTTTTACTTAAGTACTGAGATTCAGTACTTCCTCCACCACTGGTGAAATCTGAACATTTACCAGCCAGTGGCTAATCACAGACATTAATAGCCACATAGTGCAAATTTTGGGTGCACATGCAAGTGTTTTACTTTTATTGTAGAGGGTGACACAGAGTAAAATATCGAACATTGGATTCAAAAATTAATATCAAGATCGTTCAAATCAAGATTGTGATTCAACAGAAAATAAATATTTTTTACCCAGACCTACAGACTATACTGAATGATGTATGCAGTGTAAAACCCCTAACCTACACACACACACACACACACACACACACACCATCTCCATTTTTTACTCTTCCAGCCATGATCTCTTTTTTCCCCTCAAGGTGACTGCAATCGGGCCGGATCTGGCCAAAGCACAAGGAAGATTAAGTGCCGCTGCAGTAAGTCACCTCGCCCACCCTTCCAGCACCTCGTCATTGACTCCCACCATATGACTTCCTCCACTAAATGCCACTTAAGCTATTACATCTCCAGTGCCCAGGGCTGCTGGTGACCTCAGAGGGTGAGGAAAGTGAAAGGGCGATTGGATGAGAAGCCAGCACATCAGCGCCCGTCCCTGTGATGGAGTTTACACCTCCAGTCTGACAGCACTAAGACTTGAGAGAATGGGCTTGGGGTACATTGAGGGGAAGCAGCTTTCAGCATTGTCTAGTTCTGCTGGCTCGGTAGAGGTGTTTAAACGTGTATTCGCTGTGACAGCATTTGCTGCTGTGACTTCATGGCGTGTCGATGCAATCCATGGGGTGTTCTGTTACCTTTGCAGCTAGCGATTTTTGGAGAGGTGAAGGTGTATTAAAGCAAGCATTGTGCTCAGTTAATTACGTTATTGTGTCATCTACATTTGTTTTTTCTTAAATGCTGTAAAGGAGGCTAGCTGAAATGTTATGCCTGTATTCTGTCGATTTGAAATTCTATTTATTGATTGGTTGGTCTATAACTCTATATATATTCTAGATATTTATTATATATATATTTGTAAAGAGACAATTCATATGATTTGTTCCAATTTTGTAATTTCATTTGAATGAAAATTTCTAACATGAGTCTATGTTTAAAACAATGATAGCGTGAACAAATGTCATTGTGAATAGAAAGTGTTCCTTTCAACATATGGAAATAAAATCTAAAAGTGAGTAATAAGTCACTCTCTTCTCTCAGATGAGTGTGGTCTTTGAAATTTGTAACAATCACAGCATCATACTAATGCATTGCTCTCGTAACTGTGTTACATGTTGCGCTCATATGTTCATGATATTTATATTGAAAATATTGAAAGAGTTTCACAGTGGATTGGTAACTGGCTGAAAGTTTGTGCAATGGCAAGAACTCAGCAAAGGAATGAAAAACCTGGAGTGGAGTTGAAGTGTAGCATTTGCAGAACACTCAGAATGCTCTAACATACTCCAGACATCACAAAACCAGCAAAAGTGGTTTATTGCATTGATACTGGTAAATTGAAATCAGCTGCACAACTGTAAATACTCACATGTTCCATGAGCTCTTTTATCATGCCATTCCACTGGCCTTTGTCATCCTGAAAACCATATTTCCCATCCGGCACTAGATGGATCTCGTATGAAAATCCAAGAATGCTGGCCAACTCTTTAAGCAGGTCGATACAGAAGCCTTCAAAGCGGTCATTGCCGACGAGTGCCTTGTCAGACTTCTTAAGCATGACATATGGCTCCTCCTGTACAAATACAAAATGTCAAATAAGAAGTTCAGTGTGAAGGATTTTTATGAACTTTTAAAAATGCTGTCATGCATTTCAAGTAATTTATCTACATTTTATTTCATAATTAGCTTTGTTACTTTAAGAAACATTAATGATATGCATGAATAAAGCAGCCCAATAAAGTTATCAACCTTACAAGTCCAACCAGTCCCCTAATGTTCTTTTATACCATCCCACTTTGCTTTCTGAAAACCAACAGATTCAGCCAACACTGTCAGACAAACACACGTTGTCACTGGGATAGTCTCTGAAAAACCTTGCCGCTGTGTCCTACAGGTCATTATTTTGTCCTGCCTCCTGCATTCCCTCTCCATTAAGAATGCAGTCCTGAGCACATGAAAGAGCCCCAAGATTTTTCTGGAATTGGCTTGTGCAGTAGATGCATTGGCAGTAGGTACTAAGATGTTTGCCAGGAAGCCGGAGAAAAAGAGAGAAAGCGAGAGAGAGAGAGAGAGAGAGAGCACATCTACAGCCCTGGTTACATTAGTCTGGAGGTCCTCTCAAATACGTAGGCATATTCCTGCTGTGCTAAGCCCCAGTGATAAGCCCATACTACCTAAGGACTCTGTCAGTAAAGACATGATTGGAGATGTGCTGCATATAGAACAACTTCAATGAACCATGCATCCACGTATATACATCCCAAAAATCTTTCTCTGATGTAAGGATTGAAGGGAAGGGAGATTCTGCCCTCATTCAAAACTAAAGGCTTTACTTATACTGAATTACAGTTCAGACGCCAGCGCTGAGAGCATAGCCTTTGGAAGCATGGAAGCAGCAGCCCTTGCCCTTTGTTTTTACTTATCAAAAATGAGACATGAAAATATTCTGGATGCTCAGTATGCCCAGTAACCTACTTAAGCCACAAGTTTCATTCTTTGCGAATGGATTCTGTGTAATATTGCAGGGTTATCAAGGAGAAATTGAATTGATCATTTTATCATTGAAGAATCAGTGAGTACCTCTTCTAGCCCCTCTGTCTCAGTTCAGATACCAGAAATCATTCTCAGATTTTATAACCATTTCCAAAGACTTAATTATATTTTGTTATTCAAAAGCAACCCAAAAAGTGATGAGATCCTTGAGTGATTCAGGAAGGTACAAATCAATCAATTTATTTCCACAATGAACAAAACCAAAGGTTACTGGACGAATGTCATTAAAAATAATTTTAGACATTCTTTCAAAGGTGATTATATAAATTGTCTTGGACATTGTCTAGCATAGTATAGCATTGGCCAAATGATTTTATGGATGCAGATAAAGATGTTTTGATTATGTCAACATCAGTACACCAGCATCAGCAGTCATGTACATTAGTTATTTCAGTATTGCAGTATTTATTGCGTGCAGTGCTTCTGATCAACCACCTTAACAAGGTGACCCTCACCATCCACGTGTATCATCAAACACACTGTGACACACTTCCAGCCCTGACAGCATTTTACACTTTAGCCTGAAAATGACATGCTGCAAGCCAGAGAGAAGATGCAAAGCACTCTGGTACCAGAGAACAGAACTCACACATCAACTATTAACATTCATCCTTGAACTGAATTTGGAAATCAGTTTCAATGCAGTTTTCTGACCAGTCCAGAATCTTTAACAATAGCAGATGCTTTAACATGCTTCTATATGCATTATTTTCTCTTTAGAAAGTTGCTGTGGATTCACTGCTGACATAATGTAGATATGAATTTAAAAGACATACCTGTATTAATTAGGGGTGTGACGAATCGCTCTGATAAGAATTCAATTCGATTACGATTCTCTACCTAACGATTATGATGCATCGTGATGCATAGTGAAATCTGAAACCAGTAATTACAGATGAAATGGCATGTCGAGGCAGATACGATCCAGGGTTTAATTGAGCAGGGTCATAGAATGCAAAACTGTCTATAAGTAGCATGCAAAGTTAGTAACATGGGATGTGGTAACCGCGAGTTCACTATGAATTTTTGAGATAGGGAAAGAGATGCCAGGTGGCTAAATGGAGACGTCTCCTCGAGTCAAGACTGTTCAAGAGAATTCAATCGCATTTCCATGCAGGACTGTTTGCGGCACACACTGTAAAAGATAAAAATGTTTTATCTTTTCGCAGCTGCAGCATGTCATTGAACAATCACAGGTGACTGTAATCAACTGGTTAGTTCCCTTCAGAACAATCTGAAATTGATCCAGATTCTGTAGCATTCACTATAAAAAGAATGAATTAAGGAGTGAGTGTTTTCGTTCACAGCCAATGTCTGCCCACCATTCACATTTATTTAAGTCAAGTTCTATTCTTGGTTAAACTGTTTTATGGAGAAATTACACATTATATGGAGATACAAAAGCATAACGATTTATAATAATAGTAATTATTATTAACAATATTAAAATAAATATAAAAGATTTACTATGCAGTAGTAATATATTTTGTGTCATAATTTCTTCCATTTCACACCTCCATTTAACCCAAACTTTTATTTTGATGGATCAGTTTCTGTGGCTGTTTGATGGAAGTTTCACACTTCTGGATAAGCAGTTCAATCCGTGGTCGTTTGATTGTTACACTGTAAAAGGCTCTAATTTCATGAAATAAATAGTCTGGAATGTGCTGCACGCTTCGCATTATATGAGCATTTCACTTTCTGTAATTTAATTCACAGATTACAGAAGTCATAATGTGATGTATTTAGCAGGTTAACGACTTCACACATCTTTTTAAAGCGTGCAAAACAAGAGAACTGGATATTTCTTAAATGAAATCGCAGGCTGCTCTGGTTTAATAATCAGACTAGGACACATATACAACACGTTTACAAGATACTGTTTAAATTTAGCTAAAAAGGTATAAACTAGCCTATAATACATACAGATATGTTGTGGAGTATTACTTTTTTCTCGTTAAATAGTATTTTATATTTTAAAAGCGATGCTTTCCCCTCAAATCAGTAAACAGCAAGTTTCCACCATGACAATACACAACATGCTACAGAATGTGTTCAATGATCTGCTTCTTTACTTCCACTTTATCAGTGGAAATGCTCAATAGATTTTTTATTTTGTATATATTTTTTGTAGTAAATATTTTAATGTGTGTCTACAGAAACTCACTTTAAAAAAAATAAACCTGGTAAGAAATGTAGAGAACAACATGTGACAATTAGCACTGATCATCGCTATGTCACATATTCCTTGTTTGTGCCTAGACTATTATGTTGAAATTATTGTTGCTTAGTTCCCCATTCCTGTTTCCTGTGTTAATTTTGTAGTCCTTTGTAGTTTCATTTTATGATTGGTTTACCCTGATGGTTTTCCCTTCTGTAATTAAGCCCTTGTTTTCCCTGGTTTCTTTGTCAGTCTTTACATGTCTTCTGTGATGTTCTGTGCCTTGTTCCCTGTGTTTGTTTCTTTATATTCTGAGTTACTTTTTTACCTTACTGTTTGATTAAAAGCTAAATTTAGATCTTTAATCCTCTCCTGCCTCTTTACACCCTATAAATGAAATCTAAAATTAAATTAAGAAAGCTAAATTAATACAAATGTAAATTTGCAAGTGCTTATAAGCAATAACGATTTGATTGGATGCACATTTAGTGTGAATGGCCCCTAACTCACCTGTTTGTGCATGTTTGAGAAAGAGACCTTTTTTATTATTAATTACGACCCAAAATCAAATATTTTTATTTTTTTCCCCTTTCTCTCTCAATTTGTCATGCCCAATTCCCAATGCGCTTTTAAGTCCTCGTGGTCGCATAGTGATTCGCCTCAATCCAGGTGGCGGAGGACCAGACCTCCGCACCTGAGACCGTCAACCCACACATCTTATCACGTGGCTTGTTGAGCATGTTCCCACAGAGGCATAGCGCATGTGGAGGCATGTGTGTCAGACCCGAGTCGGGTTGCAGACCTCAAAATGGAACTGAGAGCAAAGTTTTGCACAAGTTGTCCAATTATCTTGATCAAAAGGATTGTTGTTCATTTTCTAACAGTTGATCCCATCTGTTATAAGCCCCCAATCTGTAAAATTCCCAAAGGTTCATGCAAAAGTACCTTCTCTCTTGTTTGCATGAAAATCCATGAAGGGAAGGAAACAGTTGTCAACAGTAGCCAGTGCAGTGAAGGATGACATAGTAGAAAATTAATTAATAATGGCAGGAAAGTACTAATTAGTGTCTTAATCATTTTAAAGAGTGCCAGATTGCAGCTCAAAAGTTTCAGGGTTCTTGTTTGTGAGCTGATGCAATAATATGAAACCTTACTTAATCTTACCAGGTACCACAACATTAAATTTGGTGAGAAGGTAAAGGCTTAGTATTTTTCTGTACTTATTTGGTAGAGGAATTGTCTGATTTCTAAATGAATAATTCGGGTGTCAGTGAACCTCTAGGATATTAGAATACCATAAATCATGATTCGTACTGTATAAGTGCTGGGTTAGAATTCATTATAGAGTTACTCACTTCACATTCAATACACATTTTACATTTATGCATTTGGCAGACGCTTTTATCCAAAGCGACTTACAGTGCACTTATTACAGGGACAGTTCCCCCAGAGCAATCTGGATTTAAGTGCCTTGCTCAAGGACACAATGGTGGTGGCTGTGGGGATCGAACCAGCAACCTTCTGTTCACAAGTTATGTGCTTTTAGCCCACTACGCCACCAATCCTCTAATATACAAGTTTAAAGGGATTTCCATCGTAATTTTTTCCACCTCATGTCTTCAAACCCATATGTTCAAGACAAAAAAATTACCAGGACATTATTCAGACGTGTTTACAAAGACATAAGGGTAAGTAAATATTTGGGTGAGCTATCCCTTTAATACTAAACGAGAAAAAAACAACAGTTTCTTAAGTGTTCACCTCCTTAAGCTGACAAAGTGCAAGTCCACTGGTTGGTGCTGGAAAAGCTTTGATTATATCCTATCAAGACCTTAACTCATAATTATAGCCTTGCAGCCCAATCCACATTTAATGGCAGTGTTTATCCCTGTTGAGAACTCATATGCTGGTCCAAAATAAGTCCAAAGAGGCTGTTGTCGACACAACAAAATCCAAAAACATTTCTGCGACATGCATAAATGCAGCCCTGGGGGCATCTGTGAGAATATAGTGTTGAATGGGACAAACATTTATTTTAAGACATATGATTTATGCTATTACTTGGCAAATAACATTGGTTAAAGTAAGATTCACACAGCATGCATCACCCTAACAATAATAATCTAAGGCCATGTGTCCATAGTAAATCTCTAAAAATGGAAGAGATTCTAATAGAAGACAAATGTCTGGTTCTGTAAGTAAAAATCCCATTCATTTTCTGAACAGGCAAACAAATTTTTTACAATAACTTATAAACCTTTAAAGACAGATATACTGTGAGCTCTGAGATTGTTAATCAATGGTGTATGCTTATTCTGAAGCCATCAATCAGCATTATCACAACTTATTATTTAAGAAAATCTTGCTTATTAGCAGAATTTCTGGATCAAGAACTACACATGATCCAGAAGAGAAAGATCCACCGATCAGAGAATTGACACAAACGTCACCAAATGAGCTCTGCAGCGACTGGCCATTCCCTTAACACAATATGAATGATGCCATCGAGTCGCTTTCCCTTCACTCTCAAACTACTCTGTTATGAGTTGCCTTTAGCCTCCTTGTTAGCGAGTCTGCCTCCCATATCGGAGACACCGGTTCTAATCCCATTCGGAGAGGGTCGAGCATGGACGGTTATATATACAGTATACATTAATAAATTTGTTAAAAACTTAAAACATATTGTTTCTAAACTTATAATCAACAACTTTAAATAAATACATTTATATTTGAAATCCTTTTTAATTTGATTGCAACAATGCTTCATAGGATTGTAGTTCATTCCCTCATTAAAGACATTAAGTACATAGTCTTTTACATACTTTTGTCTTTTTGTCTGATTTCCAAAACAATTTTGCTTCAAATATATTTTGTGATTCACCTCGGAGATGGTTGGTTTGTTTCATGGCTTAGAACTCTTATATAAAGGATTTGAATTAAATCCCTATGGAGAAAAAATGGGGAAAAAATAAATAAATACTAAAACAGTGGGCTGGCACTGTTGCTCTCCATTGGAATGGGTCAATGCGAATATCCAATAATTTAGTTGATTTAATTATTTAACATGTTAACCTGCACTCAACCATTTGAACACAAACCCAATAAATAGCATACCCAAACAAAAATTTTGCAGTTCATGAACCCTATGCAAAGGTAACTGTACAAGTCCAAGCATTTTTTATTATTATTATTATTATTTATGATTTTCAAAAACACAGTTGAGTGCTGGTACTAAGGCTGGGCAATATATCAAATATTCATCATGTGCTCTTACTGGTGAGTAAAATAAATTGAGAATATTGTTATGATTTGATATTATGCTTTTATATAGCCATTAAGCTTTCCAAAGACTATTTAATTTGAGTAATTACATGATTCCTTCTTAAGAACATTTAAAAAGAGATGTCCAAGATCCGTTTAGTTGATGGTTCCTTTAATTGAAATAGCTTGAAAGGGTGTTTTTGTCCAGAGCAAATATTCATTATAAATATCAAGATATATTTGAAATATTTTCAAAAGGCTGAACAATATCTAGATATTTGTAATCCTAGCTGGTCCTATCTTTCATTTTGTGTTACTCTTCTGCTTTTGACTGAAGTCAATACAAACCAAGGGAGATGGTTGTGGCTCAAACTTCAAACAGGGAAAGACATCTTGTGTTGTTGCTTCAGCCAGGTCAATTTATTTCAAGGACTGAAAAACACTGAGAAGGACTGCACTACTTGGCATTTCTGTGAGAGCAAATAAGTATCTAGAGCATGTTTCATTACTTGAAAAGCAGCTTGTATGCTGACCTGAAAGAAGGAACACTAGAAAGGAGAAAAGAAAGTGAAATCTGGACTAAGACAAAATAGAGAATTTTAAAGAGAGAAAGACAGAAGGGTGAATTTGTGCGAAAAGAATGCTGTGCCATATTTAAATAAATTGTCATTCTTTTAGTGCAAACGCCATCCTTATTTACTTAAATTGGGCTTATTACAGGTTGCACAATATTAAAAAAAGTCAGCACTATTTGTCTGGCACACTTAAAGTTCACCCATTGGCACCCATTCACTTGGATTGTATGGACCTACAGAGCTGAAATATTCTTCCAAAAATCTTCATTTGTGTTTTGCAGAAGAAAGAAAATCATACACATCTGGGATGGCATGAGGGTGAGCAAATGATGAATTTCTCATTTTTGGGTGAACTAACCCTTTCACAGAAAGCAGACGGGAAGCTGAATTTTATGTCAAAGAGGGTTTATGTACATTTTCTATTGATCATGGTAGCAAAATAGATTAACAATGGACAAGAGTGTTATAGCTTTGCATATATAAAGACCTGCAGTGTGGTTTAGTACATTTACAGCATTTTAAAGAACAGATTCAAGTGCCTGGATCACAGTGGTGGAGCTTGACAATCACAGTTAAGTATACTAGATTGCAGACGTCTGCTGGATCCTCCACAACCTAGCAGTCAGAAGCAACAAGATCTGGAATTGCGGTGTGCAGATTATGTACAGCATTACATTTTTGGAAGTGTTTGCGCAGTTACCTGATTTTTCAAATTCATGGTGAATCAGATGCAGACAGCACATGCAAATAAATGGGGCTATCAGCAGACTTAATTCAATCTTAGTGAAGTCCCCTAGAAAGAGTACTGTCCTTTGCAATGACCTTACCAGGATGGTTGTGATGACCAGAGAGCGGTTTGAAAGCGAGTCTGTGATGTTTATGCCATTCTGCCTGGGGACCTCTGTGATGTTGAGCCCTCCAGATGCACTCCACTTCCCCACCTAGAAAAGATTAAATGAATGTAGTCAGAAGTTGTTTCCCATACCTATTTGACCCATCCCTTTCGCAGTCGCCCATCTGACTGCATTAGCAGCCCTGTGCTCAGCTCATCCAGAAGCATTAGTTGATTGGTTCCTCTGTCTTTATGCCAATATTTCGGTGATTAGCTAGGCCCTTGCAAACACTCTGAATACTTTAACATCGAACGAAGGGCAATTTCACCGAAGGAGATTGCTCCTCAATTCAATTTCGGAAAAGAAAATGTTGAACAAAGGAAAAAGATGAACTTACCATGTCATGAATTCCAAACCAATAACACTGTTTTTGTAACATTATTAAAGGGATGGATCAACTTTGTTGAACTAAATTACTTTTAGGACGATTGTTGAAATAAATGACTGTAATTTCAACGTGTTGTCAATCTTGTTTTGTGCCTTGCAATGCATCGTCATTCGAAAGATATTTGCTTTTATAACATCCGCCTATTTGCAACAGTCACAATTGGGACAATTTTGTTGCTAACCAAACAAAGCATACAATAACATTTGTGAAAAGAGTTTAGGCTTAGAATTACCCTGCAAGCCAATTTGTTTAATTCTTCAGTGGGACCAATTGAGTTGATTGTCAATCATTAAATCTGTTTCAGCCCTGAGTATTCTATCTTCCTCCAGGGATGTTGGCAATGAAAAACACTTACAATTAATTAAGGTACACACAAACGTTTACTTGGATATCTAAATGGGGTCAATCTATACCATAGAATTTGACTGTTTTTAAATAAAGCTAATTATAATGATCACAGACCAGGGGCACAGATTAATGGGGGCTCGGGGGAAAAATGCCACCGAAATTGACAAAACTGCCCTCAGAATTAAAAATGAGGGGGCAAAAATGCCCCATAATGAATTCTGTTTGTATCATATGATATGCTTAATTCTAGGCCTAGTTTAAAAATGCAATCATATAAGTTCATTTTGGACACTGCTACAGTTTAACCCTAACACAAACTTAACCCTATGCTACAAAAAACTCCAAAACACTTTTAGCCTTTTTACAATTAATTTAAGACCCATGAAATCAAATTGTGACTGGTAGTTTATGTGTGTTTGCTTAGGCCACATGTACATTGACAATTATAACTTTTAGCAGGTATACACATTTAAAATATACAATCTTTCTCTTCTAGGAAACAGACCAAAAATACTGATAACTCATCTAGCACTGCAGGTTTTTTTCCAATCAACCAATCAATGCTCTCTAGAATGAGAAACTTTTTTGCATTTTACATTGGAATAAGGAGTCTCATGAATACAGAATTTGCTTTACATCTGCACGAGGAAGAGGACAAAAAAGTCTTCTGCTGGCACTGTGAATAACTGTATAATCGCTTTCACTGAACTGAGTTAACTGCAGTCAGTTTGCAAGAATGGAACATTGCCCTGTATAATGTATAATATGCATCTTCCTGAATTTGCAACTAACTAGCAAGTAGCAAACCATGATTCAACCAAATTCGTTATTATACCTAAATATTTGCAAGTGATCTTTACATGGCTCATTGTGTGCATCGCGGCAGTTTTCTTGTGAAATTAACACTTGAGGCGCTACAACAACGACTTGTATTCTCTTTTACACAAATCTCAAACAAAAGAAAATATTATCAGTTCATAAACAATCACTTTTCGCTCTGTTCCTCACACAACGCTATCTTATGACATCTTAACACATTTACCATAGCACAGATTTACCACAGATAAGTCAATATATTTTAGTATTTGCATTAGATAACCAACTACATTTACAAGCTTGTTCAGGTGTGATCACATTGCACGGTAGCTGGAGCGTTGCACTTGCAATGCAAAAGGACCGGGGAACAAGTCCTATGGAGCATGTGAGTTGACATGTGAACTGAAAGTGACATAGAATCACCACAAATCTTACTTCTTTATGACACTATCGGTTAGGATCAGGTTTAAGGTTTAGGGCAGGCAAACACGATAAAGCACTAACCTTAAACTCTGCTTGGAAGAACATTTCACCACGAAACTATTGCAATATGTATCAGGAACCACCTAATATTATTTTGCAAAACTGTAACCACAGATAAGCAATTTTCATGAGATCAGGCTGGAAATATGGCAAAACATGAAGCAAAACTGCAGTCTTCAATTGATTTCATGCGGTCTTAAAGAGTATTTGCTTTATTTATTCATTGATTTTTCCAATTGAGAAATACCCGGCATGTCCCCAAAGGGAGGGTTGTCATATTTAAACAATCTAAAGCTAAGTACTTACACACACAGAGCAAAGGCTATAACACGAGACGGAATAGTTGCACTGTGAATAATCCCGCTAATATCAGCACAAAGCAAATCTGAGTGAATTAGGCTAGTTTTGCGCAAACAATCCCCTCCAGCAAGAAAAAAAATGAAATCCTGTATATTGCATGGTCAATCCTCAACAAATCATTACCACAAATAGCCTCATGGCTGTCAGCATCTATCTCTGTCTGGGTCGTGCGGCGCTGCCCTCTCCTACCCAGCACAACTGCTCTCATATTCATGAAGCCACAAAAACTGTGGCACTCAGAGTTACACAGGTGCAAGCAACACCCAACGACACTGCTCACCTGATGCAAAGTCTACCACTTGCTTTTGATTTGACACACACGGTTGTTACAGATTGTGTGGAGGTGTACAAATTCAGGAAGATGCATGTTTTACATTTATACAGGGCAATGTTCCATTCTTGCAAATTGACTGCAATTAACACAATTCAGTGAAAGTGATTACACAGTTATTCACAGTACCAGCAGAATACTTATTGGCCTCCTCCTGATGCAGATGTAAAGCGAATTCTTTATTCTTGAAACTTCTTATTCCGATGTAAAATGCAGCTTAATTTTCATGAATGTTCAATAGCTGATGTCTATTTGGAGAAATATGGGTTTGTATTTGAATGAATCAATGTGTCTCTATGCTACTAAATTTGTGGGGAAATCTTTGTATAATGATTTGGTACAGATGTCCGTGAAGATGTTTGGTATGCTTATGGCTCCTCTAATAGTAATTGGACAAAAATTGGTTGCCAAAATGTTATTTTGTGTCTACAATGTGACATTTCATCTAATAAAAAAAAAAACTTACATTACATTAAAAAAATAAATATTTATAAATATTTTTGTCTTTTTTTCCAGTAAAAAGATTGAAACCTGTTAAATAGCTGTTTTAAGAAATTATTTTACAATGTACACACCTTGTAAAAATGATTTTACAAGGTGTGTAAATATAGAGTGCAGTGATATTTACACACCTCATTACTGCAAAAAAGTATGCTATATGTTACTTTAGCTGGTCATTAACGAACACTTGTAATTAACAGTACTTTGCACCCTAATCCAATTTGCTTTATGATCCACTAACATATGCTTATGTTTAAACACCTCATTTGCTTGCTTGTTAGGAGGTAAATTAAACTTAAGACATAGATTGCACTTTATTTGCACAGCAATGGTGACTAAATGAGACAAGGTACAAGAGAGTTTAGCAAGCTAAACTGTTGGTTAAGGAAGGATATTCAAAGGTACAAACAAATCTATAAAATTAAGCTTTTAATCTTTTTTTGTCCTTTGGCGCATGGAAATACTGTCTGGCATTATCAGAGATGCAGAACATCTGATATTGAAGTGCTTTTTTAATACCCAATATTCTGTAGTTTATGTGCCATGAACCATGATTGCTATTGCTATGACTTTCTATTGCTAATCAGAGGCATGTGATATTATAAGGAGGAACATTCCGATTCCAAAGAATTTGATTGTGCAAAAAAACAGGCTAGGGGTGTCTAGGCAAAAACCTAGAGCACCACCACCAGTTCAAAGATCACTTTTTTTATGATAATAACTTTTGAACCATTTGATCTACAGATCAAATCTACAGATTGATCTACAGATCAAATTATTTTTGTTTCTGATTACTCTCCTCATGTTGTTTGAATTCTACCACTTGCATTAAAACCCCACCTATTACAGTGGCCACTTTATTGTTTTGTGGAATTTATCATTTTATTGTCACTCTAAACTTTGTGCAGTTTTCACCTAAATGTATAGATGACCAAGCTGTGTAGACATGACTGATTGTTTACTTTGATTTTGATGACTGAATTTGGATTTTCACCTTGGTTAATAAATAAAACCAAAGCGATTGGTGTAAGACTGTGTCTTTTGGCAATGCTTTGGTTTTTCAAAATTAAACTTGGTATGCTTCATTAGGACCATGATCTGAGAGTGCCTGCCAAGTTTGGTGACCATGCCACCTACGGGTCATGAAATTTCATAAATAGCTACTTTTGCTTTTAATATTTGAAAAAGTAATTGTCTTTATGTTCGTTGATTTAAGCTGATTCCAATGATACCCCACTTTTCCTTTTCTGCAATATTACTTTTGTGATATTTTGAGTGAAATAGGAAAAAAAATGTAAAAATTATGATCTTTGGAGCAGGACACATTTAAGTGACTGAACAGATGTTTGATTTTCACTACAGATATATGCCTTGTTAAATCCATTAAATCTATTCTATTTTAGCAGGCTAATTAGTTAGCATACTACCCACATGCTATTATAGCTTAGGATGATATTCGGTCAGCATTATATCTTTTAAGCCCAATCGGTTATCATAATAACTGTAGGCTACAATAGTATAGCATGCTAACCAATGTGTTTGTGTTACTCGAAATCTGGCATGACTCTTTGTCATCATGGACCCAAGTCAACTGAGTGGTGCAGTGTGTAAGTCTCTAGACTACAACCTCAAAGGTTGGACTTTCGAATCCACTAAGGATGGTTTCAAAAATGGTATTTCTTTTGACCTATCACATTGTGCCTTATGATAAGTAGGTTGCAAAATATTGCATAATTCCTGCTTGAATTCAGAATGTATTAGCTGTAATGGTAACATTTTCTCAGCAAACATTTTGTACTGTCTCTTTGGCATCATATCTACTTGTTGGTTATTTGGCATGTTGGTTAAACTTCTGGATTAAGACAGCAAGCGTTGAGTGTTCAAAATCTCTAGGCTAGTTTTACAGTTGTGTGACAATGACTTCAAAGCTAATTGACATGGGCTAAAAACCACAATTGATTTCATGGTATTTTAACAGGCAAACATTATATAGTGGGATAAACGGCCTTAAATCCCACCTTCCTACTGTGCAAAAAAACAAAAAAAACATGGAGACATAGCAAACGCATTATTATGGTATATGTGCTTTGTTTGGTTAGTTGTGTTGTGTCTGCTTTAATGCAGCTGTTATGTGTTTGTATGATGGTTTACCTTTTGAAGGCCATCCTCCTTAAGACTCACAATGTCAAGATCAAAGTCGGTGCGCAGACCTGTCGTTTTGTTGAAACACAGCCGTCCTGTCAGGCCATCCCAATGAGACTTCAAAAAGAGACAGAAAGATTTCAACATACGAGACACACCTGGACAAACAGGGCTGTGTTATATTAAACTTTCAATATGTTTTACATGTGTACATATTGTTTCTAAAAATGCATTGGCAGTGTTCACTTCTTTTGCCAATAAAATTTGATATGAATTGAATCTGTCCATTTGATCCTATTATTAAACAGAATCCACTGGAAAACGGCAGAAAATTTTGCCTAAATTGTAATAACAACATGTCCATTGATTTTATGGCATGTATACATACACTTGAGTCAAAGATTGATACCTGTAAAATGTGTCTAAAAAAGAAAGAACAAAAAGAAGAAAAAAATGTAACTTGTACATTTTCAAAGAATTAAAATAAATGATGACTAACAAAGTTCCTTGAGATAAAGTAGAAAGTAAATATATTTATGATGATCTTGTAATGTTTGTTGTAATATATCAGGTAGCATAAATTAATCATGATTTATTACATTATAAAAAAAATAATAATTTGTGTTTGTGTGTGTGTGTTTGTTGAATTACTTTAAAAATGCAATTCAGTAAATTCAAATTCATTATCATGTGGGTCATGGCCAATTCAAATTTTCATTCAAGAAGTGAAAACAAAATCTAAAATTGAGAATTTTGCATTGAACCTTGCACACACACTTCTACTTCACACATACAGTATATACATCAGTACACATCCTCATCAGCACACACAGCGTTGATTTTATTTTAATTACATTTTACGTCCCAGTGCCCAAGACATCCCCCGTCCCCAGAACTCCGTCCTAATTAACGACCATCTCACTTCCAACAATCTCCAGAGACAGAAAAAATTACACTGCTATACCTCCTCTCCTTTCCTCTCTCATCCCCAAACTGCAGAACTCTTCCTTATGACAACACACACTGATATTGAGTGCTCTCCATAACCTCTTTCAAATAAAACACCTCAGTTCGTGTTCAGAGTGAGGACATTTAACAGGAATGTGTGTTCTCCATGATAACAAAGAGAGACAACGCTCTCCAAGGCAACTCAACGGCCCTCATTTTTCTCTTCTCTTGTGCGCTCCGCTCCATAGAGCTGTGTTCAACAACTCTAATCTGCCTATTATGAGTCCCAATCAAAGTCTCCCTTGTGAGCTGAAATAAGAGCTGATTACGCCACGCACACTCGCGCTCTAAGCGCACAGTGATGAGAAAGTGGGACACTGCTTGTCCAAGGCCAGAATGAAAAGATGGAGTGATCAACTTTAGCTGCTACATTCAGAATTTGGAGCTCAAATGGATTGTGACTGAGAATTGTTCATCAGGTATGGTTTCATATTAAAAACAAAGATAACCAAACACTAACAGCAATTATGACTAACCCCAAAAAGCCCTAAAAGAGTATTTGGGCACTAAAGCCACACTTAAAAATATTTGAATGTCATTGCATTGGCCAACAAATTATTAAAGCAAGTGGCAATGTGGCATCTGCAAACAAACGATGTAGAGTTTTTGTCAGAACTTACTATACACAGTCCTTGGAGAGAAATCACAAACATACTTTAACACATTCGACAACATTAATTACAAATTGAACCTATTTACTTTCTTAATGAATGTTCCTGGACCACTTTCACAATCAAATTAATACCTGATGGATAAAATCAAATCCCGCCCTACTTTTGTTTGACAATTTATGGAAATATGTCATATTATGGAAGGTAAATTGGTTGCAAATGCTGTTTAATGTTTAACTTTGAACTGTGGAAATTATATTCATCTATTAACCAGGATTTGGTCAATTTCTTCAATATGAAGACACATCTATTGTTTAATAATTTCAAAGATAACAAACCTCTTGTAGTGATTTGTTTTGCTTGAAATGTATGGTTATGCCATACATTGCTATCTGGATTTGTATTTTGTTAGCTCATGCAATTACATTTATACATTTTTCAGTGTGGTTTATGTGTCCACCATTTTTGGGGCCAGTGTACAGTATATTGTATACTTAGATGCAGTTAGAATAAATAATAAAAAGGGAAGCACTCCAAATGTACAAGCTTCAATGATTAGTGTACAGCAGAGCAGCTCACACTGTGTTATTTAAACAATATCTTATATATCTTATCTTGTCTCTGGAGAGCAGAAGTGTTTGTGACAGCGGTGCCTCAGGCAATTGTCATTACCTCCTTAATGAAACTCATGAAGCGGCCTCCGAACCTCCAGGGTTTGTGGCGGTGACACTGCAGTGAGTTGACAGTCATCTGTGGAGCATGCTGGTAAGAGACCGACACGATGTGGACTGCGTCGTACGTCAGAGCAGCATCTGTCTGGAATAAATAGGGGGGTGATATGTCAGCTGAAAGGAAGAGCAGGACCTCACCAAATGACAACCTTGCCAGATAGCAAACTGGGCCACTGCTCAGGTCCATTAGTAGACTTCAATTAAAACATACTGGAGTACAGGGTCTGGTGCCAGGATGAAGACAAAACAGCTGGACGTGTGTGTGTGTGTGTGTGTGTGTGTGTGTGTGTGTTGAGTATGTACTTGGAAAAATAAAAACTACAAAGCTACTGTGAGTAGACCAACGACAAATGAATTGCAAAGGTATTAATGATGCCTTATAATCCATAATGTAATCCATAGCCTGGAATTTGTTGTTGTACATGTGTAAATATGTAAGTATTTTAAGGTACTTCTGAGGTAAAAGGTGTTGCAATTATTTACAAGAATGTACAACTAATGATAGTGCATTATAAGGCCTAATAAATGTGTTTGTAATGTATGAAGAATATCCTCATAGTGCATTATTAATCCATTGGAAGAAACATTCAAACAACTGTTTTGTTCTGGTCAAAAATAAAAGGCGTGGCAGAGTACAGAAAATATACAGCACACCACTCTTTTGATAATAAACATGAACATTGCCATATTCTTGTTTTTAAAACTAAACACAAGCTTTTGAAATTAACGTTTCATCTGAAAAAAGCATCACTGTACATTATAGGTAATATTGCAATATTTTACATTAGATATTGCAATATTTTACATTAGATATACAGTAAACCCTTCATTCTGATGAAAAAATTTGATTATTTAGAATACTTACAAATTGTATCTGTTTGACACAAATACAGAATCATGTTTCTATATAAAAACATTATTATTTTAGAATATGAAAAATTTGCGAAAAATTCTTTAAACTTCAAATGAAAAAGGTCCACACACATAGGGTCCATATCCGGATGTCATAGAGACTTGGATTGAGCCAGTAAGTAACCATCTGTAACTACCTAGCAACATCCTAACAATGGCATAGCAATCACCAAAATCCCCCCGATATTGAATAAAAATAACTATCATAAAAATGTCAGGCTAAGAAAAGAATTGTATGTGACATTTCTATACTGTTTTGTTGCGTTTATTTAGAGTCCGACAGAAACATATATCTTCCCCTACCCCTAAGCCTAACCCTTCACCCTAACCCTAACTTCACTAACAGCAAATGCAACTATTGTGAGACTTTCCCTGCCCGACGGTTCCATTCAAGACACAACTTCATATATGGTAGCAGCCCTTTTCCTCAACCTTGGAAATAGACTTTGTTAGACAAAGATAAGGGAGTCTCTCTGCAGGTGTCCATCAAGGAATTACAGTGCAGAATGACAATTAGAAGTTCCTGAAGAAAAATGCTGAATTTGTGAAGTGCTCTTGGGATGCCATGCACCAGAATACATTACAAAACAAATGGGAGCATGTATGAGAATTCATCTATATTGCCACATAATGCCATTTTCACTTTTGCAAGAAAGAATGATAAAAATAATAAGATGATCCCTACCATCAAGGTAAATAGCTCTGTCCTCACAAAATTGCAACATTCACTAAAGGAGAAAATCCACCAAGGCTTAAGGCCAACCAGAAGAGTATTTAAGTCAATAGCTAGGTACTGCACCAATGAGTACTAGACAGAGCTCTGCAAAAACATCAAGTTTACATGCGCAAGCGGAAACCTCAGAATGATAGATGACAGAGTTCAAAGGGCCACTGTCAAGAGCAAAACAGCTATTCTCAAGCACACAACCAAGATAACTAATTGAGCTATACTACTAACTACTACTGAAATTAGACAACTGAAATAACAACTGTAGCTACTGTTACATGATGATCTTGACTGCATTTGATTGGTACATCAATGATCTTGATCCCTAACAGAAACATAGTGATGCATATATATGTGAACAACCACTCAGAACAGCACACTTGAGGCACAATCATGGCAACCTAAAAAGCTCCCACCCTGTAAGATCTTTTAGTGGACAGAATCTCTCATTACTAGCTCTGAAAAATCCTGGGAACAGCAGACAAACTTCAACCTCACAAACCTCACCAAAGTATTTTACTTTGGTCAAGTTTGTAACTTGGTCGGGTACATTAGGAGTACATCCCTTTACAAGTTAGCTCATCATAAAATTTGAACATCCACTATGGCTTTAATCAAGGATTAATCCTGGCTCCAACTCTCTTCAGACAGTTTCTCTCCATGCTCTTGAAGCATTCCTTCTACATAGACTGAATAGACAATCATTATTACATGTACATACTGAGAAGGTGCGGAATCAAGCATGAACTAGCATACACCATGTACTCCATAAAAGACTGTTTCCACCTACACTACTGCCACTGTGAACTCATTGTAAGTTTTATGAAACCAGTTTGAGACGACTTTAGCTTTATGACATGATGCACTAGCCCTTAGAAGATGGGTACATTTTGCCCATGAAGCAATGCACATGGTCAGCAGCAATACTCAAATAGGCTGTGGCATTCATGCAGTTATTGATTGGTATTAACAGGCCAAAGTGTTCCAAGAAAACATTTAACACACCATTACATCACCACCACCAGCCTGGACTGTTGACATAAGGCAGGTTGTACCCATGGATTCATGCTGTTGGCGACAAATCCTGACTCTACCATCTGTGTGCTTCAACAGAAATCGAGATTCATCATACCAGGCTACATTTTTCTAGTCTTCATCTGTCCAGTTTTGTCCTGTTCCCACTACAGCCTCAGCTTACAATTGTGTGGCTATCTGAGTTACCATATCCTTTCTGTCACCTCGAAACAGTCTGGCCATTCTCCTTTGACTTCTCTAATAAACAAGGCATTTCCATCCTCAGAACTGACGCTCACTGGATGTTTTTTTTATTAATTTTTTTATTTAACGTTTTTGGTAAACTCTAGAGACTGCTGATCTTCTGGGATTTTCACGCACAACAGTTACAGAAATACTCAAACCAGCCCGTCTGGCACCAACAGTAACGCCACGTTCGAAATCACTGAGATCACATTTTTTCCCATTATGATGGTTGATGTCAAAATCAAATCACTTTATTGTCACACTACCATGTCCACAAGTGCATCAGTAGGTGAAAGTCTTGAATGCAGTTCCGAGCAACATAGCAGTCATGACAGTGACGAGACATATACCAATTACAATAAACAACCTATTTACACAACACAATTTACATATCAAATGTACACATACTTATTACAACACAATAATTATATACAATGTACAGTAGACAATACACACAATATGAATACACATACAATAAAAATAAAATATAAAGAGTATATAAAAAATATATATACAGTAGTTGTATTGAGGAGAATATATTTGAAAGTCCAGTGTGAGAAGATGAATAAAGTGCAGTGCTAATTATTGATCGTGAGAGATCAAATGTTCAAAAGTCTGATTGCTTGGGGGAAGAAGCTGTCATGTAGTCGGCTGGTGCGGGTCCTGATGCTGCGATACTCCCTGCCTGATGGTAGCAGTGAGAGCAGCCCATGACTCGGGTGGCTGGAGTCTCTGTTGATCCTCCGAGCTTTTTTCACACACCGCCTAGTGTATATGTCCTGGAGGGAGGGAAGCTCACCTCCAATGATGTGTCTGGTAGCTCGCACCACCCTTTGCAGGGCTTTGCGGTTGTGGGCGGTGCTATTGCCGTACCAGGCGGTGATGCAGCCAGTCAGGATGCTCTCTACAGTGCTGGTGTTTAACTGTGTGAGGATGTGGTGGTTCATTCCAAACTTCCTCAGCCGTCTCAGGAAGAAGAGGCGCTGGTGAGACTTCTTCACAACGGCCTCAGTGTGGACGGACCATGTGAGTTCCTCAGTGCTGTGGACACTGAGGAACTTGAAACTGCTGACTCTCTCCACCCGTGCTCCATTAATGGAGATGGGGCTGTGTTCTCTGTCTTTCCTCCTGAAGTCCATCACAAGCTCCTTGGTTTTACTGACGTTGAGGGAGAGGTTTTGTCTCTGACACCAGCGTGTCAGAGTGTGCACCTCCTCTCTGTAGGCTGTTTCTATTTTGAATATTAACTGAAGCTCCTGACCTGTATCCGCATGATTTTATGCATTACACTGCTGCCACATAATCGGCTGATTAGATAATCGCATGAATATGTAATTAGAAAGGTGTTCCAATTAAAGTGCTCATTGAGTAAATATTCAAAGATGCCCTCTATGGCAACCTTGCTGTTGGCTTCTTGTAACCCTTCCAAAAAGCTGTAATGATATGAGAGCTATGGATATTTGTACAGTGCTGGTAAAATGTGAAAACTGGAAGTATTCTCCATCAAAACCTTGACAAACTGATAGAACACACAGAAGAGAGACATTGAAGGAAGGAAATCATTATTTGTTCCACATGCAGTCATATCTCCTAAGATGCACATTACATGGTTGCCTAAGAAGCCTTGTATTAATATGTTTTATACAAATAAATCTCTTGTACTTTATATGAATACATTATAATAAATATTGATATACCTAGTACTGTAAACAGAAATTTAAGCCAGCACACCTTGATAATAAAGGAACACTGGACCATTTAGCGGAAGTAATTAAATGGTGGAACTAAAAGCACACTTTTTCCTCCTTTACAAAGAACTGTATAGCACTGCGTGGGAGTATTTGAACTACTGTAAATACATGAATAGCTAAACACAGAAACTGTACAATTGAAACAAAGCATTTATGGTATTATGTTATTCAACTGTAAGGAAATCCAATGGCAGTTTATCATCCATAAACTTTGTGATCAAATAATGTGAACAGCTGCAATATAATTAATTATATTATCTATACCATGATAATTCCACCTCAGAAGTAATGCTAAATTACGACAAATGCTCTCTGTTCCTGATGCCAAAGATGTGCTAACTGATGTGTTCATGACCTCAAGACTAGATTATTGTATGTCCTGCAGATTCAATAAATAAGCTTCAGTTCGTTCAAAATACAGCAGCTAGAGACTAGAATCAAGAAATATGATTGCATCATCCCCATTTTATCGTTGCTACATTGGCTGCATATTAAGTTTATTTTTCATTTAAAAGTTCTGTTTATTACATTAAAGCTTTGTATGCTCTAGCTCTAGCTCCACAGTGCAGTTAATAAAACCTAAAATATATAAAAATCCATAAAATGAGGTAGCTCCTTTTCCTATTTGGCTCCTAAACTATAGAATAGTCTTCCTAGCATTGTTCGGGACTCATACTCATTCTGTCAGTTTAAATCTAGACACAAGACACAAGGCATACACCTTATTTATCCCTCAACTCATAGTTATGCTGCATTAGTCAGTTCTGCTGGAACGGAAACAATTCTCATATTCTACAATTTGCTTTAAAGTGGAAAGTGTCTATGTTCATATTATTATATTTGTTTCCCTGTATCATCCCTGGGATACATATCCTGAGTTTACCAGAGCCTGCCAGATCCAGCTCCTGTCCTGCAATATCCCTTTCCCACCTCTGTGTGTCACTGAGAGATGAGAACTAACTGCAGCCTGTTCCAGCCAAACATCACAGTTTAATATAATGTGATGGACATCAAAGAAGATGAGCTGCTGTCAAGCCAAACCGTAAAACATGGGATACTTCACTGGTCACTGCTTTAACCTCGGACTTAGGATGGACTTCACCATAAAGGAACTGCCAAGCCTCAAGCAGGACTGCAAGGCACACATCACTGACCTTTGCCTGCATCATCTTTGTCATAGGATGGACTACACTCTCTTAAAAATAAAATGCATACAATACATGAATGCCAACAAAAGATTTCATAAGCCAAATAACAAAGGACAATGTATCTATGTGGACAGCGGCAGTCAACTCAGGATGGACTTCAAAGAATCTAAATCATTAATCTTACAGTTCATACAAAGTCCTTTATTTTTAACATTTGTCCCCAACATCTACTCAGTTTACTAAATTAAACCATTTCTTGTATAACACATAGACATGGGCATAATACAGAATCCTGGGCCCTATGCAATCCCTATAGTTTTACAATCCAGGCCAAATGTCCTTTCTGTTGAAAATTAAAGTGTGTTGGATGCTTAAACAGTCTACTGTTGCCTAACTACACTCTTGACATACTTTGACTCACATCCTCAGCAATATTAATAGAAGCAGTAAGATCTTTTGAGTGCTCCTTCACTCTCTGTGACCAAGTGTATAATGAGTTTTATCATTTTTAAATTTTTATCCTTAATGTTATGATCAAGCTTGCTCATATTAATATTTTGATGCAAGGTCCACGCAATCAGTCTGTATCTACAAACATCGTTTATCTATTGCTTTCCATATTTGCTAACATTTTATCTCTAAACATTTGTCTCAAGCTCGCACACTTTATGTGTTACTTCGGTGTTTACATTGAGATAAGTACGTTTATCACCGGCTTGGAAACAAGTTGTTTCTCAGATGTAGCAAAATGCAGACTACTATGCAGCATCTATTTACACAACATACTGGCTTATTAGGTCGCCTCGAATAATTTTGTTCTAACCTCTCTTTGGAAAGATATTTGTGAGGAGTTGTTTCCCCTCACTTTGTTTCTTTTTATTCTCCTAACTCTCTTTTCTTTTTTTGTTATCCCAAGTTTTGTTTGGACATTGTGTGTGTCGATACCAGAAAAATCACCACACGCAGATGACTGCTTCTCTCTGCTCACGTCACAGCCAATTGGTGTTTGGCATCACTCCTAGACAACCAATCAAATGCTAATTGTGCATATATTGTGCTCGTGGGAGGCATGTACACAGACGTGTGCCTGAGCTTGTAAAACGGGTGAGAGAAGTAGCACAGACACCGTATACATGCAATTTCACAATTGTGATACAATAATAGTAATAATAATTTCAGGATCTTCGTGGGCCCCTCACATGTCAGGGCCCTATGTACTCAGTCACCCTTTTCCCCCACTTACGATGCCCCAGCACATAGATAGAGTAATTAATATTGGCATTATGTTCATTGTGTATATCGAGAGGGGAACTGGTTTCTCCCAAGGTTATATTTCACCCTAAACTAGCATGTTATGTAGTATTGTGTTCCTTGCCAGAGTCGCCTTTAGCTTGCTCACTGGGGGACTGAAGACAAAAAATGTATTGAGGTATCATATACAAAGCTTTTTGTCATTGTTTTTTTTCCTTTTCATTAGCTGGGGGTCATGTTCTGAGAGAAAATGGAAGCATACCGTCATAATCCCCTCCAGGAGGCCAGAGTCCGGTTTTGGGGGAATCTGTCTCTCAAGGGACCACTTCTCCACAATGGAAGCAACTTGAGGATTGTCCACATTCAGGATACGGAATCCGGTCATATTGACACCACAGAAGCGATACGGCTCCAGGTTTATGACCATGAGATCCTAGAGTAAGAGCGAGAGACAGAAAATCTAATTTAGCCAGCCCGAATCGAGCTTCTTTGTTGTGAGAGTCTTCTTTTCTCTTTGTCTGATAATAAAAGCAAGAGATAGAGAAGGGGGGTTGGGGGTTAAAAGAAAATAGACAGAGCAAAAATAAAAGAGATTAAGGATAATACCATGATTTTCAGGCCGCCTGGGTACAACCAGATGAAATGTAGAAGGATGTACACCTCTGTGCCGGCGTTTATGATATCATAGACTGTGAGCCAGAACTGAGTGAAACAGTTATTTCCTCTGTAATCTAGTGATCATTGCTGCTATTCTGTGAATTGAACCATAAACACTTCGCTTTGATTGCTGCCCTGACACTGAAATGAATCACTGTCTGTGGATTCAATGATTTTCGGCAGTGTGGATTCTAAAATTGGATCTGAATTTCACATTCTCAAAGCAATGATGTGCGACCAAATCCTCCTAAAATGAAATTGCTGGTGTGTAAAATGGCATTGAGATTAAGTGTGAATGAATCAAGATCTTTTTCGATTGAGGTCAAAGTAGAGCGAGGTGGCATGGCGGGCTTCTATGAAATTGAGAATGAATGGCAAACTAAGCAAGCCAGTGTTCATTGAAAGAACTTCCTGCAATCGGCAGCAGCTAATTAACGTTCTAGAAGAATACCAACACACACCCACACTACATGCGCCATTGTCTGTGCAGTTATTCTGAGTAGAGTCACTCTGCTTCTCATACCAGCCTACACATGATAACATGTTGGGTAGGTGGGGACAGTGAAGAAATGTTGTAGAACATAATAGACTATTTCATTAACACCCTGTGGGGCTGGAACTGTGGGAAGAGGAGCGTGCAAAACATATGCAGAAGAAAGCTTGCCCTGAGAAACAACACTTTTTTGAACTATAATGTAAATTATTTCAGCTTAAATGTACATTTCAAGCTATTTTCCATTTTAAAGTTTTGCTGTGTCATTGTAACAGTGGCATCATATTATGAATGATGAGCGATGCTAAAATGCTCCGGGAAGTTTTCTAGTTAAATTAGGATTATTATATTAAATCTCATTACACAAGTAGCTAAATTATGTATATCACTCTCTTGGAAGAGGTTATGTCAATATATGCACAAGATGAACTTAGTTATGACATGTGAATCACAAAAACCACCAACAACATCATCAAAACAATTTCATTTTCTTGCAGAAATGAAAACATTATTTTCGTGGCATTAATTAATTTCACAACAGCATAATTATAAAATCATTAATGTTCCTTTAGTTAAGGGTTAATGAAGGGGTTAATTAATAACTAATAAGTCATTCACAAAAAAAATGCATTTGAAAATAATTAAAAGGGTGATTTCCGTGCAATACTTTCAGAAAAGTTACATGTTATACCATGTTATATCATAAGCTCAATAAACACACTTATTCATACTTATTTTAATAAAAAATATAAAATGTCCTAATTATTTATGTCACAATACTGAACAAATATACTATTATAATGAGATTAAAAGGAGGGATAATGTAATTTAGTGTTTCTATTCATGATTATAATGTCTTGATTCACTTGTGTTGTCACTTTCCTTTTCACATTGATGTGAAAATTACATTTACATTTACATTTTATGCATTTGGCAGACGCTTTTATCCAAAGCGACTTACAGAGCCCTTATTACAGGGACAATCCCCCTGGAGCAACCTGGAGTTAAGTGCCTTGCTCAAGGACACAATGGTGGAGGCTGTGGGGCTCGAACCAGCGTCCTTCTGATTACCTGATTAACAGTTATGTGCTTAGACCACTACACCACCACCACTCCGATAAAATTAACTAAAGTCCTCTGCAAAAAAAAAAATGTTCAGCTCTTTATTCTCATTCACAGCATATATCAAATAATAAAGCCTGATGACCATTAAACCTTCGTTTAATTAGGTCCTAATGTTCATAGGTTTCTTATGTTGGCAATAAACCCTTTAATAAATGCTTCATATGTGCCACTTTACATTAAGATACATGTTCATAGGTTACTAATGTTATTAAGCATGTATAACATGTGAAGCAAACTGGCTCAATATTTGCTATGTATAACCCTTTTTACTCATGTTGTCATAAATACATATCAATGCTTTGCAGTCCATTTGTAAACTCCTCTTTTACTGTACATTTTGACAGCAGTCTCCTTGGTGATCATGATTTCAAGCTTGATAACATTTCCGGGAGCAACATCTTGCACTCTGTGCATGAATCAAGCACTAGGAAGTGCAATCGAGCTTGAAATCATGATCGTGCCTAGAGACTGCAATGGAAAGATGTACAGTGGAAAAGAGTTATATTTTGGTCGGATCTGACACAAAGTGTATTGGATCACTTCAGAAGACATTGATGAAACCACTGGAGTCTTATAGATTACTTTCATGGTACCGTAATGTGATATTTGGACCTTCAGATTTCTGGTCACCATTCACTTGCATTGTATGGACCTACAGAGCTGAAATATTGTTCTAAAAATCTTCATTTGTGTTCTGCAGAAAAAATTCCATCAGGGATGGAATGAGGGTGAGTAAATGATGAGAGAATTTTCAGTTCTGAGTTCATTATTCCTTTAATAAACCCATTACAAAGGGAGCATTAATGTAAAGTGTTACTAAAATTACACCAAACATGAGTTGTATGTGAGGTTTATTTCAGGTTGAAGAAGATATTTAGTTATAGGAACTGTTATGGACTGTTTTAGACTGTTTTAGAATCTATGGATTCTAAAACTATCTATTTTAGATTAAAGGCATGAACTATTCCTCAAACAAATTACTTCTGATTTGTTTTATTTTTTATTTGTTTTAAAAATGGCCCAAAATAAACACATTTCTCCTGATATTGTAGAGAGATTCTATCCCATGCACTTCTGTTTTGACAGATGAAAACACACTGGATCTGACCAGGACAGAGCCGAGATGCACAACGAGAGGCTCTGGTTTGAGAAAGACTCATCACATGTCCTAAATGGGCAGCTTCAATAAACAGTACATGAAAAGATCTTTGGATGCACAGAAAGTTTAAAGAATACACAATTTACTTAAAATATAACTAGTAATTTGTAACATTATAAATGTCTTTAATGTAATGCTTGATTAATGAAATGCATCCTTGATGAACACAATCAAGCATCAATTTCTTTCAAAAACAAAACTGTCTCAGTGTTCTTAAGCTGGTGAACAGTAGCGTACTCTAAAATAAATTCCAGTGTCTGTGTGATTTACCACAGTGAGCACAAACAGTTACTCAGAAGTATGATACAATTACAGGATTGTTTTCAGCCAATGTGTTTGCATGACTAGACCTATCTATTTTATAAAGAACAGTAATGGGTGTGGGAATTGTGGGGGAATCAAGGGAATTGTCTTCTGTTGCCTTGCAACTAAATGAAATGTATCTCTTGAGGGTCAAAGGCATGGTCTATTTATTATCACAAGTGATAAATGTGTGAAGAAAATCATAGATCATTCATTTATTATAATCATAACAATCTAATAAAGTGCCTCTTGGTGCAAATACACACAGCTGATTGGTTTTCACTGTGTGCTGGGTAGTAATCAAGCCTTTAGCAAGGATCAGTAAGCCTCAGTCATAACTCAGGTGCTTGACATTTAACGAGCATTAAAAGGCCTTTTCAAAATGTGTTCAAGAGGGCTTTGCCACCCCCCCCACCCCCCCACACTGTTTTTTTTATTTCTTTTTTTATCTGATTTTGGGACTGATTGGTCTCATTTTTTCTTTACAAAAATCTGATTTGAAATGGATCCAATCTGTATTATGATTTAATGTTTACCAAAATATTATTTTAATTGGATTTAAATCTAACTATATCTATACTAATGTGGTTTGAAGTTGGTTTGTTAAAATCAGATTCCATGTAGGTTTTTTGCAGTTCAGACTACCAACAACCAAATCGATATACCAAAGTCAGGTATTGCTGACTATATATAACTGTTCAGAAAAGTCAAGGAGTGGCGTTGTTATTTTCAGAAGAAAATCTTTGAAAGGATTCTACAACTTATAAATGAAACTTTCATCAAAATGCAAAAATGCAAAGCTCAATTGCCATTAACTCTGTTCCCTTTGTAGGGTCTTTCAAAGACATTTAGTTGATTTGAGTTTGAGAGAAGGGCTAATATTTAGACTGGGTGGCAGAAACTCCATTAAGGCTGTTTTGTCAAGTGAAATTGATATTGCAGACTGGCTCCAAAGCTCATCTGCAATTAAAACCCATTCATTAAGTAGAGGCAGCACAAGAACAAATGACATTCAATTTGCTGTTAGTACTGCAGTACATTACCAGAGTAGTGAAGATGTAGTGATAGTACTCTGTCATCATTCCCATCATCTGGGCCTGGAGGAAAAGGAGGGGAATGGGGGAAGAAGGCAATGAAAAAGGTCAGTATGTCGTGTCAGAGTCATTTGCAATCATTGTGGCAGAAAACACAAACAATATACAACAAATGAGATTGCATCAGAACAGAGGAACTATAAAGAACCACTCATCTATCTGTCTGTGTTTCTGATATTATACATCATAACAGACTGTCCTCCAGCTTGCTTTCTAGCAGTGATAAGGGCCCTTCAAGGAATAGTTCGGAAATGAAAATTCTGCCATCCTGTACTCACCCTGTATGTCGTTCCAAACTCATATTTTTATAGAACACAAAATTATATTTACCAAAAGGATATTTAGCAGAATGTTTAAGGTGATCTTTTCTGTACAAAAAAAGGGAATGGGGACAAAAGCTGTTGAGCTCCAAAAAGAATAATAGAGCACCTAAAAAGGCACCATAAATACAAAATCCATATGATTTAGTATTATGTTTAAATCTTTTGGATTAATACACTGGATTTGTGTGAAGTCACAGACTATTTAGAAGAGTCAGGTCACTTGTATTAAAATTAATGGGAGAAATTGGAACCCCCAACAGTCAATGGATATAGAGAGAAAGTCCTGCCTTACAGGAAAATGAGCCAATCACCTTTTAGATACAGGCATCAGCTGTTAATCAACTTGAGAATGTGCATTAGCATTAGCTATACAATCCAGGATTTTTTTTTTTTTTGTAATCTGAGGTGAAGATGCACCACTGGTGTCAGATTTTACTGCTGATTTGAAATATGTTCTTTGATTGTAATCTTGACCAACCGTTTTTGATTTCCATATTTCCCTATTCATGTAGATAGGAGCTGCTCTTCTATGCTGCTTGTTTACATAGAAAAATAGTACAAAAGATGGCCACCAGTGGACTGACTTGCTATAAAGTCTTTGGTGAAGTGCAGAGTGAAATTTAAAAGATGCACCTACTGCCATTGGTCCACATCATTGATGGGTGTAACCAGTTGCTACACCTATTTGGGTGCCTACTTTTTTATCCAAGTGATATCTTCATGTTGACTGATCTCGATTGAGTGAACACACTAGAGCAGTGTTTCTCAACCTTGGTCCTGGAGTACCACAACACTGCATGTTTTGGATGTCTCCCTTATCTAACACACCTGATTCAACTCATCAGCTCATTAGTAGAGACTCCAAGAGCAGAATTTGGTGTGTCAAATAATGGAGACATCCAAAATGTGCAGTGTTGGGGGTACTCCAGGACCAGGTTTGGGAACAACTGCACTAGAGTGTAGAATTGCCAACCTTTACATCCATCCAGTATTTTTCTTTAAAACAAGTATAAAAATCCTTTTCATCTTTTGTGGATTCGTTTTCACAAAATTCATCAAATGGTAATTAAAAAATAGTAACCAGTGCATATAGCATATTAGCATTAGCACTATGAATGTACACATGACAAATGACACATTATCCACTGCATACGTTTTCCTTTAAATCATCACCGAGTAGTTAAAACAGCTTCTTTTACTGATCTCATGTGCATTATTCTCATAGAATGAGACATGAATGGGACTTGGGTAGCTCAGTGAGTAAAGACGCTGACTACCACCCTTGGAGTTACAAGTTTGAATCCATGGCGTGCTGAGTGACTCCAGCCAGGTCTCCTAAGTAACCAAATTTGACCGGCTGCTAGAGTGGGTAGAGTCACGTGGGATAACATGGTAGGGCACGTGGTGAGTTGTGCATGGATGTTAAAGAGAATAGTATGAAGCCTCCACATGTTTCCGTGGTAACGCACTTAACAAGCCACATGATAAGATGCACGGATTGATGGTTTCAGACGCGGAGGCAACTGACATTCGTCCTCCGCCACCCGGATAGAGGCGAGGCACTGTGCCACCATGAGGGCATAGAGCACATTGGGAATTGGGCATTCCAAATTGGGGAGAAAACAACAACAAAAAACAAGTCATTGATAACACATTTTAACATCATATTGGTTAATGTTTTACATGCAGTCAGTTGACAGGACAGAATGTCTAATTTTTAAATGCTCTTCTAAATACCATCCTCAGCAGCACTGGCGATGTCAGAATATTCACAAACAGTATATCCCTGCCGACTTTTTTTTACCTTCTTTCTTGAATGAAGAAGAAACTTCTGCATATTGAAAAAAGTGCTCACGATCGGTTGGAGATTGGCAGAATTTACAATGCAACACAGAATATATCGGGTTCAATAAAAAGTGAATCTCAATCGACAGCATTTGTGGGATAATGTTGATTACCAAAAACAAAATATAAATAAATAAATCATTTTTACTTATTAAAAAAGAAAAGAAAAAATCAACGTTTACATTGAGGCACTTGGAGCCCCTTTTTTTGGAGGGTTTAGAGGCAGAAATGTGAAGCTTATAATTTTATAAAAGCACCTGTATTAATTATTGTTAAAACGCATGGATTATTTGAGCTGTAATTTTTTTATTATTATATATTCTATGAATTGTTTTTACAGTAGTTTTAGGGTTTACAGCATTACGTTGTCATTGCAAAGAAGTTGTAATTTTGTATATATGTAACTTTTACAAAGAAAAGGTTAATAAGAAATATATTATTTTAACAGTCACAGACTGGCTCCATTTACTTGTAAGTGTCTCACTGTAACCCTGATGCTTGCTTTTTCAAAAGAAAAGGAGGGACAAGTCGAAATACATTTTTGTGGTAATCATCATTATGCCACAAATGTTGTTGATTGAGCTTAACTTGTATTAAACCCTGATTATTCCTTTAAAGCAACATAGTTAAATGTACACAAATGCAAATGAGATTTGAGAGCTTTGGTGGAAGGGCAGCGTTTCATTTAATATATCGACATAAAACTGTATGTCATTTCTGCGCAACTAGTGCCACCAAACAGAATTGCAAAGATAGCTTTGTTTTCAAAACAGCTTTCTGAATACGCCCCCTGTCTGCCGTTGGTCAAACAAAGAGATAGTCCTGACCCCAACTCACACCATTGGTTGGGAGTCAATGTTATTGTGTTTGTACAGACGGGAACAAACAAAAACAAATATTTTCAGAGTGCTACAGAGACACAATGTTTACAGTTTTCAAGAAAATGTACCCTATGAATGTCTTGCTTATAGCTGTCTCTTATAGTTGTCTCTTCCGAAGACTCAGAATATACCATATACTGTAGGACCATTTTGATACTTTCATTGTCAGTCCCCATTCACTTTCATTGCAGAGAAAAGAGCAGTGTGATCATTCTACCTTTTGTACTCCACAGGAAAAAAAGAAAGTCATATAGTTTGGAAAAAAAAGTTACTTTAATATAAGTTAGTGATTGAATTATATATCGGCAAAACCTACTCTCAATCCATTTCCCTCATTCTTCATTCATATGTGCTTATTCCCAAGGTGCTCATATGTCTGCTTTAATTATATCATCTGTTGTGAGGAAAACCCAAGGTTATGCTTAACTCTTTTATTCTTCCAGACCATAATCACTCAAGTTTCTTGAGGAGTCTGAATCTATTTAATTTCTCACACTGGATGGCCAAAATAAAGGTTGTCCCTGTACTCTATATATCCCCCAGTCCCTCACACGCACACTTCTGACAACCGTAGACTACCTTTTAAAGATTTCTGGGACTTGGCCCACAGCTGTCTTTCTCAGAGTCTGTGTCCCACCGCATTTCCCATTTCTCTCTGGCCTGAGGGGGAGTACACGCTTCAACGAAGTTCAGGAGGGCTGACAGAGAAAAACGAGCTGCAGACAAGGTGTAGACAGGTGACCGCAGGACTAAGCTTATTAAGAGGACCGGGGCCACAGAGACCAACACAACTTTTTCACAAGTTCAAATGTGAAGCAATACACCCTTCAGTTAAACCTATAGGATATTTGCAGAGGATTCAGTGTTCTGAAATGAAGATCAAAATACAGTCTGATGATAGTTTGAAAACAAATAAACAATGTAAAGCACTAGTTTGTTGGACATTGTTTTTTCTTAGGAATAAATAGCAACACAATTTCCAGTCCATTTTAACCCAAGATAAACATTATCAATAACAGCTTAGTTGAAATTAAGACAAGCTTTTGTTTTGTTACAAGGAAAAGTAAACATTAACTGTACTTTCTACATTTTCACATCTACAGCACTTGTGAAAAATAGTGTCCATGTTGTGTTGATCCCAAATATATTACTTATAGCATACTTACAGTTTTAGTTATTTGATGCTATAAAAACGGTGCTGTGACATCATGATTGACAGCTGTGATTGACAGGTTCTCTGAGCAAAGTAGTCACTGAAGCACCAACTGACTTTTTTTCGGGATCTTCGGAGGACTGAGGAGATTGGAACTTTAAATTGAATATCAAAATTACTATAATTAATTATTTCAATTATTTTTTGCGATTGATTCAGCGAGAGTGAGGGCAGGGCCTTGATTTCGCGGCTTTACTTCCTGCTCACTACTGTGCAGGTCTGGTCCCGAAATCGTAACTGTGCAGACTCAAGTCCCAAGATGTCTGCGCCATATTGGGACACTGGCGGCTTCAGTTCTCACCAATGGAAAAGAGCGAAGGGGCGTCGTCCATCTTTTTTAGTCTATGCACTAATGCCCCTAACCCGGTTCAACCCTCTGCTCATCAACCCTCATTCCCTTCACCTGTGCATAGGCCTATATAAGTCTGTTGGTTTCTCAGTCAGGTGTTCAGTCTTGAGCCTTTGTACCATATACCTCCCGTGACCAGCTCTCAAGTAAGGCGCATCCTTGTTGTACTTATTGACCCTTGTGTCTCTTTTGTTTCGCAGTTTTGTGGAAGCTCGGCTTTCCCAGTTTAATGTACTTTGCTAATTTCTACAATTAAAAGATTAGATATTTAGAAAATTGCTCTTCTGCTCCTGAGTTCAACTATCGGGGAGTTAGCTCAGTGGTAGAATACCAAACACTTGAGCAATACAGACCCGGGTTCGATCCCTGCCTACGGCAGCCCTGTTACACGTACCTCCCTAACCTGAAACTTTAACCTAATCTAGCAATCAATAGTTTCCTAAAAAAGCAAGTGAGAGGTTAACAAAACAGAAATCTTCCCTCTTAACTAATATTTAAACCTAACAAATAGTGTCCTAAAAGCAAATAAGAGGTTAAAAAAACAGACATTCTTACGCCCTGTCTAAATGCAACGCCCTTGAGGCTGTCTGCTGTACAGGGAATGTTCTATACTGCAAGAAAATAATGTAGCTACTTTTAGTAAACTACTCCCCAACACTAATTAAAACCTAATACTGTAAATTTCACAAGTTTTGCTTTAAAACGTACTTGTGCTATCTGTACTATAATATAAACGCTACATAGTTAGACATTTTTTAACTGTGGCTGAAGTGTCAAAACAATTTTGGGGATGAGCCTTAAGCAAAAAGCATATTGCAAATTCAGTTCCCAAATTTAACACAGCTTCACTGGGTCAACTAAGAATCTAGCTCCTACTTTAAATTTCGAAGCAACAGGTTCTAAGAAACTTCATCAGATAGCGTTATATGAGCATGTATCACTTTCAAAGAGTGTGAACTCACTTGTTTGAGGATCTGTGCAGCCATTATGTGGCTGCAGTCGAAGATAATGCGAAACTCTCGGCTACGTTTCATCTCCTTGAGCAGAGGCCTGGTGTCTGTGGTGTCTAGAGGGAGCTGTCGGATCTTCAGTCTGATGTTATACCTGGACGGAGCCATAATTAACTCCTGAAGCCTGATTAATCCTGCACAAGAAGAGGTCAGGGTAATTTAACTGCATACAACAACATCAGTATGCTAGCTAAAGGTGTTTTTTTGGAACACTGTAACTGATTTGTTGTTGGTCCAGGGTGGATTTCCAACTCTAACTAGCTTGACCAAGATGGTTTTTCAACAACCAGGTTTACCAGTTGGTCTACCAACAGCTTGGACCAGATAATGAGCATAACGGCCAGCTTCCAACTAGAAACCGTGTAAAACCAACTACCATCTTGTCAAAATCATTGTCAAATCTCCATCATTGGATCATCGCTGTCATGATCAAGTGTTAATGTACATAAACATCAATGCTTGGCACATAGTGGTGAGTTTAGTGAATTTTCAATAAGCCTAAGTTCCATTCAAAAGAAGAAAAATACATCATGGTCCAAGCAGTTTGGACAGGTGGTGTGAATGACAAAACTGCCAAATTGGAAAGTCAGCTCTGTCAGGGGCAAATTAATTCCATTGCAAAGTCTAGTTACTTAGAAGGTATTCTTTAGGCCATTCTGTTTTCCAAAAATAACGACTTTTTCAAACTGCTCCTAGAACATTGGTCTGATTCACATGACATTTTTTCATGTATCATCTAGAGACCCCCCATGACAAAAAGATAAAAATCATACACATTTTTATTGGTAAAATTGTTTAGAAGTTATAAGCCAATCAAATATTTTGGCTGAGGCCCAATTTTTTTTTTTGTCACAGAGGTCTCTAGATGAGACATGCCAAATTTCATGTGAATCGGACCAACGGTCTAGGAGCAGTTTCAAAAAGTTCTTCTTCTTCTTCTTCTTCTTCTTCTTCTTCTTCTTCTTCTTCTTATTTTTTTTTTTTTTTTTGGGATATCTAAAAATGTCAAATGGAATACCTACAACATAACAAGAGCATTAATAATTAAATGACGTTGCCCCTACGGAATGTATGCTTTGTTTCTGCCTAGACACTTTTAGAGAAATAATAATAATAATATTATAATAAAATAAAGAAGATAATGATGGTGAAGAAAATCAGTACATATACAACATGGTTCCAGCACCTTCGGCATACAGTCAATTTAACAGATATATATTTTTTGTTGTTGTTTTGTATTTCAGAATAAATCTGATTTTGTTGCATTTGTATTACATATCTCAGATGAAGTGTTTTCCATTCCCTTCCTTGTCACTGCTCGATTTATTTGATTCAAACTGTTTCCAGTACTGTATATCATTGCCTGAGGACTCATTCTGACAACGAGGGGGAAATTAACAGACTTGAGCTTCTTATCACTGAAATACAGAGTCTAAAATACACTCTTAAAGGCGACAGGGACTTTAGTCATTGTGTAGCATTTTACAATGACACACTTAACAATAAAAGCTTTATCTCTCACCTGTGCTGTCATCATAAACCACGGTGGCTGTTTTCCACTTGAGAAACTGCACCAGGTCTAAGATAGCGTAGCTGAGAGAGGAGTAATCGGGGTACAGGTTGGCATAAAATGTGTCCCTGTTGTCCATAGGATGGTGTTTCCATCGTACTTGTATGTGTGGTACTTCCAGGGCATTGCAGATGGACTGTACTGCATTGGATGAGGAGCTATGAGATGGTCCAAATATGGCAACGACACCTAAAGACAGCTGGTCACACGCTGGCGAGAGCAGAAGCCAGGTCATGTGGTAAGAAATATCAAAATGGAAATGTCACTGCATATGGAATTTTGCTATGGCCAGCTTTACAAAGCTGTGGTATGTTATGCTAGGTAGAATTTTGTATTACTATTATTATAGCCTATGTACACAAGTGTTTCTAGATCAAATCATGTAAAACAGTTTAGCAGATTGAGGCTGTTGGTAATTGATCGTAACCAAACAACAGCATTAAATGGTCAACGTGGAATGGTCGAAGTCAACATGAAATGGTGTTCACAACCCATTTTACTCAATGTAATATGGTGTATTTCCAAATGAAAAAGCACATTCAAATAAAATTAGTTAGACTTGATTATATCCATGGAGAATTGATAGAAGGGAGGATTTAAAAAATAAGAGGGCTTGGCAGCATAGAAGTTATTACATTTTGATCTTTTGATGAAAGATTATGAATGCAACAGTTTTCATTTTCACACATTTAATTTGTTGTGAATTTTTTTCATATTATTCTTTCACAGATGATTCTTTCCGAATAAGACTGCTTATACTTCGGTAAATAGGGTTTTTATTTCATGTTGACTTTATTGTGGATTTGGTCTTAGAAACATTAGGTATAATGTAAGCCATATCATCAACAAATGATACAAACAATCCAAAATCTACTGTGTGTCAAGAACTGACCAGTTGCCACAAATGTTCATATTCTCACTTCAAAGCACTCACCTTTTCTGGAGGCTTCAAAGCTATCGTAGATATTAATCCTCTGAATGTCGTACGTTAACGTTGTGTTGGGCAATAATGTCCTGTTTCTGTTGATATTATTAACTGCAAATTTAAAGGCCAGCTCCTCTGAGCTCACCAGTGCCACAGGTCCATCGGTTTGTTCAAAAATCCCCCCTGAAAAACAACAAGAGAAATGAATTCAGTTTCAAATTAACCAACGCTGAATTTGGAGGAGCACATTCAAACCTCTGGAGGTATTTTGCAGTTAGATCTGCTTGTGTACTTAAATAACCTCTATTCGATCTGCTCAGTAGAAAGAAAGTGTCTCTGACAGTCACAACTCAGGCTTTTAAAGTTCAAGGCCATAATGGAGATGAGTGGAGTGAAAGAGACAGAGAGAGAGAGACAAGTAAATGGCCTCATCAAAGGTACTTTGTCTCCTTAAGGCCTGCAGGTCACCTTCTATTCACTAAAATATTTTCAAAAAAATAGGCCTACTGTATAGCTTTCTGGACAGGAGTGTGATAGTTTGAAAGTTTGCCACTTTCCAAAGTTATTAACATAGCATGAAATGTAGTCCATTTTAAACATATCAAATATCCGTATCCCCAAAATGATGGTTTTGACCTGTCTTACTGTACCTTCTTCAGTTAAAAGTGTCCAAGCATAATTATCAGTACCCTTTCTAGAGCATGATCAGGAAACATGTCAATGACCTCATTCCACTTTCTCAATTTTTGTTGAATGTATTTCTCAATTTATTATGAACCATTTAACCCTGTTACCAAAGTCCTTTATTTGATCAGCATTTGTGGTATAATGTTGATTACCACAAAAAAATTAAATAATGGTATATGCTATTTACGCCCCAGTGCAAATAGTGCCAGGTATATTCTGCACCCCGACCCTGGTGCAAATAATGGTAAATACTAATTGCACCCTGCTGCACATAGTGTCAGATACTATTTGCACCCATTTTTAAATACTACCATACAGTATATGGGTATCACTGCAGTGTGTTTATTGTGTTTATTTAGAGTCCCACAGACACACTACATCAGGGGTGCCCAATACGTCGATCGCAAAGGCAATGCTGGTAGATCGCACAAAATGTAAATGTACTTTCGATAAATTGTAATAAAAATAAATATAATGTCTTTCCTTCTTTTAGTTTCTGTCTGACTTGCACTTGACGAGTAAATATTGACCAGGCGAGGTTTTGTTTATTCAGTTGACATGACAACTAGGTTTGCGCATACGCACCTTCCAAGGACTTCTGAGAACAGACTGCGAAATTGCGATGCTACTGCCGGATTAGGCAAAACTGAATGGAATCAGACAGTTTTGCCTAATCCGGCAGTAGCATCGCAATTTCGCGCTCTGTTTCAGAAGTCCTTGGAAGGCGCGTATGCACAAACCTAGTTGTCATGGCAACTGAATAAACAAAACCTCGCCTGGTCAATATTTACTCCTCATCAGAATAAGGTAAATGCCCTGGCTATTGTAATCTATTGTGCTGTAGGTGTTTTGGGTTTAGTGTTAAAACTGAATGATATCAACATTGAACATTATTATATATTTTTTTATTAATTAGAAGATGAATTCCATGTAGGGATACATGCAGCAGTACCAACAAGCATTTTCTTATTTTAAATGAAAATTATTTTTTTTGTTGGTAGATCTTATTGAGTTGGTCATTTAAAAGTAGATCATCACAAAACAAAGTGTGGGCACCTCTGCACTACATTAACCCCTACCCCTAAACATAACCTTAAGTTTACCTTAGAGAAAATAACCTTGGTTTTACTACAGTAACATGGTTTCACCATGGTATTTTTTGTAAATTTACAGTAACCACAAAATTACCCATGGTTACTATATTACCACTATATTACTGTACTAACATTATGGTTAATTGCATTAAAACTATGGTTTCTGTCAAAAAAACATGGTTACTACCAGGGCCGGATTAACATAAGGGCTAGGTGGGGCTGAAGCCCCAGAGTCCAATCATGAAGGGGGCCCTGTGATTGTTGCGGAGGGCAAGAGTCCTTCATTACTGTTGGTTGCATTCTTGATTGACAAGTCATAAGTGTGTCTGTATTTAACGTTAAAAATAAAAAGAGATGATTGGAACACTTGCCTGGCAGTTTTCATATATTATCCAATGAATATCACTTTTCAGTTTTTGTAATTACGTTGGGGATCACCTCTTTCTTTTACCCATTGATTTGTCGGAAATGTAACTAGAACGTGTAGAAATACCAGAGTTCAAAACATTTCAAAAAAGTGAGAGAGCAGTCCGAACTCCCGGGCATACCATGAGCACTCTGACTGACTTGAAAAACATTTACTCTCAGAATATTTCAGCAATAATGACTTGTGTCCCGTCTTTCTGTTGGCTGTTTAAAAGAACTAGCGCTGCCCGATTCATGAAGTAATTATTAGTTTGTGTCGGTTCATTTCAGTGAATTGGCCAAACAAGCTTGCAAAACTGCTGAATCAATTCGCAATTCAGTCCAGTTCGTTTGGACCACTCTCTCACAGAATCTTTTGGAGCGGTTTCTCACTCATTATCGGGATTAACAGTATTGGGATATTTACGAACACGGGGAACAAACAGCACTGGATAAAGAGGATATTTACCTACAATCAACTGAAACAAAAGGCTGAATTTTGATAGGTAACATTGAGAAAGGTCAGCAAGGTCAGAATGTGTTTTTGCGTCGCGCTCATGCTGTTTTCTTATAATCGTTTACCATGTAAACTTTCTCTAGATGACGTCTTTTGACAACTGTGTCACTTTTCACTGTGTTTGATCATCTCTCACTGGAGCGCAGCATTTTACAGATCCGTGTGAAGTTAAAAAGAACTGTTAAAAACCGTGTCTCGAGACACCTGCGTTCTGCTCTGTTCATTGCGCTGCATCTTGCTTTTTTAGCGCGAAGACTCGTTTGACCAGTCTTTAAGAAATGTTTTAGCCAATAGTGCCATGAATGCTACACATGCTCGAGAAAATAAGATAAAAAAAACGTTTCTCTTAAAGTGTTTTTGCAAAAACAAACATTGTTTGAAAGAAAGACCATCTAACGGTAAGATCCCCTCTGCACTTCTGAGTTGTTTTAGAACCGTGTTTGCAGTGATTTGATTTCTGGTGTTATTGTAATTATGTTGTACATAATGTGTCTGGAATAGATATTATGCTTACTAAATGCTACTCTGTTGCGTGCTTGACAAGCACTGCTTGTGTGAAATGCAGTTTCAAAGCAACAACAACAACTCTGTAGCAAACCATGTGAGATAGACTACCAAGATAGGCCATAAGGGGGGCCCTTTGGGTTTCTATAACCCCAAGGCTCCTGTGTGTTTTTAATCCGGGCCCGGTGACTACATTACTATACAATCTACACACAAGCGATGCGAAGCCGCGGGCGCGATCGTCAAACCCTGCCTCCGGATCAAACCCATCTCTGTATAGTGAGACAGACTAATGTCTTGTAGCAGTTTCCCCCCTCCTAATGTTGTAATTTGTGTGTAACCGTGATTTTCCCGGTTATGCATAATAACTTTAATGCGATTTGTATTATGCGGCGTGCATAAGAACAGCGCATTTGTCTTTTCTTATATCCCGCCCCTCAGTGTTCTGTGGTTTTGTTTATAGCCTATCAGCGTGCATTTGTGGGGTATATTAGGGTGGCTATGTGCCGCCTAGATGCGCGTCATGGTCTAATGGCCTCCCCCTTTTCCGGTATTGGGCGTTTCCGCTCAATAGCGTTTGTTTGCGTGAGGCTCGTATCGAGCTTCGCTGGCCAATTGCTGCCTTCCTTCAGTCAGCCGTTCCATACAGCCGTGTGTGTGCGGCTGTAATTATGGCTGTAGCTTCAACACTTTTGATGATCTAATCTGCTCACCAGAAGGTGTCTGTCTGGATGTAAACTGCAGGGATGAACTACGCTGATGTTTTGTTTTCTGTTTTGTTATACATTTTTGTTTTGGTATGTTTACATTATAAACTCTGTCTCTGGCTTCAGAAGTGCTGTTTCCTCTCTCACAGAGAAGTGAGATCCATCCTCTGTGTGTATCCTGAGCCACCGAGATCATTAGAGTTTGGAAATTATGGTGTTTTGTATTCATTGAAACCATTTTAATTTGTTATTGTTTGTGTGAAGTTGGTTCTGGTATGGTGATTTGTCATTATCTCTGCTCTTCACTGACATATGTGTTGTATGTTGAAAATCAGTTTGACTTTTTGTTTTTTTTTATGTGTATTTACTTAATTTTCCCTTCTGTGTTCTCAGGAGCTGAAAGCCCAGTGCAGGAGGCTAGCTGTTCCCCTCACTAAATGGTGGTAGTGCCCCTTTCACCTGTTTGTGTGTGTGTGTGTGTGTGTGTGTGTGTGTGTGTGTGTGTGTGTGTGTGTGTGTGTGTGAGAGAGAGTGTACACTTGGGGGTGACGTGTCTTTATCGTGGAATTGCTGCCCCCGGCTAGCCTTCCTGGTAAGCCTCAGCCCTTTGCGTCAGTGTATATGTTTTATGGGTGTGTGAAGCCTACTACAAACTACGCAGTTGATTGTGGTGCTCATAATTTTAATACACTTTTAAAGGATGAACCGAGCATTCAGTGCCCATTATGATTAATCTGTATAGATAAATAAAATAATTTGTACTTTGGCATTCTCCAAAGTATCTTTGGTATCTCGCCCTCTTGTCTTGAAACAACGAACCTGTGTGCCCTTTTCGATTTGGGTTATTATTTCCCTGTTAAATACAGGTTGGCGTAGTCCGCTCATTTATTGTCATTTTCATGGCGGCATCAGCAGCATTTCCCCCCCCCCCTCGGCTGGTGCCGCCGCCCTATCTATCCTCGACCGGCCGTTCCGCTACATCTGCAGTCCTAGACATTCACTGTGACCAAATCACTGTGATGTAATCAACATTTATATTAATTTGTATATGTTACTATTAAGTAGTATTAAAGGAAATACTAAGAGTGGAAACAGAAAATGGGATGGAAAATAGAGTAGCACAAAATGTGGATTCGAACTGCGGTTTGTAGGATGACACAACGCATTCACACACCTGCCATGATGGAGTAATACCCTAAAAACTATGATTTAAACAACTTTACAGCTCAGAAAATATTATTTTAGAAGATTTCATGTTATTGCTCATTATTAGCTTTACATTTTTACCTTTTTAAGGGTTTTTGGACCTATTTTGTTCCCTGTTTGTGGGAAGCGCCTTTTTACAATCTGTTGAGATTTTGCAAAATGCATTTTATGGCCAAGAAATTCCCCAAATAGAAGAGTTGGAGAAGCAAATTGTTTATTGACTTCTATGTGCAATGGAACCCTATCGAAACAATCAAATTATAACCATTTTCAGCCCTTGAGGATTAATACTGTTGGACCTGCTTCACCTTCTTTCAGTATATCTCAGCAATATGACTGTTCAGCCAAAAATGAGTGAGCTGAGAGAAATATTGGAAGACCAACGTTTGTTAGATGTACAGAATTCAATTTAACTTATCATATTCTGCTATTTGGGATTTAAAATGTTATTGAATTTGATACACTGTAAATCAGATAAACACACATAGTCCAAACACAGAATCACCCGTAGTCTTCTTTAACATTCTAGTGTCAAATTTCCATTGCCTTTAAAAACTGTAGCAGCTCGATCCATGAACGCATGAATATTTAAGAGTTCTTCAGTTAGACCCTCAACAGAGGTCAAGAGCACCCTGAGCATCGCAGTTGGTCTCCCAGAAGGGAAAAAGCTCAAGTATGAGACTGCAGGGGAGATCACAGGCCTACAATCCAGAGAGCAACATCGCAGCCATCGAGCCATACACACTATTTATGACTCCAGCACCGCTTGACTTCTGAAGAGCCATGATGCTTAAACTCCCTGGAAAGAGCCCGACGCATTAAAATAAATGAATCCTGCCGTTTTGTGGGGAAATCTCATTAGAGTACATTAAGTAATTGCTGGAGTATATACTAATTTGACTATTAAGAGGATAAAATGTGCATTGCTCGGAAGCACTAAAACAGATTTAATAAAAAGGAGATCTGCTGCTGGGAGGAAGAAAAATGCCCCGCGTCGCTCTGCAATGAATTTCTATTGCTGTTATTTCCAGATATACAAGCCATAAAAAAATGCTTGTGACTCCATCAAACCACAGAGAAGAAGCTTTGTTTTAAATCAGAAGAATCTCTACAAATAAATCGGCACTCTAGGGCTAGACGATATAGCTGAAAAATGAATACCGTATTTTGATATTATTGAACCTTTTATTCAATATTCAATATATATCTCTGATCTGAAATGGCCAAAGAGGGTGATTTTTGTATTTTGTATTTTTTGTCATCTGAGCACCTTAAAATTGTGGTGTTTAAAAAGTATGAAAGAATGGGTTGATATAGGAACATTGTATTACGTATGGATAGTAAATGTTTTTATAAATGCATATGTGTCATGTATGTAAAATTAAGCAAAGCAAATGTTATTTATTTTTTCTTAAGTTTGATTCAAATCATTTATTTGTTAGGGTGAAGTAAAATTTATAAATGTTATATAGCCATATTGTGCTTCTTTTCTTTTCTTTATATTTTCTTTCTTGTTGTGAATAGGACTGTACATAAATAAGTATTTAAAGAGAGAATATAAATCTAGAGAATTAAAAGTGTAGGCATAATAAGCTTTGGCTTCAGCTTTTTCCTTTTCATAATTTCAAGAATTAAAAAATAAATAAAAGATTATGTTGGATGGATTGAGTTGTCAAAAAACGTTGCTTAACTTACTTTTCATAGTTACAACAATATTACTATCATACAACCACAGTCAAACTGTATTGTATTTTTATAGTAAAAACATAATAACCACACCATTATGGTTTTATTCCAATTGTTTTTGTATTCCTGTAGTATCACTATGGTTTCACTACGAATTTCAGTATTATTTATTACCATGGTAAATGTATTTCGTGGGCACGCAAAACCATGTTATGAAAAACTATTCCCACCCTGTCCTTTAAGAGACTTCTTAATCGTTTCAACCAAACAGCCACTGTAGCCAATCAAATTCAAAATGATTAAAGGTGCACTAAGTGAGGTTTTAGCTGGCTCTTACTCGTCCCATCAGTCCCAGAAGTACTTGTGATTTTGGACTCTGAACTGACACCGGTTTTCCTGGATACTGGAAGATTGTTTACTAACTGCTGCCGCATCACACCAAACATGTTTGTTTATCTTCTCTTTTGTTACTTTTAATCTGTTTTTCTCCATCTCGTACTGCACACATCCCTATTGTGGACATTCTTGGATTTAATCCAAAATATGTTCTTGTACTGTTGAGTGTTGGACTGTGACCAGACACCTGCAACAGGCCTGAAGGACGTAGTTATTTTTGTTCCATGACTCCCTCTTGTTTGGACATTTTATCTTTCCACATGCACTCATTCTGGTGGATCACACTCCTGCTGATACACACTCCATGTCAAATGAAACAGTTTTAATTGGGTTACTGATATGACTGGAGTCTTCATCTAATGTGAGTGTACATCATTTTCAACATATTTCGAAATAATGCTATTCATGTTTTTATCTGTGTTAAAAAATCTTTAATCCAAAAATACAGTAAAGAATAACCAAGACATGCTTTCTTTGCTAAATAAAATAAAACAAAAAATATATATTTTTCATTTATATATGCATCAACATAACAATTGGTGTTACCATATAAATAATTACAATAATTTAATAACTTTTTCAAAGTAGTCAAAGTAGTGTAACACATTACATTTTAAATTCTTGTTATCAAATTACCATAACTGAATATCAATTAAACTACTTTTAAGTGCATTACTTGGGTTATACATAATTCTAAAATAATATTATTTATGTATTTATACATTCAAACCTTTAATTATGTTCATATATACATCTGAAGGGTGTGTGGGTCTGCTAATGATTCATTGTAAGGGAGAAATGAGTGGATGATTCACATTTGACAAACAAATGAAGACATTATTTTAAATTTGCTGAGCAGAAAGTAACTTAAATCTAAAATAATAAGAACTGTGATTACATTTCGATGAAGTAATTTGTAAAATAATCTGATTGCTGTTTAGGAAAGTGATTTGTAGTGGATTACTTTTTGAGTAACGTACTCAACACTGAACAATACCCAGTAATATCCATCAATATTTTCATTATTAAACAAATGCCATGCGGAGACTGCCGTTAACATGTTTGAGTGGTAATGTAAACAAATGAATCAGTATGAAACGAAAAGCAAATGAATTGAACTTACCAACTCTAACGCTATTTTTACTGAAGTTTAGCGAAACTATGTATGAATCAGACACTATAATTTAGCATCTGTCTTAGCACTCTCATATTCGCGAGTCAATGTCTAATGATATGCTCTTTTGGAAACTTAGTGGCCAAATAAAAAAAAGCATTAGAATCATTGAGATATTCATGATGTTGTTTTTATATCATGAATATCTCAACTAGTCTGCAACAAAACCCTGTTTCGAAGTTTGGTGATGACTGATGCTCTTCTAGTGTGCGCACATGCGAGACACCTTGCGACTAGTCACAGGCCCAACAATACCTTTCAGACTTGCTTGAAATCTAGACAGTCTGTTATCAGATGTGTGCACTCCTCTGCTAAGCAAGAGAGCAGCAATGAGCAATAGCCATCAGCTAACGGCTAACAGCTTTAACAAGCTAGGTGCTGCCCTAATCTTCCTGAACACTTTCTCATCCACATTTTTTATAGGTCTTTTTTTTTTATACTATTGTGTGCAAATCAGTGCAAAAACAACCGCTAGCCCAGCTTCAGTGTTTGGTGTTAATGACTTTAACGGCACAAGATATTTATGTTGCAATACGGAGCACTGCAGCTCTTCGCTAAATAGGGTCTTTAAAGGGCCAAATGTAAATTAAGCTGTTTCATTTGATCTGTGATTTCTTGCACATCTGTAACATCAGCCAGTTTAAGTTGTGATTAACTTGTTTCCTGATTTGAAACAGCCTTACAAAAGCAGCCTAATTAATCTCTTGGGTCTCAGCCTGATACAGAAAACATGTGCTCATTACAGCTGCTACCTATACAAAGCTTGCGGATCACTTTACAATCATCTAGTTTTTAAAGAGCTACGAAGTGGGGGCATAAATAACAACACAATTAATTACTGCCTATTACATGATTTCAATGCACCTCTTCATATGTGGCTTGTACACATCACTGCAGTTTCCTGGTGATTTGAACGGTGGAGGTGCAAAACAAAAAACAATGACTTTTATTCCCTTTCTCACAAATCACGAGTAAAACAACAGATTAGCAGTTCATAAACACTTACTTTTTGCCTTGTTACTTACACAATGCTATCGTGTGACATTTATGTCTAGCTGGGAGTCCAGCTAGCCCCTTACAAAATATCTAAACTAGCTGCAAATTTACAGCTTGTAATTTTCACACGCAAATTAGCTTTTCATTCACCGCAAATGTTTGCCAGAAGTTTGCAGCTCTTCACCAGTAGTGGTGAACCTCCGGCAAACCTTTGGCAACAATGGAAAATTTGCCACAAGTTTGCCCCAAAGCTCATTTGCATGTGAACATTATCAGTGGCGAATTTGCTGCAAGTTTTCAGAAATTTGGCCTTTATGCTAGTTTAAGCTGATTTCTTTACAGGGAAAGGTCCTGGCAGATGCTTTGATACATTGCATAGAGAATGATAAAAAAAAAAGATTAAAAAAAAAACATGATTAAATAACATGATTAAAGAGAATTAAACATTTTGGGTGATCTAGAGTGTTTCTCAGTCTCATGCCATCCCAGATGTGTATGACTTTCTAAGATATTTAGGTAAAAAAAATATATACACTCACCTAAAGGATTATTAGGAACACCTGTTCAATTTCTCATTAATGCAATTATCTAATCAACCAATCACATGGCAGTTGCTTCAATGCATTTAGGGGTGTGGTCCTGGTCAAGACAATCTCCTGAACTCCAAACTGAATGTCAGAATGGGAAAGAAAGGTGATTTAAGCAATTTTGAGTTTGGCATGGTTGTTGGTGCCAGACGGGCCGGTCTGAGTATTTCACAATCTGCTCAGTTACTGGGATTTTCACGCACAACCATTTCTAGGGTTTACAAAGAATGGTGTGAAAAGGGAAAAACATCCAGTATGCAGCAGTCCTGTGGGCGAAAATGCCTTGTTGATGCTAGAGGTCAGAGGAGAATGGGCCGACTAATTCAAGCTGATAGATGAGCAACTTTGCCTGAAATAACCACTCGTTACAACCGAGGTATGCACCAAAGCATTTGTGAAGCCACAACACGCACAACCTTGAGGCGGATGGGCTACAACAGCAGACGACCCCACCGGGTACAACTCATCTCCACTACAAATAGGAAAAAGAGGCTACAATTTGCAAGAGCTCACCAAAATTGGACAGTTGAAGACTGGAAAAATGTTGCCTGGTCTGATGAGTCTCGATTTCTGTTGAGACATTCAGATGGTAGAGTCAGAATTTGGCATAAACAGAATGAGAACATGGATCCCATCATGCCTTGTTACCACTGTGCAGGCTGGTGGTGGTGGTGTAATGGTGTGGGGGATGTTTTCTTGGCACACTTTAGGCCCCTTAGTGCCAATTTGGCATCGTTTAAATGCCACGGCCTACCTGAGCATTGTTTCTGACCATGTCCATCCCTTTATGGCCACCATGTACCCATCCTCTGATGGCTACTTCCAGCAGGATAATGCACCATGTCACAAAGCTCGAGTCATTTCAAATTGGTTTCTTGAACATGACAATGAGTTAACTGTACTAAAATGGCCCCCACAGTCACCAGATCTCAACCCAATAGAGCATCTTTGGGATGTGGTGGAACGGAATATATATATCTGTTGGTCCTTCTTGCAAGTAATTGTTGTCCAGAACTTGGAAGCTCCAAAAAGCAGCATGAAATTAATCCATATGACTCAAGAGGTTTAATCCATGTCTAAAGAAGCGATTTGAAAGGTGTGGGTGAGCAACAGATTAATATTTAAGTCCTTTTAACCACAAATTCTCCTCCATGCCCAGTATGCATGAATAATGTGAATCACCAAAAACAAAATTAAGAAGAATGTGAAAGTGAAAGTGGAGATTGATAGTAAAAAAGGACATAAATATTGATCTGTTTCTCACCCAAAACTATCATATCACTTCTGAAGACATGGATTTAACCACTGGAGTCTTAAGGATTGCTTTTATGCTGCCTTTATTTGCTTTCAGGAGCTTCAAAGTTCAGGCTACAATTCACTTGCATTGTATGGACCTACAGAGCTGAAATATTCTTCGCAAAATCTCAGTTTGTGTTCAGCAGAAGAAAGTATGTCATACACATCCTGTAAGGCATGACTGTGTGTCAATCATGAGAGAATTTTCATGTTTTGGTGAATTATCCCTTTAAAACTTTGCTCTATAGAATGTATTGTATTTAATGTATTGCACTGAGGAATGTCGGCATCATCAAGGAAAGCCTTTTATTGTTACAGTGTGTTTCTACAACAGTACTGTAATCAAGAAAGGAAGAACATGCGCACAGTGTATTTCTTTATGACTTTTCATAGTGTTACGACTGCAGTGTATTTCTAAGAATAATCCATTAACGTGCAAGGAAAGTTTGCAGCTGCGGGTCAACTGATGTCGGTTCAACGGTCTGTCGGTTCTGTTGGTCCCTCATTCCCAAATATACTGTACCACCATCAACGCTTGTATTCACACCCCAGCGACCATGCACAGCTTTGCCAAAACCCCAACAATGAGACAGTATCATTATGTTTTGGATGAATGTGCTTTTCTAGAGGGAGCTCTTTTGTAGCACACCACTCCCCTGGTCGCCTTCCCAGCATGCCTGTGAATAGATTCTGTACTGCTCCCTGAAGCTAGAGGTATTTTGCTACACAATGGTGGAGGAGAAAGCAACAGACAATGGCCCATGCTAAACAATTACGGCAAACAACCAGCATTGTGCACAACATTGTCCAATTAAAGGACATAGCACTGGACTGTTATCCCATTCCATCTGTATATTCTCCAGAGAAGTCACAGTCTGTGACACAGTCTATTCCTGAATATAATATAAACTGAATCCGCCAATACAGATGATGTTGACTTTCAGTATGAAGATGACAAAATGCAAACTGATGAACACATTTCTGGCCTAATTACTTAAAAACAATACAAATGTTCTAAAAGAAAAGAATCAGAGTTTGTTGATAATCTTTCTCTGTATAATGAGTGTAAGATAGTGGCTCATGCTTGTGTTATTTATTTTGTCAATTTCATTTTGGTTTTTGGACGATGTTCAGCATACTTATTTCGATGACATTTAACTTTGGTAAGGATTTATAAAGGGGTTCATTAATGACTAATAATTAATTTACAAATGCATTTTATATATCACTGATATACAGTTATATATATATATATATATGCATAAAAGGAGTGCCTTTAATGCATTACCTGCTAAACAGTGAGACATTTTACCTCACACCAGGGCCGTAGCAAGGATTTCTGGGCCCCTTGACTTTATATTGCTTCATATAAAAAATACAGTTTAAAAATTGTTATGGGCCCCCCTGGACTCGTGTGCCCAATAGTTTCACCCCAATAGTTACGGCCCTGCCTCACATGGTTTATATATATATACACACACACACACACACACACACACACACACACACACACCAGCTAGTTCCGGTCCTGGAATCTGATTGGACGAGAGATGTTCTATGAATACTGATGGTGTCAGTTTGTATCACTCCGCTTGTAAATTTACATACATTTTTTTGACATTGCAGATTTTAGCCAGCAGGTGGTGGCAAAAGACCATTTTATTGTGTAATATGAGCCAGATAGGTGACGTAAAGTGAGTCAGTGTCAGTCAGTGTTTTCATTCATCAACACTACATGATTGCTTGTATTACTACTACAGCTAGGAAATAACTTTAAACAGCTTTAAATTAACAACTTCAGCATTAAGGCTCATCAAAGCTGAGAGACACAACAGACTGATTAATTGTGACTGCACTTTTATGACTGTACTCAGTTTTTCATAATGTTTTTTTAACATTTACTTGTTCATTGAACTGTTGTATATAAGCAATATCACACTCGCAATCATGCTATATGGCCCTAAATCAGGACTGCTGTGATTATCTACGGCCAAATCACACTCTTGCTCATGTTGCTTTATACAATATTATCACAGTATATTATATTATTAGTATATATTAAATAAATCAAAACTGCTTTAATTTACCTACGGATGAATCACAGCAGTTCAGATGTATGTATGAAGTTAATTAATTAATGATACAGCATTTTTACAGTAAATGCATTTAAAATCATTGATATACAACTATAACAACTTTTTTTAAAAAAAATGGGTGGCTTTCATGCAATGCATCCTAAATAGTGAGCATTTTAACATACATACTTTATAAATACACTTATTTGCACATTAAAAACAAAGAGAACTAGTCATAATTTAAAAAAATGAAAGTTACACTTTACCTTTGGTAAGGGTTTATATAGGGGTTCACTAATGACTAATTAGTCATTTATAAATGTTTTATAAATTATTGAAATGCAGTTATAATGACACTATCAAAAAGGATGACTTTCATGCAGTACCTTCTAAATTGTGAGCATTTCAACTAGTGGAGCCATTATCTGTCTCTGTATCTGTTCATATAATAATAATAATTCATTATATAGCGCTTTACCAGAGTTTAAAAACACTGAACATTTTCAAATTTAGCACAGTTTAAAGCAGAAGAAGAAAAAAAGTGATGGAGCATGTTTCAGTTTCTTGTTTTACATAAGCAGGAATATTGCTATTAAATTAATACTCTTTGGAGCATGTAAACCTTTATGGGGCATTTTAACTTTTTTTTTAAATAAAAAAAAACAATTAATTAATAACCTTAATCGCTGATGTGAATAGAAATGATGTCACCTTTAAAAAGGACAGACGAGCTCCAATGTGAAATCATCACTTCAGGAATTTAACATGGCGCTCCGGTTTAGGCTGTAAATAAACACATGGGAATCACGTTGAATCGTGTGATACATTAACATAAAAATGTCAAGAAGTGGAAAGTGTATATGATGTTGTATCTAAGTTAATACTACACTTGACTGCAAACTGAGTCGAAAACGTGCCCATCCGATCTGAAATCACAACGTGCACATTTTCATTCATAAGGGTTACACTTCAGAAATATTGGCTGCACAGATTCTGAAATTTATTTCTCCTTGAGCTTCTTAATCAGTCAAATGTATACTTTGTATATTATTCAGATGAATCCATTATTTGTTTGAAGTCATTATCCGTGCCTTTACGAATAAGCGATCCGGCTTCGGGCACATGTTATACATGCTTAATAAATCCACCCGTTTATACTTAATATTACCATATATTTATTTATTTTTGGTTAATAAGTGTCTAAAATGTAAAAATGTATTATAAAATTGTTGTGTATTATAACCATGCTGTTGTACTGAATATAAGCATGAGTAATTACTTGCAGTCGAATCCCAGCCGTGCTCATATTCATGTGATATAGCTTGTATACTACTATATCACTTACATCATTTTTCAAAGACCAATTTTGGGGTAATTTATGCTGTAATTATAATAATTTGTAAATCTATATTGTAAAAATGAGACAAACTAACATTGTTTACTGTGCACATTTTTTCTTCATTATTTGATCTCTGTTCAGAAAAAAAGCCTTTATTTATTTTTTTTTTTTTTTGCAATATGTATTTTTAGGGCTGTCAAAGTTAACATTAAGATATTTGCTATTTCGGTTCAATCCAATAAAAAAATAAAACATTAACTTAATTTAAATATTATAACTGTTTCATTCTGCGTTCAAAAGACTGGTCGGAAATCAATAGATGTATTTGCCTATTTTATTGTATTGACCGTGATTGCTTTTAAAAGCAAAACATTTCAAAACAAAATCAGCATTTCATTTTGTGAAAATATATTTGGGTTTTAATACAATGACAATATAAAGGCCAATTATATCATTTGGAAATATTTAGGAAAAACAACATGTCTTTTCGATGTAATGCTTAATAAAAAATTTAAAACAGTAATATTACATTAAAATATATAGCTGCCTTTATTTCTAAAGAAGGGGGCCCTTCCCAAGGGTATCGTCATATTTGGGGGTCCTATGAATCAAAGAGTTGGAAAAACCCTGTCTTAATATATCAAACCCATGAGAAGAGTGAATGGACTGTGGGGACTATAGACATTCAATGTATTGTTTTATTTATTTATTTATTATTATTATTATTATTTTTATTTTTTTTTACTCCCTGAAAGACAGAAACAACCACACAAATAGACCTGCACAAATAAATAAATGTTGAAAAGTGAAAGAGCCAAAACATTAATAAGCTCATTAAAATGAGCTAAAGGCATAACATACAGAAACATCCTCCGCTTTACGGCACAAAAGCGTATTTCTGATGAAAAACACCCTCCGTTCGCTCTAACACGACAAAAGACGTCTTCACTTTTTACAGCTGCTTATCTCTGTTGCGTCTTGTGGAGTTTTAAAGTGGGGTTTTGATTTGTTACAGAGCATTTCAAATTACCATAGAAATGACAGCAGCCAATCAAGCACAAGTTTAAGTCTGTGGTGATAAAGAGGCATAAATTAAGATCCGGCCCCTCAGACGCCATCAAAGACTCAACGCTCTCATTTATTCTGTATGACTAGCAATATTCCTATACCTTTCAGTGTTGTGATATCTTCTCCGTCAAATAGCTGTCAGGTAACAACACATTTGTAAAATCTAATTTTATGCTCAAGTGACTCGCCCTCTCAGCTCTGCAATTTATCACAGCGTTCATTCTCCGTTCCTCCTCCGTGTTTCCATGCAGCTCTCCGTGTAGCTCACCTTCCAAAACAAGGATAGATAAAACAAAGCATTTGGGGAATTCCTGTTTATTCTGTTTCTTCCTTTTATGCAGTACCTTTATTTTATAAAGATGTGAAAGAAATATGTTCTGGTCCAACTCAGACACATTAGTAATTATAATAAATCATGAATCAAATTCACAGGATGGAAATTAAGGGCTAAGATGGCCTTGTCAAGAATACTTTTTCAATAATTATTCAGTATATTTATGTATAATTTTTTTTCTTTTTCATTTTATCTAAATAAATCAGGTTGGGGTATATTGTCATGTATATGCTGCATTTGTATATTTTCAAGCCAAAACATACAATTATATGCAAATAACAATAATACTAACATGTTTTTAATGTGTTTTTTATCTTATTTTTATTTTTTGTGTGTGTTTCATAATTAATATACTGTTTAAATAAAGCTTAAAAGCCATGAAATACTTTTTAAATAAAGATATGTTGTATTTACTTGCGATAACATTTCATACAATATAAAAGTTTTCATATCAAATTAATGTCAATTGTTCAACAGCAGGTTCCCATTGTGACAGCTTACCCCGTATAGAATAACCACATGCTTTAATTGTAATATAAAAATTAATTGGGGTAAAAAGTGCGACAACCAGGGGTGTTGCTAGACTGCAAATTTCAGTTGTGCCCCAGTGAAATGGTAAAAACCATGTAATTGTTTCGGCTGTGTAGAATCAGAACTAGTGATGCCCGATTTAGGGTTAGCAAAACGGTCGGAATCGGTTTGCGGTTCAGATTGAATCATTCGCACAGCTCACTTGCGTACTTGTGAGTTGTCTGGAGCAGCTTCTCACTCAGTAAAACACTAACAGTATACCTGTTATCCCAATATACTGCTATCCCTGTCTCCCCTTTATAAAGAGTGAATAAGAGGTGGAAGAAAACAGTGCAGAAGTAACACCTCCTCTGTACTTCATTACTATACCGCGGCCTCTTTCTTATCGTGACTGTAATGCTGTTGTCGAATGCGGGAGGTTCAGTGTGGTGCCAGACGTCCTGGTCTGATAGTGCCAGCTAACCTCTGCCAAACCCCGCAGAACAATGCACGGCTCGAGCCAAAAAAATAATGAACCCCAAACACAAACGCACACACATAGATCCTGGAGCAGAATCTGGGCTTTGGCATCCATACGCATCCAGAGACAAAGGAGAGGTAATGCTCGGCAGGTGGTGAGCCAGACTTTTTCATTAGCAGATGCAATAAACACTGGCCATTGAGGAAACACAGCTAATGTCATCAATCGCCATATTCCTGCACAATAAACTCACTGCACGAAAACATCACACTGATTTGTATAATAATATACAGGCAGTACTTTGACTTTAGGCACTTACATGTGTGTGTGTGTATATATATATATATTAATATTATATATATATAATATTTTTTATTATAATTTTGCATTTGCCACTTCTAAGTGGCACGCCAGGCCATTCTATATTGAGATGTAATGCACTGTACCTGTGGGTATATTTTCAAGATAGCATGACCTTTTCCAACCAATATTGCCATCCATCAACCAAAACAGCATTATTTCCTCGGCAAATGAATACTTCACTCATAAAATGTCACAGTTTATTCACCCTCATTTCGTTTCAAACACACGTGACTCTTTTTTCAGTGGAATTCAAAATAACACATTTTGAAGAATGTTTATGCTGGTCTTTTCCATACAATGAAAACACAGAGTGATCATGGGCTTTCAAGCTCCAAAAAGATAAAACACAGTATAAAAATATATAAATGTATTCCATAAACCTTGTTTGCTATATTTAAAGTCTTCTAAAGCCGTATTTTAGTTTAATTTGTGAGGAAAAGATAAAAATTTTAGTCGTTATTCAGTGAAAACCTTGCCCTCGCCAATCGCACATGATGCATAACACCAGTTTTGACTTTAATAACATTGATTCTCACATGTTTTGTAAGGAATGTGATGCACCACATTTGAATATATACTTTCACAGAAGAAAGTCAAATGAGTTTGAAACGACATGACAGCCTCATGTCGTTTCAAACTCATTTGACTTTCTTCTGTGGAATGCAAGGATTGAAGAATATTAAAAAAAAAAAAAATGAGACACAACAAAAGCAAATAGGTATCAGGGGCTTTCAAGCTCCAAAAGTTGAAATTTAAGTCATAATTGATTAAAGAAACCTCCACTGTAGCTCTCCGAATAATGACAGAATTTGAATTTCAGGGTAAACCATTCCTTTATCATTGACAAAGATGTAAATCTGAGGTTTAATGTCAGAGGACACATTGTTCTGCATCTCTGCGATCACTTTTTCAAGCCGTTTTTAAGTCTCTGAACAGTTCAAACATTTGTCTTTCTATCCAGCTGGGTATTGACAAAACCACTTGGGACTCAAGCCACTGTTTAGTTTCACAGGATAGAAAAGGCTTAAAGGTTTATAGCCGAAAACAAGCCCACATATGTGTTAAAGAGACAGAGGACAGAGAAAAAAGAAAGAGTATGGGGGGAGAGAAACTGAACCTGCTGTGTGTGTGCAGGGATTTATTGTAATAGGCTCGTCAATCACTTAAGGGCATCATTTTCATTAAGGCGACACGACGAGGTCTTTAATTCCCAAGTCCTGAACCAACAGCAGAAGGCCTAGACATTACCTGAGGGTCAAACACTCCCACCATGAAAATGGATCTCCAAATCAGAGATCCCAAGGTTAGATAAGCACTAAGCACTACCAATACTCTCGCTAGTATAATTGCCATTGATTTTACACTAAGGGAAGCAATTAATATTTAGACAGAGTTTGGCCAGCGAATAACATTTCCAATTTTATAAGGAGATGGTGACATTGTTTACCCATTCCACTTGATTAATGAGCTGTTAATATAGTACAGACTTTGAAGCAATGCACCCTAGTAGTGTTGGGGATAAAAAAAATTGTTTTTTAAAAAACAATAATAACAATAATCTCTATATTTTTTATATAAATTGAAAATACTTTGACATTTCTTTATTTGCTCTCTGAAAATGATAAAAATATTGTTTTTCTTTATCAATAAGAAGTCATAATTATATTAACCTAACAGTCTCAATCAAAAACATATTTGAGCAATGTTTTCTATTTACACATTTTAATTTCATAACACAATTCCATCAAATTAAATTTTGTAATGTTTAACAAAATTAAATGAATAAAACTTAAATATTTCATTAATTACTAGAATTATTAGAATTATTTGCTTACTAAATATGTCTTAATTCAATTGGATGGAATTTTGTGATTAAAACTAAAATGTGTAAATATTAAAATATCCTTTTTGAGACAGTAATACATTACAAATCTAGTTATAGTAATAATTGTAGTATGATTTGCACTCTGGTATTCACAAATGAAACAAAAGGAAACATGATATTTAATCATTTTTATCCCTCAATATAACAGTGCATAGTAAAAAACAGCAACGTTAACCTTACTAAAATATTTTAATAGGTCAATCAAATAAAATTTTAAATTGTTATTTTTTTTGTCCATGTTTTCTCCCCAATTTAGAATGCCAGTTCCCAATGAGCTCTAAGTACATGTGGTGATGTAGTGACTCTCAATCCGGAGTTGCCTCCGCATCTGAGACCGTCAATCCACGCATCTTAACACGTGTCTTGCTGAGTGTGTTACAATGGAGATATAGCTTGCATGGAGGCTACACACATCTCACCACGCACCCCATGGAGAGCAAGAACCACATTATAACGACCACAATGAGGTTACCCCATGTGACTCTACCTACCTAGCAACCGGGCCAATTTGGTTGCTCAGGATACCTGGCTGGAGTCACTCAGCATCCCCGGGATTCGAGCTTGTGACTCCAGCTGTGGTTGTCAGCAACTTTACTCGCTGAGCTACCCAGGCCCCCATTTTAAATCGCTATTAAAACATCTTGCTCCTGACATGCTCAAGTCACTAAATAAGGATTGATTGAAAAACTAATCTAAAGACACAGTCTATAGGAAACTTAATAGACAAATAAAACATGCACTGAAATCATCAAACTGATCTCATAGAATGAGCATTCCTCTTTATACATTTTTGCAAACTGACTTTTACATGCCGGCTATGACAACGGCTGGCTATGACTGAACATTTAGTTTTCACTCTATTACACAACCTCCGCTACAATATGATACAGTATCAAAACACTTTTACTTTCATGCATGATTTGAAAAACTATACATTTCAACACTTGTATTACAGAACCACCTACATTTACACACTTATTCAAACAGGTTTAGCTTGTGCGGTAGCCCACCTGATAGAGTGTTGGAGTTTGGACTCGTTAACTGTGGTTTGATTCCAGCTAAATATGCACAAAATTGAAAGTGCCATAGAGGTGACACAAAATCATGTGGTTGCTTCAGAAAATGTGTTTTCATTTCACAATTTCTTTTTGGACACAATCTGTTAGGTTTAGGTCTTGTTAAGGATGTCGGTTTTGTTGACCTCTCATTTATCTTTTAGGAAACTATCGGTTAGGTTTAGGTCTTGTTAAGGATGTCAGTTTTGTTGACCTCTCATTTATCTTTTAGGAAACTATTGATTAGGTTTAGGTGTTGGTTAAGTATGACGGTTTTGTTGACCTCTCATTTATCTTTTAGGAAACTATCGGTTAGGTTTAGGTGTTGGTTAAGGATGTCTGTTTTGTTGACTAAAGGTATAACAGAGATGGTAACATGCGAAACAAATTATTAAACATTACTATTCTATGAAATTGGAACAATATAAACAACTAGATCTGTTTAAATGGGCTATTTGCTAAATGGCTAAAATGGCAAGTGTCCGTAAATGGATTAATTGCTCCAAAAATACTTTATTGGGTATTTTACAAGGACAGTGTAAAGTGACAACTTGTGCATTTCTGTTACTGAGGTAAAAAAGAAAGAAAGAAAAATTGTCTAAGAAAACAGCAGCACAAACATTTAGAATCACACAATTTAGAATTCTCAAAACTGCAGCAATGTTATAAAAAACTCAGAAGTCATGAATGTTAATAATATTGTAAAAGTAACTTCACTGAAAAAAAAAAACTAAACTTATAAACACATTGCGATCCGTACACATGAGTAATGTTCGATTCATTAAAGCATGACAAACAATATAAGCTTCAACAACCCTACCAGAAAACATATCCAAGCAGTATAGCACGTAAACAACTTCACCAAACATTAAAAAACAGTTAAATCCATTTGGAGAATGATTTCACTCCACTGCTGTCCTGACTCCTGAAACCACGACTAGACTGATTGAACAGCTGTCGCACTTGCTTCTTGACACACAGCCTGACCTTGGTTCTCAGCATAAGGATATGACATAAACATGCATGGACGAATTACATATGCCTGTGATTTCGTGGCAAATCCGACCCAATGGCTCAAATTTCCTCAATATAAAAATCTTTATTGTAGGCTTACTGTAGTGAATAGGAGTAAGACAAGGGCATGGTTTTGAACATGGATTTTTTACTCACTCAATAATGGACTTTTGTGAATTGTAACCAAAAATATTTAGTGCAGCTTTAAATGCACAGCGTGTTACTGCAGAAACTATGCCGCTGTCACTTCAAGCTTTGAGTTTAAAGAATAGATTCAGTATTGAAAATCAATGGACACAGTCAACGCAGATATGTGAAAGAACCATTTCGGCAGCACAAAGAACTTTATCATTGGACGAACACAAATTGCCTGTCAGCTGCAGCTACTGTGCCTTGTATCTTTAGAAAAGATGATATGGGTGCCGTCACACAGCAGGTCGAGGCTGTTTTCGGGCAATGAATGTCTGTGTACTAGTGTACTGCACATTGCACAGTATATACTGTATGCTGCCTGTTCTTCTTCTTCTTATTATTATTATTATTATCATTAAATAATGAAAGAGCATGCAGTATGTAAACTTAACTGTTTCAAAATAGTACAATTGTTGTCACATGACCTCACTAGTTTGGCGAGTGGCATCCAGTTATAATCTCAAAAATAAATATGGTTAATACAGTTATTCTTGGATTTGTAATCTAATTTATAAAATATATATTTTTTGTCAAGATATGACAATTAATTCATGTTTTTGATATTCTTTCAAGTTCCTTCGATTTACCAAATAAATACCATGATCCCTTCTATGGTATATTGCAAAGTGCCTTGGTATTCCCATGTGATACCATTATTATGTAATGGTAGCGGCAAAGTACTTTTCTTTTTTTTGGTAAGGGATGTGTAGAAATGCATAAGTTTTGGCAGCTAGTAATAAGTGAAGAAATTTGGTTAAAAATCATGGTTTATATTACATCTGGCTCATAGTATGCCATCACAAGCATCCCTAACTTAATGCATATATCCACTACAGCATGGGGACTGAGCCAACATTAACCCAGGTGAGAGAACAGGTTACTCTGCTTTCAAGGTGCAAGAGGACGGAACTAAATATAAAAATTGGCCTACTTATTACTAAAGAGACCATTGCCATGCAAACGTAATGTTGACAAATGGACAGAAGGTGCAGTGCAAATCATTTGGGACACCCCTTGTTAATTTCTAGGACAGGAGGTACTGAAATGGAAATTGAGCATGCCTTACTTTGATCGCTTGCACACCCTCTGGAACACACGCAATAATGACTTGATGACTTTGGGTCCACCTTCTGTCCAACTTACTGACATTTGCACAAACTTATAACACATTCAAATTTTAGACTCACTTTGAAACAGTGTTGGGGAAACAACTTTTAAAACTGTAGCTTGTCAAGTAGATACCAAATGGTCATTTCCACATGGTTGTGCTAAACCGCTTCTTGTTGGAAAAATAGCTTGTAAAAGGTCTGCACTTATAGTTTTATATATTGTTACTGGAAAAGCGACATTATTTTGAAAACAGAAAAGCTACTGTCACGTTACTGGAAAATGTAATTAAGTTACTAGAGCTTCAAAAATATTAGATTGTTATCACCCAACACTGATTTGATATTGGGTGAATGGAACTTTAATGTAACCATTTTAGTGTAGATATCAACAGGACAACTCCTCACATGACACTTTGAGATGCGGCAGTATAATCAATACAGTTAGTGACTATGGTAGTGTAGTATATTTTTATCAAGTTAAGTATACATTAATCAGGTGTAATCAATGTAAACATTGTTGATTTGTACCACAGTTATGTCTGACGGGCAAACATGCTGTTTACTGTGTGTGTGTGTGTAAAGGCCTATGGACATGATGGAATGTGTGCTTAACATATGTGTGACTATTTGAAAGTATGTGCAGGAACAGGAATAGCCTCATATATGTACTCTCATGACTGCTGAGAAAATATATGGTGAGGCAGGTGTCTCCTGTCCATTTCTCAAAATTAGCTGACCAGGGTTAAAGCATACGAATAGCCCCACCTTGTTAGAGGACTGTATTTAAGTGAACCAAAACTCAGAGATGCTTGAGTTGTTGTTGTGGTTGTTCTGCAGGCAACTCGGCTTTATTGTATGATAATAAAGTCTATTCTTCTGAAATCAAAATCCCAAAGATGTTGAGTGATTTTTCACAAAATTGGCAGAAACTACTAAAGTAGACACATATGGGCTTCATGTGTTCAGTCTACATTAAGAGGACTACTGAATAGATGAATAACTGAAAGAATCATCTTTTAATACAGTATGGACATGCCATCTCTCAGGATAATCAACACTCTACTTTCCCTTTATTCTTTCATGAAATGATTTTCGTAAGTTGATGCAATAGGCAGTGTCGTAGTACTAGAGATCGGTCTTGGTCTCAAGACCACTTTTTGAAGGTCTCATCTCAGAATCGACCGCATTTTTACTCTACCTTTTCTTGGTCTCAGACAAAGAGAACTCTGGATTTTATTTGAAGATCGGTCAAGACCACAACTGAATGGATATCACTAAATTGCCTATGCATTGTCTGATTTATTTGTTAACATCATTACTGTGATTTCCTGCTTAAAATGCAAGCAATAACTTGACTCATTTCTAATTTGAAACTTTTGTTACTGTTAACGGCTGTCACCCCTCCCTGCCCCCCTTCACACACACTCCAAGAAAGTGAATGCTGGAGACAGGAGAAGAAACTGTGGCTGTCTGAGAGATGTCAGACAAATCTTCTGTAATACAGTTTGGCTATCTAAACCAGTGTTTACCAACCACTGTGCCCACTAGTGTGCTGTGAAAGATTGGCAGGTGTGCAATGGAAAATGATCAAATTCCTCAAAATAAATAAATTCTGTTTTTTTCTGGTATTTTAGTGAAGAGATGGTTGATGAGTTTTAAAGTTGCCAATTCAGTATATTTTACATTAAGTATTTTATCCATCATAACATTATTGTTCTAAGAAACTCCGCTGTCAAATGCAACTCCTCACATGCCCACAAATTAATGCTTCATCATCACACTTGTAGTAAAAACATTCATTCAGGGAACCGAATGAATGACCAGAATTCAACAGGTGTATTGTTATACTCAAAGACTAAAAGCAACACACAGCAGTAAATTCTGTAATGCAATGTTTACCGAGATGGGACCATGTCAAACTTTTAACAGCGCTTAGAAAGGAAGCATAAAGAAATGTAAGCTAAGTGTAAGTGACACTAGCTAGCTAACGTTAGCAATCTGCCTGTTGCTACATTCCATTCAACATGGAATGTCAGATTTTCCAACTTCCTACTGAAAAAACTGCAACTGAACGCCTCTTGAAGTTGTAATTCCAACTTGGAAAGACGTTCAGAAATTTTAAACTCAGATTTTGCCGAGATGCAGGTGAGTGACGTCACACAATCTTGTCGGCACCCAGAAAGATGTACAAAATAAGTGATAAACATTCACTTTTATTAAATATTATTGCTAAATTTGTCAAAGTTCCTACATTACATGATATTAAAGCTTGTTTAGCAAATGTTAGCAGAGCAGCAGTTGTTCAAAACATGGTAAATTATACTCTCTTTTGATAATCGTACACCTGTACCACAAATGCTAGTGTTGCAGATTGTTTATGAATTGGGTTGTTAGGAGACATCTCTGGTGACAGTCAAACACCTGCTAAGCTAACGGGAGCGTTGCAGTTTTGTTTCCTTTAACTTCATCTTCCGAGTATCTGGCATTGGAATGCTTTACTCGGAGATCGGAGATATCAAGTGGAATATCCCACATCTGATTTAATGGAACACAGCATCTGTACCTTCACCCCTCACCCAAAGAAATTTAGCGAGTATAAGCTACACATATTAACTGCCTATGTATTTACTGTTTTTTTATGATGCTAGTTTTTAGTTGCTTGCCAGCTATTTGCCACCTAGCTAGGTGCGCAAGCTACTTAATTTAGTTAACATATATTAAGGGATGTAGCTAATGCAGTGTTAACTTGGTGAGAGATTGAAGGGACAGGGCATGTAGTGTCAAATTGTTGTTCCCAAGTAACTTTTTTGCTTGTAATAAACAATGACGAGACAGGCCACATAAAGCTATGTAGCTACATATAAAGTTACGTTACATCAACTTTAGCTAATGTCAGCTCCGAAAGAAACCATACACACAGCGGTAATGCTCCCTCACTTGGGTGAGAGAGCTAGAGATGTGACAGCAGAGAGTGGAGACAGAGTAATGCACCTCCACTTGTGAAATATTTACATTTTAAATAGGCTGCTTTAACTATGTTCGGCATTCTTTGCTCAATTTTCTAGATTTATCTATGTGGTTAGCAAATTGCACACATTTATACAAAAACAAGTTGGTTTAAAAAAAAAAAAAAAAAAACTTACTATATGGTTTAAGAAAAGACAGAGACAAGTGAAGACTTAAGTATTGAATAAATGCTTGATATATTTTGTACTTAATGATTGTTTCTAGGTGAAGAGTCATCCAGAAAACCTGATGTGATGCTTGCACAACACTGTTATTGTTTTAGGTGGATGATAAAACTTGGAATAAGAATCTTCATTTGTTTTCTGTGGGTGTATTTATCGGATCTCTTTCAGATCAATTTGAGGAGTGCGGGATGTTTTGCGGGTTCCACATTTTAACGTAAGTGTGTCATGCAGTGTGGGACTCGCACTGGTCTGGTCTTGGTCTTGATTCGGTCTCTCCCTGCCTTGGTCTTGGTCTCAACCCCTCAAAGTCTTGGTCTCGATACACTCTGGTGTTGGTCTTGACTTGGTCTTGGTTCAGGTGGTCTTGACTACAACACTAGCAATAGGCATTGAAACCTTTCAATATCCTCACAGATATGTGGATGTTACAGTTACAGTCCCTTGTGTGGCTTTTTTTTTATTTTTATTTTTTTTACATTATCTACAGAAAATGTGCAACACTTCTAAATTATGCAACCATCCAATGCAATGTAAATCTGTTTACCTTTAAAAGTTCCATAGACAAGTAGTATGTTTTTTGGTAACTAAGAAGAATAAGCTCTGCAGAAGAAAGAGAGTAAATGATGAGAGAATTGTAATGTTTGGGTGAACTAACCCTTTAAGAAGACATTCAGTTAGACACTCATGACAGAATTTGTATTGCTGGATGAGATGAGCTATCTTGGCAACACTCTGGTCAATATTTAATTAACAAAGTCTTTTGGTTTGTCTCATGCTGCCATATCAACTCAAATACTCTAAATGACACACATACAGTACATCACAAAAGTCCATCCACGATTTATATCAGACATCTGTACTGCAAATTTACCAACGTCTTTTAAAGCTGTTCACAAGCTTTAAAATGTAAAAAAAAAAAAAAAATTAAAATTGACCAATTTTTTTTTTCCCTTTCCTATCCACTCATGCATGCACAATGAATTTTAAAATGACTTGACAAGATTTAATATTTACTATCACTGGGATTCACGCATGAGCCTTCAGAGACATGTTTCATTACCTGTTCAGGTCAGTTTAAACAAGTGGATTAGTTATCTGCGCTCAACACTCTTCATGAGGAGACATCTGCTGAGCACCAGAGAGAAATGAACGTGCAAAGTCACAAAAAGAAATACTGAGATAACGGGGGATACCCACCCCCCAGCATCATATAAGGGCAATGCTAATAGACCCTTGCCCTTGGTGTAAAATATAGTCCAACATTAAATGTTGAAATTATTTTGATATGCCTCGATGAACGTATTTTGGACGACATTAACTTGGGATTTTATATTAAAAAAAAAAAGACTACTGGTTATAATAACAATAATAATAATTTTCATCACAAGCTGCCCAAGAAATATCCACTTACAATAATATATTACAAAACAATATAAACAATTTGAAAATTAAATAAATTCAATAATTTTGATTTAAAACGAAATAGAATGTAACTTTGTTGGGGCTTCGGGTGTGTGTGTGTGTGTGTGTGTGTGTGTGTGTGTGTGTGTGTGTGTGTGTGTGTGGGGGGGTCTTACCACACTTAAAGAGTGATAAAGAGCAACAATGCCCACCCACTTTTTCATCCATCCTGGTTCCTGAAGTATTTTTCTCAAAAACAAACAAACAAAATCCAATAGAATTTTTATAAATCCTCTGTAAATGAGTTTCAAGCCATGAACCAAACTAACCAGCTCTGAGGTGAATCACGACATTGGGGGTGGTCTCACTACACTTTGCGCTCCTTTTACTCCCATTCAAATGCATCGGAATGCAGGAGTCCAGAAATGGAAGGTGCTATATACCAAAGTTCAAGCTTGGTGAACTTTGCACTGTGAATCTGCATGACAAGACGCATGACCAATAGACGATTGAAACATCACACACTGATCTCTTGGCTCAATTCAAAGGATACATTTCAAAGATGTGTGTTTTTATTGTTGCTGGAAAGTGAGTAGATGGTATATTTTAACATATTTAAATGTGCAATATGTAAAATTATTCATGTAACATTCACCTTTTTTTGCCAACGTGTAAACGGAACTTAAAAAATGAGCCCTCCCTGGACTTCCTAGGTTGCCTATTAAAGTCTAAAGACTGATTTTCATGCGAAGGGAGCGGGTCGCTTTTGCTGGGAAAATCCAAAGGATGTGACGTTTATGCGTGCTCCCGAGAGCCTTGCCTCAGTAATCTCTTCTCTTCCACTATTCAACAGTGACAACAAACTGCAACACTATGTAATATTTTCTTAGAGATGGAATCTAGCAAATGTCTGAATCCCATTTGGCTAAGCGGGAACGTGATCGTGACCAAGCAAAAACTAGAGTGAACATCGGCAGGGTATTTGATTCTGGGGGAACTTCGTTCAGTTTTTGGGGATCAAAACCGACCCTGAATTGGCATTCTTCTTATTGGACAGGTAAGTTTACATAACTGAAAGCATGTGAAATATAGTGCCATAAGGATTGATCTGTGTCATTTTAGCTAACTTGATTTTGTCTGCTAATGCTGACGAATCGCAAACTACCTTGTAACTTTCAATAATTTAATCAATCTATATTATAAAACTATAATGCATCGATATATCAAAATGTTGTGAAAGAATCACATCAATACTGCATTTTGTTAACATATTTATAATGTACAGTTTATTTTATAAACAGCTACTGTCATCATCCACCAAATTTAGCTAACAGCTATTGATAAAGCTGGCTAGCTAGCTAATGCAGACATAGGCTATCATATAAATGCAGTCAATGTATCATGCAAAGAAAAGTGATTATTTCAAACTACAGTCTCGTGTAGTCAGACCTTTATCCACACTTTGTTTTAGCCCTGTTCCAGCACTGGACAGTCAAATATAATATATATTCTCAAAGTTTGTAGTAAAACTATCATAACTATGACATTTTAATTATGCATCTCATCTGTCAGCATGATGCTGGTGAATCACGTTCAGTCAGTTTTGGTTGATGCACGCGTCCCTATGGAGTGTGTGCACGAGTATGAGCAGCAGGTAGCTGGCTGCAGTTCACTTACCGGCCACAGGTGTCATTAATAACAAGGGTTTCTGAATCTTACATAAGGCACCTTTAATAAAATATTATTTGTTATTTGTGAAGTGTTATTTACTAAATCCAGGAGCTCTCTCGCATTAAATCATATCCTGGTATGTTGTGTTGTCAGAAAAATGCATGCTCAAAGCCTAGTGTGACCATCCCTTTACAAACTTTGATTTAAAGTGAAAACATATTTGAAAATCGGACAAAAAGGCAAAGAGTCTGTGTACTGAACTATATTCCTTTGAACTACTGCGAGTGACGTAATCAAACTAAACATTATGGAAGAATCTAAACTATCGATGTTGATTATAATTAAAGAAACAATTAATTTTAAGTGTGTTGCCAAATATTCAGATATTTAAAAATGCTTTAAATACAAGATGACGAGACCGGCCACATAAAGCTATGTAGCTAATGTAAATAAAGTTAAGTTACATCAACTTTAGCTAATGTCAGCTCTGAAAGAAACGCTACACACGTAAACGTAACAAAAAATTAACTCGGTTTTGTAATTTTTCATGTGGAATTCTGCTATTAAACATGATTAAAATTAAATAATCAAGATAAAATAACATGGACTGATGGTGTCAACAGAAGCATACTTTATATATACCATCAGCTAACCTCGGAGCTCATGGTAGGTTTGTCTTTAAGTCTTCATAAGCGTTAAATTGTTAAACACAATTTAGATTATTCATATTGCATAAGGAACATCTCAAAAGCATTTTCAAATTACGTTTCAGTACCCACAAAATTTTAATGTTATTTTGGCAGAACACAATGCATATTTTCAACTGCTGCCAAATGCTAGCAAAAGCTCATCTGATCAGGCAACCCTAACAGCAGGCTTTTTTGTACTGTCTGTCAGGATCAGTAACAACAAAACTCTAATTCTGTAATTATTCATCAACCTATTATAGATTTTTGTATCAAAAAATCATTTTGTGTTCATGGCTAACTGTGATAGGAGCACCAAATGACAAGTTAGAGATTCCTTTAAAAACACTGACCACCTGAAAGTCATTCTACAACTCACCGCCTTTGTGATACTTATCAAGTAATCAAATGAAAGGTTCATCTGATAACATCAGAACTCGATAAGACACATGATCAGGGCCCAGTTGCAAGAATCCTTGTACGTTAATCAATTTTAAGGCTATTGCCGTTAAGCGTTTTTCTTGCCAACATGATCACACTGGAAGTCAGCATGTTGTCTCCGAGAGTTCCAGTACTCTAGGATCGGCTACATTATGCAGACGAAGTGACAAGAGGCAGTTCCTATCAGACAGTTTTTCATCAGCTCCAACACGTTTACCTTCACCTGTGGCACAACAGCATTAGCAGTTTGGGAGACCTGGTTTATAAAATATGCATTCCTCTACACTGTTACTGCCTGTACAGCTTAAATAAACAACTCACTCCACTACTCGCTTTTGGCGCCCCTCCGTGGACATTAAACCCTAAAATGTTGCTCAGACGTGCACATATGCCCAACAACACTTACTGATTTGGCCACTGGGGGCAGTGTTTTGAATTTCAGTAAGTCTGATTTTAGCTAAAGAAAATCAACCTACTGTTTCTGATTTCATTGTGAGATCAGTCTGTATTTGTAACCTGCTGCTGATTTATATAGATCTATATTTCGTAATCAAAGGTTATTCTGGGAAATTATACACTCAGCATCAGACCCTGTGTCATATAAACCCATGTGTCTGTGAGCAGTTTCTCACACATTCCTTGAAGCAGCAGTCATGCTCATTGAACAGCACAAATTGTTCACTCTGTTCTCTCTAATCTCAGACATACAGTGGGCTACTGAAATGACAGTTCGGACTTCTGATGCTTGACATGTTGCAACACTTTGTTTGAAGAGTGCATGATCTCTGCTAAGCCCACATATAAGGTTTAGAAAAAACAAAACTAATAGCTGTGCACTGCAGTTCTACAAAATTCTATAGCAATGAGAATTTGTTTCTAGTCCAATGCAGACATATATATATATATATATACATACACACACTGGAGACAAAAATTTTGAATAATTTACATGTTTTACTGTTATTCACCAAAGTGGCATTCAACTGATCACAAAGTATAGTCAGGACATTACTATCTGAAAATTTTTTTATTTTTGACCAAATCTAGACAGGCCCCATTTCAGCATCCATCACCTCAGCACCTTATCCTTGACTAATCATGCTAAATTGATCATTTGGTACTAGAAAAACAAACACAGTTGAAAGCTATTTGGTTTGTTAAATGAAGTGTAACATTGTCTTCGTGTTTGTTTTTGTGTTGTCACAATATGCAATAGACTGGTACGTCTTAAGGTCAATATTAGGTCAAAAACGGCAAAAAAGGAAACAACTTTCTCTAGAAACTCATCAGCCAATCATTGTTTTTAGGAATGAAGGCTACACAATGCTTGAAATGGCCAAAAAATATATAAAGATGTACACTACAGTCTTCAAACACAAAGGACAACTAGCCCTAACAAGGACAGAAAGAGATGTGGAAGACCAGATGTACAACTAAACAAGAGGATAAGTACATCAGAGTCTCTAGTTTGAGAAATAGACACCTCAAATGTCCTCAGCTGACAGCTTCATTGAATTCTACCCGCTCAACACCAGTTTCATGTACAACAGTAAAGACAAGACTCAGGGGTTCAGGCCTTATGGGAAGAAAAGAAGCCTCTTTTGAAACAGAAAAACAAAAAGAAAAGGTTAGAGTGGGCAAAGAAACACAGACATTGGACAACAGACAATTGGAAAAGAGTGTTATGGATCTTAACCTAATTGAGCTTTTGTGGGATCAGCTAGACTGTAAGGTGCGTGAGAATTTCCCAACAAGACATCCACATCTATGGCAAGTGCTACAGGAATTGTGGGATGAAATGTCACCTGAGTATCTGGACAAACTGACAGCTAGAATGCCAAGGATCTGCAAAGCTGTCATTGCTGCACATGGATTTTTTTGATGAGAACTCTTTGAAGTAGTTTAAGAAGTTATGAAATTTTTTGTCAAATTGTAATAGTAATTTTTCATGTTATTAATGTCCTGACTATACATTGTGATCAGCTGAATGCCACTTTGGTGAATAAAAGTACCAATTCCTTTCCATAAGAGCAAAGTCTGTACTTTATTCCAGACTTCTGGCCACCAATGAATATATATAAATATTCACAATATATATTCACAATATATATATATATAGGACACAGACACATCGACTGAATGTGACATGCACAACACACCAACACCACTTTGCGAGTTGCCCCAAGGCAGGATCAAACTGGTACCTTTCCACTTCACATTCCTTCACTCTATCAACTGCACCACATGACCACATGGCAGATATCCACCAAAAGGGACATACCAAGCTGAGAGTCGGCACAGTCAAGCACAGCAGTCCTTCCAATCAAATTTGTGTTGGGGTTAAAGTCATTTTTGTTCAGCTTGGATAAAAGATAATATTCTTAACAACCCGTATCAGTGTGCCAAATATTATAATTTTCATATGTATACTTCATAGTGCTGCCATTGGGGAGAAAAAAGGAAGAAGAACAATACAATGTAGGACTTTGTCCTACATTGTCCTACATCTACATCTTCGTCTCTTTGTTTACAAACAAACACCTGGATATCGGTCCCAGGGAGTTCTCCCTTGAGGGAGTCCTCATTCCCGGGCTACGCCTGGTAATTCCATTACGCATCCACTGACTAGATATTCAACTGACTATAAGTGACTTATCGACTGACTTGCTATAGCTAGTAAGCAGTTTCAAAAATCATTCAGTAGACTTTCAATAGCCTGTATATAGATCTTTAGTCACTTATAGTCAGTTGAAGGGGGACCGTCAATGTAAAGTGTTACCCAAGTGGGTTGTATTACATATTGAATAGTGGAGAATTTTAATCAGATTTCTAATGTACTCAGGTGTCATTTATCTCGCATATATTTCCATACATTATTTTGGTGGTCGAATGTGGCCAAGATTCTTAAATTAATCAAGAATTAATTATTTATATTTTCTTACAATTAATACCTGCAAGCAGAAATGATCTGGGATAAGCCCTGAAAAAGACCCCCCATTTCAATAGAAGTTAAACTGCAAAACTAGTCTATGTAGGGATTCGAATGCAGGACCTTTAACACTATAATCTAGTGCACTAACATACAGAGCCACTCACTTCACATGGCTCATTAATGGCAAAGAGGTTTGCTGAGGTTAGAGTTAGAAACAAGTGTGGGTTTTCTTTTGAACTTTTGAACTACAGAACTCAGGACATGATGTCCATGATGCATACCAATTTTCTTTTAAATACGACAAAGCATTCAAAAGATATATAACTTTTTATTAAAATTCAATATGGCGAAAAGTGAATATGGCTGAAATGGTAAAAATTGGAATTGTTGAAAACCCATGGAATCCACAGACTCCAAGGACAAAAGGTTCAAAAGTTACAAGCAAAAATAGCCATTTTTCACTTTTCTTGACCCATAGGTAGCGCTTTGAACCTTTGGCACTTGGCCCCAAAATACATTCAGGGAAGGAAACTGCTAATGTCAAAATGCTTAAAACAAGTGTCTAAAACAATCACAGGCTGCAATCTCCAGACAGCTTAGACAAACTAAATTATAAGGAATGGACGTACTTCAAGCTTTTCACAAGCAGACTGGTCATGTTTAACATTGTCATGTACTGGCAGAACGATTTACAAAACATTCTCACATAGATTAGTCCATTGGAGTAAGATTTATGCAACATCAATGTAAATCTCAGGATCTAAACATTGGATAACATACTAAAAGAAAAGAAACAGAATAAAAACAATGTGCTTCAATATTGTAAATTATTTTCAAGAGCATCTCCGCGACTATAATTTCCTGCTAACATTTATCTGGGGCTTTAACATTTGAGGTAATTCACAGCGCTGTGCTGCAAACAGCAAACATTATTTGTTTTAAACAAGGGCCGATAAAATAGCTTGGGTCTAGAGAGAGTAAGCAGAAAACAGGAAACGGTGGAAAACAAGAGGTCTGGTGTGGCATTTGAGAAATTGGTTGAGGGAATGGATAGTGAACACAATGCTGAATTGAATAATAACAGCCACATCAGACTTAGAACTCTACAGGCACACAGCTGACAAGTTCATTACCATTGGAAGTCACCCTGCTGTTGGATTTTTGATGGAACACCATTACTGATGTTTTATCCTCTGCAATTGCTCCATGTGCAACCCTGCACGGGCCACAAATGCCGGTGACAAATGTGGAAAGCTGTGGTCACATTTTTCAAAACTGTGCCAGAGTGGAGAACAATAACACAAATATCACAATCCAGTAATGTAATAAATAGGTTGGCTGAATGTCAGAACTTCTGCATTTCAATTAACCATAGAGTGAATGACTGATACACATAATTAATTTGTATAATATTAACATATGTGTTTGTGCCTCCTTTTTTCAAAGCTTTAATTAAACAGCCATTAATCAATTATCAGGAGGTTTACATCTAAATGTACTTATTTTGGGGGCCATTGCCTATTTACTGAACAAAGCGACAATGTATATGTATCAGGACATGTCACAGGCTGGACTCGAACCTAGAACACCTGCACAAGCACCATGAGATTGTTTTTTAAATCACTTGAAATCATCTTGTGTCAACATATCTCAAGACTTCTCAAGCTCTATTATTATTATTAATAGTAATAGAATAATAATGAGAAATATGAAATATAAATAATAAAAATATTTTGATTACAATAATAAATAATAATTTGCACATTATTATTATTATTAAAATATATTATTATTATTATTGTATTTTTTATTTTATTTATTCTTCTCCCCTTTTCTCCCCAATTTGGAATGCCCAATTCCCAATGCTCTTTAAGTCTTCGTGGTGGCATAGTGACGCCTCAATCCAGGTGGCGGAGGACGAATCTCAGTTGCCTCCCTGTCTGAGAAGTCAATCTGCGCATTTTATCAGAGCGTGTGGAGGCTTCACATTATTCTCTGAGGCATTCAAGCACAACTCACCATGCGCCCCACCGAGAACGAGAACCACATTATAGTGACCACGAGAAGGTTACCCCATGTGACTCTACCCTCCCTAGCAACCCTCCCATAACTGGTAATTTGGTAATCAGAAGGTCGCTGATTCGATCCCCACAGTCACCACCATTGTGTCCTTGAGCAAGACACTTAACTCCAGGTTGCTCCAGGGGATTGTCCCTGTAATAAGGGCTCTGTAAGTCGCTTTGGATAACAGCGTCTGCAAAATGCATAAATGTAAATGTCATATCCTGCTGGAGATAGGAAGCAGGGGCAAGGAGCCTACCCTCATACAAGACGGGACTCAACTGGTGGTGGTGGGGTGGTGGAGGATGCAGTGTTAGCACACTGAAACAGCAGTCTGATAGATTGTGAGCAGATTTATAAAGCAATGGCTTACATGTGATTGGCAGGGAATTACCCAGCTAATGGTGCGATGATGTACAGCTGCTAGTCTTCCCGCTAGGACTACGCTGCGCTTATATTTAATTTAGATTATACTGCATGAATCACATTTTATATGCTTGAGCCCACCTTCATTGTCCACATATGCATCGTGTCCTCCTTAGCACTGCTTGTATCAGCTCATATTTTCATAGAGACCTAAATGTTTCTCCCTGCTGGTTTCTCCAAGTTAAATTACATGTGTTTAGCAGGGAAACTGGAAAGATCTGGGGCCTTTTGCATAAACATAGCCATCAACTTAAGACTTTTTCTAACAATTAGTCTGACTAGATAAAGATGCCATAGAAAGCCTTTTGAATAAAACAAGCTCACAGTTTTCTTTAGTAAGACTTTCCAATGCATTGTATTGATCTACCACCATGGGCGAATAGCCATAGGGATAAACGGGACTTTTCTCGGTGGGCCAGCCACAAAACAGGCTCGAGCGGGCAGCAATAAGTTGATACGGGCCACCACGTTATGCCCAATTGGCCACTGCTGGCTGAAGAGGGCCGCAAAACAGCGCCGCAACATGCTATGCTGAAGGGGGCTGCGATATAGCCCCCCCAACCGCTCAACAACTTTTGGGCTGATTTCTCTTCCAAGCCTGCCCCTGTCTACCACTGATACAAAGTGTGAACTGCGGCAGTATAAATTGAGGTATTCAAGAAGACAAAAAGCACCTTGACAAAGGCTGCTATTATGCACAACAATCAGGGCTCTTTGTTGGCTTGTAATATATATATATAGGTTGAGATATACTGTGGGATGAAATCAATCTCACAAAAGCCTCAGAAATCTATGTTTGAATTAGCAAAGATTAGGGTGCGCCTCGCAATTGAAATTATGAGCCATTTGGATGCCTACAATTTTCCAGCTGAATGGAAGGCGAAGTAGCACAATGCTTGCTTTTCTCCACGCTCTATGTTCTCTTGTGCTGCCTGGTCTAGATTCGCTGCCTTACCTGCCACGCAAACACACATGTCACAGCTGATATTCTGCATTACTCTTTTAAAATGGATGTTGGAGGATACTCATTTTGATGTTTAAGTCTGGAATGATACCCATATTCCTGTGAAGCCAGTGATTTGACATGCATTATGAGTGTTTGTGGTAGTTTCAAATCTATAGTGCTCAGAGAACCATAGTTTATGTCAATGCACTCATGCAATAGTTAATTCCAACAAGATATGGGGGAGATATCTGATATTTGTGAAATAAGAAACATTGTGAATATTGAGATGATTTAAGCACACTTTTAAAGTGACCTTGAGCAATAGTGCTATATATTTAAACATATTATTATTATTATTGTCTTTGGCCATTACATCTCCAATGAGCATGTAATTAAACTATTTTTTTTTATCCTTTCTCACGACTCAATAGTTAAAAACTTAAAGATAAAGATGTGTTTATAATGATTCAAATTTAAATGTCAGTGGTGAAAATGGAAGTTCAATTAAGTTCTATGTATAAGTTCAAAATGTATGTTTGAATGAATCCGTTCTAAGTGTCCACATGCCATGTCTCATGTATTAAAATGTTTTTATTCAGCTAATGTTTTGTTATATTGTTGCATATAAATGAAAATTCTTCATTATGTTTAAACAGTGAGGAAGACAAACCTTCATGATTTTGACTGTATTTGAAACATTTTGGTAAAAAAATTATAATAAAGAAAATACATACACATTTCCTTTGTTAAGGGTTGATATACAGTAATAGCAACACATGAAAAAGGAAACTATACTAGCCAAATAGTGTGCATTTAAACTTGTTATATGTTGTATATTATAATAATGAATATGTTATCTGTTATAAATGCTTAATAAATACCTTTTCATACTTATGAAAATCATAAAATGCCTTTTTTTAAAAAGCAGCAAAAATAGACTGTTATAGGGAGATACAAATGAGGGACTATTATATTTTACTACAGTTTGCTGTGTGTTTATATTCTTGAAAGTAATGTCTTGACACCACTTCCTTGATACGTTGTTAAAAGAATGGTTTTGCCTAGTCCTAGATACCTAAAGTCCTCTTCAAAAACACTTTTGTAGCTCTACATGCTCATTCACAGCATATATCATAAAATAAAGCCTGATGACCATTAAACCAGATTACATTTTATATGCAGGTTTTATACCTTTTTTATACCATTTTATATGCAGGTTTTATAGGTTTTTTTCAACTCCTTAATAAATGCTTTATATGTGTATACTTTACATTAGGGTACATTTTCATAGGTTACTAATATTGTAGTGTTATTAACTATTTAAAATATGTGTGGAAAAATGACTCACTATTTGGCAGGCATTGCATTAAAGTAATGCTCTTTATGCAATGTTTGCATGTTGTTATAACTGCATATTAATAATTTATAATGCATTTGAAAATGACTTGCTAGTCAATAAGTGTTACCAACATGTTTGATGTACTTGACCTCTGATCAAAAAATCAATTAATCAAAATAAATTCAAAGCAAAGAAGAATGTCATCAACCATAATACATATTTTTACATTTCTAGTTTGTTGTCACACACATGGAATAGCTCATCTCAACCTGTTTTGGAAGTGCCTCATCAAATCTATTTCTTGGAGTAGTGTTCATGAACAGCACAACTTGTGCTCTTGTGGTGGATTCCGGTGCAAATATTTGACATGCTTGACATGAAGTTATGTATTGTTTTCACAGTTATGTTCACAACCAGCAGTGTACCAAAAACATATCTGCACGAGACTCGGCCTGTTCAATAATTCATCTATGAATCTTTTCCCAGCACATGAATCACATTTACTGTAACTGGATATTTTAAGCATTAGATGTCATTTTATTTGATATGCATCTATATTGTTTACATTTGCAGACAAAAATTAGTGGTTTTTGCATACATAAATTGTATATATAAATATATATGGGGAGAGAGAGAGAGAGAGAGAGAGAGAGAGAGAGAGATCTAGTAAGAGAAAGATGTCTCATATTATTATTATAATATTTGGACAAATAGGAAAATATATATACATTTTTTTTTTGCAGCTCTTAGCGTCAATTATTGTTGCATTATGTGTTCTGTGGTCAAAAGTTCAATAAGCAATGAGAGTCGGGTCACGGAAACACCTGACCTTTGATCTGCTACTTACTGGTTTCTGGATCAGCAGAGACTGAGCAGGAAGCATACTAATTTACTCAGGGCCTTTTCTGTCATGATTTATCTCTGTTACATTGAGGGCATATATATATATATATATATTTGTTTGTCAGGGAGCTGGCAGTGCTGTGCGCTGAGGATCTAGACTTGCTCTACGTCTAGTTTTTGAAGTTCAGTCCCATGCAGCAGTGAATAAAATCTTAAACTTTGGATGTGTTAGGAATGGAATTCTACCATTCTGCTTACATTGTTGCCATATGACCTTATTATGCTTATATATGACCTCATTACGTTTGTTTAATTCAGCAATTTTCCATTTTGAATCCAACCTCATGTAAATTGTCATGACTTATGGCAGTCCGATTTAGAAAGTAAAGGCAAAGCTGCTCAAACTTTTTCTTTGCACTCTCTTACTGTGTTTACAGACAATTACAGCATATCTCTGACATCTATAGTCACACAACTATAGTCCACGTCTGTGAAAATAACAGTACAATAAGTGGTTGACCTAGGATGTCTCAAAGTTATCAAGACATTTATAATATATCTGAAAGATATTATGTTACCCTAGGACCAAGAATTTTACACTTGGTAACACGTTACATTAATGTTTATAAATCGGTTCATTTATGACTAATAAGTCATTAGAAATTCAAAGTCTTTAATATGTTATTAAACAGCATGCACAAAAAGGGTGCTGTGCCCCTATCATGTGTTACAAATGCTCAAAAACACTCATTCAACATTAGTAACCTTAGAAAATGTAACTCAATGTAAAGTGGACACATATAAAGCATTTATTTAGAGTTGCTAACATTAGAAGCCTATGTACATGAAGTTCAGTATTGTTTAATGGTCATCAGGCTTTATTATATGATATATGCTGTGAATGAGCATGAAAAGTGTTTTTGTAGAGGACTTTAGGTGACTAGGACTAGGTAAGTTGGGACGGCGATTAACGATAAACTGTAAATACTGTAGCAAAATGGTATAATCCCTCTTTTTATTCTCACTATAATAGTATATTGTTGCTGCATTGTGACTTAAATGAATTAGAGCCTTTTTGTGTCTATATTATGTGTATATCTTTATAACTCCTTTTTTTTTTTTTTTTTACAAATTTCTAAAGCATTTATAATTTACATTGTATTAATTTGTAAGTTAAAATGCTCACTATTCAGTAAGAATTGTTTTACTTTGTACTGCATGTTACCAATGGATTCAAATATGTATAATGCATTGGTAAATAGCTTATTAGTCATTAATAAACCCCTTTATAAAACCAAAAAATCTACTACTATCGTACTTGTCAAAATGAGATCAAAAACAAAACTATAATAATAAAAATATATTTTAATGAAATGTGTCTCAAATCGTAAAAGCAGCTAAAATGATTCCATATATATCTTGATTTATGAATGTAATGTACACCTTTAAATTTAAACTTGAATCATTAAATACATAATAAACAAGCCATTGTTATTTCACTGGGGAGCACACATATATTAATATTGTTATTATTTATTTCAGGAACTATATCTACTGGTAGAAGGATAGCATTTAATACATTTGCATAATTAATAAATAAAAATTTGTGTCATAGAATTTTTCATCATGCAGGAACCCCTTTATAAGCAATCAATGAGGCACTTGAATGTACTATACACAATACTACTGTATGTTGTGAGTATACCCCGCTGCACATTGTGTCTGACAGCGCTCTTTAGCTTTGACTTTATTCACAATATAGCAGGGTGCCCGTAACTTAATGCTTAACTATACAATATATAAGCTGTTTTACAAACTCAGAAATATGCCTGAAATGCAAGTACTTTGATTTAATTGTAAATTTTGCAGATAACATCTAACCTCATTGTCTCATGGAAAAAATTTATTTAAAAAAACATTTTAATCCAACAAGCAAAATTATTGCTGCCGTAGCATGTCTGCTTGCACAGATAATGACATGCATGTGCATTCACCGCTCGATTTGCTTCTCAGGCTTTTCTGCTGAGAAAAACTAAACAAACTGAAGCCCACCATCTGTCTGAGCATCAGGCTGTTCAAGCTCTGAAAACCATGGGTGACAAGTGTTTGGTTTGTAAGGGACGTTTAAAGGATGGACATATTCAATTATAGGCTTCTCCTGAGAGACGTCAGCCGACTGCGTTTGATGAAATATCATCTACACCTGGACGGTTATTGTTTGTGTGTCGTATGATGATTCTCAACACTCCAGTGCTCTTGTGCACTGTGTTACAAAGAGGACAGCTGAAGGGAAAAAGGGGCAGACGCTTGAAGGCATCTTTTAAGCACTTCTGGGTGCAAAAAAGGCTTTTTTTTAATGTTCTACACTTGTCCCAAACCCAGACTTTCAAACTTCAAATACGAAAATTAGGTCTGTCGAGTTAATGCGTTAATTAATTATATAAAAAATTAATTAAATTAATCATGCTCCCTGACCCGTATGAAAATTCCCTAATGAAAGTGCGTATTTTTCTACCATGAGAGCAATTCAAGCTTGAAGTACAAAGCTTTGTGGTAATCAGGGGGCAGTCAGCACTCCTCAACAAACCTCACAAACAATGTATCAACAGAATAAGAGCAGTTCACACAGAACACATTTTTGAAAGCTCTAACCCTGACCCATACCTCCACCCCTAAACCTACCCATACCTCAACCTCAGTAGCAGCTCATGTGAATCTTGTGAGAGAATTGCAGAGCAACATGTAGTTAGTAATAGTAGTACATAGTTAAAGACAGCTAATATAAAGTGGGACCAATGCATGTATATAAACTGTTGGACATTATTGTTAGATAAGTTGTTTTCAAAAAGTCCACAGGTCCAAAAGTGCCCTGAAACGCTCGAACATAAATTGTGCAAACAGACCATGCATCTGACTCACATCAGTTGAAATGCCATATGATTCTCAAAGGAGAACATGCCCATCACAACAGCTTTTTCCTACTGAATGAACTTCAATCCAATAAATCATCATCTTACAAACGCAGACAAGGATTATGTTGGAATCAGATTCAGGCTGCACTATGTAAGCGCATTAAAATTAGCATTTTGCAACATGAACATGCTTCCTTTTCTGATTCCTGCAGAATTTCTGTCATGCACACAATCACACACCCTCCTGCGCTGTCACATGAGTGCATTAAAACTACTTTACTGCTGTCACACTCAACCCTCCATTTTGTGCAACGCACTGAAAAACAGCAACAATCAAACGCTGTAAGTAGAGCATTCTCCCATTCATGTAGTTCTATTTAAAAAAAGTCTTGAACAACAAGGAACAACCATTAACATGCTAGAGAGTTTAGAGGTATGGAGGTATTCAAACAAACAGTGTCAGTCTAGCACAGGTACATTTGCAACACTTTACCTAAATGTTCAATGTCTAATAGTTCATTTATAAATGCTTAATAAATATATTAACATCCATAAAAAGATGACTTTCATTCAATACCTGCCAAATAGTGAGCCATTTTATGTCACAAGTTATAAATGCTTAATAACACTAATTCAAACTTAATGTAATGTGGACACATATGAAGCATGAATTAAGGAATGCCAACATTAGAAGCCTATGTACATACAATTACAGTATGGTTTAATTCTTTAAGTCTTGAGGCTTTATTTAGTCATGAACTAGGCCTACATGTGACATATAGGTATTGTATGAATGTCTCTATTTTAATGCATGTTGCCATAACTGCATATCAATGATTTATAATGCATTTGTAAATGAATTATTTGACATTATCAAACCCCTTTACAAATACTTGACAAAGGGAACATTAATGTAAAGTGTTACCACTCCATGTTTTGCACCTTTATCACTGAAACATGAAATATTAATGTATGGATGGCTTATAACATGTTATCATATGAACAAATAGTTTGAGGTTCAAATAATGTTTAATTCATGGAATTCATAGATTTAATTGTATATATGATAAACAGGATTGATTAAATGTGTCTAATGGCATCACATTTATTTAAAACATAATTACAAAAAAATGGAAATGTAAGTTATACTTATACCTAAATATTTGAATGAAATCAGCCTGGATAACTTTCTTCATCATTATGACTTTTCTTTTCTGCTGATGTTACCAAGGCCACAAGAGTTGGGGAAAATAATATCAACTGACAATGTCATTCAATAGCATTGTCACGTTATTGAAGTTAAATGCATTTTTAATGATGTTTCCTGTTGATGTTGTCCTGTATATGTTATTATCAGAAGTGAGACGGTTAGTATGAATGTATCACTCTTCTCTTTGACCTGGTTAAGGTGAGCTCTTTGTCTTAGCATTCAGGTGAGTTAATATGTTTTCTCCGTCAGCAGTTCAAAAGCAGACCACGATGTTTTGTATTATGATCCTGACACAGTCTGAGGTGGAGCAGCACTGCTGTCAGACAACACAAACCGTCTCAGAGGTTGACTTAAAACATTCAAACATACACATAAACATTTTCAAAATCTTGCACAGCAGTGTACAAACCACCAGTCAACCCACAGTCAGGTCTTAACACCTGTTTGTTTGTGTTGGTAGTAATTTTTACAATTTAATGTTGTCAGTGCTATATCATGGTGAGAACATGGTATTTTAGCTGCTCTCATATCTTCACATTAAGACCTTTTTTGTCACAGTTATTGCTTTCTCTTACTCTTTAGTTACATATACAATACATCCTTAAGTGTTACCAAAAATGTTATATGTAACTGTAGCCAGCTGGTAGGTACCTGTGCAGTGTGTAAACCTCACTCCCCTGGCCTCAAGATGTGCAGTAGCTACTGATGCTAGGGTATGTAGCCTTTAGCCTCCTCGTTAGCACGCCCGCCTCCCATAAGAATCAGAATTAATTTTATTGTCAAGTATGCTTACACATACAAGCAATTTGTCTTGGTGTAAGAAGCTTCCAGTGCAAAATCAATACAGCAGCAAAACTATACATATAATATTCCATACTGGAGACACCGGTTCAAATCCCACTTGGAGCGGGTCGAGCAGGACTGGTAACAGTGGTGCCATGACCCGGATGGGAGTGAGGTTTAGTGGAGTGAGTGTAATGGTAGTCAGCTGGTAGGTAGCTGTGCAGTGAGTAAACCTCACCCCCATGGCCTCAATAGGCGCACTAATGGCTGTAGCTTTTAGCCTCCTCGTTAGTGCCTCTGCCTCCCATGCTGGAGACCCTGGTACAACTCCCACTTGGAGGGGGTTGAGCAGGAAGGGTTACATATATACAATGCATTATAAAGGTACTCTTAATGAATTGTATATCAATTAGTTGTATGTTCTTGTTAATAATTGTACCCACAGTTATAATACATTATAATTAGGGCTGTCGATTTAGCAGGTTAATCTATAGTGAAAAATATCTCTTTGATATTTTTGCAAAATCTGTAGCAGTAGGGGGCAGTCAGCACAACTAAACCTGTACAGGCAACACACTTTCCATGGACAACACTCTCTTGCACTCAAAAGACAGCTGGATGGTGCTAGATGCAGGGATTTCGAGATGCAGGGATTCTCTGTCTGACGTAGACTAACAATTAAATATATTGCAGATGGAAGTAGGCCAAAAGAAGGGTTATGTTCAATTACATAGAAATAAAACTAAAATATTTTGACTTCTACAGCCACTTTTTCTGTCTAAGTCAACATCCACCTTAATTCAGGTACATTTAAAAACTATGTTTTTATTTTTGAAACACTGCAGTTTTCAAGCATTTTCCAAATGTTACTCGTAATCTGCCTCCAAACAGCAATTACGAGTAAACTTCCCGTATCCTTTGAATGAGTGCAATGTTATGGTTTAAAAAGTAATATTTATCTTAAAAAAATGACATCGAAGTGAATAACATGTGCACAACAACTGTGCTACAACATGACCCGCCATCTTGATTGTTTTAGTTGAATGGATCACATGACTGTGTCACATGACAACAAATATATCTCTTTTTCTAGATATCTCCATTTTACCAGTCCACACTACAATGCAAAGACTGTGTTGTAAAATGTATCCACTTGGGAGTGCATTTTCTAAAAGCTGTGTCAAATGACTTAATGTGGACAGAAGGCCAAAACCTTGAGAAAAAGATTTTCAAATGAAAAAGTATTAGTGTGGTTGTAGCCTAAATGCTTTACTTGTCTGTTGCCCCAATAAATGTGTATGCTGTAATGTATTTGAATTATTTCAATTATAAAAAGTACAACAGTATATACAATTATTTTAATTATTATACACTGAATTAGTTTTATTTGGGGCTTTTCTCAGTAAATATTGATTATATTCAATTAATTTACTTAATTAAACTGACACATCTTGCAATTTATTTGATTAAAAATGTTAAACGATTGACTGCATAACTGCTCTGAACTATGAAAAAAGGCCAATGAGAGTTGGCAACCAGTATTTGCATGTCCCGCCCCCGGACATACGGGTATTTAAGCGGCGCAAATACGGGAGTTCATTCAGGATTTTTCTGAGGAGCCGGAAATGGTCCGGCCACAACAGGGGCTCGGCTCAGCGACGTGGCAGGGGAGACACAACGTCTCGTTCCCTCCATCGGGGAACGGAGGTTACATACGTAACCTAGACGTTCCCCTTCTGTCGCTCTCTCCACATTGTGTCAGAGAAGCGACACTAGGGGTCCACTTAAAAAGAGCCATGCGCTGAGCCGTGTACGTGATCCGCTGATACAGGAGCGAGCAGGTATTCCTACGTGCAGAACGACCAACTGTATCAGGCTGCACGTACCCTTCCCCAATGCCCCATTTAAGCCATCAGGATTCCTTATCGTTACCCTGGAGGGGGGAACAAGGTGACGGCCACCAACATGGGAACGGGCCAGCCTGGCTGGGCCTCTTTTCTCTCTATGTTTCTCGCATAGAGCAACTACGGCCGGGGCCCTTACACGCATTGAGGGAAGGGGGTCTTAGCCCTTATTAGGGCAGAGAAGACCCTGCGGAGGCCACACCTACCCGGGAGGGGAGGCAAATTTTGAGTGGCAAATACATCGCATGGCCTATACTTAGGTCTTATGCGGAACAGTAGTGCGGTGGTAGATCCAGCCTCGCAGAGGGGGGAAGCATACAGCACGGCACCTGAGGCAGCTGTAACTGCCTAAGGAAAACACGGAGTCAACTCTCCCAACTCAACCAGTGTCCCAAACCTGGGATCTCCTGGGAAAGAAGGCGCACTGTTTCCCCTGGTTAGGGGGAAGGGCGCTGGGTGCAAGCGATTCACCCGGTAAGATCGTGGACGTGCCACCGAGTTCTACGGGCTCGGTACCTGAGAAAACATGGGACGATACTGACTCAACTCGGAGATTGTAGAATCTCGCAAAAGTGTTAGGTGTTGCCCAGCCCGCTGCTCTACAAATGTCTGCTAGGGCAATGCCCCTAGCAAGTGCCCACGAGGACGCAACACTCCTGGTGGAGTGGGCTCGGACCCGCAAAGGGGGGGGCACGGCCTGGGTGTGATAAGCCAGGGAAATGGCGTCGACAACCCAGTGGGGGAGTCTCTGCTTGGAGACAGCATTCCCTTTCTGCTGTCCCCCAAAGCAGACGAAGAGCTGCTCAGAGCGTCTGGTGCTCTGTGTGCGGTCCAGGTAAATACGTAGGGCACGTACTGGACACAGCAGTGAAAGGGCTGGGTCTGCCTCCTCCCGGGGCAGCGCTTGCAGGTTCACCACCTGATCCCTGAAGGGTGTGGTAGGAACCTTGGGCACGTAGCCCGGTCGCGGTCTTAGGATCACGAAAGTGTCCGCCGGACCGAACTCCAGGCAAGCGTCGCTAACAGAGAACGCATGCAGGTCCCCGACCCTCTTGATAGAAGCCAGCGCGATCAGCAGGGCGGTCTTGAGAGAGAGGGCCCTGAGTCCAACTGAGTCAAGCGGCTCGAAGGGGGGTCTCCGGAGTCCCATAAGGACGACCGAGAGATCCCAGGAGGGAAACAGGTTAGGCCGGGAGGGAGTCATCCTCCGGGCACCTTTTAGGAACCTGACGATTAAGTCATGCTTACCAAGAGACTTGCCATCTACCGTGTCGTGGTGGGCCGCGATAGTGGCAACATACACCTTGAGGGTGGAGGGGGACAGCCTCCTCTCCAGCCTCTCCTGAAGAAACACAAGCACTGACCTAACTGTGCACTTCTGCGGGTCTTCGGCTCGGGAAGAACACCAGTCCGCGAACAGACGCCACATCAGGGCGTAAAGATGCCTGGTCGAAGGGGCTCTGGCTTGGTTAATAGTGTCTATGATGGCCGAATGTAGGCCGGCTAGATCCTCCGCATCCCGTCCAGGGACCAGACGTGGAGATTCCAGAGGTCTGGATGCGGATGCCAGAGCGTGCCCCGTCCCTGAGAAAGAAGGTCCTTCCTCAGGGGAATTCGCCAGGGAGGGGCTGTCATGAGGAGCGTGAGTTCCGAAAACCACGTCCGGTTGGGCCAGTAGGGGGCCACCAGAGTGACTTGCTCCTTGTCCTCCCTGACCTTGCATAGCACCTGTGCAAGAAGGCTCACTGGGGGAAAAGCGTACTTGTGCAGCCCCGCGGGCCAGCTGTGCGCCAGAGCATCTGTCCCAAGGGGAGCCTCTGTGAGGGCATACCAGAGCGGACAGTGGGAGGTTTCCTGGGAGGCAAACAGGTCTACCTGGGCCTTGCCGAATCTGTCCCAAATCAGCTGGACCGATTGGGGGTGGAGCCTCCACTCTCCGCCGGGCAAGTTTTGCCTTGACAGTGCGTCCGCTATCACATTGAGGTTGCCGGGGATGTGAGTGGCACGCAGTGACTCCAGTCGCTGCTGACTCCAAAGGAGGAGATGACGGGCGAGCTGTGACATGTGGAGGAAGCGTACTCCGCCTTGGTGGTTTATGTAGGCCACCACCGTGGTGCTGTCTGTCCTGACTAGGACATGCTTGCCACGAATCAACAGAAGAAATTTCTTCAGGGCAAGAAAAACGGCCAGCAGCTCTAGGCAGTTGATGTGCCAGCGCAGCGGGCCTCGGTTCCACCGGCCTGCGGCTGCGCGCCCGTTGCACACGGCGCCCCAACCCAATTTGGAGGCGTCGGTTGTAACCAGAACGCGACGGGACACCTGCTGCAAGGGTACTCCTGCCCGTAGAAAGCAGAGGTCTGTCCAGGGTTTGAAGGTTTGGCGGCAGGCGTGGGTAACTTCCACGCCGTGCGTGCCATGGCGCCATGCTCGTCTCGGGACTCGAGTCTGGAGCCAATGCTGAAGTGGTCTCATATGCATCAACCCCAGTGGCGCGGCCGCCGCGGAGGATGCCATATGCCCCAGGAGCCGTTGGAAACGTTTCAAAGGGATCACGGTGCCTGGTTCGAAAGAAGCGAGGCATTCCAGCAGTGACTGAGCACGCTCGTTGGAGAGACGTGCTGTCATTGAGACTGAGTCTAACTCTAAACCGAGAAAAGAGATGCTCTGGACCGGAGTGAGCTTGCTCTTTTCCCAGTTGACCTGAAACCCTAAACGGCCGAGGTGCTCGAGCACCTGGTCTCTGTGTGCGCATAGTAATTCCTGCGAGGAGGCCAAAATGAGCCAATCGTCGAGGTAATTGAGTATGCGTATGCCCGCTCCTCGTAGCGGGGCAAGAGCTGCCTCTGCGACCTTCGTGAAGACGCGAGGGGACAGAGACAGGCCGAAGGGGAGGACCTTGTACTGATATGCCTGGCCGTCGAACGCGAACCGTAGAAAGGGTCGATGTGGAGGGCGAATTGAGACATGGAAGTACGCGTCCTTCAGGTCTACCGCTGCGAACCAATCTAGATGCCGGACGCCAGATAGAATTTGTTTCTGGGTAAGCATTTTGAACGTGAGTTTGGACAAGATCCGATTGAAAACTTGCAGGTCCAAGATCGGTCGTATGCCGCAGCCTTTCTTGGGTACAACGAAGTAAGGGCTGTAGAAACCCTTCTTCGTTTCGGTCGGAGGGACAGGCTCTATCGCGTCCTTGATTAGAAGGGAGGCGATTTCCTCGCGCAGGGAGTGGGCATGTTCGCCGTGCACTGCAGAGGAACGAACGCCCACGAAGGGGGGCGGAGACCTGGCAAACTGAATTGCATAACCGAGTCGGATGGTCCGGTGCAGCCACCGTGACGAGCTGGGCAGTGAAAGCCATGCCTCTAAGCTCTGTGCTAGGGGCACCAAGGGGACGAGTATTTTGGACGTACCCGGCGGGGCTTCGCAGCGGTGCGGAACAGGTAACGCGGCGTCGGGAGGCGCTGTGGCGTCCCGAGGCTCTGGTGCTTAGTATAAACTCAAAGCACTTACCTTGTTCCGCGCACCCGGCAGGGGGCGGGTTCGTGACTGAGGAGGAGGTCTGATGCTGGCGTCCTCTGGACTCGTCTGAACCGGCCGGCCGAGGAACAGTCGTGGGGCTGAGGGCGGAAGCACCGCATCCTGGGCGCCGAGACTGTTGAGGCCTGAAAGCAAAGTGCCGTGAAAACGGCATTTGCGGGCCATGTGACCCAGAGGTAAAGGAAATAGCTCTTTTATTGAGAATTAGGGTACCACAGCCCCCGTCAGGGGGTGCAGCAAATGAAAAAACAAAAGATTCTCCTCCTGGCCCTCCACCGGGGGACGGAGTGGTCTTACCACCTCCGGAGCTAACTTCTCGTCCTCTGGGTCTGCTGTCTCAGGGACGCTTGGGAGCCTTCCGGGTCCTCGAAGGGGTCCATGAGGTAGGGGGCGTATGCTTCCTGTGGTTTGCTCGACGCCGGGGCTGAGAGCTGGGCCTAGGTTGGGGCGGAGCAGAAGGTCTTCTGGCCGCGGGAGGACGCCCTCGGCGAGCAGGTGGGCGTCCTCCCGCGGCCAGAAGACCCGTCTGCTTCTTCACCAGGGAGAACTGCTGGGCAAAGTCCTCAACGGTGTCGTCGAAGAGGCCGAAGTGGGAGACAGGGGCGTTGAGGAAGCGAGTCTTGTCAGCTTCACGCATCTCAACCAAGTCCAGCCATTGCTGATGTTCCTGGACCACCAGAGTGGCCATCGCCTGCCAGAGTGCCTGCGCTGTGACCTTCGTCGCTCTCAGGGCGAGGTGGGTCGCTGAGCGCAGTTCCTGCAGCGTGTCGGGATCAGGGCCACCCCCGTGCATGTTGCGAAGTGCCTTGGCTTGGTGGACCTGCAGGAGAGCCATGGCATGCAGGGTGGAAGCGGCGCGTCCGGTAGCGCTGTAGGCCTTCACGGTGAGCGAGGATGTTGCTCTACAGGACCGGGAAGGGAGTACAGGGCGGCCCCGCCAGGTGGTAGTGCTTCCGGGACATAAGTGGAGCGCAAAAGCTCTATCCACCTGGGGGATCTCCGTGTACCCGTGGCACGCTCCGCCGTCGAGGGTGGATGAGCAGGTGGCGGTGCGACGAGTGGAGAGGGGTGCTCTCCACGAAGACGTCAGCTCATCATGCACCTCCGGGAAGAAAGGAACCGGGGGGGCGAAGCTGTGAGTGGCGCCCCACGCCCCAGAACCAATCGTCCAGCCGTGATGGCTGTGGGGAGGATGGAGGGTTCCAATCCAGGCCCACGCTGTTGGCTGCCCGGGAAAGCATATCGGACATCTGTGCGTCGGCCTCCTCCTGGGCGTGCAAGCCCGAAGGCGGCAGCCCAGAGGAGCCCTCAGCATCAGAGCCCACGCCCTCCGATGTCATCTGCTTCCATCGCAAGAGGGTAGGCAGACTGGCTGTTAGGCGAGTCGCCGCCACCTCGAATGGGGACGGGAGTCAACGAGCGTGCCGGGGCGCGGGTGGTCCGAGGGGGCGTACCCGGCGGAGCTGCACCCACTGCCATCCCCGAATTGCCTCCATCGCCAGCCGCATCGTCCTCAATCCTGTGGGATGAAGGAGCGACGCGGGGGGTGGCTGGAGTGGCTTGCTTACGGTTGTAAGCAAGCCACGACCGCAACGTTGTAGTGGTCATGTTCTCGCAATGAGAACATGAACCATCCAAAAACGCAGCCTCAGTGTGATCACTGCCCAGACACACGAGACAACGCCTGTGGCCGTCGGAAGCGGAGAGTACTCTACCGCATCCAGGAACAACACAGGGGCGGAAAGGCATCTTTATAAAGACGCGTCCTTAAAAGGACGTTCAATGCTGCTGTGTTTTTTGCTCTTTTAGAGGAAATTACTCTTAAATAAAATCACTCTTTTATGAATGAAAGAACTCGTGAGAGATCTTTCTTATCTGCAACTGCCGATGCACTCAGGGGCAGGAAGTGCACAGCCGTGCAAACAGGAGAAAGCCGCTGTTGTGCGCCGTAGAATCCAACAGCATGCAGCAGAGGATAGCAGGAACTCGGTGTGTAAAACGCAGCAGTCTGCAAACACGACCATCGGCTCCGAAGAAATTTTCTGAATGAACTCCAGTATTTGCGCCGCTTAAATACCCGTATGTCGGGGGGCGGGACATGCAAATACTGGTTGCCAACTCTCATTGGCCTTTTTTCATAGTTCAGAGGTGAATATCGGCACTCAAGAGAGACCCCTAGTGTCGCTTCTCTGACACAACGTGGAGAGAGCGACAGAAGGGGAACTATACATGTTTACACTTTAAAGGAATATAATGAATTAAAAAAGACAATCGACACCATATTGCACGTTTTATACCATGTGTTATTATAGCAAAAAGCCACCAGAGACTGGTGAGGGATGACTTGAATTGTTGACAATTCACTGTTATTACATTATAAAACGGCCATAGTAATGTGATATGACATTTCTTTATTTTAATTTCTTCTTATATTGATTTTGCTTGCCTGTGAGCTGGCTGTGATATCACTAGCATTTCAATGAACATTTCATACACACACACTTCCACATGCTCACTGAAGATGAAAGGCCAGGAAAGATCCATATATGAAGCTACCAAGCAAACAGCTTCACTATATCATACCAATCAATACTCATGTGAGTTCTTTCATCCAGTATGAACAAACCACCTCTGAACCCCTGCAGCAGCACGCGAGAACAGGAGACACGTGCTGTGCCTCCCATGAGCTGCGGAAACACCCCTTATTTAGCAGAAAGAAATATAGACAAAGCAAGAGCGAGTGGGATGGCTGGGTCTGCTCCATCTGTCGACGCAATCTTCCAGGGGCTAATTAATCCCCGGAATCCAGGATGTGGGTTGGTGGCATGCACCACGTCCCAGGACACCAGCATTTTGCCTCTCATTTAAATGTGAAAATTAATTACTGCCTGCCCTACTGCCGAGGGGAGTACGACCATGATAGTAGCACTGCCCTACCTCGTCACAGGCGGCTATGTGAGCGGTTGTGCGGGTATTTGGATCATATGGTCAGTGCATGTCCAACTTAATAAACTTCCAAACCCACAACTGTCTAAGCAGAAACAATCAAATTAATTACATAATATACAACAGTTAGTTAAAGTCCTATAATCTGATTGATTGAGAGATGTTCCATGAGTACTGATGTCTCAGAACATCAGAGCTCAGATACTTCACTGTTTGTATTCATGCCGTTCTAAACAAAACTGTGTACATGCCATTCTAAACTAAAGAGTAAGAGCTGTGCAGATGTGTACAAAGCTAGATGTGTCTCTTTACAGTTATTTTTGTGACAGTGCTGATTTTAGCCAACAGGTGTCAGCAAAAGACAATTTTTGTTTGTAAATCGACTCTCTGTGATTTCTCGGATTACTACTGCACTACTAAAGATGGGAAATAGCTTTAACCAGCTTTAAACTAACAACTTCAGCATTAAGGCTCATCAAAGCTGAGAGACACAACAGAATGATTAAATCCTCAAACTCAAGGTGCTTACCTTTTACCGGAGTTACCACATTGGAGAGGAAATACTGTTCATGTTGTGTGTTTCTAACGGCAAGTTCATATGATATTAAAGGGTAACATGAATGAGCTGAGTGTAGTGTTTAAATTATAATTGATGGCTTTGATTATGTTGTCTTCACATCTTCTGAAACAATGACATTTTTTGTATATGGACAATAGGAGCGCGTTAGATGTGCGTGTCCACAGAGGGTTGATGGTGCAAATGTCGAAAGTGACAGAGGCTGTGTTGATAATGCAGCAGGGGATAATGAGCCTGACATTGGCGAACATGTGCAGAATAATGCGGAAGCTGATTTTTATTTTATTTTTTTAATGTCTGCCTGTTTCATATTAGATGGAAGAGGTTATAGCTGGCAGGCTTATGGTTATATGGGCTCAGTTTGAAAGATATAAGATATAATGTTTATGGCCCTACAATCAGAATCAGAATCAGAATCAGAATCAGCTTTATTGCCAAGTATGCTTACACATACAAGGAATTTGTCTAGGTGACAGGAGCTTCCAGTCAACAACAATACAAACAATACCAAAAAAAACAGCAGCAAGGCATAGGTAATTAAAAACAAAAAAGAACACAAAATAAATAATTATACATATACGTACATAAACTCACCTTCATACATACCCACATACACACACGTAGTGCAAATCTAATACAATCTGTTATATAAAGAACAAAAAACAGTATATTATGTACAGAGCAATGTAAGTAATGGCAGAAGTGGATAAGTTGGATAATATAATTTAAATTAAAATTAAACTGTGTATTGCACATAATTATTGCTCAATGGGGGTAATTTAACTGTTCATTAGATGGATGGCCTGAGGGAAAAAACTGTTCCTGTGTCTGACGGTTCTGGTGCTCAGTGCTCTGAAGCGCCGGCCAGAAGGCAACAGTTCAAAAAGGTAGTGGGCAGGGTGAGTGGGGTCCAGAGTGATTTTACCAGCCTTTTTCCTCACTCTGGAAGTGTATAGTTCTTGAAGGGAGGGCAGGGGGCAACCAATAATCCTCTCAGCAGACCGAACTGTCCTTTGTAGTCTTCTGATGTCTAATTTCGTGGCTGCACCAAACCAGACAGTTACTGAAGTGCAGAGGACAGACTCAATGACTGCTGTGTAGAACTGTTTCAGCAGCACTGGTGGCAGGTTGAATTTCCTCAGTTGGCGAAGGAAGTACAACCTCTGCTGGGCCTTTTTCACAATGGAGTCGATGTGTATCTCCCACTTCAGGTCCTGTGAGATGGTAGTGCCCAGGAACCTGAATGACTCCACTGCTGACACAGTGCTGTTTAGAATGGTGAGGGGGGACAATGTTGGGGTGTTCCTCCTAAAGTCCACAATCATCTCCACTGTTTTGAGCGTGTTCAGCTCCAGGTTGTTTTGACTGCACCAGACAGCCAGCCGTTCAACCTCCTTTCTATACGCAGACTCATCATCATCTCGGATGAGGCCGATGACAGTGGTGTCGTCTGCAAACTTCAGGAGCTTGACAGAGTGGTCCTTGGTGGTGCAGTCATTGGTGTACAGGGAGAAGAGTAGTGGGGAGAGCACACATCCCTGGGGGCACCAGTGCTGATGGTACAGGTGGTGGAAGTGAATTTTCCCTGCCTCACAAGCTGCTGCCTGTCCGTCAGAAAGCTGGTAATCCACTGACAGGTAGAGGTGGGAACAGGGAGTTGGTTTAACTTAGTCCGGAGTATATCTGGTATGATTGTGTTGAAAGCCGAGCTGAAGTCCACAAAAAGGATCCTTGCGTATGTCCCCGGTCTGTCCAGATGTTGCAGGATATGATGCAAACCCATGTTGACTGCATCATCCACAGACCTGTTTGCTCGATAAGCAAATTGAAGGGGGTCCAGAAAGGGTCCAGTGATGTCCTTCAGGTGGGCCAACACCAGTCTCTCAAATGACTTCATGACCACAAATGGTGTGGAAAGACTCTTCTTTCGTAACAGTATTAATTAAATTCTGCTGAACTGAAACTAATGATTATACCAACATTCTCACCCCGACTCGTCACATACCGACGCTTCGGGCGGTTTTGTCACATATTGACGCGCCGGGTACACCTTTGGCGTCGTTTTCGACGCGCAGGGCGGTCCCATAGACTTCTATGTATCTCCGCGAACCGGAGCGCGTAGCGTTGAAATGTCACGTCTCGGGTAAGCTCACGCCGCGAACGGGTGGACAGTCGAGACCACGATAAATAACAATCAAAAGGAATAGGCTACAATGGCCCTCCAACCGGTTTTTGATGTTTAAAACCCCGGACACGTCGTGAAATGACTCCGTTCTACGTATCTCCGAACCGAAGCGCGCGGCGTTGAAATGTCACGTCTCGGGTAAGCTCACGCCGCGAACGGGTCGAGAGTCGAGACCGCGATGAATAAAAATCAAAAGGAATAGCCTACAATCGCCCTCCAACTGGTTTTTTATGTTTCGAAACTGGACACGTCGTAAAACGACGCCAAAGGTACACCTGGCGCGTCGATAAGCGACGCCAAGGGGTCCTGCCCGAGCATCCGTATGTGACGAGTTGGGGTGTGAGAATGTGTTGATTATACAGTATGTTCTTGGATGGGGATTTAAAATGTACAGAAAATTAAGTTTTAGATAGAAATCACATGGAACTTCATGTTGCTTCGAGAATTAATAGAAACTTACAGCTTGTGTGATATTTGGACAGATGTAAAGCAATATTCTTGGGCACAAACAACAGATAATTTTATTTTATTGGCTAGATTTGATAGATTTTTATGTCATTGTAACACAGTTGAAGGATGGGCAAGGAGGAGGCGAGAACCGGCTAGTCAACATAAATCATATTTAATAAAACTCAAAGCACAAACATAAACACACATGACGGACATGTCCGTAATTCTCTCTCTCTCGAACAATCGTCACCGGCCGCCTTTATCCCTCGCGCGCCTCATCAGGCTGATTGGGGACCGGGCGCGCGATATTCCGACCGGCCCCGCCCCCCTCCGCTCCACAGTCATGTTTTTATTGCAAATGTTAAAGCAAAAAATGTGTATTGGTATTTTAACACATCTTTGTTGAATGATATGAAGTTTAGAGAATAGTTTTTTTTATCTTAATTTTTTTGGGCAATTTATATTGAGGAAACAATGTTTTAGTAATCTACGACAACGGTGGGACTATGGAATAGCTGAAATAAAATTACTTTGTAAACAGTATACTTTCAGTGTCTCACCAGCTATGAGAAATTTAGAATCTGAAATAGTGAAGCTACAAGGGCTAGTAGATGTTACCAGAGAACAAGGACAAGTTGACCTTCTGAAATCCAATAGATCTCTTCTGGCGAGTCTGCTTTGTATTAAGACACAAAGAGCTCTGTTCAGGTCGTGGTTTAAGAACTTAACACAAATGGAGATCTTTTCTTTAGCCTGGAGAAAAACAATGGCCAATGCCAATATATTTAGCAGAAATTAACAGAGCCAACTGATATAAGACAGAGGGCTGTACAGTTCTATGTTGAACTGTTTAAGTGTGAATATAGACAGGGTGAGGAGCTGTCTGCTAGTTTTTATGAAGGTCTGCCAAATCTTGGAGAACTCAATGATGGGGTTGGACCGACATCTTTCTAAGCAGGAGCTTCTGACTACTCTTCAGGATATTGAGGGTGGGAAGGCTACAGGTATTGATGGGCTTCCTGTGGAATTGTATAAAGAATTCTGGTCAGTACTGGGCGAGGACCTGTTGGCTGCCCTTAATGAGAGCCTGACAGAGGGCTCATTGATTTTGAGTTGCAGGAGAGATGTTATAACATTAATACCAAAGAAGGGTGACCTACAGGAAATTAAAAATTGGCAACCTGTAAGTATATTGTTCTCTGACCTGAAAATCCTTTCTAAGACACTGGCAACAGGGTGAGAGAAGTGATGGGGCAGGTAATTTACCTAGACCAGACCTATTGTGCGCCTGGCAGGTCTATTGCAGATAATGTTTGTCTTACAGGGTATGTTTTGGATGTGTTTTGCCTTCTGGGAGTTAATCTAAGTCTGATCTCGATTGACCAGGAAAAAGCATTTGTTAGCTGAAGATCAATGGTGGTTTAAGGGCTCCTTTTAAGGTCAGTAGGTGTATAAGACAAGGTTGTGTCAGGAATGCTGTACTCTATAGATATTGAACCAATGTTGAATAAATTAAAGAGTAAAATTGAAGGTTTATCGCTGCATTACACATGAGCTACAGCATCAGGTGTCAGCATATGCTGACGATGTTATGATAATGGTTAACGGGCAAAAATAGATTGATAATTTGGTGTCCATTGTAAAAGATTATGGTGTCATTTCAGTTGCTAGATTTTAATTGCTTTGGCAGTTGGGAAACAGGGGGAGGGTTTTAACCATAATTGTCATTTCGAGGAAGATAATTAATTATAAATAACTTTGTATCATCAACATAGTGGTATAGACTGTCATGTGTAGATCAAACTGTTGCACTTTTGCCAAGACTGCAGGCAATTCTAGTAGACTTTTTCTGAGATAGACTGCACTGGATTCCCCAATGTGTGCTCTTTCTACCTAAGGAGGAGGGAAGACAGACCATGGTGCACTAAAAAGCAGGCTAGCTTGAAGGGTCTGCAGATCTGGTGTGGAGAATTTTGGCCAAAGTTATCCTGCAGAGAGTGGATGGACTAGGAATGGATGCTGCACTTTTCCTCATGGATAATAGAAAGTTTTGACTGAATGGAATACTACTTTTCTATAGTGGACCTTTTAAAATTTGGGGACATTTTATTATTAATAGACTGGAGAAAACAGACTCTTTGTTCTGGCTACTTGTATAACCTTTGGTTAAAGGTGCCAGATTGGATGTAACAGATGCAGGCATGTTGGGCCTCGCACAGACATTGTGTTCTTCCAGGAATATCAAGTTGAGACACATAGTTGATGTGGCTGGACCTGAGCTGTGTGACATAAATGCAGAGGCCACTTTGCTGGGTCTGAGATCAGCTCACTACACTATGAAAACAGTGGAACTTTAAAAAGAAAATTGACAGATGCAGACTTGATTTTGCTAAAAGGTTATGGATATGGAACTTTAGTCCCAGATGACAGAGATCCATTTCCAAAACTTGGGATTACACAGGATTTAAAGCATACATCAGGCCCTTTATTGGACCTGAATGAGTTACAAGATGGAAAAATAATGTACAAATGTTTTGTGAAAGTGTTCAATAAAGCAATGTTAAATAAGAGAACTGATCCAGTTTGGAGAGATAAACTTGGGCTAGAGGAGGCAATGAGACCAGATTGGAGGATGCTGTATAAACCACCATTGACAAAAAGTGTTGGTGGTAAATATTACATGGGGCTGTGGCAGTTAATGCTTTTGTATCAGTTATTAATTCAAATGTTGATGATAAAGGTATATTCTGTGGATGTAGAGAGTCTGTTATATATATATATATATATATATATATATATATATATATATATATATATATATATAGAATATGTTCATTTAGAATATAAGACATTTTTCAAATTTGGGGAATTATTTACACCCAATGTTTTTTATTTGGGATCAAGTTTCAGCCAAAAACAAAGAATAAATGGCAGTTGATCAACTTTATGGTTGATCAGGCTTAACTTGCAATTTATAATAAAAGGAAAAATAGGATTGAGAATGTGCACAGACAAGAAATGTGGCCTTTATTCAGAGCTTTTTTTTCAAGTCAAGGATTGTAATTGATTTTAGGTATTAAAAACCAATGGTAGAAATGGAAACTTTTGTATAACAGTGATACTATAATTATGATTTTTGTACAATGGTGGAGGGAGAGTACATTTTTTAAACTTTGTGGTGTTGAGTTTGATTTGATGTTTTCTATTGAGAAATTAAGTTGTTTAAGTGGTTTTGTTGGCTCACTAAAGGTGTGTTTTAAAACACACACTCTCTCTCTCTCCCACTCACACGCACACATACTGTACATCCATCCTTGTTTCTCCAATAATGTGTTAGAAACAGCCCAATTTGTGATACTAGTTCTAAAGTGATGTTTTTGAGAGGCTTGGACGCATCATTTGGTTTGAACCGGCAACGGCAGATTCTGATCCATCGCATAAGAAAGTAGTTCCATACACAAGTGAATTTACTTGTTCAGTGAACTGTTGTTAATAGGGAATATCACAGGCACAATTGTGCTATATGGCCCTAAATCAGCACTGCTGTGATTACCTACGCCTGCTTATGTAGGTCCATATCACACTCTTGCTCGTGAGGTATGGCTTAAATATGTAATCTAATATGTAATATAAAATTATTATATGTAATAATTGCATATATCAATATTTGCTGAGAAAGTTCAAAGAAGAGACATTGCATTGTTATGGTAGGAAAATGCATTACAAATTGTGGCCATGGAAGTCAAATGAATGTTTTATTATCAGTTATTAGAATACTGGATTCTGATTGAACAATAGTACCATATAGCGGTCTGATATTTTTCAGTAACAAGCACACATCCACATATCATATCGCTCATCCGGGTACCGAAAGTCATCTTTCAACTCAAATCAATGCTTCATATGCATTTATTTATGGCAGATTCCATTTACACCCAGTACAAATAGTGGTAAATATTATTTGCACCCCAACCCTGGTGCAAATATTGGTAGATACTAATTGCACCCTGGTGAGCGCAATTTTGAATCAATTTATTTGTGATAAAATCTGTGATTTCTATACCACTGTGATGTTCAGTTTGATCGCTACACAATGAGGCATATGTTGTTTAATCATAAAATCGAATTAAGCAGCAATTCAGCTCTGTCCCCAAGCTGAAGGTTGCCTTTAGCTAAGAAAGTTGGGTTGATGAAACTAATAACATAAAACAAATTACATCTTTCTCTTGTGATACAAGCTTTGTGAATTCCAGCAATGCTGCAGTACAATGTCGTATATTATTCACTAAACAGATTTAAAAAATATTGGTCTGTTTTTTTAATGAATGCATGGAATTTCTTTTATTTATTTATTTGTTTGTTTGTTTAATACTTAATATTTCAAACTATATCCAAAATGTAAGTTTTAACATCTTGGCCAAACAAGAACTGGGTGTGCATTAAAAAAAAAAAAAAAACCCAAAGGCTGTTTTCCTACCATCTGCTTTTCAATTCCCTCAGTTCTTTCCAATTCTTCTTTCTCAATTAAACACACAACCCCGATTGTTTTAGTCTTAGCGATCAAGTCCACAATCAAACAGCAATGCTTCTTAAATCCTGATGCTTCACGTTAATGCATCTGCCCCTTTCTTGTACTTTAATAACAGCTTAGTCAAAGTGGATACAAATGTGAAATTGCCTCTAAAAGGAGGAGTACTTTCTGTCACCTCAACTTATTTTCAGCTCGTGCTCTCAGCAGCCTCCTTCTGTTTCAGACAGCGCTCATGTTCTCGCAACACACAGCGTGGCCTGTCACCAAATGCCCAATAAACTGTGCGGTGAATCAGAGTAGGCATTTTTCCCCAGTGGTGCAATTAACCCCAAGCTGTGGGTAACTTGCCCCCTTTGGCAGGTCTGTCCAGAAACACAGCGACGTGTTCCTAAAGAGGAAACCCCTAATATCACGCTACGCCCTCTATCTCGCCTTCAGCGGTTTCCTGCCTCACATCTGTGTGTCATGTCACATCGAGAGAGACGCTTGTGATGGCCGAGCAGGAGTCTTGCAAAAATAAAAGGGCATATTTTGCAGAGATAGAATGTGTCTGATGTTTAACTGCTTTGTAAAATTAACCATCCTTAGGAGTAAATGAGCAGGGTGATCTCGTTTGTATTACCAGGTGTTCGTACATTCACGTATATTGTTGTACGTTTGGATAGATGTTGAAACTGATAACTATACATAATATTTTAAAACCAAATTGTTTTGCTGCTTATCTTTTAAAGAAATAATGAGAAAAGATTATTCAAAACTACTTGTTTATTTTTTTCCTTTTTTTACAGTTCAAGCTTTTAACGAGAGTTTATTTTTTACTGTCTCCTGACTGACTCCGTAATCTACTGTGAGGTAGAGTAGAAGAGATGGGTTGACTGCTGTGGAGTTGAGCAGGTGTTGTATAAGGTCGTCTGTCAGCAGGGTCACTCTTCACTGGGGTTCAATCGAACAGTTTGAGACTCTGGTGCTCCACATGTGATAATGTCATTCAAGCTTAACGTTGACACACTACAGTGACCATCCCACATCAAACATGGTTGCAAACAGTAAAGACCACCTACAGATTTAAGACAACATGAAATCAATATGTAACCTTATTTAATTTCTTACTGGTTGAATATCACAAATGGTCAAATTTGTCCTGGTCAAATTTAAATTTTCATTCCCAAAATCAATGAAAAAAATAAAAATACTGCATCATTTTCATCACAATTAAAACATTTGCCCCTCAAATTCTCAATACTGTTATGATATAAAAGATATACTCAGGAAGGAAAAGCATCCTGTCTTTATGAAACATTTTATTTCTTTCTTTTTATTTTGGGATCAAATGTGACCTGAACATTTCTTGACAGTTTTCAAGAAAAAGGTGTGGGTGAGAAACAGATCAATATTTAAGTAATTTTTTATCTGTAAATCTGCAATTTCACTTGCACACTCTGGTGTGGAAGTGACTTTCATGTTCACATTAAGCCACCTACTGTTTGGGGCTGGTCAAAGGTGGTGGTTTACACCGATCAGCCGCAACATGACCACTGACAGGTGAAGTGAGTAACATCAATTGTCTCATTAAAATGGCACCTGTCAAGGGGTGGGATATATTAGGCAGCAGTGAACAATCAGTTCTTGAATTTCATGTGTTGGAAGCAGGAAAAATGGGCAAGCGTAAGGATCTGGTCGACTTTGACAAGGGCCAAATTGTGATGGCTAGACGACTGGGTCAGAGCAGGTCTTGTGGGGTGTTCCCAGTGTGCAGTGGTTAATTCCTACAAAAAGTGGTCCAAGGAAGGACAACCAGTGAACTGGCGACAGGGTTCCAGGCACCCAAGGGTCATTGATGCACATGGAGAACGAAGGCTAGCATGTCTGACCCCACAGAAGAGCTTCTGTAGCACAAATTGCTGAAACACTTAATGATGATCATGATAGAAAGGTGTCACAACACACAGAGCCTCGCAGTTTGCTGTGTGTGGGGTTGCGTAGCTGCAGACCAGTCAGTGTGCCCATGCTGACCGTCCACTGCCAAAAGCACCTACAATGGGTACGTGAGCGTCAGAACGGGACATCCATGCAATGGAAGAAGGTGGCCTGGTCTGATGAATCATGTTTTCTTTTAGATCATGTGGACGACCGGGTGTGTGTTTGTCATTTACCTGGGGAAGAGATGCACTATGGGAAGAAGGCAGGTCGGCAGAGGCAGTGTGATGCTCTGGGCAATGTTCTGCTGGGAAACCTCTAACACAATATTAGGCAGGTGTATTTAATGTTGTGGCAGATTGGTGTATAGTAAAAAACACACTTATCATATCACTTCTGAAACTATGGATTTAACCACTGAAGTTTTATGGATTACTTTTATGCTGCCTTAATGTCCTGTTTGGACCTTCTGATTTCTGGTCACCATTCACTTGCATTGTATGAACCAACAGAGCTGAAATATTCTTTAAAATATCTTCAATTGTGTTCTGCAGAAGAAAGTCGTACACATTTGGGATGGCATGAGGATGAGTAAATGATGAGAGAAATTCCATTTTTGGGTGAACTATCCCTTTAAATATGGGGTATCCCCTTGTGTTTTATTAAAACTGGAATACTATAAACAAATGTTTTATTATTATTATTGCACTGACACAATGTGACACCGTCCATCCGTCTCAGTTTAAATATGTAATAATTTTTTTTCTTTCGGAAAACAATAAGTACAGCTGAGATTATATAAAGAAGACCATTTTATAATCAAAACAATATGTTTCATTTTAATCAATATATACAATTATTTGGTACATTTTTGTACTATACCGTAGGCATTCTTAGGAAATCTTACTGAGCCGGTGTTGTGCATCTGATGCAATTATTCAGTTAAAATGGGGTAGACAGTCCCGTGCTTTCCTGCCTTTGAGGGGAACCCCATAAGATTTCTGACATAAGTTGAACACTGCTTAATATCATCCAGTATCATTTACAATCTGTCCTATTCGACAATACTCGGTCACAATACTTGGTCTCAAGATGGTGCCGAGTATGGCTGCTGCATTGCGAGCTCCGTTACAACACTGCGGTTTATTGTTTGTTTTGTTTACAGTTCTTTGTTTTTTTGTCTTGGATGTTGTCTGCCTTATTGTTTACGACAGACAAACGCTTTTGGACATTGGTTCTACAATTACACATCAGAAACCGGACTTCAAATTCCTTAATGCCGACCCGCTGTTTACAAACACGCCGGTGGAACCCTTTGTCTGGGCTGCTCAGCCGCGGAAACGCAGAAGGAAAAGAGGAAAACGAGCCGGCGTTCTCATCAGAGTAAGACGTCGTGCAAATCGACCCCCGCTACCCAGTATACTACTGGCAAATGTTCAGTCTCTGGACAACAAGCTCTGTGAGCTGAGAGCGCGGATCTCTTTCCAACGAGAGACGAGAGATTGCTGCGTTATCTGCCTTACAGAAACCTGGATGTCTACGGAGATTCCAGACTCGGCCATCGAAATCACGGGCTTCTCCGTGCACCGAGCGGACAGAGCGAAAGACCTCTCCGGTAAAAGCAGAGGTGGTGGTGTATGTTTTATGATCAACAAATCATGGTGTGATCAGAGGAACGTACATTTAATCAAGTCTTTCTGCTCTCCTGATCTGGAATTTGTCATGCTTCTGTGTCGACCATTCTGGCTGCCGAGGGAATTCACAGCGGCCATCATCACAGCTGTGTACATCCCCCCACAAGCCGACACAGACCGGGCACTCAGGGAACTGTATGGGAGTATAAGTGAGCAGGAAACCGCGCACCCTGAGGCTGCGTTCATTGTTGCCGGGGACTTTAACAAAGCCAACTTCAAAACAATCGCTCCAAAATACCACCAACACATAAAGTTCAACACACAAGGGGACCGGGTTTTGGATCATTGTTACTCTCCTTTCCGGGAAGGCTACAAATCCCTCCCCCGCCCCCCCCATTTGGCAAATCGGACCATTCTTCCGTTCTACTTCTACCTGCTTACAGGCAGAAACTAAAGCGGGAAGCACCCACCCTCAGAACAATCCAGTGCTGGTCGGACCAATCAGACTCTGCGCTACAAGACTGTTTTGATCACGCGGACTGGGAGATGTTCCGGTCCGCCTCTGATGACGACATCGAGGTTTACGCTGACAGCGTAACGTGTTTCATCAGGAAGTGCGTAGAGGACTTTGTTCCGACCAAAACTATACGGATATACCCCAACCAGAAACCATGGGTTAACGGCGATGTTCGCGCGGCACTCACTGCGCAGACCTCCGCTTTTAATTCTTCTAACACGGAGGAGCGTAAACAAGCCAGTTATGCCCTCCGTAACACTATCAGTGCAGCCAAACGCCAGTACAGGCACAAACTTGAAGGTCAGTTCAACACCACTGACTCTAGAAGTATGTGGCAGGGAATTAACACAATCACGGACTACAAACGGAATAAAGTTTCCGCCATGAACACTGCTGCATCTCTCCCTGTGAGGGACCGAGAAGTCAGGAACAAGGAACACCCAGCTTTGTAATGAAAAAATGGGGTTTATTTGAACCCAAAAAGAAAAGACAACTTTACAACTCATAAACTTCTTACAACAAAAATAAATAAAATAAACAAACAGAAAATGAAATCAGGAAACAATTAAACAAACAACCAAACAAACTAAAGCTGACCTCTGAAATGAACAAAGCAATAGCTTATAAAGGAAAGGATGGGCCCATTACAAATTAAGAGGGAAAACAATTTAACTACTCATTCAACATACAACCTTACATAAATCAAAATCAGGACAAAAATAGAAATATATAATAAATAAAATTAAGCAAGCAAAATGCAGTCAAATACCACAAACGTACAACTAAAGAAATCAATTAATAAAAGATATTAACATTCCTTCCTCCCCCGGACCACTCCCAGCAATGGTATGTCCGGGCGGAACTAATAACCCTTAAATCTCCGTTCCTGCCCGGACTCTAATTCCCATCGCGCCAGGATACGGCCGTCGCTTTCCCACGCCAGGATACGGCTGCAGTGGACCATGCCTGAAGGTCACCGGTAAACTTAAACTCAAAATAGAGACAAATATAAGTGACAGATACAATGTAACTAATTTGCGTGCACTTCAAATCAGTAACAAAGTAAATAAAAATGTGTTGTAAATGTAAACTTAACAATAAAGAATTAATGGATGTTGTTTGTTCCGTGTAGTTATTGTCCCATTATACTAAACAAATAAATGTGAATGACAAAATAAGGAAAGAAACTTAATGATTCTGAAATGAATAAATTAATGTCTGTGTAAATGAATGTGTGTGCGTGGGAGCGATGACACAACATTACCGCTCTTGTGCGGACTCCACCTGGGCCGTCACATTTCCCCCCTCTTCAGAAATCTCGCCCGTAGAGCGGGAGAGATAGTCAGCAGTACAGTTGACTTTACCAGACACATGTTGTATCCTGAATCTGAAGGGCTGCATGGCGAGATACCATCTTGTAATCCTTCCATTAGAATCCTTCATTTTCTCCAACCATTGCAATGCTTTGTGATCAGTCTCCAGGGTAAACTCACGGCCTAGTAGATAGTATCATAGGGAATCCAACGCCCACTTTATGGCTAAACACTCCTTTTCCACCGTTGAATAACGTACTTCTCTTGGAAACAGTTTGCGACTAATATAAGCTACTGGCTGTCGGTTCTCTGGTGGCCCTTGCAATAGTACGGCTCCTACTCCCCTCTCAGAGGCATCAGTCTGTACAATGAAAGGTTGACCAAAGTCAGGATTGTGTAGTACAGCGCTAGTCGTCAAAGCTCCCTGGATGTCTCGGAAGGCTTTCAATCTCTCCTCGGTCCACTGTAGTTGGTTCGGACAACGTGCCCCCACAATATCTGTCAGTAGAGCAGCCCTGCTGGAAAAGTTGGGGACAAAACGATGGTAAAAACCAGCCATACCCAAGAAAGATCGTAGGGCCTTACGTGTCTGGGGCACCACACACTTCTCCAAGGCTTGAACTTTCTTCACCTGCGGTCGCACAACACCCTGGCCAATGACATAGCCCAGGTATTCAGTCTCTTGCTTAGCTACAGCACACTTGGTGGGGTTGACAGTCAGTCTGGCATTCTGAAGGCGCTGCAAGATTTCTCGTAGATGCTGCACATGTTCCTCCCAGGTGTTACTGTAAATTACAATATCGTCAAGATATGCAGCAGCAAAAGATAAACCACGTAATACTTGGTCTATTAACCTCTGAAAGGTCACCACGGCCCCATGAAGGCCAAAAGGTAACACCTTGAAATGGAAAAGGCCCCTTGACGTTCTGAATGCAGTCAAGGGCCTCGAGGCGGGAGTCAGTGGAATTTGCCAATAGCCTTTAGAAAGGTCCATTGTTGTCAGATATTTGGATTGGCCCAAACGATCAATTAGGTCACTTATGCGAGGGGTAGGGTAGGAATCAAACTGCGATACTGAGTTCAGATATCGGAAATCAATACAGAACCTTATACTCCCGTCCTTCTTTGGCACAAGGACGATGGGGTGACACCACTCACTTTTCAAAGGCTCAATGATGCCCAAACGAAGCATAAGATCCACCTCTTCCTGCAATGTCACCTGGAATTTCTCAGGTATCCTATAACTCTGGCGTTTCACGGCAGCATCAGGTTTCAGTACTACACCGTGCTCAATCAAGTCGGTAAACCCAGGATATTCAGAAAATACCTTTGAAGTGAAGAGAACTTGTACCTGTGACCGCTGGGAATCTGTTAGATGATCTAACCCGATGTCCCCCGGAACGGGCTGTGGCAGATACTGCTCATCAGATTCTTCCTCTTCCATACTACAAATCATCAGTGACTGTGACTTTTCAGGACGGGGAACCCACTCCTTCAACAGGTTAACGTGCAATACCCGACTAGATCGATCTTGACCCGGCATACTCATTTCATAAGTCGTAGGACCCAGACGTTTCTTGATGTCGTAAGGACCCTGCCATTTTGCTAGCAGTTTACTCTCTCGACTGGGCAACATGACAAGTACTTTCTTACCGACCTCCAGATCTCTTTCTCGAGCCAGAGGGTCATACCAAGTCTTCTGCTTTTCTCTGGCTTCCGCCAAATGATTCTGAGCCAAAACGGTCATCTCCTGCAAACGTTCCCTCATTTGTAGAACATAAGAGACAACACTGGTAGGCTCTTTCTTTTCAGGACTCCCTTCCCACATCTCCTGAAGCAGAGCCAACGGGCCCCTGACATCACGGCCATACAACAGCTCGAAAGGGGAAAAACCTGTGGAAGCCTGAGGGACTTCCCGATAAGCAAAAAGCAGATAGGGCAACCATTGGTCCCAGTCTTGGCCAGTCTTGCTCACAAACTTTCTTAACATCTGTTTCAAAGTCTGGTTAAACCGCTCAGTCAACCCATCTGTTTGGGGATGGTAGGGCGTAGTACGCAGGCTCTTAATTCCTAAGAGCTGGTAGACCTGCTTCAACAAGGTAGACATGAAATTGGTGCCCTGGTCGGTTAGAATTTCTGCTGGAAATCCGACCCTGGAAAATGACTGGACCAAGGAAGTAGCCACAGGTTTCGCCTTCACAGATCTTAACGGAAATACCTCTGGGTATCTGGTGGAATAGTCCGTTATTACCAGCATGAAACGGTTCCCTGCACGACTCCTCTCCACTGGTCCAATGACATCCATTCCAAGCCTCTCAAACGGAGTACCAATAATAGGAAGTGGTTGTAGTGGTGCTCTTGACGGACGTCTGAGGGACACCTTCTGACAAACAGGACAGCTTTTACAAAATCGGGCCACATCTGCCTTCAAACTGGGCCAGAAAAAACACTTTTTGATTCTTGCAGTATTCTTGTTTTTCCCCAGGTGGCCAGCCCAAGGAATCGAGTGACTCAGATGTAACACCATCTCTCGAACACACTGTGGAACCACAAGTTGTTTCTGGACCCCGATCTTCCGATAGAGTATTCCCTTCGTTATCACATATCTGGCTGTACTGTCATCTAGAGACTTCTCTCTTACCTCTGCAGCTCTAGCAAAGCACTCCGTGAGACTAGCATCTTCCTGCTGCATCTGAACGATGTTGGTGGGCATCTGGACATTCACAGGCAAGTCACAGGCCATATTTTCAGACACTGTACGAGCAGCATATTTTACCTTCTCTTGTCTTTTTCCTCTTCTCGTCTTCCTCCTCTTCGACACCACGGTCTCAATCTCTGCATTAAAGAAAGGTAAAGTACTTAGTGTGTGTTCAATCCCCTCTGACTGGTTCGTCTTTGCTTTGGTCACCACCACGTGACACTGTCGCATCGGGTGCAACAACTCCAACAGCACTGGTATATCTCGACCCAGAATCACAGGAAAAGACAAGTTATCAGCCACCCCCACCTTCACCAGATAAGTCTGTTCTTCTATCTTGACATAGACACTGGCGGTAGGTAACAATCTCTCATCTCCATGTACACAGCAAATAGGCAATTTGTTGACTGTGCTGATCAAAGAGGGTGATATGAACTTTCTTCTAACCAGAGTCTGATCACTGCCGGTGTCAATCAAAGCAGTCAATTTCTCACCATTTATCTCCACATTAGTAGTTCTCAAAGAGCTTGGGGATTTAGTTACCTCCCTCCTTGGTACAAAACATAGCTGGGTAAGCTGAGCAGAGATTTTTGGACAATTGGGTTTAGTGTGCCCTTCTTGACCACACAGGTAACACACAGGGAGGTCGTTTAGGAGCAAAATTTAATTTGGCTGAAGTAGGTTTCCCCATGTAGGGCTTACCAGACCCCTCCACCTTCCTTTGCTGAAAATGAGGCAGGTCGAGAGAATGGCGATCATTAACAAGTTTCCAAGCCCACGGCTTACTCTTTCCTCTAGCTGCAACAAACACATCCGCCAGAGACGCTGCTTCCGCTGCGGTGCTGGGATCTCTCTCTCGAACCCACACCTGGAGTTCAGGGGACAGCATTCTAAGATATTGCTCCAGAATGATGATTTCACTCACCTCCTCCACTCGCTTCCTCTGAGGCTGGATCCACTTTCCAAAGAGTTTCTTGAGCCGGTTATACAGTTCTATTGGACTCTCTGTGGGATCCACTAATAAGGAACGGAACTTTTGTCGGTAAGTTTCAACATTGACATCATATTTCTTTAAAATAGCACACTTCACTTTGTCATAGTCAGTAGACTCGTTCACGTCCATAAGGACGTAGGCTGCTCTTGCTTTACCAGTCAGCAAAGGGATTAAATGCCAAACCCAATCGGTTTTAGTCCACCTACAAGCAACAGCAATCCGTTCAAAAGTAACAAGAAAGTGTTCTACATCATCAGTGTCACTCAGTTTCTCCAATCGAGGCATCTGAGATAATGGTGGGCCTACATTGTTCCCAACTTGAGCAAAACTCTGCTGATGAACTGAAGCCACAGAGTTTCCATCTGAATCTAAACGATCCACATCGGGCCTTCCCTGGAACTCCCGGTTAACATCAGGTAAGTGAGGATCAGGAGAGGTGCGTGCTTGGACCTCCATTTGCAAAAGACCGAACTGGTGCTGGAGAGCCTTAAACCGTCGCTCCTGATCCGCCTGCTCCTGCTGTCTTGCAGTCTCCCGGCCTTCCGCCCTGGCCATGTGGACTCGAAGCAGATTTGCCAACTCAGTCACCGAAACTTCTCTGTCTCCTGTTGCCTCGCCTCCTTCAGCTCCTTCTACAATGGCCTGATCCTCCTCACCCCTTTCTTCCTCTTGCTGCAAGGGAGGAGCTTTAGGCACACCTTTCTTCAAAGTACGACTCATAATAACAGGGGGAAAAAAAACAGAAAACAAATACTGCTTAGTGTCCTTGACCGACTGAAGCATCCCACCGCTGCCACCATATGTGAGGGACCGAGAAGTCAGGAACAAGGAACACCAGCTTTGTAATGAAAAAATGGGGTTTATTTGAACCCAAAAAGAAAAGACAACTTTACAACTCATAAACTTCTTACAACAAAAATAAATAAAATAAACAAACAGAAAATGAAATCAGGAAACAATTAAACAAACAACCAAACAAACTAAAGCTGACCTCTGAAATGAACAAAGCAACAGCTTATAAAGGAAAGGATGGGCCCATTACAAATTAAGAGGGAAAACAATTTAACTACTCATTCAACATACAACCTTACATAAATCAAAATCAGGACAAAAATAGAAATATATAATAAATAAAATTAAGCAAGCAAAATGCAGTCAAATACCACAAACGTACAACTAAAGAAATCAATTAATAAAAGATATTAACATTCCTTCCTCCCCGGACCACTCCCAGCAATGGTATGTCCGGGCGGAACTAATAACCCTTAAATCTCCGTTCCTGCCCGGACTCTAATTCTCATCGCGCCAGGATACGGCCGTCGCTTCCCCACGCCAGGATACGGCTGCAGTGGACCATGCCTGAAGGTCACCGGTAAACTTAAACTCAAAATAGAGACAAATATAAGTGACAGATACAATGTAACTAATTTGCGTGCACTTCAAATCAGTAACAAAGTAAATAAAAATGTGTTGTAAATGTAAACTTAACAATAAAGAATTAATGGATGTTGTTTGTTCTGTGTAGTTATTGTCCCATTATACTAAACAAATAAATGTGAATGACAAAATAAGGAAAGAAACTTAAGGATTCTGAAATGAATAAATTAATGTCTGTGTAAATGAATGTGTGTGCGTGGGAGCGATGACACAACATTACCGCTCTTGTGCGGACTCCACCTGGGCCGTCACACTCCCGGATGAACTTAATACATTTTATGCTCATTTTGAGGACAATACTGCCCTGCAAAAGCAAAAGACCTTAACTCACTAGAGTGTGAAACTGACCTTTGACCCTTGTTTGGCAGTTAATGTACTCTGCCTTTGTATCATGTGCCAAAAATCAGGAGTCATGCAAAGGCAAAAGGCCGTAACTGACATATAATCAATATTTACTTGCTGTTCACCATACTTACATCCATTATAAGAACACCTAACCAAGGTCTAGTCATCATGGTATTTGTTTTAAATTATATAGAAGACCTTTGGTTGTTCCTATTTAGTGCTATAATGATCAGGATAGTGCGGCAACACTAACACAGTTAAACAGTATAACAGATAAGTTACTTTGCAGTACAGTATGTACAGTATGAATAAATACAATACATATTTTCACAATAAAGATAATTTAATTATAATTGAATACAAAGGTATACGTATTTAAATGCAAGATATAGAGTAATAATTAATTAAACATTAGACCAATACATTAGAGATTAGAGACTGCTCATTCCAAGTTTTTTACTGCCTCAAATAAAATCTTACTGAAAGCTAATTTTTGAGATATCAACCTAAAATTTGGAACACAACTTGTCCATAGGTATATATGACAAAGCATTCTTGAAATACAACCATTTAAGTTTGGATAGTGATTTTCATGTCTATGCGAAAAAAGGGGGAGGGGTGACAGTTAAAGGGTTAAGGGCCACCAAACTGCTCAAGATGCTCAGTCAACGAACTTGACTTGGATTACTACTTTTTAATTCTGAGATAATATAGACAGAGTATACCGAAAAAAAGTTGGAATTACTTTTACTATTTAGGTTAGCCTACTTTGTACGGACGTTAGCGATAACTAGCTGTAAAATCTGACGTGAACACCTGCAAGAGGAAATATGGCTCAAACACGTATGGATTGTTGTGGATACAGCAGATGATGTGCATTGCTATGGATTATATCTTCTATGGATTATATCGGATTGCATGGAAAGGTAGGATGCCTCTGTATTTAATATTTGGTCTGATGTGAGGCGAGTGTCAGCGTCAACGTTAGCGCTAATTTACGTGACACAGATTAAATTTAGCTAGCTCCGGGCTGTCACTGACATTGACAGATCTGAACCATCGCCCTATCACATCGCTATCACAGAATAATAATACAAACAAGCAGTCGGCAGTCTACACTTTATTTCAAAGATGTGTTGTGTGTATGTTACGCGGTTTGGTGACAATAAAAGAGCGGTAATCTTTGACAATATGACAAAGCCAGAGTACAGTAACATCACAGCGGCACCGTAACATCTCTCTTGATGCCAGGCGAAAACAAAGTCAGAACACCTTAAACTCAAATTCAGCGTGCCGGAACAAAGGCTAAGAGCCGTAACAACTGTTACGGCGTTCTGCTGTGGTTTCTCGTATGGTTTTGGATGTTACGGTTGTCATAGCCCTTTAATTTCTCGTTAAAACAATCAAATTGACTCACGATATTTATTCACATGATAAAGGAGGTCTTGAATACCCCAAAAATGACATTAACTCATTTTTGACCAAACATGATGTTACGGCGTTTTGCCTTTGTAGGGCAGAATAACACCCCCCTCGCGGAGAGAGTATTCGCGGCTGATGCTACAGAGGTTGGTTCACTCTCCGTCTCTGTTGTGGATGTAACCCGATCCTTCCGACGGGTGAACATGCGTAAAGCCGTGGGTCCAGACGGCATTCCGGGCCGCGTCATCAGAGCGTGCGCGACTCAACTGGCTGGTGTTTTTACGGACATTTTCAATCTGTCCCTCTCCCTGTCTGTAGTCCCCACATGCTTCAAAACATCAACCATTGTGCCTGTACCGAAGCAAGCCACAATCACTTGCTTAAATGACTGGCGTCCTGTTGCTCTGACCCCCATCATCAGCAAATGCTTTGAGAGGTTAATCAGAGATTACATCTGCTCTGTTCTGCCCCCCTCTTTGGACCCATTGCAGTTTGCCTACCGCAACAACCGCTCCACCGATGATGCCATTGCATCTACACTACACACTGCTCTCTCCCATCTGGAAAAAAGGAACACATATGTGAGAATGCTGTTTGTAGACTACAGCTCAGCATTCAACACCATAGTGCCCTCCAAGCTTGATGAGAAACTCCGGGCTCTGGGCTTAAACAGCTCGCTGTGCAGCTGGATCCTGGATTTCCTGTCAGGCAGACGTCAGGTGGTTAGAATGGGCAGCAACACCTCCTCATCACTGACCCTCAACACTGGAGCCCCGCAGGGCTGTGTTCTCAGCCCACTCCTGTATTCCCTATACACGCATGACTGTGTGGCAACACATAGCTCCAATACCATCATTAAGTTTGCTGACGATACGACGGTGGTAGGTCTGATCACTGACAATGATGAAAGAGCCTACAGAGAGGAGGTGCACACTCTGACACGCTGGTGTCAGGAGCACAACCTCTCCCTCAACGTCAGTAAAACCAAGGAGCTTGTTGTGGACTTCAGGAAGAAAGACGGAGAACACAGCCCCATCACCATCAATGGAGCACCGGTGGAGAGAGTCAGCACCTTCAAGTACCTCGGTGTCCACATTAATGAGGAACTCACATGGTCCGTCCACACTGAGGCCGTTGTGAAGAAGTCTCACCAGCGCCTCTTCTTCCTGAGCGGCTGAGGAAGTTTGGAATGAACCACCACATCCTCACACGGTTCTACACCAGTACTGTAGAGAGCATCCTGACTGGCTGCATCACCGCCTGGTACGGCAATAGCACCGCGCACAACTGCAAAGCCCTGCAAAGGGTGGTGCGAACTGCCAGGAACATCATCGGAGGTGAGCTTCCCTCCCTCCAGGACATATACACTAGGCGGTGTGTGAAAAAAGCTCGGAGGATCATCAGAGACTCCAGCCACCCGAGTCATGGTGTGTTCTCACTGCTACCATCAGGCAGGCGGTATCGCAGCATCAGGACCCGCACCAGCCGACTACATGACAGCTTCTTCCCCCAAGCAATCAGACTGTTGAACACTTGATCATTAGCACTGCACTTTATTAATCTATAATCTCACACTGGACTGTCAACATATTCTCCTCAATATACTACTTCATATACATATATATATATATATATATTTCATATACTCCTTACTTATTGTATTGGATATTGTGTATTCTATATTGTGTGTATTGTATATAATTATCGTGTTGTGTAAGTATGTGTACATTTGATATGTAAATTGTGTTGTGTAAGTATGTTGTTTATTGTAATTGGTATATGTCTCGTCACTGTCATAACTGCTATGTTGCTTGGAACTGCACACAAGAATTTCACCTACTGTTGCACTTGTGTACATGGTAGTGTGACAATAAAGTGATTTGATTTGATTTGATTTGATTTGAATAAAACTACAATAATAAACTTATAAAATGACCCTGGTTAACTAAGGGTTTACAAAATGCTTGCAAAAAGAAAAATACTTTATACAGACAATTTATTAAATTAAGGACAAAAGAATGTGAAAATAGATATAAAACATATAAAAATAAATTGATCAATATAATAAGAACTAGTAAGTAATTATACTATAAAAATGTGTTAAATAAAAATAAAAATAATATTAAAGGGGTATGGGGTATTTTAAATAGTATAATTAAGGATAAAACAATTAAGAATTCATATCCAGATTATTTTATTGATAAGAATGTTGAAAACTTTAAATAGTTTCAATGAGTTTTTTGTAAATGTTGGACCAGATTTAGCAGCAATAATTTCTGAGCGTGAAAGTGATACATTCAATGAGTCAATTATAGAAAGGAATGCAAAGACCATCTTTCTCTCTGATGTGAGTGAGACAGAGATTATAGCTATTGTTAATAAATGCAAAAATAAAACATATACTGATTGTCATGATATAGATATGACAATAATTAAAAAAGTAATAAATAGTATTTCAAAACCGCTAACAAACATATGCAATGTATCATTTCAGACTGGAATTTTTCCAAATAAAATGAAAATCCCAAAAATAATACCATTATATAAAAATGGAAACAAGCACATCTTCACAAACTATAGACCTGTCTCTCTGCTACCTCAGTTTTCAAAAATCTTAGAGAAACTATTTAATGATAGATTAGAAAAATTTATAGACAAGCATGACATAATAAATGAAGGTCAGTATGGCTTTAGAACAAAGAGGTCCACATCAATGGCTTTAATTGAAGCTGTGGAAGAAATTACGAACACCCTAGACAAAAACAAATATGCAGTGGGAATATTTATTGATTTAAAGAAAGCTTTTGATACTCTTATTCACTCAATTTTACTAACTAAATTGGAAAAATATGGCATTAGGGGGTGGTTTCGAACTGGATCAAAAGTTACTTAACTGAAAGGCAACAGTTTGTGAAGTTGGGCGAGTTTACGTCACAGTGTCTGGGCATTGCTTGTGGGGTCCCTCAAGGATCAGTATTAGGTCCTAAATTATTTATTTATATATAAATGACATATTTTGTGTATCTAAATTACTGAAATTTATATTATTTGCTGATGATACCAATATATTTTTTTCTTGTGATAATTATAATACACTTATAAAAATTGTAAATGAAGAACTAGTAAAACTAAAAATGTGGATGGATATTAATAAATTATCTTTGAATTTAAATAAAACAAAGGTAATGATGTTTGGTAATTATAAAGAAAACGCAGAAATATTATTAAGTATTGATGGTGTTACATTAGAAATAGTGTCAGAAATTAAACTCTTGGGAATAACTATTGATAGTAAATTAAGCTGGAAACCACACATCAGATACATACAAGGCAAAGTATTTAAAAGTATTTCTATAATTAATAAAGTTAAATACGTCTTGGAATATAATGCACTATATATAATGTATTGTTCACTGGTTCTGCCCTATTTAACTTATTGTATAGAAATTTGGGGCAATAATTATAAAAGTTCACTACATACCCTCTTCTTACTCCAAAAACGAGCAGTTAGAATCATACACAAGGTGGGATATTTTGATCATAGAAACTTATTTTTTTTGCAATCTAAAATTTTTAAACTTTTTGATCTAGTTGATTTTTATACTGCTCAATTCTTGTATAAAGCCAACAAAAATTATCTGCCGGGTAATATTCAAAAGTTTTTTTTAAGAAGAGAAGGGGGCTATAACCTGAGGAGATGTGAAAACTTTAAAGTCCAGGCGGTGAGAACCACCAGGAAAAGCTTGTGTGTGTCTGTGTGTGGTGTCAGACTTTGGAATGATTTGGGGATACAGTTCAAGCAATGCCCAAATATTCACCAATTCAAATTAAAATTTAAAGAAATGGTGTTGATCAAATATGAGACTGAGTGAGGGATCTGGGTGCTCTTGTGTTTGTGATTGGGAGGGGTACTGGTTATGGTAAAATAAACTTAAGTATTTAGGATTATAAACAGTTCCTATTTATTTATCTTGATATTGTAAATGGTGACACAATTACAAAAGAGTGGGATATGTGTACATAGCTGAGTAAATAATGATAATGATTATTATTAATTATTATTGATATTACTGTTATTGTAAAACTATGTTTAAACAATATGCTAGGATATGGTTATATTTTATATATGATGTGATTATTATAGATATCGGGACATATTTGAATGTTTACGATAATGAGGATTATCATATAGCATTATAGTGATTATTGAGATAGCATAATGTAATTGTAAGAAACTATAATATCAAATAAATATTATCAAAACAAATAAATTATTATTTATTTAACTGTTAATGGCAGCGGATATATGGGGTAATATATGGGAAGGAATTGGGGGTGGGAGTAAATAAGTTCCCTTTACAAAAAGCTTCACTTTGATGCTGCGCTTTTGCTAAGCGCTACGGGGAACAATCTTGCATTGTGAGCAGCTGTGAATTTGTGTGAAACACGTCAATGAACATTGACCTGAATTTATAGCCTCGGCTGGTGAAGATCATTAGATGCACCTGTGGCCAGGCTATAAAATAGAGGCGTCACCAGCGTGTCGACAGATATTTTTCAATCAGAGCATACTATGCTGTGTGTCTCACAACCTGCTCAGAAAACTTTCTTCCCTCTTTGTTAGGAGTTAGAAATTGTTAGGCAGTGCGCAGAACTTTCTTACTTTTTCTCTCTGCTCTGAAAGAGATTATATATATATATATATATATATATATATATATATATATATATATATATATATATATATAAAAAAGAGAGAATGACGGAGAAACGGAGCAAACGATGCATGTTTCCTTGTCAACGTCTCATGACGGACAAGGACACGCATGAGTTTTGATTTGTTTGTTTGGGGGAAGAGCACGCGGCTCTCACGTTGGGGCGGGGCGGGTGCGCGCATTGTGACCTTCTTTCGGTCGGGATGCTTCGCGCTCGCCTCGCTTACTTCCGAGAGCCAGCACCCGCACTTCATTCGTGGGGCTCTCGTATGGATCTGGCTGAGGAGCGAGAGACGGGTGCGTCCCTTTCGCTCGCTCTCTCCCCAGATCTGGCTGGTCCTTCTCGTGTTCTTGAAGCGCGCTCCGGCGCCTCTTCAGTTCAGGAGGGGGACCTTGATTCCCTTGGGTCTATAGATTTCGAGTTACCCACATCAGAGCACTCAAAACATGATGCAAAATCCTCTGAGGAGTTACTCGATGTGGTTACTCGTGCTGTGGCCAGACTTCAATTAGACTGGCCACGTGACCAAGAAACCCCCAAATGCTCCAAATTAGAGGATAGATTTCTGTCTGATGGCCAAGGAAAGGGAACACCTCATCAGTCCCTTCCCTTCTTTGATGACCTCCACGATGAGCTTGCTCGTTCGTGGAGGAACCCTTATACCTTGCGCGTTCACGTGCCCTCGACGTCGTTATATTCGACTATCGTGGGTGCTGAGGCGCGAGGGTATTCAAGGATGCCGCCGGTTGAAGAGACACTTGCGGGTTATCTCTCGCCGGGTTCGGCATCGTCCTTGAAAAAACCTGCTCTCCCCTCTAAGCCATGCAGGACTACCTCCATGCTAGTGGGGAGGGCTTATCAAGCGGCAGGTCAGGCTGGTGCTGCGCTGCACACCATGGCTGTGTTACAGGCGTACCAGGCTGACCTGCTAAAGGATCTGATTTCGGGTAAAACTCTCGACGAAGAGGCCTTTTCAGAGCTTCGTCGAGCTACGTATTTGTCTCTCCGCGCGACCAAGCAGTCAGCCCGTGCCATTGGCCGGTCTATGTCCGCTTTAGTCAGTACGGAGAGGCATTTATGGCTTAACCTGTCAGGCATCCGAGATAAGGACAGAGTTTTCTTAATCGATGCCCCGGTTTCGTCTTCTGGTCTCCTCGGAGACGCCATGAATACGGTTATCTCCAGATTCCAGGAGGCGAAAAGCCATGAGGAAGCCTTTGGGCAGTTTCTTCCTCGCCGCACTCAGGGGGCGGGGCCGTCGGCCACCCAGTCTCACCCCGCTTCTGCTAGGAGAGAGGCTCAAAAACAGAGCGTGGCTAGTCGTGCTCCCCCTCGTAGGGACTGGGGACAGGCTCGTCGCCCTCAGCAGCTGCCCAAGAAAGACCTCAGGGCTGTGATTTCTAAAAGAAAGAAGCCCTGACGTTCTTGTACCCAACTTTGTGAGGGTAGTTCCCTTCGGGACGGGGCGCGTGTATCATCCACTTCGGCCCTCCTGATACCCTCACGAAACCTGTTCACTCCCGCCGCCTTTGGTGTTTCGGGTGATAGAGGCTTCCAACAAAGAGTTGGGTGTACCGTTGCTTCCTGCCTTAGTCCAGGACACGGAACACTCAACACCCCCTCAACAGGAAGTGTTGAAATTAGTACCCATCTCAGAGAACCTGGCAGCGTGGAAACTTCTGCCAGGTATTTCTATGTGGGTTCTGAAGACAGTAGAAAGAGGCTACAGAATTCAATTCGCTCGACGCCCTCCGCGTTTCAACGGCGTGGTTCCCACTACCGTAAGACCGGAGCAGGCATGTCTACTGTGGAGAGAACTGCAAAATCTCTTGGCAAAAGGGGCCATAGAACATGTTCCCTTTCCAGAGAAAGAGTCAGGCTATTACAGCAGATACTTCCTGGTTCCCAAGAAGGGTGGGGGGTTGCGTCTGATTCTAGATCTTCGAGGCTTGAACCGCTCGGTCAGGGTGTTCAAGTTCAAGATGCTAACTGTCAAGTCGGTCGTGTCTCAGATCCAACATCACGATTGGCTGGTGACGCTCGATCTCATGGACGCATATTTCCATATTGGAATTCTGCCACAGCACAGGAAGTTCCTGAGGTTCGCTTTCAGGGGCGAAGCCTTCCAGTATCGGGTTCTTCCATTCGGCCTAGCCCTATCACCCCGCACATTCACGAAATGCATGGATGCAGCACTGGCTCCTTTGCGACTCCAGGGCATCCACATTCTGAATTATTTAGACGACTGGCTGATACTAGCACAATCTCAAGAACTGGCAGTTCAGCACAGGGATATCGTCTTGGCTCATCTAGGTTCTCTGGGTCTGAGACTCATCGTCAAAAAGAGCGTTCTTTCTCCAACCCAGGAAATTACCTATCTAGGGATTATATGGAACTCGATCACGATGCGGGCACAGTTGTCTCCCGCTCATGTCAGCTCCATCCAGAACTCCCTGAGCAATCTCAGGCTAGGTCAAAGTTGCACTGTTCATCAGTATCAACGAATACTAGGTCTCATGGCGTCTGCGTCCACGGTGATTCCTTTGGGCCTTCTCTATATGAGACCGTTTCAGCTGTGGCTAAAAGCCAGGGGATTTCATCCAAGGGCCAGTCCCCTAAGGCAAATAAGGGTTACGTGCCGAGCGCTTCGTTCCCTTTCTATGTGGCTCAGACCCCGGTTCCTTACCTTGGGTCCCACTCTCGGTGCGTCATGTCATCGCAGGATGCTAACGACAGACGCCTCCCTGACTGGTTGGGGTGCGATCTTAAGTAGTCGTCCAGCCCAAGGGGAATGGGAGGGTCATCAGCTCGATTGGCACATCAACTGCCTCGAGCTGATGGCGGTATTTCTGGCCCTGAAATACTTCCTCCGACATCTGAGAGGCTGCCATGTCCTTGTGCGGGTGGACAACACAGCAGCAGTCTCCTACATAAACCGTCAAGGAGGTCTACGCTCTCGCCACCTGAATTTGCTGGCACGTCGGATTCTCCTTTGGGCCCAGGGCAAGCTCCTGTCACTCAGGGCAATTTACATCCCTGGACACCTAAATGTGGGAGCAGATTTTCTGTCCAGACAAAACATACCGAGGGGCGAGTGGAAACTCCACCCCAAGGTAGTACAACAAATTTGGGAGAAATTTTACAGAGCAGAAGTGGACCTCTTCGCCTCTCAAGAGACTGCGCAATGTCCCCTCTACTTCTCTCTGAGTCACCCAGCCCCCCTGGGTCTGGACGCGATGGCGCATACATGGCCCAGAATGTGTCTGTATGCTTTTCCCCCGGTTTCTCTGCTCCCGGGAGTCTTAGCCAGAGTTCGCCAGCAAGGGTCTTGCCTCTTACTGATAGCGCCTCACTGGCCGAACAGGATTTGGTTCTCAGAAATTATATCTCTCCTCGACGGCTCGCCTTGGGCGATTCCGGACAGGAGGGACCTTCTGTCTCAGGCACAGGGGACGATATTTCACCCCGGCCCGAACTGTGGAAACTTCATGTTTGGCCCCTGAAGGGTACCAACTGAGGAACACAGGGCTGTCGCCTGAAGTTATCGAGACCATTCTTAGTGCTAGGGCTCCCTCCACCAGAAGAATCTACACCAATAAATGGGGTGTCTTCGAAAAGTGGTGCAGTTTACATGGTGCAGATCCAGTTAACTGCCAAATTGTTTCAGTTCTGGACTTTCTGCAGGAAAAACTGTCAGCAGGCATATGCCCCGCTACTCTCAGGGTTTATGTGGCCGCCATTTCGGCTTGCCACGCCTTGATGGACGGGGCGCCTTTGGGGAGGCACCCTCTACTCGCTCGCTTCATTCGTGAAGCCAGGCGACTGAGGCCTCCTGTTAGGACCAGAACTCCCTCATGGGACTTAGCAATAGTCCTGGAGGGTCTGGCCGAAACCCCCTTTGAACCTCTAGAGTCAGCATCTGATAGACTTCTGACTCTCAAGCTGGTTTTTCTTGTGGCGATTACCTCTCTTAAGAGAATCGGGGATCTACAGGCTCTGTCTGTTTTGCCGGCCTGTTTAGAGTTTGCCCCAGGTATGGCCAAAGCTATCCTGCATCCTCATCCTGACTACCTTCCCTGTCACTCTGGAAGCCTTCTGCTCCCCGCCGTTTTTAACGCCGGAGCAGGAAAGTCTTCACGGACTCTGCCCAGTCCGTGCCCTTCAAACTTATGTCCACCGAACTAGCCAGTGGCGTAAGTCTGGGCAATTGTTTGTCTGCTTTGGGGGCAGCCGCTACCAAGCAGACTATGTCACATTGGGTAAGGGATGCTATTGCCCTGGCCTATGAGGCGCGCGGTCAAGCTTCGCCAGTAGGTGTCAGGGCTCACTCCACCAGAGGGGTCGCCGCCTCTAAAGCCTTGGCTAGAGGGGTCCCTCTGCAGCAAGTTTATGATGCGGCAGGCTGGTCCTCTCCGCACACATTCATCAGATTTTATAGTTTGGATGTTCATGCTACTCCGGGCTCTTACATCCTTGAGTCGACATCCCAAGCTCATGCCTGAACGGGTTTACGACGCGGCAGGCTGGTCCTCTCCGCGCACATTCTTCAGTTTTTTATGGCAGGCTCGTGCCTGAAGACGTTCGTGATGCGGCAGGCTGGTCCTTTCCGCACACGTTCATCAATCTTCATGGGTTAGATGTTTCTGCTACTCCGGATTCTTACGTCCTTGAGTCGACATCTCAAGCTCACGTCTGAACAAGTTTGTGATGTGGCAGGCTGGTCCTCTCCGCACACATTCATCAGATTTTATCGTTTGGATGTTCATGCTACTCCGGGCTCTTACGTCCTTGAGTCGACATCCCAAACTCATGTCTGAACAAGTTTGTGGCGCGGCAGGCTGGTCCCCTCCGCGCACATTCTTCAGTTTTTATGACAGGCTCATGCCTGAACATGTTTGTGATGCGGCAGGCTGATCCTTTCCGCACACGTTTATCGAAATCTATGGGCTAGATGTTTTTGCTACTCCGGGCTCTTATGCCCTTGAGTCGACATCTCAGCTCATGCCTGAACAAGTTTGTGATGCAGCAGGCTGGTCCTCTCCGCTCACATTCATCAGTTTTTATGACAAGTTTTGCGATAGGGTTCTCTTCGCACACATTCATCGAACTTTATGGGTTAGATGCTTTGCTACTCCGGGCTCTTATGCCCTTGAGTCGACATCTCAGCTCATGCCTGAACAAGTTTGTGATGCGGCAGGCTGGTCCTCTCCGCACACATTCATCAAAATTGAATGGTTTAGATGTTTATGCTACTCCGGGCCCTTATGCCCATCAAGCTCATGTCTGAGACATCTCGCGCTTTGTGAGCACACTTCACAACCTAGGGGTCCGGACAGCCCCAGTGCGGCGGCGTGGGTATAGCGTTCCCTGTATCGCTTAGCAAAAGCGCGGCATCAAAGTGAAGCTTTTTGTAAAGGGAACGTCTCGGGTTACATGTACCCTTGTTCCCTGAAAAAAGCGGAACGAGATGCTACACTTTTTTGCCGCACTGGGACGTCCCAGGACTGCTCTTCAGAAAAAGGTATCTGTCGACACGCTGGTGACGCCTCTATTTTATAGCCTGGCCACAGGTGCATCTAATGATCTTCACCAGCCGAGGCTATAAATTCAGGTCAATGTTCATTGACGTGTTTCACACAAATTCACAGCTGCTCACAATGCAAGATTGTTCCCTGTAGCGCTTAGCAAAAGCGCAGCATCTCGTTCCGCTTTTTTCAGGGAACAAGGGTTACACATGTAACCCGAGACGTTATACTTCTTTCCACTCCCTTTCGAGCAACTATTATTATAAGTGTAAATAATATGTGTGTATATTTATATCTATGTATATGGGAGATAAGCTGTGCTATGTTATTTTTATTTTTTTATTTGTGTGTGTGTGTTAATATATATGTATATATTATTTATTTTATTTTGCTCGAAATAAACTTCAATCAATCAATCAATCAATCAATCAATCCATTAAAATTTGGAAATAATTTATTTATTGGAAATTCAGTTTTCTGCAAAAATACAGCACATTCCTGAAGTTAAATGCATTGTGATTGTTAATGGAATTTCGTGTCGCTCCTTAAATACATACACCAGTGCTCACTCTCTATCAGCTACATTTATTAAGGCTTAATTGTTCGACAGAAAATCACAAGCTAATGTTCAGCGTGAGGTTGATTAAGGTAACAGGTGGTGGTGACCTTGGACTGCTGTGAGGACTTTTCTATAGTGAAATGAAATTAGTATTCTCCATGAGCGCACACGTGGAGCTGGACAGATAGAGGTGAGATCCCACCTTTAAATAGACCCATTAGCCCCCCGATCATTACCCTCTTAAGTGCCTTAATTGATGCTCATCGTGCAGACAGATGACTTTCTGATTAGCAAATGCCATCTTCTGCTTGCCAGGGGAACAATTATCTATTTGTTCTGTAGGAGTCTCAAAGGTGCCATTGTGTGGAAGTGGTCAGGTCAGTTTGTGCTCATATCACAAGGGGTGGATCTAGAAATGTTTTTATGGGGTGGCATACAGACTATGAGGGGTGGCAACACCAAAGCAAGTGCCCATTGTAGTTCTTGTGGATGAAGGAACCAAGCTTAACTACAACATGTACTAGTTTATTAATTGGAGTCACTATCATATTATTAATGTCCATGAATTTGTGATACAACTGCATTTCCACTGGAACCACATAGTACCCATTTTGCTACTGGTTTGCAACATAAAAAAAATGTGCATAATAAGTAACAAATTGTATATCTCCAGAACAAAAAGACATTGTCTATAAAACACATCAACAAATTCTAAATGTTCCTAAGCTTCACATATAGAACTGTCGCTCTCTTCGACGTTGTGTCGGAGAAGCGACACTAGGGGTCTCTCTTGAGCACCGAATATACCTCTGATCTATGAAAAAAGGCCAGTATTTGCATACCCCGCCCCCGGACATACGGGTATAAAGGCGAGGAAATACTAGAGTTCATTCAGAAAATTTCTTCGGAGCCGATGGTTGTGCATGTTGTTCGCGTGAAATCACACCAGTTCCAGTATTCCTCTGACGCTCTGCATGCTGTTGGATTGAGGGCACATTACAGTGGCGATTTCTCCTTCTTGCACGGCAGTGCAAATTGCCCATGGGCGCTTCGACAGTGCAGAAACCCAAACTCTAAGAGAGTTATTTAAAAGAGTGATTTTCTCTAAAAGAGCAATACACAGCGGCGTTGAACGTCCTTTTCAGGACGTGTCTTTTTAAAGACAGGTGCTGTGCAAGGTCAAGGAGGACGAGGAACAAGTCACACTAGTGGCTCCCTATTGGCCCACCCGGGCCTGGTTCTTGGACCTCGTACTCCTCGCGACAGCCCCTCCCTGGCAAATTCCCCTGAGGAAGGACCTTCTTTCTCAGGGGCAGGGCACGCTCTGGCATCCGCATCCAGACCTCTGGAAACTTCATGTCTGGTCCCTGGACGGGACGCGGAAGATCTAGCTGGTCTACCACCTACCGTCGTAGACACGATCAACCAAGCCAGAGCCCCTTCTACCAGGCAGCTCTACACCATGAAGTGGCGCTTGTTTGCAGATTGGTGTTCTTCCCGGGCTGAAGACCCACAGAGGTGTGCAGTTAGGTCAGTGCTCTTGTTCCTGCAAGAGAGGCTGGAGGGCTCACCACAACGCAGTAGACGGCAAGTCCCTTGGTAAACACGACTTAATCATCAGATTCCTAAGAGGCGCCCGGAGGTTAAATCCCTCCCGGCCAAGCCTGTTCCCCTCCTGGGATCTCTCGGTAGTCCTCGCGGACCTCCAGAGACCTCCCTTCGAGCCGCTGGAATCAGTTGGACTCAGGGCCCTCTCTCTTAAGACTGCCCTGCTGATCGTGCTCGCTTCCATCAAGAGGGTCGGGGACATGCAAGCATTCTCTGTCAGCGACACTTGCCTGGAGTTCGGTCGGGCAGACACTCATGTGATCCTAAGACCGCGACTGGGCTACGTGCCCAATGTTCCTACCACGCCCTTCAGAGACCAGGTAGTGAACCTGCAAGCGCTGCCCCGGGAGGAGGCAGACCCAGCCCCTTCGTTGCTGTGTCCGGTATGTGCTTTGCGTATCTATCTGGACCGCACGCAGAGCTTTAGACGTTCTGAGCAGCTCTTTGTATGCTTTGGGGGACAGCGGAAAGGAAACGCTGTCTCCAAACAGAGGCTTTCCCACTGGGTAGTAGACGCCATTTCATTGGCCTATCACACCCAGGCCATGCCTCCCCCCCCTTGCGGGTCCGAGCTCACCCAACAAGGAGTGTTGCGTCCTCATGGGCACTGGCCAGGGGTACCTCCCTAGCAGATATTTGTAGAGCAGCGGGTTGGGCAACACCCAACATGACTTTTGGGTTGGGTTCCAGTTTATCAATTTATGAAAAAATAAACAGAACATCTATTTTATATTAGGTGGCCTTAATTACTAGGTTCTTAGCTATTTGATACAATGTACTAATTATCTACTTACATGTTGTTGCATTGTAATTACAATTAAAGAAATTGTATTTAATTACATTTGTATCTAAACTGTTAATTTTACCCCTAACCCAACCCTTACCCCATTCCTAACTCTAACCCCTAATCCTAACCCTACCGTTACTCCTAAACCTACCTGTACCTCAACCTTAGTAGCAGCAAATGTGATACAAGATGATGTATTTAATGTTAGTACATAGTAGTTAAGGCCATCTAATATAAAGTGCGACCGGCCTTCCTAACTAGTTCCGCGCACGTGCTCTCACAGACATGTGAGAATGGATGAGTTAGGGGCTGTTCAAACCAAACACGTTTTTGCATGGAAAAACAGGTAAACAGGTTTCCCAAACAGACAGCCCCGTCCCAAATTCACACCATTGGTTGACCCAGTGTTGCTATGTCAGGCTGGTTGGGATGCACAAGAAAACAGAGCAATATGTTTAAAATGACACAGGGTCACAGTGTTTACACTTTTCAGGTAAATCATCCCATGAAGGCTAACTTATAGTTGTTATTGTATATTAAGCTGGTATAGGAGAATGTATTTCAATATCGAAATAAATATACACACTTCACATGTCACAAATAGAGCTGCAACAGGGAATGTCTTGCAGATGATTCAGTATTTTAAAAATGACATAATTCAGATGAAAAGGAAACATTGTAGAGATGTCTTGGCAATGAATTTGAGCTATTTTGGTATCTCTTGATTTGCCATGTTTTTTTCATGTCTTTCTCGCCATCCATTTCTACACCTGTTTTATCTGATGTACTTTTTTCCCATTATCCCATGTAGATAGAATTTGATTAGTCCTCCTTTTAGAAGCTCATTACTTCACCTCTAAGTGCTGGTACATTTATGGTTTCCTTTTAATGTGCAAATTGCAAACAAGAAAAAAAATACATTACCTAAAAAATTGAATTTTTTACATGCCATTTTTAGACAAATAATCCCGTTTTGCAGCCAATCTAAACATTCCTGCTAGTCTTACACAAATATGCTGCATTAAACAAATATACAGAGTTTAAATGCAGTTTTCACTGATGTCTCCTTAAAGCCAAACAGCCATCCATGATCGGCAACATACGGTTGTCCACATGTTTGTGCTCTGGCATTCAAAATTACATTAATTAGCATCTGGAGAGACAATCTCTGCAACAAAAGGAGCAAAACAACATCTGACTGCCAGGTACACTGAAAGGCATATAACACGCTAATGTGTCCCATTACACCCCATTTGGCAGAATGGATATTCTCTTTGTTGAATCCCAACACCGCTCCCAGATTTCATACAGACTGGGCATTATGACGCTGGGCTTTATTCTCTATCTTTTTGAAAGATTCTCTGGTAACCCTGCTGAGTGTCATTAGGACAGCATTTAAAGGCAGACCTTTTTACCCACAGACATTTGCAGTCGTGTTACCGTGACACTTTGAAGACTCCACAGAGATGCTTTGCCTGTAAAAAGAGGCCTCGAGCACACGCACGACACACCAAAAGACCATCCGGCTCTCCAGTTACCGTCTGGAAACCCTGGTAATATTTTTAAAGAAGGTTTGGCCTTTGTAATATCCCTTAAAGAAGACAGGGATTGAAAAAAATTGATGAAATCTCCAGCATCCATCCAGCATCCATCGTTTGGCCGGCTTTTGCAGAGCATGAAACATGAATTAGCATGCTGTGGCGCTGGCTGTGCAGAGAGAATCACGGGCCTCCTTCTCTCTCTGACTGTTATATTTCCATTCTGTCCAAAAATTGAATCTGCAACTTATTTGAATTTCACCACTGTATAACCTCTTATTTATTCATTGCTTTTCTACCCCTACATACCATTAAATCTAATAATTTGTTTTCAATACCGCTTCAGCACGGGCGGCCAACTGCACATCCTGGGGCTTGTGCTATGTTCATGCAGAATGAAAAGAAAACGAATGAAACATGATCAATAATGTTTAAAATATTATATTTGGTCGTTTCTTTGATAGCTGTTGTAATGGTTGACCATGTGAACCTTCTCAAGCATGTCTGAGTTGTAGATTTGACAATTTATTTAACTCACTCTCATAATTCATTATTGTAGCTATAATAATATAACCCATATCAACAGCATTCATCAACATTTTGTTAGAAAATGACACCTGCTTCTTTAGAAAGCAAACTGTGCACCAAAACATTTTCCCCAAATGATAATATTGGGACATTTGTAAAACTGATTCATAAATAAAATTATTTATAACAAGCCATTTCCATCCACAGAACTTCCACTCACTGGATGTTTTTTTTTTTTTTTTTTTTTGCACCATTCTGAGTAAATTCTAGAAACTGTTTTGCATGAAAATCTCAGGAGATCTGCAGTTACAGAAATACTCAAAAGACCTTGAATCTGGCAGCAACAATCATCCATGTGATTATCTAATCAGCCAATCATGTGGCAGCAGTACATTACATAAAATCAAGCAGATACGGGTCAGGAGCTTCAGATAATGTTCAAATTAACCATCAGAATGCAGAAAAAATTTATCTCAGATGATTTGGAGTGTTGCATGGTTGATGGTGCCAGATGAGCTGGTTTGAGTATTTCTGGGATTTTCACACTCAACAGTCTCTAGAATTTACTCAGAATAGTGCAAAAACAAAAAACATCCAGTGAGCGGCAATTCTGTGAATGGAAATGCTTTGTTGATGAAAGAGGTCAACAGAGAATGGCCAGACTGGTTCAAACTAACAAAGTCTACAGTAACTCAGATAACCGCTCTGAACAATTGTGGTGAGAAGATTATCATATCAGAATGCTATTCTTAGATGCGGGTTGCCGCTGTTTTGGTGGAACAAGGGAGACATACACAATATTAGGCAGGTGGTATTAATGTTATATATACTGATTTCAAACCTGTACAGTATATATAAATAACATAAATTATAAAACTTTTCCCTCAAAATAATGATGACAGAGAGTGTGGCTCATATTGGTGAAAGGCAATATAATTGATTTTCTATTGTAATGGTGCTATTATTACATCTATGGTAGGATTTAAATCTCAGTTTGACAATGATAATTTTTCATCTTTTTCTCAAATCAAAGAAATCGAACACAAAGAAGCAGTGGCTCCAAATTTAGATCCATTCTCTAAATAAACAGATTCTGTATAGCACATTGAAAAAGACAGTTACTGTTCTGAATTAAGAAATATTTTTGTTTGGCGAATCACTCACACTGCATCCAGAAATCAGTAATTTCAGAGTGAAAAAAATGCAAACAGGCAATGAATAAAGCTTAACAGTTATATATTTTTAAAAAAGTTCCATTTAGACGTATTTTGCAGACCCAGGCACTAAGGAATATGATTTCCTGTAAATATTTGACCTACGAGCGCTTGAATTATGTCAGATAACTGATGTGTCATGTTACGTCAGATAGCAGATACCAGACTGACATTTCAGGGACATTAAATCAGACATACGTAGCTGTGAAATCCTTGTTTCAAATGACAAAGAAAACACGTTAACGAAATCACTCTTAAATTCACATTTTAAAAGCATGGGGAACTCAAAATGCAAAACACAAACAATCTACATTTACTGCAGTGGAGTGCACAAAATATTCTCTTTTTTTAATCAAGACAGATCCATTAATGGGTAAACATGTCACATAAGACTTATTCGTCAATTATGACTGCATAAAACAACGCTGCTGCAGGATTCAATGCCGGCTGCCTGCTTATGGACATTACTCATGTTAAATGCTCATTGGATAATTTAAAATGAAATGATCCAAACCAAGAGCAGCTTTACTGTGCTAGTGATTATACAATATATAAAATATCATTATGAAATAATTGAGGCTAGTAGTACAAAGACCAAATAACAAAACAAACAAATGATGCTCGTGGTTCATTATAGAAACTAAATGTGCAAACTAAAGGACCGTTTATGCATAAAACAACAATGCAATTTAAATGGCAAAACCTACAAAGAGGTTCATGTGCAATTGCCAAAGCATGTTCAGAACATTTAAATCAAAGCTTTAAATCAGATGTAACACCTGTGATCTTCTATTGAAGCACAAAACAAGATTCCGGCTTGAAATATTGCCATGAAAACAACTGCCCAATCACACATCACAGCAAATCAATTGACTGGTAATTATTACTGCTGGAAAACACTGTGACATTAACTCCCTGGAGAGCACTCTGTGAAATATATATTATTTTATATACTTGGATTTACAACTATTATATTTATATATTATAAATATTCAGGACATACATTATATTCAAATCTATAAATCCATGTCTAAAATGTACAATTATATTGCATATCTATATAACTAGAGCTATATAATCAGATATACATATACACAGGGCCGGCCCTAGGGTTTTGGGGGCCCTAATGAGGAATGTGACAGAAAGAGAATGAATGTGAGGAGACTTAATGATCAAAATCAAGTTTAAAGTTAAAAGAAGTAATCTGACTATACATTTTCTTTAACCCTTTCACCGCCAAACACGGAATTTTCCGTGTTTTATGAAAAAACACTTCCCCGCCAAACACGGAATTTCCGGGTTTCCGTGTTTTAGGTGTTATACGGTAAGGAAGACCCCTGCGCATGTTTTGAAAGAGTACGCAACTCTTTGATCAAAGAAACAGACTGCGATCGTCTCAAACATGAAGAAGTGGAGTATGAGAAGCTCAAAATATCAGACATAAACATGACTTTTTCTCAGCTTTTTGTCTGAAATGTTGTTTTTTTGACAAAACCTACCTCTGTTCAAGTCGCAATAAAAAAAGAACAAATGAAGATAAAATAAAATCGTTTTTTTTTGCCTAAAAGCAGAGGCCCAGATCTGTATTTTGATAAATAGCATCTTCATATATTCATGGAAGAAAATATTCTGCGGGCCATTAAAGTTTAGCGAAAATCGTCCAAAACCCTTGCGGTGGCTGGCAACTTTTTTAAAAAACGCTGGCGGGGAAAGAGTAAAGACTTAATTTAATTGTATACCTACACTACCGTTTAAAAGAAGTCTCTTCTGCTCACCAATGCTGCATTTATTTGATCCAAAATACAGCAAAAACTGTGATATTTTGAACTATTTTTACAATTTAAAAGAATAGTTTTGTATTTGAATATATTGTAAAATGCAATTTGTGATCAAAGCTGACTTTTCAGCATCATTACTGCAGTCTTCAGTGTCACAAGATCCTTCAGAAATCATTATAATATGCTGATTTTCTAATACGGGCATATTTAAAGTGCATTTTACTCTTTTAACCTGAACAGATATTTGCAAGCACACACTTTCTTGATGATATTGCAGCATAAACACTAGTTAAAATATAATATAAACATTCAAATTCTTTATATATCATATTACATATCATATTTATATCATACAGCATACAATTTAAACCCTGCTTTAGCCAAAACAGTATTTAAATGTAACTAAAACTTATATAGTATAATAGATAGTATAGAAAAATAATATAATAGGATTTATTTAGTTATAATCTGTTATGTTGTAATGTTTTATTTTTCATATCAAAGTGATAGAACTGGATTCATAACTTCCACGCTGAAATTGTATTAAATGCAACTGGTTGTCAAACACATTTTAAGCTGTATGTCATATGTGTTGTAATTGCTGTAGTTTACTTTCATTTTGCTTCTTTGTCAAATGTAAATCAAGTCAATCACTGAAACAACATTGCGACCTTGAGGACAAAATAGCATGCATAATGTGTATAAATACACCCACTAAGCACTTTATTATTAATACTTGTACTAGTACTAGTTATCAGTGATTTCGATCGTGGCATGATTGTTGGTGCCAGATGTGCTGGTTTCAGTATTTCAGTAACTGCTGATCTCCTGGGATTTTCACACACAACAGTCTCTAGAATTTCTCAGAATAGTGCCAAAAACAGAAAAACATCCAGTGAGCAGCAGTTCTGTGGATTGAAATGCCTTGTTGATGAGAGAGGTCAATGGCCAGACAGGTTTGAGCTGACAGAAAGGCTACAGTAACTCAGATAACACCTCTGTACAATTGTAGTGAGCAGAATAACATCTCAGAATGCACAACATGTCGAACCTTGAGGCAGATGGGCTATAACAGCAGAAGACCACATCAGGTTCCACTTCTATCAGCCAAGCAGAGAAAGTTCTTCAGTGGCCCTCACAGTCACAGGATCTGAATCCAATAATACACCTTAGGGATGTGGTAGAACTGCAGATTCACAGCATGAATGTGCAGTTGACATATCAGCAGAAATTGTGTGATGTAATCTTGTCAACATGGACGAAAATCACAAAAGGAATGTTTCCAACATCTTGTGGAATCCATGCCATGAATAATTGAGGCTGTTATGAGAGCAAAGGGAGACCCTACCCAGTATTAGGATAGAGTGTACACGTACAGTATTTGGGATACTGATAATTCATCATAGTTTTGCAAAGATCGACATGATGTAGAAGTTAAGACTCTTTTGTCTTGTAAAAAAAAAGGAAGTAGATATCCTGTGATAGTAAACTTATGCAAAAAACTTGGTGCAAAAAAGTAAACTTAAATATATATTGCAACACATTCCGCGGGTCACTAACAACCCTCTACAATTTTGGTAAGTAAGCAATTTGAAATATATATATATATGCATCTCATATTGTTACACTATTCATAAGAGAATGCTTGAGGAATACTAAAGGTGTGGCACATAACTTGAAAAAAATGGATGAGGTAAAGGAGGTGGAACAAGGTCCTGACATATGCATTTAAGGGTTAAACAACAGCAATATGGTCCAAGCCACCACAATATTGTAAAGTATTACATTTATTATTAATAATAATTGGTATAAAACATTTCTTCCAAATTAGAAGGTCCATAAGCTGTTTACAGTTTACAGCATGGTCCATGCAGGTCATCAACCAAAACATTTTCATTAGCCGTTTCTCTCATACACCTGTGTAAAAAGACCTTACCTGGTTTGCCTTTTCCTGGTTTTATTTATTGACATATAGATTGGGCTGACTTCTTGAATCGTGAAAGATCAAATCTTTTAAATTTTATTCCACATTCAGCAGCTTTGGACACAAATCACCTCCAGTGATTACCCAATGTCTGATGTCCTTCTGCAGGACCTTTTTTAGCGATAAGTGGTAAAAGCGGCCGATTAGTTCCCCCAAGCCACTAGGGGGCCCCATAAAGCAAGGTCATTGTTTAATTATTATTAATACATTTTATAATATACTAAAAGCTTGGAGTAAGACTCCTGCAGATGTTACGGCTGAATTAGATAGTTATAGAGAGCTCTCTTGAGGACGGAAAGGGAAGGGGGAATGTAACTGCAAGGAGAATGTTGTACCTTGTTGTGACAGGCGAGCACACCTACAAGTTGAGAGTGGAAAAAAAAAAGAAAATGGAGGAGGAGCAATGCTGCGAGAACACAGGTAAGAAATTAAAGTATGCCCTGCAAGTAGCATTTCTCTTAGGGCCCCAATATGCACAGAAATGGCTCTGTCCTTTTGATTAATACACTATTCACGAGTCGTCCTCTATCTGTTTTAAAGGTCCTCACTCGGTTTTCAATGAACAAACATGCAATATTACTGAAAGCTACTCGTCTGCAACTGAATTCCAATTCTTATGTAAATACAGTTGAGGGAGCGATCAGGATTTATTTTCCTCCCTCTCTTCTCGCTACCAGTGACACAGGTCTATCATCAACACAGACACGTAGGCCTCCACGCTAGCACGTTTAATTATACAAATTCAGTTTTGTCACAATGTAATCTTCACTGAGGGGACAATAGGAAGGAAATTTTCACAGGGCAAGACAGAAAAAAAGACTTGCATGCAAATGTGCAAACAATGTACAGCTACATAATTGTAGAGGAAGAACGGGAGACAGGCTGCAGGAAAAGAGAGTTCAGAGATGCAACTGACAAAAACATTAGGGTGAAGATATAGCTTGACACAATTCTAGTTTCTACCCGAGGGGCTGTAGAGGAAAAAGAGAGTTTGGGATGAAAGAAATGTGTGAATCCATTTTCAACTGAACACGAACTTGCCTGTGGCTACAGTCTCCACTTCATTTAGGAGAAAGATTAGATAATAGCTGGCAGCCGGTTAAATGCAATTGCACACATCAAGAGAAACAGAGTAACTTAAAAAAAAAACACTTTTACACAATCGATATTAAAACCAAAAGGAGAGATTAGCTTATGTTATTGTAAAAGCTAACGAAATAATGGAAATCTATTCATGTATGGTGACAATATACAATGAACCGTAAACAACAAAACAAAATCAAAAAGTATGTTAAATATCGTTGAACCTAACCTTGACACTACAACTATAACTTTGTTTTTTTATAGCATGAACTCGTTCCTCTATTTGTCTGGTTAATGTCTTAAATGTTCTGATGGATAGTCTGAGATTCAAGGCAAATGCAGTGATGACAATGAAATGAAACTTCAGTTAATAAACTCTTTCATGAGAATAACAAGAAAAGAACATCTAGCCTTTCATATAGATTAACAAAAGAGGAAATGGCTTTTTCTTATTTTCATTTCCACATTCTCTCACTTTCAATCATGTCTCTAAATGAAATTATTGTGAATGCTATTAGAGATATTCTATTAAAGTGCCTTGCTAAAAAAGTCATTACTGCACCTCCATTTTCTGCGGATGGCCAATGTGATAGTAGAGAATGGCTGGTTTCCATGTCATTCATTGCTCAAAACCTGACACATGCAGATAGCAACTAGCGTTTATCTATTCTAGCCATTTATTCATGCAATGCTCTGCTCTGACATGGGTGTCTATCTAGCTAATATCAGGGCAGAATGTTGAATCTTGACTCTGTACTGATAGAATTTAAGACTTGGGTACAGTTTACATATTTGCTAATTAAATGTGATGTTATCTGAAAGTGACTCAAATGATTCAAATAATTTTTTATTATTTATATCTTTGGACAAGGGTTCCTTGAAGTATACTACTGCAAAATAAGGAATGCTATAATGCTAAACAACCGATCATAATAGAAGTTGATAGTCGTATAGTTCAATACATGAACACTGTGTGAACCATGACATGCCATTTTTGTCCTGTTATTCCACTACCAACTCATCTCTTCATCTTTCCAAATATTGTCCACTGGGAGAAACATCTATCAACTTTTGATAATCTACAGTAGCACTGATGTAGCATTTGGGAACTGAGGCAAATTCACACAAGAGAATTGATATACTTCAGGACTGGCAGGGCAGAGAAAGACTTCCAATCATGAGGGCTTTGTCTGGTGTAACGATGCTACACAGCCAACATGTCAGCCAGCACTGTGAGGGCCAAGAAGTCAATCAGTCCCCAGAGGAGATCGTTCCTTCTGAGGGGAGAGCACTCTGACTTGCCTTCAAGACCCGAGGAAGGCAATCACCGTTTATTCCCTCTAGCTGACACAAAATCAACCACTCAGATTACTGGAAAATCACAGAAAAGTACTTTTGCCATGACAGTGTAAGAAACTGTTGTCACAGGCCAGAGATACCTGGACTGGTTGGTTGGTTGTTTGGTTAGTTGGTTGGTTGGAGTTACCATTAATAACATTCTTGTTAAAGGAAAATAGCCTTAACCCCATACATAAACCTCTAAAACTAACCAGGAACGAAAGGTTGATAAAAATGGTGTACAAGCAGCAGACTCAAATGGCATTAGGGTCATTATATAAAGATGTGTAATTGGCAATCATTACTCAAATAGAAACAGTATAATCCAGCCAGATGAGGCAGGGGATGGATGAGTGCTGAACAGACCATTGTGTCCCAGTGGGGATTACAACCATTTGCACATGCTGGATAGGATTAAATTTGCAATTTGACAGGATGAGGTCTACTTCCCAGTTGAGTCATCCACAACACAGTGTATTTCAAAGAATAGGGGGATGTTTTCAGGGGGTGTTTGCTCAGGACTTTGAAATTCTCAGCCCTATGACACAGATCTTTAAGAAACAGAGATAAGAAGGTAGAGGAGGAGGATGTGAAGATTGAAGGCTGAAGGAATGAAGAAAGAAAGTATCTACTGTATATCATCCCAAGGCCTCTGAAAGAAAAGCTGACGTATCGAGAGTATGAAAGGGCTCAGTATTCCCAGTTCCTCTCGATCGCACTCATCAGGAAGCCCCATAATTGGAGTTAATATCGTCTCAAGTCTTTCTTTTCAAGTCTGTCAGCAGCTCAAACAGATCTGGCTCACTAATAGGCCCCATCCTGCAGACTATCGCTGTGTGGTTTCTGTCATCTTTTTGGAGTTGCAGCCTCACCGGATTCTGCCCGAGCACTAATGCCTATTTCTATGCACGAGGCGTTCCAGATGTCATTACCGGCTGGGAAAACGGCACAAAGACCCACTGATTGTCCCCTGGCCTAGACGTGCCTCTTTCTTTTCAATCACTGCTTCGTTTCATGTTGTTCAATCACAGGGTTTCATTCATCCTTTTTAAGTCAAACGCAACCAATGATTTATCACTGAAACTTTATCATGTTCATGGGCGCATAATGACTTTTACCACAATGGACAAGTGCACAAATACAGACACGTAACACACACACACTGCTGTGGGTTTTCTAAAACCTATAAGGCACGTGACCTTGCGATCACAAATTCAGCACTCTACCTAATCTTGGTGAGTTGTATTTATTTAAAGTCCTATTTAGAACTATATGGAGCTGTGTTTGCATTATAAACAGGCTTGTGTGTTTTTTTTTCAGTATAAATTTATTTCTTCAGACTCAGTCCATGACATTCAAAACTGATCAATTTAGACATTTAAAAATATAGCGGCTTCTCAGCTTTATGGTGATCCAATCTTTATGCAGTACCTTTCAAAGTCCAGACATTGCATTATTGTCAAGGGCGACTGCAAAACCCTTGTTTTCTTGTGTTTATTGGTAATCTTTTAGCTCCACAGATCAGAGTTCACCTGGCTGCTCTCATCCCCTGCCTGAATGACTTTACACTACCCCTGACATTTCCTGTATTAGCTGTTGGCTTACGGTTCAGTAATGGCTTTGTGTTCATGGCTTACAAGCTAGCGCACATTATATCGACATGGCAAGATTCAAAAAATCTATCTCTCGGAGGAACAAATAATTTCTATCTATAGCGCAGTATCAGCAGTTATAAAATATTATGAACAAGATCCAAATCTGGATTGTTGCAATTTCAAGGACCTTACATGAAATCATAAACAAGGATTATGTATAACTAGCATAGCCATAACAATGTGTATCAAATTAACAGCAACTGTCTCATTGTAAAATCATTTTCTGCTGGAGCTGAAATTGTTGAATAATTACTGTGCTTGCTGTTTTATGGATAGATAATACCCACTGATTAGCAACTTTGTTTATTAATGCAAATGTATTGATCTCAAGTTTGCATTTGATTTTGATCAATGAATGGTGTGGTAATTATTTTAGCTAATTAATCCATTTTAATTTCATCCTGCATTCAATGTTATTGCTCAACACAGTCTATTTCCATGCTGAGAATAAGTTCTACAGAGCTGGTGATCTTTTAATCTGAAATGTATTGTTTAACTCCTAGAGGCAAAAACAACACAAAAACTGCCTAAGATGCACAATGGATAATGACAGACCAGGAAGTAGAACTCCTAGCCAAGTTATTCCTATTGGATATTGTTCTCAACCACATAACACTCTACATACAAACTGTTGAAGGAAGGTTCAGGGTTCCATATTGGTTAAAAAAAATCTAATTTGTGAATAAAGTTATAACTATTAATACAACTTAGTTGTTATGATGATGAAACATAGTTAAACCCTATAATCTGGTAAATGACATAAACCAGTAAATCACTAAAATCATGATAACATGTATAATGTTTACATCTCGTGGTTATACTTTTGGAAAAAGTTGTGGAAAGTGCTTTACTGTAACTATGATTTTTGCCACAAGAGTTGAAATAATTTTTCCTGTAATCAACATTATGCCACAAGTGTTATTGAGCTTAAATTGTATGGAACCTAGAATATTTATTTAAGCATGAGTAGCACTAGTTGGTCTTCTCTTGATTTATTTTCCTCTTTTGCCGCCATTTTCAGAGCATTCACTTTGAAGAGGTCTGTTTCTCTGAGCATCCATTTAAGATGCTTGAGGACTCGTGAATATATTGCCCTTTGTGGTTAACCGCTGCTCTATCTGAGGTCACCCCTCCCTGCTCCTACACCAGCTCCATTGCTATGCATGCATGGAGGCTTAGACAGAGATAAAGTCTAAAGCCTTGCTACTCTTTACTGCATAGCTTTAAAAAATGGCCACTCTATCAGTGGTTACTCTAGCAAACCTACTGTTATCAGATGGCACTTCATTTTTGAAAGTAGTTGTCCTCCTTCCTGGATATATCGTAATTTTTAATGATAATATAAAGAAGGAAACAGGTCTGGAGCAAAGTCCTTTGATTGCTTAAATGATGAAACACTTAATAGTTATATTGTCCTTGATGTGTCAAAATGATGTTTCTCCAGAAGAATTCAAAGGCAATTCTGATTCAGCTGATTAAGCCCTGGTTGACCTCCACAGACCTCCTTGAGTTCCAATGAACAGATAAGCACAATAAGTCATGCTGTGCATGTAGATCACACGCTAGCGGTTGTAACAGGAGCCAAATAGGAAAAATTACACACTGTGGTCAGGTCCAGGTTCGTCAGAGTGGCCACCAGTTATTTTTTAGCATTCCTCCACTACAGCTCATTACAGGCCAGTTTCCATTAGCTATTGTGTTAGCTAACAAAATGGAGCAGTTCTTAGTTTCCCATTATTATAGGACCATGTTCCTTCAGCTAATCTGGCTAATGGGGCTTTTCCACTGCACGGTACAACAACTCTCAACTCGACTGTGGATAGTACCTTTTTAGTACCACCTCGTTCGAGGTTCCAAGCGAGCCGAGCCGATAATAAATGTGACGTCAAAACCCTGCAGATCACTGATTGGTCAAAGAGAATCATCACTACCAGTGACACTTGATTTGCAACATGGGACATCAACCCGCTAGATTTAAAGTTAGCAACAGTAATATCAGTATCATTTGTTCAGGTGACTTTCGAATTGTAAAAAGAAATGGCTGTGCGTAAAACCACGGCGTGGCCAATAAACGAGGTGCAGACATTCCTCTGATTAGCGATGATCGAAGCGACACGAAATGAAAAAGTCTTTCAGGAAGTGACTCAGCTGTTGACCACACATGGCTACCAACAGTGTAGGAAAAGTAAAAAAAAAAATTACACGACATTATTGGGAGTCCACGATGAAGGATGTTAGGTTAACTCTATACTCTGCTTGAAAGCTTCACTTTATTTAGTTGACCAGCTAAGTTTGACGAGCTTAAAAGCTTGCTTTTAAAACAACCAGGCCAATTTAACTGTTATACTTCTGTAAAATCGCCATGCAACAACTGCTTTATGTAGCACAATGAGCTAGTAGCTAACAGCTAGAGGTCGTGTTATTGTTTATGGTCAGTATTGTTTGTGTCGCATTTAAGATGATGTCACAGCAGTAGAGGCAGCTCAACTATGACTATCAGCCTATAATCCCACCCACGTTGTGGCGGGACTAAACTGCAGTGGAAAAGAAAGCTCAGAAAAGTAAAGCGAGTAGAGTCGAACCGTAACGTGCAATGGAAAATGCCATAAAAAGGTTAGAGCAGGTCCCAGGTGGAAATGTATTGCTCAGAGGTTGCTCCACTATAGCTTAAAAAGCTTAATTCAAAATGTATGTAATCACAATAAAATCACTCCAAATCGAAAGGCTTTCTTTCTATCATGGGATACAAAAAGAGAAATTGAAAAAATATCTTCACAGGGTTCATTTGCTATATAATGAATTTGAATAGTGACTCCGGTCCATATTGAAATCTCTAAATTTTTATTGACATCTTGGCAAATCCAAGCACAGTTTAAGAAAATATTCATGTTTCCGTCCAATATATACACATAATTTCTGTGCAAAATTGGAGTATTGCAAAAATAAATGTTAATAAAGCATTCTTTCCATCCCATTTTTTCAAGAGATCAAAATCTTCACTTCCGGGGAAGTGTGCCCACAATGGAAGTTGTAGCCACTGGGGAAGCCACTGTGGTTCTTTTGTTCAATGTAAAAGCATTACTTGTGGTTTAGAGCACAAACAAAATACACTCAAACCACATGTTTGTTTTCGATCTGCAGTAGATGCCTTAGACATTTCAGAGCAAGTCAAATCAAGCACTTTTCAAAAATACATAGTTTAAAAGCAGCTTTACAGAAACGTATTCCGTAATGTAAGCAATGTTTTAAAGTCCTCATTTTGCAGTTTAAATAAAAAATGAGATTGAAAATCATTCCTCAAAAAATAATTTCTCTTTAGGCCCCCACTGAACTGCCAAAGGTTACTGTGGCAAGAAACCCAAAGCTTCGTTAGATATTACTCAATGAAAAAAAACAAATAAAAAATAAACCTTTGGAGAAACCAGGCTCAGCTGGGGGAGCCAGTTCCCCTCTGGCTATACAGCATTGCTATACAGTATTAGTTATCGATGTGTAATACAAGTCAATGTAAACAAAGTAGATGTTGGTGGGCAATGTATAAAACTCAATTAAATTGATTGAACTGTAGGACACAGCACCATTTCAGATGCTATGCTATGATATTAGTCATATTTGTTAGTCCGTTATGAGTAAATTATTCAGTCACAAGACTTGTTGAGGCAGTCACATGAATTTGTAGATGCGCATCCAGAAATGTTGTTGTTAAATGTGTTTCCATCATAGTTTATGCACATTGTCTTCTTATTGGATCAAAAAATCATCCACCTTTTTTGCACAGTTGGAAATGTAATTTGCATTTTGGTGTTCCCATACAATATTTGTAAAGCATATTCCAAAATTCTAGGGATGGGATGATACTGTATATCAAATCTTAACATTTTTAAATAAAATAACTATATCGAGGCAAATCTCGTTATTTCGAAATTTGAAACATTGTTTTCTGTCCATCATATATGAAATTACCCGTCAAACATCATAATCTCTCTATCGATTGATTTTACCCCTACTGCACATTTGTATACACTGTTTACAGGGTTTGCCCAAAGCACATGCTTAATGTGCCTGAATTTAGCTCCTAATAATGTAAATACTGAAATAACTTGGAAATCACCTTGTTTTGTTGAAAAGTGCTTGAGATTAAAACGAACCATTTCTTCAATGTAATATGCATCCAAAGATGAAACCCCACACTCCACTTTCATTGAATGATGTGTCTTTTAATATCCTTTCTGTTCCTTACAGTCAGATAAAAAGTAAAAAGAAATAGTCATTTTAATCACAAATAGCACAGATGTGCAAAAAAACGAGACTTCTCACTCATTAATAAATGAACCACAACACCTGTGCAAGTCTGTGAGACGTTAAACTCTTAAAGTGACAGTACCATTATGACGCTTGTTATACAAATGAATGTAATCTTAATGTTATTACATGTAAATTGTACACATTATTTCATAAAGTGACAGCTCATATCATTATTATATGTCAAATTTCAAGAAATACTATAAATGTATATAAAGTGGAATTTTTTGATTGTTAAAATGTGATTATAGGCCTAACAATCAAGACAATAAAATGATTATTGTATATATATATATATATATATACACACACACACACACACACACACTTTTCCAGGAAGTTCTCTTCAGTTCTATTGTTTGTTCAGCACCTGATCAGCCTGAATGTAGCCCACTATTTTGAAGGCTCAATTTTATGTGGTATTTTCTTATAGTGAAAGGAATGAGAAACTCTTATTATTTAAACTTTGAAAATGTATATTGTGTATAAAAAAAAAATTGACATTCTAATGTGCATGTTGCGTAAACATTTATCAAAAAATAAACAAAATTTTCTGCCATATTTTGTCATTTATGTGTATCATATCGAATCGAGATAACATCGAATTGCGAACCTCATATTGTATATCGAACCGTATTGTGAGATAACCATATTGTCACATCCCTACAAAATTCACATGAAAATACACATTGATGGAAACCCAGCTATTGACGAATGGGTAAACCTACGAATGGCTTGTTTATAGTTGACTGCATATTTTACTAGGGTATTAGAATGTTTTTTTTTACACTGAAGAAAATCACATGCAATACCTTCAAGCAAAAATCTCAATTTGATCTCTATATTATCCCATTTGCTGTCTAGGAGAAATAACTGAGACATTAAAGAGATCTCATTTGTGTGGGTGTCACCCCCTAGTATGAATCAGTAGGATACTTAACTGTTAATGCCTGATAAAGATGATAAAGTGAAACAGAACTACAATTGTGTTACTGCTTAAACAAGTGTTCCACACTCTAATGTATGTTTCAACACAAACTGGTCGTTTTTGCTCGGGGCAACGCACAAAAGAGACGAGTGCAGCAACGTGACAGGATTTTAAAATGGGATCAAAGGTTTGAACTAATTAACAAACTAAATAAGAGTCTCCCAAGATTTGCCCGGTTCCAGCCTTCCCCTTTCACTACATCTCAAAGGCAGAGTCACAGCAGTTATTTAGACGCTGACTGGTTGAACAGTAGTTGAGTTGGTCGATCGCATGTCTGAAAAAACGGTGTAATGGCATCTACTCTTATTGTCGCTGTTGACTATTTCGCATGTCGCTGTGACAGATGACTATAAAGAGAGAGATGGCAGGGTTTTCCCATTTGGATGGTTTAATTCTGTTTGACTTTCCAAGCAGAGGCCAGTTGACGGAAGTGAGTAGGAATCGGATGGGTGAGACAGGGGCTCATAATAAAGACAAATGGGCCAACATGAAATTTGATTCTGTCTGCTGCTGTAGTACCTCCCACAACAATTAAGAGCAACAGAAAGCAAGAGTGAGATTGAAAGTGCAAGACAGAGAAAACAACTACATTGACAAGTGATGTGTTTTTCCGCAAGCTGTCATTTTAAGAAGGTCACATACTTCCAGGGACAGCAGCACACTAGGGATGAGCTGTGTGAACAAAAGCTCAAAAAATGGTATTGTAACTGAACATCACACAGACCTTAAACACATTACAAAATTTATGATGATAATTCATCCAAAAACAATAATCATGTATTTATGACTAAATCCAAATTGAAACACTTTGCAACTGAAATGTACTTAATATATTTTGATTATTAGGGGTGAAAGCACTTAAAGGCGCTAGACCCCTTGTGTATTTGTACAGATTTTCTTATTATTATTCTTTTTCTGTCCTAAAAGTGTCTGGACAGAAACTTGTTCCTTGTTCCTTGAGGTTCACTTATACCATTATAAAACTTTTTGCACAAAAAAAAAAAAAAAAACAGTCATATATTTGTAAAACATGATCATATTGCACCCTCATTCGGACCCTCTGTCAGAAATATTTGGTTTAGGTGCTGCTTCTCCTTTAAGACTTGTCAGTAAACGCCCACTGTTCTGATTTGCTTTCTGCTCTCTCCTTTTGTCATCTCACTGCTCACAGCTCCTGGGCGGGGCTACAAAAGTGTCAAGGTAATGTATGCATTGATGTGTTGTTGTGGAGGTGGTCAGAGGCAAATGTCTACCGCAGTGTGACATCACAATGTGAAGGAAGTAGAGAACGAATCATTTTAGCAGCTTGATTTCAACACATGCTCCTTTTGCAGTGAGGAGGAAGTTTGAGTTCTGAAACTTACAGTATGATTTTATAGTGCAATGACCTCTTATATGTTAAAAGATCATTTTGATATCATGACACCTTTAATCAAAAGATAAGATTGTCAGGGGCATTAGGACCCACACAGACCTCAGGGTGAGCACCCCCTGCTGGCCTCACTAACACCTCTTCTAGCAACAACCATATATTTCCCTAGAACGTCTCCCATCCAGGTACCATCCAGGCTCAACCCTGCTTATTCAGTGGGTAACCAGGTGAAAGCTGCTGGGTGATCTGCTGTTAAAAAACAGATAACTCCAACTTAAAAATTTTATTGGATTGCTCAGCAAATATAAACAACATACATTCTGCTTCACATTACACTGAGGCCCTTGTACACTTTTGAAGAACGAACCAGTTTGAAGTAATTTAGAACAAACTCTGGCCAAAACTAATGTGTTTTTAGAGTTTGTTTTGGTGGTTCGTTACAGCTTACCAAATCTTTAAGGAAAACTTTGTACCACTGCTAAACATCTTACTAATATTGGTCCACATCATTGGTAGGTGTGACCTGGAGCTCCACCTACTTTTAAGTCGACAGCCGATTCCCATTCAGTCAGTTAAGATCAGTCAACAACAACACTGGTGTGAGGAGTTATTAGGGAGCTTGTGCAAATGTATGGCACCTATATCTGGGCCTTCAATAACAAGTTCTTCCTCATCTTGACTTTTTTGGGAAATGCCCCTCTCTTTATTTCCACCTCAATTTATATTGCTTTTTTAGTCTTAAATGTAAATAATGCAAAACTTTCCTGCCCACTAAAAACAATGCATACTGTATATCAATCCCACTATTACATGTACAGCAATGAGTTGATACATTTTTACAGATTTATGGTATGTATCGTCATACCACCCATCAACATGGGACACCATTTTAGTTGATGAGCACATAGAGTATATGAGTATTATTTGATTCTAGCTCAGCGTTTCCTCTCCAAAGGAGAAGTGTGGTTGCATCAGTGTAAGATTACTCAGTTTATGATTTATTATAAAGAACATATGCTCCTGTAAGATCTAGCACTATGGATCACACACTTGTAGTGTGATATGAAAACACCATCTGCTCTGACAAGAGTGGAGAGCTTGTGGAGAAAGGGAAGACCCCATGTGTCAGTGAAGGAGTTCATCTTTGTTATGTTATCTTTATTTACTAATGGCCATAATGTCATGATCTTTATAAGAAGGAAATTAAGCACAGGCAAGGTAATTTTACATCTTGTCTAGTGCTTTTTTCCCATGTTTTATAAAGTGTTTATATGAAAGTCAACATATATTTAAATTGGAACTTATTGACTTAACCTTGTTATTGTTTGGGTCATTTTTGACCCATTTAACTGTGTAAAAATGTGAAAAAGTACAAGCAGTATTAAGACTATAACTGAAGCCAATTTTTTGTAGAGAAATAAAAAAACGTGGATGTTACTGAAATTATGCGATTCAATTTTACTTCAGGCTTGTTCACATCGCCCCAAAATCACCTTTATTGTGTGGCCATTCACTTAACGCATTCTTGTGCCCAAAACAGCAAGATGGATCACAAAGGACTAGTGAATGTGAGGGTCTCGAGAATTTTCCGATTGCACTATTAAGCGTTGGTCTATTGCATCCATCTTTGTTTGTTGCATCACGTCTTGCTGCTTTTTCTCATGCCTTGTGTGTTCCGTTTTTAGATTTTTAGTTTTAAGATGGTGTGTCAAGTTGAAAGCAGTTCAACTTTTAGAAATGTGTATTGAGACCTGCACATTGAATATTCTGTTGTTCCTTCTTGCTGTTTTGGGCAAAAGAACACATTATGTGACCGGCCACACAGTTAAAGGTGATTTAGGGAAGTTTTGGGTGTGATGACTTCATTCAGGACTTTACCATCAACACTAATCAAATATTATTTTCTTTCAGTGTTCACTTGATCCTGGTGTCCCTGCACAGAATAACGACGACTACTACTTCAATCTGTCACAAATTGTAATGCCTCAGTTCCCCTATTCTTGCCATGGTCCAAAACAAAAAAAGATGAATGACTTTTTTTTATTATTATTAATAATAAATTATATATACTTAATAATACAAAACATAAAAAAGTAATAATGCATGACATAATTACAGCTAGTTACTGTAAAATGTATATTTTTATTGTAATATACAGTACCTCAGCTACCAATTACAGTAATCTGTAAATTACTGTTCACAGAGATTGCAGTAGTTTACTGTAATCAGATTTTCAAATTAACACGCTGGCAACCGTGTTGTTAGTATGTTACTGTAAAAAAAGCACAGTGAGGTCTAACAGTGCAGAAAATTCTTCACAAATCAGCTGTTTGTGTTCCACATACGAAATAAAGTAATATGGATTGGCAACAACATGAGGTTGTATTTATTTCATGGAACACACAAAAAGAGATGTTTTGCAAAATGTTCATGCTGCTCTTTTCCATAACAGTAAAGTAGATGTAGACCTGGAGCTGTCAAGCTACAAAAAGGCACCATAAAATTAGTCCTTATGGCTTGTGGAAAAATATATTAATATTTTCCCTATTTTTTTCTCTTAGGATTCAGATATGAAGACTTGACTGCCCAAACTCACATGCCATTGTGGTAAAAAAATTAAACTGTTGAGAATATCATAATTGTGTTAAGTGCCTTCTGTATTAGTTTTGCTAAAAAAGATGGTTACTTTAGTTGAGGAAAGTCAGGAAACAGATTGGAAGTTTTTTTAGTCACCACTGCTTTAAATTAGGGCTGTCGATTTAACGCGTGAATTCAGTGCGATTAATTGTATTAAAAATAACGTGTTAAAATTTTTTTACGCAATTAATCGCATTGCCCCCGGATTGTAATAAGGAAGATTCCTGAGAAATGCAAGCTTGTAGTACCACCTGTTTACTCCAGAGGGCAGTAATTGAAATTTCAGCTGTATGAGCAACATGAAGTTTATACAGTTGAACAAAACAACCCTTCAGCAGACAGAAGAACACAATAAAGCTTTCTGCGTTCAAACACTTGATGGTGTGCAAATTTGAACTAAGGGATCTCAAGATGTGTTCGAAGTATTAAACTATATTTAACTTGACACAGTGACCTAAAAATGTTATGTTTATGTAGCAACGCACCCGAGACGCTACACAAGCATGTCTGATGCAGGTGTAGATTGACGGGTCCTTAAACAAGCCCTCATAATAAATCTCCAACTGATTGATAAATTCACTTTTGAAATGGATTGCTGTGAACTGTATGCCAATGATTGACTTATGATCAATAATATGGTAGTAAACAATACATTGTATTCTAAAGCTGCTTTTTGAATTGTCTTATCAATATATATATATATATTTCAAAACTAAACTGAACTTTAGAATTTAAGGTGTAAAACTGTACACTAAACCTAATCAACAGTGTCCGAAAGATAAATGAGAGTTTTACAAAACAGACATACTTATATTTACCCAAAATATAATTCTAACCAACAGTGTTTTAAAATGTCAATTCGAAATGAAAATCTACTTTTCTGCAGCAATCACATCATTTGGTTGACCATTTTGCATCTTTGGCTTGACTCAGTCAACAAGTCCAATGTCCAACACTCTATCAGGTGAGCTACCAATCAAGCTAATGATATTGGAATAAGTGTGTAAATGTAGGTGGGTCTGTAATACAAGTGTTAAAATGTTTTTCAAAAACACGTAAAAGTGTTTTGATTTCATAACATAGTGGGCGGTGAGTAATAGAGCAAAATAAAAAAAGAGTTTATAAAGTCATAATCAGCAATTGTACTTGTGATTTGTGTGGCAATGAATAAAACGCACAGTTGTTGTAGCGCCTCTAGGGTTCACTTCACCAGAAAAATGCAGCGAAACATAGAAAGTGGCACATGAAAGTCAGTTTGGAAAAATGCATATAGAGAAACTTTCATTCCATGAGACCATGTTGGATTTTTTCAAAGGTAGTCAACAGGATTTTTGTTTTGTTTATTTTGCATCTGCTGATCAAAGATTTAAAGACAATAATATATATATATATATGTGTGGGATATAAACCATGATTTTGCATTTGTTTCAAACAGATACAATGTTTAAGTGTTTGAACTATCAGCTTTTTTCACCCAAAATGAAGGCTTTAGTGTATACTGCAAAAGAATAGTACCACACTGAGAAAAAGGTGGCACTTTTTCCAGATAAAATGCTTTCTAGACAAAAGACACTTGATCTCCTCTGAGGAGTTAAAGTGATACCCACTCTGTACTTTCTTTTTTTTTTCAATTAGTCTCTATTTAAAGTATAGATTTTCTAGTTAAGCTTCAAAGTCGTATTGTGGGGGTTTTCTGCTGCATTAACATGTAATCAAATTATGCTACATTATGTGTGTCACTATTCCCCATTTGGTCCCCCTTTCATTAAAATCTTTTTTGTATATATTGAGTTTATGTGGAAAGCTGTGTGTGTGTGTGTGTGTGCATCTTGCCAGTCTAAGTCGATCTCAGCTTCAGAATATCACAGTGACACTGATTTGAGAGAAGAGAGTATACGGAGCATTTGATTCAGGGTTTAACGCGAACAAAACTGACATCTGTTCACTCACATTAATGCCACTGAAGCTAATCGGAAGCCATAAGTGTGCTGACTCCATAAATGGATGAGCGTGAATAACGGCTTCAGTGAAATCAGACAGCTGCATGTGTGTGTGGGTGTGCAAATGGCATGGAATTAATTTTGTATTTATGTGTGTGTGAAACTCTCCATGCATCCCCGCAACAGCAGCACAACAGACATCGGCAGACATCAAAGTATGCACGGGTCTCGAACCCTTCTGTGGCTTGTCCCGCAGTTCGCGCAAATGCATAGCGAACTCTCCTCAGGTTCGCGTCTTTGCCGGAAGAATTGTGTGCAAGATCGCCCACGTCAGCTAACAGATTAAATTGCACGAAAATGAAAAATAATTTTTCGTTCTGTAACTGAGGGCCATCTTCACTCTGTACAACTTGCAATGCCGCAGTTCTTGTTGTCAGCTTCTACAGAAATGTATCTCTGCTTCCTCTGGTCTATTGTGATATACGGAAATTCAGTCGGTGAAATCATGCAGTTATTACCTTAAGGTGACAGTTCACCCAAAAATGAAAATTCTGTCATCATTTACGCACTGCTATTCCAGATCCTCTTGAGTTTTTTTTATTTGGTTGAACATTAAAGATGTTATTAAAAATGTCAACAGCAGTTGAAAAGAGCAGTGTCAAGATTCTGAAAAGTTTCTCCTTTTTAAAGTCATACAGATTTGGATTGACATATGGTAAACACTGACAAGGTGAACTTACCCCTGTCAAAATATGAATGTCTTCTTTGTTAATGGTGTATAAAGGTCTTTATTGATGACTAATAAGTAATTTACAAATACATTATTAATCATTAATATACAGTTATAACAACATGCATAACAAGTTGACTTTCATGCTATACCAGCCAAACCATTTTACCACACATGTTATAAATGCTTAATAACACTTATTCAACATTAGTAATATATAAAAATGTACTTTGAATATAAGGTAGACACATATGGAGGATTTATTAAGGAGTTGCCAACACTAGAAACCTATACGTTCATAAAGCTGAGTATGGTCATCAGGCTTTATTATATGATATATGCTGTGAATATCATGAAGAGCTGAAAATTGTTTCTGTAGTGGACTTTAGGTAATTAGGACTAGGTCATTTGGGACAGCACTTGGAGTAGCACCAATCTTTTCTTATAAACGTGGCAGGTGTGTCAAGACGTTACACTAATGAATATACACACAAAATGAAATAATCCCACTATAATAGTTGATTTTTGCTGCATTGTGACATAAATCATGAATTAGCACATTTTAAGTTAATATTAATAAGAGTATTTATTAAGCATACAGTAAACTGTTACTTATTAAAAAAATACTTATTATTTGGCAAATAGTTAATGAAACACCCTTTTTATGCTTGTTATGCGATATAAGTGGATACAAAATATTTATAAAGCATTTCTTAATAGCTTATTAGTCATTAACCCCTTAATAAAGGGTAAATTAATGTAAAGTGTTAGTGTAAATATGTGAAAAAGCTTCTGGACAAAATGTATAATGGCTACTGTTTGAAACAGTAAAAAAAAGCAGATAAAAAAATTAAATAAGCAACATTAAAATCATGTGTGAGATTAACTGGCAGTAATAAAGCACTGCAACTCTTAGGTAGATCAAGCAATTGATTTTTCAGTAAATCTTCATCTGGCGCTGATTCCCTCATTTAGAGGCATTCAGTTTTTGTCATTAATCGTATGCTTGAACGGGAGACCAGAAAGCCTAAACGCACAATCGTATCTTAAGAAAACACCTGAGTTTATGACTACATTAGTTTACTTAAAAAATTATTCAAATGATCCTTTCTGAAGGTCACAGTACACTGCAAGGTAAACTGCACTTTGTTAAAATTGGGATGACGAAAAAATCTTGGGTCTTAGTCAAATTGTATTATTTTTCAAGACGTCCACTGTTCTGCAGTGATCTGGATATGCTCCAACGTTTTTCATGCCAAAACTGGAGTGGGATCTGATTGGCTGCAGCTGTCCTGAACAATGGTGAAATTTATGAGTGACAGCACTGAATCCAAACCAGACCAAAAGTCAAGACAGGTTTGGAAAACTCATTGAGTTTGACCTCAAAGGCTATTTTTGGATCTGCAGAACTCTGATTGGACGACTGTTGTGTTACCTGCAGTTTGGCGAGGTCATTCCAGTCCTTAAAGTGAATATATCAAAATATTTATTAGATTCTATATTGTCCTGTTTTCAATTCTTCTCCAGCACTGGTTATGCATTATATATTACCTCGACACTCCAGGCTTCTCAATACTGTATCAGCAGGATTGCGTTTTTGCCATTCTAAACAAACCTAACATTCCTCTCATTGGTATTCGTACGTAAGGTGTAGACATTAATAAATTGTACACATTTGGAAAGACACAGAAACATACAATGATAATATATTAATAGCCTTGAAAATGTACATCTTTAAATCTCTGCGAATCCTTTGAAGGTGTTTTGTAACTGGAATTGCTGGAAGCTTTGCGAAGATCCCACCCCAGTTTTGGCATGAAAGTATTAAGTACAATTCTCAGACAGGATCCCATAGAGGGACTCATTAATCAGTAAATGATGGAGAATGATCTGGCATAATGGCATTGCACGACCACTGCATTAAATAAATGTGATGGAGTTCGACATATTAAATTAATCTAATTGAAAAAAAACATGAATTCCATGAATTTAATATTCTAAAAACGTCAAATAGTTCGAAAACATTTGTCTGTCATCTCTAAATCCATTCATACATTAAAAAGTTAGCATTTTAGATGCTGTCCATACATTGATGGTATGTTTCAATGTCCGTCCAAAGGTTAAACTAAAATGTATGTGTGCTAAAACCACATTTACACGCAAATACATGCTGACCAGTCATCTGCCAGTCTCTAATTCAGTCCCAAACGTCCCCAATCCAAAGACTTTCCTATGACTCACAAACACACACTGTAATGCTGTAATGAGCTACCACATTGTCCTTTTGAAAGAAGTTCCATTTTAATTGCATAGCAGGAGGGCAAGACAGCTAATAACACACAGGCAGAGCAGAAATGCTCTTCCCCTCGACATTTACAGTCTTCCAGAGTGAGTTTGATCGACCATCTGGCCTCTGAGAAGTGCATTGTAAAAACAGTGAAATCAATGAAGGCATGTCCACTGTGGATGCCCACCATTACACAAGCCATGTTGATGGTGTAACACTTAAACTAGCACACAGTGAGCGGACAAAGAACCCGCTTAATTCCTCCACTCTTACCACCTCTGCCCATTGCTCTCTTTGGACAGAAGCTTCTCTAATGAATTTCCATGGTATGATGTTTACGATGTGGTGAGTGGAGCGCTAAAATAACCGTATGCGGCCGTTGGGGAAAAGTGAGCCCTCTGGTGGTCCCAAAGTGGACTTGAATGCCTTTATACACACAATATAAGTGATGTTTTGTTCATTTTGCTGCACTAAAAAAAGCACATAGGCACTCCTACAAAGTCATGCATACTGAAAATCACATTTACAAGGTACTTCAAAAGTACTCTGTGCACACTGGTAAAAAAAGAAAAAAAGTCAATAATTATGACTACAAGGTGTGTAAATGTGATTGAGAGAGCAATACTGCAGCAACACTACATTTAAAAGCATGTTTGGCTCAGTTGTGTCAATTCAAAGAACCAGACCTGTCATGTTCGGTATCTTTCAAAGGTGCCGTGGAAATATTAAAGCAGTTGTTGAGAAACATTTCCGTTTACACTGCCGCAACAACAACAACAACAACAAAACAGAGATCTGAGCTGTCACAAATCATTGAAGTCAAAGCCACAGTCATCCATCACAGTCGCTGTGGGGGGAGAACCACCAAAACATATGGAAGAAAAAAAGAAAAATTATTTTCCTACAGAAATGTTTAGTGCCTTATTAAAAAGCATAAATATATGTTAATATATTAATGCAAATATATATATATAAAATATATTAAAAAAATGGAAAATCCTTTAGGAAAATGCAAATAAATGCACATTTCATCCATGCTGGGAGATATGAAACAACATTTGAGGCCAAACTATAACGCAATACCAGTTCATTTGTAAACTGAACAGCTGAACAAAACAACCCAGTATGATGTACAATTGGAGTGCTGTTTTAAGTGTGTGAAACAAGTCCGTTTTTTTCAGTGAGGAAATGGGAGGTTGTGCTTGGACATGTTAATGTCTTCTAATGACATTTCAAGCCATTTTTCTGCAGAGCATCGAATCACTTGTCAAAAGTGATCTGCCTTGAGACAAAACTGTATTGATCTTTATTGGGCTCCTGTCTCAATGCAGCACAACATATTTAATCTCAGACTGAGAAAAATCTCTCTTTGTCAGGTTGCATAAGTGCACTTTTTCTTCTAATGTATTACCAGGAAGCCTCAGTCTCTTACAGGGTTACTATATGGTGCGTAAAGGTGAGGTTTCCAGACAAACTTCAGCGCTATGTTCACTAGATCACCTGTTAACTTATCTGTCAATCTGAATGTACAGCAAATAACGCAATGCCACTTGCGTTATCACTTCAAAACTTGGCACATTTCTAGTAATAAATGTGATGTGAATGTGTCTCTCAGAGCCTTCAAATGATTTGTGAGATCTTGAAATGAACGCAGTACCATTTGTTCCTAAGACGCGCGGCATCCTTGTGGAGGCGCAACTGAATTTCGAACGCTTAAACGGATCTTTGAAAGACATTTGAACATTTATTTCTCAAGTTGTTAAGGGCAATAATTGATCGAACACAAGCCCGACCCAAATGAACAGCACAATCATTGTAAAGACTCATACAAAACAATCACATCGCCAGTCGAACACGCACTCGCACTCTGTCCATTACGCACTCTCTTACCTATCCGAATGACATGAGGCATCCCGAACGAGCTGTGAATCCAGAAGAGAGACACTAAAATCGCGCTACAGTATTCCACATATTCCCTTCTGTTCTTCATGATTGGAATACAGCGGGATCAATCCAAAGAGCTCTCCAAAAAACTGCTCATCAAATGTTAAATGGCTGGGAGTCATACAATGATTCGTCTGACTGCGACAGATTTGCTCTCATTGTAGTGGATTTGAACAGGCGCTCGCTGTATTAATGATTTCATTTATTAATTTCGCCGAGTAAGTGAGTGCGCGCGCGCTCGGCTCTCCACGCGTCTCGGATGAAGCTCCGGATCGGTGCGCGTCTCCACCTGCGAGTGTTGAGCTGCTGATATCAGCCTGCAGGAGTCCCTGTATCCCCTCTCTATCCCCTCCTACCGCTGATGCCGCAACAACCGGGCTGGAGTCCCGCGTCAGCGTGGATGGGGACCAACACTTTTCATTGCACTGCCCTTGTTGCCTTTATTCGCGTTTTGTATGCTATAGCATATATGGTTATTGCAATAGCAATAATAACAATAATGTTCATACCCCCATCATACGTGTTAATGTATTGGATAAAATCTTAAACGCACACATAGGCTATATATATATTGAGATGGAAAAAAAAAAAAAACAGCTAAAGTAGCTTACTTTAAACAAAATAACACAGTGCACAAATGGGTGAATTAATTATTTCAATACTTTGGTTTGAGTGGATGTTGCTTTTTGCCACATTCTTGGGTTTTATGCACTAATTTCTACAATTGAAAATATGGCAATTCATTTAGAAATATTCCAGGGGATTGTTCCTTTCCTTTTCCTTTTCTAAAAGAAGTGCCTCAATCAAACCATGTTTTCTTGGGAACATTGTTATAATTGTTCATCATTCTAAACTATTGTTTCTGTAATATCCTGTCAGCCTTTTGTAATATTCAGAAGAAAAGGCAGTTCCTAAATGGTATCATCTTCCAGGCAGTGAAATTCTGTTTGGTGAGGAAAACAACACGGCAGTGAGTATAAGAAATGGAATCTATGAATTCTGTGATGTTTTATGGTTTTAGTTGGTTTGTTTCAGCCTAATAGAGTCCACCCTGTTTACTAAAATTACAGAAATGTCAATAACTTCAGTTTGACACCCTTGACTACATTTCCATCCTGTTATTTATGTATTTATTATTATTATTGCTGACATTTTCAATGAGCTTTACGGCAAACTTGTGGAAAATTGTCCATTGTTGCCAAAAGTTTGCTACAGGTTCACCACTAGTGGTGAAGAGCTGCAAACTTCTGGCAAACATCTGCGGCAAATCACAAGTTAATTTGCATGTGACAATTGTGAGTGGCACATTTGTGGCAAACTTGCGGCTTGTTTGTCAGAGCTCTAGATATTTTGTAAGGGAATTCTCAGCTTCATGTTAAAGTGAATAAAAGTGTGCAGGAATTTCCCGCATTATGAAAGTTGAACATGAAGGAATTATTAAAAAAAAACGCAATACCTGCAATCCTGTGCCAAATTTCAGACCCTGTTTACCTAATGTTTACTGGATTCATTAGTTTAGAGCTCCTTGGTTTTAACAAGCCTGAGAACTCATTATTTTTGACCCACGTTGTTTGGTATTTGATTACTTCACCTCATAACAGCTCTGTTATCATACAAAATCAGTAACCATAGTTATTAACAGCCAATTAAAACTTTTAACCAGCTCCATTTACACCCCAACATTTGAGACCTCCGCAAATGAAATCATCGTGTATTTTATTAGAATATTTAAGACTTTGTATGGCTTTAAATATTAAAAAGTTAATTATTATTCGGTTATATATATACAGTGCCTTGCGAAAGTATTCGGCCCCCCTTGAACTTTTCAAATGTTGGGGTGCCAGTAATTGTCAGAAGTTTACATACACCTTTTAATCATAGAAAACATTCCCCATCTTAGGTCAATTAGGATCACTACTTTATTTATTTATTTGTATTTATTTATTTATTTATTTTCCAGCAACAATAAGTTGCTGCAGACAGAACTGGTGTAACTGAGTCAGGCTTGTAGACCTCCTTTATCAGTTCTGCCCACAAATGTTCTATCGGATTGAGGTCAGAGCTTTCTGATGGCCACTCCAATACCTTGACTTTGTTGTCCATAGGCCATTTTGCCACAACTTTGCAGGTATGCTTGGGGTCATTATTCATTTGGAATACCAATAGTGACGAAGCTTCAACTTCCTGGCTGATGTCTTCAGATGTTGCTTCAATATATTCACATAATTTTCCTTCCTCATGCTACCATCTATTTTGTGAAGTGCACCAGTCCCTCCGGCAGCAAAGCACCCCCACAACATGATGCTGCCAACCCCATCAGAACAGAAGACATTTCTTCAAAAAGTAAGATCTTTGTCCCTATATGCATTTGCAAACTGTAGTCTGGCTTTTTTATGGCTGTTTTGGAGCAGTTGCTTCTTCCTTGCTGAGCAGCCTTTCAGGTGATGTCGATATAAGACTCGTTTTACTGTGGATATAGATACTTGTCTACATGTTTCCTCCAGCATATTCACAAGGTATTTTGCTATTGTTCTGGGATTGATTTGCACTTTTTGTACCAACTACATTAATCTCTAGGAGACAGAATGTGTCTCCTTTCTGAGCAGTATGATAGCTGTGTGGTCCCATTTAAGGTAGGCCTTAAAATATATCCACATGTACACCTTCAATTCAGTACACCTCCTATCAGAAACTAATTGGCTTATTGTCCAAAGGCTTGACATAATTTTCTGGAATTTTCCAAGCTGCCTAAAGGCACAGGTAACTTAGTGTAAATAAAATGCTGACCCACTGGAATTGTGATATAGTCAAATAAAAAGATTTGCTGTAAAGATTACTCATGTCATGCACAAAGTGGATGTCCTAAAGGACTTATTAAATATTATTAAATCTGTGGAGTGGTTAAAAAATGAGTTTAAATGACTTCAACCTAAGTGTATGTAAACTTCTGACTTCAATTGTGTATATACTGTATATATATATATATATTACTTCAGAGGGATATCCCTGCAGCTCTACAAATAATAATGTATTGAGTCAATTTGTTATGTATTTGCATGGATCAAGTGGCTTCTTTCTTATACTTATTTGCAAAAGATTTGAGTTTCAAAAGTCTTGGCATTTGAAAAAAACCTCTTCTAACACTGTGTGCCGTATTAAGTACTTTGAAGGAGTTTCATAAGGCCCAATTAAATGACGGCCCTCATTATTGCCACTGGTGTTCACACATTGAATGAGATGTTTGGCACTGAGAACATCCCCCCCGTGCACCACCTGAGGCTTGAGAGTTATTACGCAAATTCTCCATCTGTAACATAGCCTGAAATACTTATTTAATATATATTAGTGTCATTCATATGCCTAAACTAACAATGATATTTAATATTGTGACTTGGACTGATTACAACCAGTTTACCTCAATCACATTTGAACTGCCTTATAAAAAAATAAATACATAATTAGACATCCTAAACATAAAACAGCATAAGGATGACATCAGATGATGTAATTAAAAATAAATAAGAACTGAAAAAATCTAAAAGTCCACAAACACCACAGGCACTTCTAGCTATTCCACCTTACCTATACTATATAGAGAATATACATTTGAATATAAATACATGTTTTAAAATACATGAAAATACCTGGATCAATTAAGTGGCAAACTATTGTTACTACATACATATTTTTTTAGAAATGTGATTAGATTGCCTTTTAATTCAAGTTAATGTCAATAATTACTTATCTACTAAACACTTTACTACTTCCAGGCAAATTGTAGGGGTGCTTTTCATACTGTGAATGGACAAAATGTTTAATTTTTAAAGGGTTCAAACTTTTGGTCATTTAGTAATGTTAAGTTAAACAGAACAGGTTTGGGTTTGCAGAACCAACGTTAATAAATGTGCCTTTTTTCTGTAAACTTGGTTTTCTGTAATGTTTTCAACATTGTTGTTGTGAATTGTGTCGATTTAAATATGTATGTAATGTATAACAATGTAATGTTATCTAGCTGGCTGACATAGACAAGGTTTTTTTCAAAATTGCAAGAAGAACCTTACCCATTACCCATTGATCTGGTCAACAAACTTCATAACAAGATGATAGACAGGCATCAACAAAACTAATTAGCTTGTTCTCACAGACAAACATTAATTCTAGGTGACTGACCTGTGAAATGAAGAAATACGGCAAGCCATCAAAATGATGGAGAATGATAGCACGCTTAAAGGGAAGGAGCTTGTTGACTGAGAGCAGCACTTATTGTCTTTATTTGCACCCCTTGATCTGTGTCAGTGGATCTGCTCATTGCACTTATCTTTCAATTTCTCATGTTTTATGTGACGGTTTCAGACGCATGCTTCAGACGTCAGTGAATCATGAAGGTTTGAGAGGTGCTTACCTTCCCCCAACACCATAAAATCACTGACTCCCTATATTCCCTTCTTTGACACATGTAGTTCATTATTTACATGATGTATCTCTAATAGTACCTGTACAGATGTTATAGTGCAGAGTGTATTCGTGTGGCTATCTGTGGAGAGAAACAAGATACATTAAAACACATTGTCTCTCCATTGACACTCTGGCAAAAAAAAAAAAGAAGGTGCAGACCTAAGGAGGTCTGCTGACCTTAGCTGGATTAATATTGCCTTGCTGGTCTCAAAGCCATCCCAAGCTGGTTTAGCTGGTTTATCTGGATTCCCAGATCAAGATTATTAATTCCCAAAACCACTCTAAAACCTACAATCTAGACCAGGCTGGGTGACTATCAAATACATACAAGATCAGACCATTTGTTTTATGGACATGATTGATATCTAAACTCATGCAGCTTGGTGCAAGAGGTGTGTAATTAGTTATGAAAGTGATAAAACCTTTCACTAGGTAGCAAAATATCACAGAGACTTAGGGGTGGGACTTTTGAGATGGAGTACATTTGTGCAATTGCCATTATAGATATTTAGAATGACCCAAAAGCAAAGTTTTTTTAGTTTTTTTTTGGCAAACAAACTGCTTATATCACTGAAACTATATTCAGGGGCTGCTGGAGTTTACTGTCAATGCATATTCATGTCTCCAGACCCAGATTTATAACTGCCTGGCACAATATAAAGGCTATCAATGTGAGTTATGTGCCCAATGCTCGCACATTATCAAGATTCATTGACTGCCACACTCAGAAATACAAAATGTACACTGCTTTGGCAAACAAAACGTTGTGCGAAGGAGCCAGGCTGTTCTGTGAAGAGGACCGTGGCGGGGCTGTCCATTAGCTTGAGCAATAAATGGACCTAATCAATGATTCTGATCAGTGACTTTGGCAGGCTGATACAAGACACACAAGAGGAGGGGGACGAAAGGAGAAATATGCCATTAGAATCATTTGGCTCTCTATGAACATACCCTTTTTTCTTTCGTAAAAGCGTTACACCATGAGAGCAGATATTATTAATATTAAACATATGCTCTGGCATATTTGTGACTATAGCAAAACTTTAGTTATAATTTATAGCATCTCTACCCACTCTGTCAATAGTTTGTGGTGCATTATTGGGGCTCAGTTTTAATAACTTCCTTTGGCAGCAACTTCTGCCACTCCTAATGGCAACCTCAGTGTGGAGCAATAATTTTTCTTTTGTTTATCCTGTGTTTAGTAATTATTTCCAATCAGTTTTACCAGGAATGAACTGCTGAACATTAGGCAGCACATGTCAGACCATCTTTTCCCTGTTTTTGACTGGACATTTACTCAGAGGCACAGCTGTGTTGTTCAATCGCGCTATGATACTCAAAGGAGCCGGCACCCAGGTCAAGCTCTGACAGCGCGGCTTTCAAACAGCACTGCCAAGTATTCATCTAGCGAACCTCCGATCACTTCCTAACAAAACGAACAAACTACACCTCCTCACCCGCACAAACAAAGACTTTTCAATCTCTGCTGCCTTGTGCTTCACAGAAACCTGGTTGAGTAAAGCTATTCCGGACAGCGAGTTACATCTGCCGGGCTTTTAGCTGTTGAGAGCGGATCACATTTTGGAGTTAAAAGGGAAAACGAGAGGTGGTGGAACATGCTTTTACATCAATAAAAGTTGATGTACAGATGTAACAATTTTAAAGAAGATGAGCTGTCTTGAGTTTTCCTCATTCATTCTGGTGAGTGTTTATATTCCTCCACAAGAGTGTGTGAGCGCAGCACTGCAACGGCTGGCTGATCAGATCACAGATATGGAACAACAATACCCAGACTCACTTAATATTATTCTCTGCGATTTTAACAGAGCCAACCTCGGGAGTCATGTGATGACACCATGCGAGGATCGGACGAGTGAACGCCATGCTCTGCGCACTTTGCTAGTTTTAATACTTTTAATTATAGAAATGTTGATACACTCTATTCCATAACTATTCTAGGAGGACAATATGTAAAATAAATTAAAAAATTTCTCTGGAGACATTAAAAGACATTTACGTGCTCAAGCTGACACCCCCAAGCGGGCAGCGAGCCAGGGAGTTGATTTGGCCGGAGAGATGAGGGAGATGCGGCGAGAGATGCTGGGCATGTTGAAAATGCTGACAAAGGTCGTTGCTGACTTGGAGGATCTTGCTGTAATACGTCGATCGATCACTGCCAGGGAGATGAAATTCACTGAGTTGGTTACAAGAGTGGCGGATGTTGAGAAATGGATCAATTATCTACAGTAATTAGTGAGGGAATTAGCTGCAAATCCACTAGCAACCAAGGTGGATTTGGAGGGTGTCTGGGAAAAGTTGGAAGACCTTGAGAATCGTAACCAGTGAAACAACATCCGAATTGTTGGAATTCCTCATGACGAAGAATGCCGAGATATGGTGAAATTCCTAGACAAGCTCATCCCCGAGTCTGCTTAATATAACATGCTATAAACTGGAAATCAAGCAAGCTCACAGAAGTTCGGCTCAGAAATCAATTCTGGCCAAATTTCTGAAATCATCCAGTAAAGCTCTTGTGTTACGTGAGGTGAGGAGCAAAGTAAAGATTTCTTTGGAAGAACCACAACATCTTCTTGTTCCCAGACTGTGCAAATTCGACAAGAGAGAAACATGATCGATTCAAGGGATGCAAGAAACTTTAACATCAATGGAAGGTCGCTTTTGATCTGATGTTCCTGGCCAAACTGAGAATAGATACTAAGGATGGCCGTAGAGAATTTACACGCCCACAGAATCTAATTTGTTTCACAAAGTCAATCGAGTGAGTAAGCCATTTGGTGATTTTCATGTTGCTGCCTATTGGAACTGTCTCACTGAACATACTCTTGACTGTCTGAAACTGAGCGCCTTTTTCGTTTCGTTTTGTGTTGGTTCCGCCTAGAGACTGGAGGTTGTTTTGTGTAGAATAATTTGTTCAGGACAGTTGTGGATGAATCTGCATGTTCTTGGTGCATATGCCTCCTATTGTCTGGAGTTTGTTTTGTGGAATATTTCTTGCTGGACATTGGAGTGATTAGGGCATGTGTTGCACTTGTGTAATGACCAAATGGGAGGAACTGAATGGCCCCGTTTTTTTTTTGTGCCAGCTCCACTAGCGGCTCGAGTTTGTTTTGTGGAGGAACCCACCTTTGTGGCAATCTACATGTTTTTTGTGTTTTTTCCGCTTATTGGCTGGAGTTTGTTTTATTGAATATTTTCTGTTTGTAACTCTGTCTCACAAAATTTGTATAGAAGCACCGAACTTGAGCAAGCTGACAGTTGTCAAGGGGGCTCTCGTAGGCATAAATGGACTGTTTGAGTATAGAGGGATGGATAAAAAGAGCGAAGGATTAATGCACATGTTTTTTTTTTTTTTTTGTCTGGTTCAGGGGGAAGTGAATTGTTGCTCTAATGTTGGAATGTGGTTGTTATAATTTTATTTTTGTTATACAATCAATTTTTTTCTAATATGTCAAAACGTTATGGTTACTGATGTAACCTCCATTCCCCGATGGAAGGAACGAGACGTTGTGTCAGTTGTAGTGACACGAGGGGTCTCTTCTGAGAGCCTCACGTACCTCTGAACTTGAGAAAAGGCCTATGTCAAATTGGCAGACAGAATTTGCATGTCCCGCCCCCAGACATATGGGTATAAAGGGGAGCAGGTGAGCGACTGTCAGACAGGTTTTCACAGAGGAGCAGAGATTAAGGTTACAGTGCATTACAGTTGTAGGGATAGTGACGTGGCAAGGGAAACACAACGTCTCGTTCCTTCCATCTGTGAACAACAGTAACCATGACGTTACCCTTCTATCACTCACTCGACGTTGTGTCGATTGTAGTGACACAAGGGGTCCCACTTCAAAACGCCATGTACTAACCTGTGTTACGTGACTGCTAAGCCAGGTGCAAGCAAGCTGTTGCGTGCTAGAAGCAGCTGGGTTGGCTGCACGTAACCCTATCCCCGCCCCCAATAAAAGGTGTCATATACCGCTCTTAGGTTCCCAGTACCTAATGAATCCATGAATCGCCTTCATCACCAGCGGGGTCATCCTCAATCCCTTGGGAAGAAAGATCGACGCGGGGGGTGGCTGAAGTGGTTTTCTCTCATGAGAAAAGAAAGCCGTGACTGCAATGTTGCAATGGCTATGTTCTCGCACTGAGAACATGAACCATTCATAAAACGTTGCCTGCATGTGATCGCAGCCCAGGCACACAAGGCCTGTCATATGACCCATCAGATATGGAGAGAAATCGACCGCATCCAGAAACTACACAGAGGCAGAAATACATATTTAAAAAAGACGCGTCCTGAAAAGGAAGTCCAACGCCTGTTGTGTATTGTTCTTTTATGAGTGGAAACTCAAACTCTTTTAGAGAAAATAAACTCTGTTAGGAGGAGAAACACTCTTTCAGGCAATGAAAGCGCTGTCGAAGTGCCCAGTGGCGTGAACTGCACAGCGTGCAGAGAGGAGAGAGCTGCTGGAATGCGTCGTAGATCCAACAGCAGTGCTTATCGCCAGTAGAGGTGAGTGGAACAGTGGTGAACTCAGCTTTGCTGTTTCACATCTTATCGGCTTTGAAGAAAAAATCTGTCTGACGGTCGCTTGCCCGCTCCCCTTATACCCGTATGTCCGGGGGCGGAACATGCTAATTCTGTCTGCCAATTTGACATTGGCCTTTTCTCAAGTTCAGAGGTATGCGAGGCTCTCAGAAGAGACCCCTTGTGTCACTACAATCAACACAACGTCGAGTGAGTGACAGAAGGAGAAGGTTAATTGTTAATATGTTAATTCCACGTGGAATGCGAATGGGTTGGGGCACCCCATAAAAAGAAGGAAGTTTATTTATTTTCTGAAATGTAAAAAAATATGATATGGTGTTTCTTCAAAAAATGCATCTTTTCTTGCAGGAAGCTGAACAATTTTGGAAGATATGGGGTGGGAATGTTTTCTTTAGTACTGGCTCAAATAAGAGCAGGGGAGTCATTACATTGATAAGTAAGCATCTACAATTCAAATATCTCAAACAGAGTAAAGATAAATTAGGAAGAGTAATTATTGTTTAGCAGAAATTCAGGAGCAAAGTCTTATTTTGACTAATATTTGCGCACCTAACATTGATGATCAGGGCTTTTTTATAGATCTTGATGGGATGTTGCAAGTCGCTGGCACCCCTCATGATGAGACTTTAATCTATTGATGGACTCAGTCCTTGATCATAAGGAAGCAAAAGTGTGCAAGCCCCCTAGAGCAACATTGACACTCCACAGGATGTGTAAAAATCTTGGTCTTACAGATATTTGGAGACTTTTGAACCCATTTGGGAGGGACTATACATTCTTTTCATCAGTCCATAAGATTTATTCTAGAATAGATGATTTTGTTTGAAAGTATATCTTTTATAGGTTTTATTTATTTATTTGTATTATTTATATATATATATATATATATATATATATATATATATATATATATATATATATATATATATATATATATATATATTAGGTTCTAATTGTTGGTGACCACTGTAGTGCGTGTTTGTGTTGGGTGTGGGGTAATGTTCGGGGGGAGGGGTTTAATGTATATAATTGATTCTGGATTTTATGTTATGTTGGTATAATTTATGTATGGAATCAATGAAAATTGTTAATAACAACAACAATAAAGTTTACCTTAAATTGTCTAGTGTTGTCAAAAATACCGGTACCCTGGTACCAAGTCGGTACTTAAACAAAAAATTATTTACGATACCAGAATTTCTGAAGGTACTGGGATACCGAGTACCGGGTCTACCAGGTACCCATGCAGAGGCGGGAACTTTCGAACGCTAACAACAAGCAAAAAATTGCGGCAAGCAAATTAGCTACTGCTGCAGAGTCTCAACTGAATCTTGTCAAAATGAAAAGTGGAAAAAGCCAGGTAATTTGAGGCTGATGAAAAGGGAAACATCATAGATCAGCAAAAACCTATTTGTAAACACTGCTTTCGCAATTTTCTGACGAAAGGAGGGAACACATCAAACTTAATAAAGCACATGAAAGACAGACACCCGGATTTATTCAAGCAAATAAAGCAGGTGAGTTTAAACTTTCACAGTTTATATTATGTAGATCCCAAATTATTAGGGAATGATTAAAAAAAAAAGTACATTCAGAAGCATGTACCGTTGTGGAATAAGCGGAGGCGGAGCTCTTTAAAGTAAATATCCCGGCATTACATCTTAAATGCAGTCAAATGTAATGCGTTATTGCTTTATTAAAGTTCAAATAATACAGAAGCAGATCATGTTAATAACTATAAACTGAGAAACTGGCATTTCTCTGTATGGTCGGTGCCTCTTCTATGAGTTGCGCGAATGTCCCGATCTAAGGGGGAGAGATTGAAACTGCACCCGGCTGAGAGACTCTGCCTCGGGGAACTCATCCCTCGCATGCGCACGTTAAATGCAGCTAGATTAGAACGCGACTGCTCGCGACTTTAATCATAATATGATATATCTAAATATATGTCCAAATGTCTTCTCATGAAGAAAAATGGCAAAATGCAGCTTTATTAATAAGAGAGCACTTTGCACATTAGTTTGGAAATGTTTTTTATTCATTCTATTGTATGCTTGTTTATTTAGGTTTTGTTTTTTTAGTACTTGGTAAAAACTTAAATTAAAAGTTGCAAAAGTTGAAGCAAATCTTATATACGTAAGTGTTCAAAAATACTTTAAGCACATATTGTTCAGTTTTGTTATAATTAAAAAATTATATATTTAAATTAAAGTGTTGCTCAATGGCATATTTTTGTTCTTAGTTCTGCTGCTAATGTTTTGTAGACTTTGTTATTAAAAGAGTGTTGTTCAGAAACCTGTTTTAGTGTTTTGCTTTGGTACCGAAAATGGTATCGAGTACCGTGAAATTTCACTGGTATTGGTACCGACTACTGAAATTTTGGTACCGTGACAACACTAGTGGGAATGATGCCACAGTGGCATCATCATTTTCTAAAAACTCATAAAATCATTTGCACACAATTAATATTTTAATAGTTAGTTTCACTATTTCACTATTGGTTAAGATTACCATAGTTTAGTCATGACAACTCTCTGAAAAAATTGCATGTTAATGCCATTATGTCATATTGATAGAATATTGGTCTTTGCAGACTTTATCTGATTCACTGCTGCTGCTGCAGAGCAAGAACAGAGAATTGATACTGCTACAAAATACACATACATAAGGAGTTAGCATGTGGACATGCTGCTGCTGCACAATTAGACAAAACACAAGACATGCTGCAGCACAAAAAGACATTACAAACAATCCCCATGTAGCAGATCTAGACCTGAAAGAAAAACTCAGCTCTGCAGTGAAACTGTTTGTTCTGCATGCAAAACTGAACAATTTAAATGTTAGCCAAAGAGAGATATGCAAGTAGATTAGCTAGCACCACATACAGTTGCATGGCTGAACTTTGGTTGCTTTTAAACATGTGATGATTTATTTTTTTAGAATTGATTTTCAAAGTTTAATATCGAAAGTCTGGATCTGGGACAAGGCTCAAAAAGGAAAGTCTATACATAAAAGTAATTTGAAAAGTACCAAAAATAAACAATAAAGTCCTGGTTTTATTGTGACCTTCATATACTGTAACAAAAGAAAAAACATTGAAATCTCTGGGATCCTCTGGGACATGAAATTGCCCAAAGTCAAAGAAACACAGGTGAAAATAAAAAAAGTTGATTGCTTTAAGTAATAGCACACCTTTTCTCAACAAGCCACATAATTTAAGCACAAACTATTGTGGTGCTTACCTTAGTAAACAACACTAATTATAGTTTAGAGCTGTACATCTCAATCAGGAGTTCTCTGCAAGTCACATTGTTGCTTGGGTCATGTATTCATACAGGCGTCTTTATCTATTTCCTGTTTGCAATGATTACAGACGTGTGAATCTTGATGACCTCAGTCTGTGGCAGTTAATGGCTCAGTGAGCTCAGATCTCTCTTTGTAAACCTTCAAACACTGACAGGTTGCACTGAGTTGACTGGATTGATCAGCAGGCTTCATTTGTTCTCGAGCAATTGCAGCCAAACAGAGAGGCGATCAATTCAATTCTTGATAGGTGTTTTAAAGTTTCTGTATGAACTCCTGCCCTGTCATCGGCTAGTAGGATATACGGCTGCAAAGTTGGAAACTTGTTCATAATTGTTTGGAGAAATAGTGGGACTATTGAGCACAAAAAAGAATCCAGAGAAACATTTTCCCATTGATTTTCATTTGCTCCTTTAGAAAAATATAAAAGATTTCTCCACCCAACTGAAGATAATGTTGGAATAGAAAGCCTCTTTGCAGTAAAAGACTAAAATGAGCTGCTCGCTTATTTTTAATATGGCCATGAATGGAGTGTCATTCTATGGACTCCTTTTGAAAGAATAATCGCTAGTGTGGCACTGCATTGATCTTTTTGTGCTATCCTCCTTTTTTAGCAACATGCACTTCTTTCAGTCAACACTAATAGAAGTTTACTTGACATAATACCCGACAAACTAGTGCACAAGAACAATCATTTGGCACACTATTTGTACTATATTATGTAAGACTTTTAAAGTGCAATCACAGTTACAACTATGCCATTTCCCATCAGAAATTTCAAATATCAATCATCAATTCAAATATATTACCTTCTCCTGTGGTGCGAGTGATAGCGCGTTGCATAAGCAGCTTCAGAGACACGGATTAACGTCCTGCATTAAAATCAGGAAGTAATTGTGTTCACATAAACTACGATAAGTGCGGTTTGGACGTTGCTTTTGCTTTAAAGTTATATTTTTACTCCACTGATGGTTAGGTTTGAGTTAGGGCCTATGGTTAATAAATGTTGCATTCCTGTTGACTATCATTTATAACTAAAAACAACTCACTTTCAACTTGCTTTTGGTGCCACTCTGTGGACGTTTTACCCAAAAGCTTGAGCTCACACCTGCTGCAACTGCAACTGGGGGCAGTGCTTTGAAATTCGTACAGAAAAAGAAAGCACAGACCTATTTTAAATGAATAACTTTTTACGTACTTTTGTGTAATTCACAGTGCAATCCATCGGTTTTGCTTATACTGCTTTTAATTTATGCTGATTTTAATAAAACGTAGAACAGTAATGGGAATATAGTGAGAATCATTAATGAGAATAATAGGAATTGCAAACAAGCTCAAAAGTCAAATGTTTTGATACATAAACGTAATCAGAATTGAGGGATTGTGCTTCATTTGTCATGCAAACAATGCCACAATGCAAAGAAATCTGTAACACTTTACATTAATGCTCCCTTTGTTAAGTGTTTATAGATTGGTTTATTAATGTCACATACAATTGCATAATAAATCATTTATATGCAGTTATAACATCAAAAATTAAAAGGGTAACTTTAATAATGAGAATTGTAACTTACATGTTGTAAATGCTTTTTTAACACACTTTTTCATACTTACATGAATCAAAAACATAAAATACTCTTATTCATGAATTTTGTCACTATGCAGCAAAAATAGACTATTATAATAGGATTAAAGGGAGGTATTATGTCATTCAGAGTTTATATTCATTGTTTCAACTGTAATGTCTAGACTCACTTCTGTTGCCACTTTGTCACATTGATGTCAAAAGAATGTCGCTGTCCCAACTTACCTAGTCCTAGTTACCTAAAGTCCTCCGCAAAAACACTTTTCAGCTCTTCATGCTCATTTACAGCATATATAATGTAATAATGCCTGATGATCATTAAACCATACTGAACTTCATGTTCATATGTTACTAATGTTGAATATGTGTTATTAAGCATTTATAACATGTGAGGTAAATTATGGCTTACTATTTGTCATGTATTGCATGAAAGTCACCCTTTTTTAAGCATTTTGTTATAACTGCACATCACTGATTATAATGAATTTATTAACGAGTTATTAGTCATTAATGAACCTCTTTATAAATCCTTAACAAAAGGAACATTAAGGCAATTCTTAAAGAGCCCATATTATGCTAATTTACAGGTTCATAATTTTATTTTGGTGGTCTACTAGAATACGTTTACATGCTTTAATGTTCAAAAAAACACAATGTTTTCCTCATACTTTAAATTTATTTTCCCCGCTCTTCATACTCTGGCTGAAACACTCTGATTTATCACCTGTCTCTTTAAAGCCCCCCTTTCAAAAAGCCCAGTCTGCTCTGATTGGTCAGCTGATCTAGTCTGTTGTGATTGGTCAACCACATAGACCATGTGTCAGAAATGTAACGCCCCTTACCATAACTGAGTTTCAGCTCCAAAGGCTTTCTGAGCAGCTCTGTGGTAAGACATGGTTTTGTGTGATTTATCAACTTGGAACAACTGTCCATGGTCAGTAAGACGTCATCTATTTTTGCTTTTACTATATATATATATATATATATATATAAAATTATTGTTCTTTTTCATGTTTATTCCTTGCGGCCCTATTCAGCAGTTCAGTGTCTCCTTTAGTGCACTAGACAGTCCTATTGTCCCTATGTGCAGCTTTCTCCTGTTGCTTTATAATGTCCTTGCAGCGTTAGCAGACAGACACAGATAATTAAGTGTCTATTTACTCACCTATGATTTACGAGAGCAGTGTCGCCACTTTAGCCAATGCTGACAGATTAGACGTGGACTGTGGCCTCGTACCGCAGCGCTCAAGGCAAACTGATGTCTGCAGGCCGACACATGAGCAATCATCCTCATTCTTACATTGATCATTATGTTAGCCACAGTGCTGGCCTTTCCCAGCCAACTGCAAGAGATATCAGACATTCCCCTTCTGTCGCTCTCTCCACGTTGTGTCGGAGAAGCGACACTAGGGGTCTCTCTTGAGCGCCGATATTCACCTCTGATCTATTGAAAAGGGCCAATGGGAGTTGGCAGTCAGTATTTACATACCCCACCCCGGACATACGGGTATTTAAGCGGGGCAAATACGGGAGTTCATTCAGAAAATTTCTTCGGAGCCGATGGTCTGTCTGCAGTTGCTGCGAGTTTACACACCACTATAAAACGTTCCTGTTTCCTCTGACGATCTGCATGCTGTTGGATCTTGATGGCGCACAACAGCGGCTTTCTCCTTCACTTTGCACGGCGTGCATTGTTGCCCCTGAGCGCTTCGACAGCGCAGACACACATACACACTGTAAAAAAAATTAAAATAAAAAAATAAGAAAGAAAAAAAAAGATATTAAAAGAGTTATTTTCCTTAAAGGAGTAAATTTCTCTAAAAGAGCAAACACAGCGGCGTTGAACGTCCTTTTCAGGACGCGTCTTTCTGAAGATGCCTTTCCGCCCATGTGTAGTTTTTGGAGGCGGTGATTTCTCCCCACCTCTGACGGTCATAAAAACCGCCTGGCGTACCTGGGTTGCGAAACACGCAGGCAGCGTTTTTTATGAATGGTCTATGTTTTCAGTATGAAAACATAGCCATGACAGCATTGCGGTCGTAGGCTTTCTCTTGTAGTGAGAGAGTCGCTTCAGCCGCCCCAGCGCTCGCCTCCTTCCCACGGGATTGAGGCAGGTGCCGCTGGCGATGAAAGCGATCTGGGGTCAATGACGGGCTGCGTTTCGCCGGGTGAACCCCCTTGAAACCCCCGCCTCCCCGGCACGCTTGCTGTTTTCCGTCCGGGCTCGGGATGAGCATGCTCTCCAATGGGTTATGTTTTCAGCCTGAGAACATAGCTGCAGCAGCATTGCAATCTCTGATTTCTTGTGAGGAAGAAAGCCACTTCAGCCGCCCTCCGCTCCTCGCCTCCTTCCTACGGGATTGACGCAGGCGCCGCGAGCGATGAAGATGATCCCGGGATAATGGCGGGCTGCGTTTCGCCGGGTAAAAACCGCTCGAAACCCCCTGCCTCCCCTGCACGCTTGCTCCCCTCACAAGCTCTGGATAAGCGCGGTCGCCTAACGGCCGGCCGCCCGGTCCCTGGAGCTCACGGACATTGGATGACGACATCGCTGCATCGGAGAACGCCACAGCGGCATCGGATGCGGATAACTCGCCTGGGCCGCCACCTACGGGTCTGCTTGCCCAGTCTGAGCCTGACGCACGGAGATCTGCTATGCTTCCCCGGGCTTGATGATTCACGGGCTGGTGCGCCGTCCACAGCCGCGCCCCCCCGTTCCTTCCCGGATGTGCACGACGAGCTGAGCGAGCCAAGCTTCCTCGCTCCTCCGCTCTCACTACCCTCGGCGGTAGAACGGTCCAAGACCGCTCCCCCCCTGCATGCCATGGCCCCTCCCTGCAAGTCCACCGGGCCAAGGCACTTCAAGATTTGCACTTGGGTAGTCCTGTTCTTGACGTGCTGCAGGAACTGCACTCGGACAGGCGATGTCCACCCCGTGGTCCAGAAACAAAACAAATGGACTGGATCTGGTCGTAGTACAGGAGGTAGACAAAGCACGCTTTCTCAAAACTCTCCAGTCTCCCAGCTCCATTCGGCGACACCACCTGACGACTCCACCCAGCAGTCCTCAGTGGTGAAGAAACAGACGGAGGCCAGGTCACACGTCCTGCCCCGCCGCAAACCTGCCGCCAGGGGCCATGCCCTGTCTGCTCGCCGAGGGCATCCTCCTGCGGCTTTCAAGGAAGAAAGGAAGTGGTGCTCCGCCTCAACGAACAAGAGCGGGCCTAGCTCTCAGCCCCGCGTTGAGCTCCCCGCAGAAAGAGGACGCCCTCATCTCACGGACCCCTCGAGGACCCGGAAGGCTCCCAGGCGCTCCTGAGACGACCGACCCAGAGACCGAGGCGTTAGCTCCGAGGTGGTAAGACCTCTCCGTTCCCGGTGGAGGGCGGGAGGAGAATCCTTTGTTTTTACATTTTCCACATTCTCAATAATAGAGCTATTTCCTTTGCCTCTGGGTCACCTGGCCCGCAAATGCCGTTCTCACGGCAATCTGCTTTCAGATTACGACAGTCCCGGTACACCGGACGCGGCGATCCCGCCTTCCGCCTGCCCACGACTGTCCCCCGGCCGGCCGGTTCAGACGAGTCCAGAGGATGCCAGCATCAGACCTTTCGCTTCCCAACGCATCACGCTGGCTGCACCGGACCATTCGACTCGGTTACGCAATTCAGTTTGCCCGGCTCCCGCCCCCCTTCAGGGGCGTCCGCGGAAATCACGACCCTCTTAGCCAAGGGCGCGGTAGAGCCCGTCCCTCCAACCGAAATGAGGAAGGGTTTCTACAGCCCTTACTTCATTGTACCCAAGAAAGGCGGCGGCTTACGACCAATCCTGGACTTGCGAGTTTTCAATTGGGCCTTGTTAAAACTACCGTTCAAAATGCTCACGCAGAGAAATATTCTGGCTGGCGTTCAGCATCTAGATTGGTTCACAGCGGTAGACCTGAAGGACGCGTACTTCCACGTCTTAATTCTGCCACGACACCAACCCTTCTTACGGTTCGCGTTCGACAGCCAGGCGTTCCAGTACAAAGTCCTCCCCTTCGGCCTGTCTCTGTCCCCTCGCGTCTTTACGAAAGTCGCAGAGGCTGCCCTTGCCCCGCTACGAGTAGCCGGCATCCGCATTTCTCAACTACCTCGACGACTGGCTCATCCTAGCACACTCTCGAGAGTTACTATGCACACACAGAGACCAGGTGCTCCGGCACCTCAGCCGCTTGGGGCTTCAGGTCAGCTGGGAAAACAGCAAGCTCACTCCGGTTCAGAGCATCTCTTTTCTCGGGTTGGAGTTAGACTCAGTCTCAGTGACAGCACGTCTCATGAGCGAGCGTGCTCAGTCGGTGCTGGACTGCCTCGCTTCCTTCAAGCCAGGCACAGTGGTCCCTCTAAAACTTTTACAGAGGCTCCTGGGGCATATGGCGTCCTCCGCGGCGGTCGCGCCGCTGGGGTTGATGCATGTGAGACCACTCCAGCACTGGCTCCAGACTCGAGTCCCGAGACAAGCATGGCACCACGGCACGCATTGGGTAAGGATCACCCCTGCCTGCCTCAAAACACTCCGACCCTGGACAGACCTCTGCTTTCTACGGGCAGGAGTGCCCCTGCAGCAGGTGTCCCGACGCGTCCTAGTCACAACCGACGCCTCCCGGTCCGGGTGGGGTGCCATGTGCAGCGGGCACGCAGCAGCGGGCCGTTGGAAAGGGGCCCCACTGCGTTGGCACATCAATTGCCTGGAGTTGTTGACCGTCCTTCTTTCTCTCAGGAAGTTCCTCCCGTTAGTTCGGGACAAACATGTCCTCGTGAGATCGGACAGCACCACAGTGGGGGCGTACATAAATCGCCAAGGCGGTGTACGCTCCCACCACATGTCACAACTCGCCCGCCTTCTCCTCCTATGGAGCCAGCAGCGACTCAAGTCGCTGCGCGCCACTCACATCCCCAGCAAGCTCAACGTCGTAGCGGACGCGCTATCACAACAACGCCTGCCCGGCGGGGTGTGGAGGCTTCACCCCAGTCGGTCCAGCTGATTTGGGAATGGTTCGGCAAGGCCCAGGTAGACCTGTTTGCCTCCCAGGAAACCTCCCACTGCCCGCTCTGGTACGCCCTAACAGAGGCTCCCCTCGGGACAGATGCGCTGGCACACAGCTGGCCCTCGGGGCTGCGCAAGTGCAAGAAAGGACCTCCTCTCTCAGGGACGGGGCACGCTCTGGCACCCGCTCCCAGACCTCTGGAACCTCCACGTCTGGTCCCTGGACGGGACGCGGAAGAGCTAGCCGGCTTACCGGCAACCGTTGAGAATACAATCAACCAAGCCAGAGCCCCTTCTACCAGGCACCTTCACGCCCTAAAGTGGCGCTTGTTCGCAGATTGGTGTTCTTCCCGAACTGAAGACCCGCAGAGATGCGCTATCAAGTCAGTGCTCCTGTTCCTACAGGAGAGGCTGGACAGGAGGCTGTCCCCGTCCACCCTCAAGGTGTATGTTGCCGCCATTGCCGCCCACCACGATCCTGTAGACGGCAAGTCTTTGGGCAAGCACGACCTGATCCTCAGGTTCCTGAGAGGCGCCGGAGGTTGAATCCCTCCCGGCCAGGCCTAGTTCCCTCCTGGGATCTCTCGGTAGTCTTGGCAGGACTCCAGAGACCTCCCTTCGAGCCACTTGAATCAATTGGACTCAGGGCCCTCTCTCTTAAGACGGCCCTGCTGATCACGCTCGCCTCCATCAAGAGGGTTGGGGACCCGCAAGCGTTCTCTGTCAGCGACACTTGCCTGGAGTTCGGTCCGGCAGATACGTCTGTGATCCTAAGACCGCGACCGGGCTATGTGCCCAAGGTTCCTACCACACCATTCCGAGATCAGGTAGTGAACCTGCAAGCGCTGCCCCGGGAGGAGGCAGACCCAGCCCTTTCGTTGCTGTGTCCTGTGCGCGCCCTGCGCATTTACCTGGACCACACACAGAGCACCAGACACTCTGAGCAGCTCTTTGTCTGCTTTGGGGGACGGCAGAAAGGGAATGCCGTCTCCAAACAGAGGCTCGCCCACTGGGTTGTCGACGCCATCACACTGGCTTATCACACCCAGGCCGTGCCCCTACCCTTGCGGGTCCGAGCTCACTCAACAAGCTCACTCGTGGGCACTGGCAAGGGCACCTCCCTAGCAGACATCTGTAGAGCCGCGGGTTGGGTAACACCCAACACCTTCGCGAGGTTTTACAACCTCCGCGTTGAGTCGGTTGCATCTCGTGTTTTCTCAGGTCAGAGCCCGTAGAACTCGGTAACACGTAGACCGACCGGCCGGGTGGATCAGCTGCGCCAGCGCCCTTTCCTGACATCAAGGTAAAGTAGTGCGCCTTCTTCCCAGGGCGCCCCACTCTGAGTTGGGACCCTGGTCAATTCCTCCCCAGCCCTCCGGGTCCGCGGTTCAGCGGAGGAACTCGCCGACCCAAGCCACTGCGGGTACCCTGATGGCCACCCGTACTGGTATAGGGGCTCCACAGGTAAAATAAGAAGGCCTCGGTTCGGACTCCCGTGTGTGTAATTCCACGGTTCTGTCCCCTTATGGCGGACCCCGTGTTCCCCTTAGGCAGTTACAGCTGCCCGGTCGCCGTGCTGTAGCAACTCCCCTTTCGAGGCTGGATCTACCACCGCACCATACTTTCCACAAGAGCCCTAAGGCGGCTGTGTGGCGTGTCTACCACTTTTCCTCCCCAAGAAAAAGGGCAGGTGTGGTCTCCGCGGGGTCTGGGTAAGACCCCTTCCCTATATGCGTGTAAGGGCCCGGCCGTGATTGCTCTATCGCGAGAAACATAGAGAGAAAAGAGGCCCAGCCGGCTGGCCCGTTCCCATGTTGGCAAACATCGCCTTGTTCCCCTCCCAGGGTAACTAGAAGGATTCCGATGTCTTATGGGGCATTGGGGAAGAGTGCGTGCAGCCAGGTACAGATGATCGCGCGGCACTGGATGAAATCCCTGCCCGCCTCTGTATCGGCGGTTCACGCATACCGGTTCAGCGCATGGCAAGATTGGAATGTGTCCCCTAGTGTCGCTTCTCCGACACAAGCGTGGAGAGGCGACAGAAGAGGAACGTTTGGTTACGTATGTAACCTCCGTTCCCGAGGGAGGAGCGACGCGTTGTGTCTTTCCTCCGCCATGTCGCTGAACCGAGCCGCTGTTGTGGCCGGACCATTTCGGCTCCTCAGAAAAATCCTGAATGAACTCCCGTATTTGCCCGGCTTAAATACCCGTATGTCGGGGCGGGTATGCAAATACTGACTGCCAACTCCCATTGGCCCTTTTCAATAGATCAGAGGTGAATATCGGCGCTCAGGAGAGACCCCTAGTATCGCTTCTCCGACACAACGTGTCGTTCCCTCCCTCGGGGAACGGAGGTTACATACGTAACCAAACGTTTCCCACCTCCAGGAATTAAATTTGTGGACTCAAACTGGAATGGAGGGGGGATTGAGCATTATCAGTCTAATCCTTGTCAACATTCTGTAGGTGGAGTTTTCCGTGTTTTATGAAAAAACGCTTCCCCGCCAAACACGGAATTTTCCGGGTTTCCGTGTTTTAGGTGTTATACGGTAAGGAAGACCCCTGCGCATGTTTTGAGAGTACGCAACTCTTTGATCAAAGAAACAGACTGCGATCATCTCAAACATGAAGAAGTGGAGTATGAGAAGCTCAAAATATCAGACATAAACATGCCTTTTTCTCAGCTTTTTGTCTGAAATGTTGTTTTTGACAAAACCTACCTCTGTTCAAGTCGCAATAAAAAAGAACAAATGAAGATAAAATAAAATTGTTTTTTTTGCCTAAAAGCAGAGGCCCAGATCTTTATTTTGATATATAGCATCTTCATATATTCATGGAAGAAAATATTCTTGCGGGCCATTAAAGTTTAGCGAAAATCGTCAAAAACCCTGGCGGTGGCTGGCAACTTTTTTTTAAAAACGCTGGCGGGGAAAGAGTTAAGAGACTCACTGTTTCTCAGTGACTGGGTATATGAAACCATGATAATGAGCCTTGAATGGTCACAAGTGTAGTTGGTTGGCTTGGCATTATTTGAACAAGTGTAGCTGTACTTGAGAATAAATCAATAGCACTAGGAGAGGAAGGAGCCTGGGGCATTCGTTCAATGGCCACATTGCAACAGACACCTTATGGGCCACACTGTACATTCCTATGGGTTCTGCAATGTCAGACATTAGACTGGGAGGTCATATTACTCCATATACTATATGGGTGGAACATGGGTGTGTTTCTATGGAACACAATTGGAGACATTTGGAAGAATATTTAGACAGCTCTTTTCCATACAATGACAAAGTTAGGACAAAATAGTAATCTGAAATCATCCAATAGCTTTGTGTGAGAAACCAAAAATGTTTTGTTTTTTGACAATGTGTCACAATTTGAACAAAACTGTAAGATATTGTACAATTTGGCATGCACAAAAAGGTAGGACATTTATTTTCATACAGACCAACCAATCAACAAATATTATTTTAATTCAATACAATTCAGGCATTACAATTTAGCAAGCTTCCAATCAAACACTTTATTTTAAGAAAGACAACATCTGTGAACAAATTTGGTTATTCATTCCATGTTTATTTATGCAATACAAATTACTCATTTATGTCAATAACATGTAATATGCTCCCCTTAAGTCTTTCCAAACCCTTACATTATCTTGGTTATGTTTAGGTTGGATCCCTTATTTTTCTCAATGGGAATAAAAATTGTACATTTTTGAATGAGCCAGTCAAATGATTTCTTACGATTTCGCCATCTTGTCCAAAAGTCTTTCCCGAAGACCTGTCTGGAAAAAAATAAGGGGAAAAAAAAACATGAAACCATTAGCATTCTGGTCACTGCTAATGCCGAAACAGTAAAATCTAATTTGTGTTCATGTCCAGATTGAAATGCCATCACTGACACCAAAGCACACTGTGTGTCATAACCGACTGTGTACCATTTTGAAATGAGGACAATGGGGATTTAAGAGGTTCTGTAGGTAACGACTGTGTCAAGATTGTTTGTAAAAGAGCTACATAAATATTCCTCAAAAATTCAAATTTTGTGTTGCATTAATAAATAAATAATAAAACAATATGTATGGGTTTAAGGGTTTGAAACTACATGTGGGTGAATAAATGACAGAATTGTAATCTTTGGTGAACTTTTTCTGTGATGTAATCAGAATCCATGAGCCTGATCTCATAAAAATAATGTGAAAATAAGTGACTTTGATGACATCTTTGCAAAATTTTATTACAAGTTTCATTAAACATATTGCTGCAATTTCTAGGTGAAATGTCCACTGTGGGTTGTTTAAAGTGAGTTATATTTTCTACAAAGCAGATCAGGGTTTTAAGGTTAATGATTTGTCAAATTTTAAATCACAACCCTGAACCTTAAACCTGAAACTAAAGCTGTCATAAAAAGCAAATGTGAGATGAAAAATGCAACTTCTGCTGAAGCAACCAGGTCATTTTTAAACGCTTCTATGACACTTTTGGTTCACGTCAACTGGCATGCTCTTCAGGAACCATTACTGGTCCCTTGCTTCACAAGTGCACCCATCCTTCAGTTGAGCTAACGTGCAATTGAAAATGCACTTGAACAAGCTGTTGTTGGTTATGTAATGCGAACATTAAAATGTATCGTCTTACAAGTCATGCGCTAGACTAAAAGTGTGAAGATGTATAAGATAGCATTGTGTAAAATGTATATATTTATGAACAGATAATCTGTACTTTTATTCGTAAATTGTATGAAAGTACATAAAAGTCGCTATAGTAGCGCCTCTAATTCACCAGGATACATACAACGAGCCACGTAAAAATAAGTTTGCCAAAAATGTTACCGTAATGTGTTCTATGAGACCAGTGAAGGGTGAGGGTCAAAATCCCTTGGCTCTTCAGATATATCAATACATATATATATATATCCTTTTATATCAATATCTATCTGTATTCTGTTGCTTAACTTCTTTAATAAAGTGATGAATTAACTATATGCATGATCACATAATCAATTCTATTTTCTTATGCATAACTGAAATATACTTTGAATCATATGTGTGTTGAATGCTAACTAGTCTCTTTTAGGAACATTCCAGAGTCTTTCTCTCTGTCCTGCACGTAGGCTGAAGGTCTTTTGGGGATAAGCTTATCTGTGATGCTCTCCAGCCTCTCAGGGGAGGGGGCAGGGAGAATGCGTTAAACATAGGTTCCAGATGTATTCTGTGTTTGACTGTTACCTTTCCATGACTAAATATATGGTTTAAAGTCCTATGTAATAATACCTGAATAGTAGAAGTGTGATTTTCTCTTATTATTTCTTTAGGGAAGAAATGTATGTTATTTCTACCCCTCTCCTCTGCCCGAGGAGTGAATATTTTATCTCTCTGTTTTGGTTTAAATGGCCTGATAACGTTGTGCTCTGGCTCTCTTGTGCCCAGAGAAGAACTGTTGTTCGTCAGTGTTTTGTGTGTGCGTTTGACCTTCTACCCAGGTTTTGAACCAGGGATGCACACCAGGCCGACTCGAAGACGCCCCGCAACCATCTGCGAGGTCACATCAGATGTAAATCTCGGGCTCGGACGACAAGTGCGCTGATTAATGTTGATAGGCCGCATAGCTGTCTATATGTTGTGACTTTATGGTCTTTTAGCCAATCAGGAGTAAAATAATGGAATGTACGTCCTTGCAAATGGTATAATTGATGTAAGATTTTGTGTAAGGTACGAGTTGGCTTTCGATCTCCTCGTGAGACTTTGCCGCTGGCTCTACCAATTTCACTGCAGACTATACTTCAGTAAATTTTTGATTCTTTAATTGAACTTCTCGACTCCTGGTCTTCTTTCTCCATATCTGCTCCGGGTCATAACTATTATACCCCAAACACCAGGTTGAACACTGTGTTATACAACAAGGAAATGTAAAATGGAAATAGTTCACTTGCACAACATATCTTTTAAAAATGTGCAATAACACATAGATTAGTAACTCTTCCAAAGGGACAAAACAATGCAATATACACAATTTTGGCTGTTTTGTTGTGATTTCATAGACATTTTCCAACAGTTTTCTTTCTGTTGTTCAACAGCCACAGCTACAAACCCTGTCAGTCTTTACTGTCATATAAACAGACTTGAGTGCTATCAAAATGGCAATGCTGGCAATCAAGACGGAAACCTAAAAGCAGGCTGCTTGTGAGGATGTTATGAACCCATTAAGACCTAGAAATGGTTGTCAGAAATGAATGTAAAAGAAAAAATTCAAACCATTTTTTAATATCACAAACTAAAATCTTAGCAGAGCTCCTGTGTCCTGGATAACCCCATAAAAGCATTTATAAGAATGAACGTGGTAAATTATGCTTGAATTCATGGCTGTACTTGAACCACAGTCCTATCAGGTGAGCTACCGCACAAGTGAATTATATTGTAATAAGTGTATATATGTACAGTAGGTGAGTCTGTAATACAAGCATTAAAATATTTCATTAAATTTTTCAAAAGATACATTAGAGTAAATGTGTGTCAATATCATAAAATAGCAGGTTCTGAGTAACAGAGAGAAAAAAAAAAGTATTTATAAAGTCATAATCAGCCATAAAAGTCATGATTTGTGTAGAAGTGAATAAAACACATTTTCTGTAGCACCTCTGGTGTTCCTTTCACCAGTAAACTTTACCTGGAGACATGTATAACACATTTTGCAAAAATGTACGAGATCAGGTTCATTGTATAGTTGACCCTTGCCTGGACGTACAAGGGTCTATGTTTTTTGTATTTTATATTTTTTTACCAAAAAGCTATTATAAAAATAGAATTATATTGATTGAATTAACAAAAACATATTCTAATTTCTTACAGCTTTGAATCGAATTAGCAACATTACTGCTAGAGAAAGCAATAATATATGTAATTGAAATTAAAACTGTGTTTTAACACAAATGTTGCGTTCCGGTCATTTTGAACCGAAGAGGATATTTTTTGCCTGAAAATGCTAGTTAATGTTATCCTATTGGACTAAGACTTATTGACTTTGCTATCACCCTCCCCCCCCCCCAAAAAAAAAGATGTATTACATGTTTGTGTCACATGTGTTCGTGTTCACTGAATATTTGGCAGCACATACCAGACAATCTTGGTTTTGGACTATTCTGACGTTTTGCTGGACATTTTAGTCAAAGGCACAGCTATGTTGTTTAAGCGCGCTTTGAGACTCTCACGAGGGAAGCAAGTATTCATCTAGCAAATCTCCTCACCCTTACAAGCAAACACTTTTCAAACTCTGCTGCCTTGTGCCTTACAGAAACCTGGCTGAGTGAAGCCATTCCGGACAGCGCATTAAATCTGCCAGGCTTTCAGTTAATGGGAAAAACAAGAGGTTATGGAACATACTTTTACATCAATGAAAGTTGGTGTACAGATGTAACAACCTTAAAGAAGATGTGTTGTCCTAATTTGGAAGCGCTCTTTATCAACTGCCTTTCTACTCGCTGCAGGAGTTTTCCTCATTTATTCTAGGGACTCATTTATTCCTACTAGGACTCATTTAATATCCAACAATGACAAACCATGTTTAACAGCAAAATTCAGGCAGCTTCGTCAGGCCAAAGAGAATGCCTACAGAAGTGGGGATAAAATCTTGCACAATTAGGCCAGGGACACACTGAAAAGGGAAATAAGAGTGGCTAAAAGAAGCTATTCTAATAAGTTTTCAGCTAACGATACTGCATCAGTGTGGAGAGGTCTGAAATACATTACTTACTACAAGACACCATCCGCCAACACTGTTGGAACCATCAACTGGCTGATGACTTGAATGTGTTTTACTGTAGATTTGAAAGGCCCAGTCTCACACCCCTTCATGACCTTCACTTCACACAAACATCAACACCTCCTGTCACCCCTCCCCCATCCTGCTTCTCAGTATGCACTTAAGATCTGTGAAGAGGAGGTGTGCAGACAAGGAACGCATTGGGCCCAGGCAGTGTTTCACCCACTTGTCAAAATTTCTGTGCTGACCAGCTGGCCCCCATATTCACACAGCTCAACAGATCACTTAAGCAGTGCGAAGTTACCTGCTGCTTCAAATGCTTCACCATCATTCCTGTCTCAAAGAATCCCAAAATCACATGACTTAATTACTACAAACAGTAGTTTCTGATGTCTGTGGTCATGAAGTCATTTGAGAGACTGGTGTTGGCCCACCTGAAGGACATCACTGGACCCTTTCTAGATCCCCTTCAATTTACTTATCAAGCAAACAGGTCTGTGGAGGATGTTGTCAACATCGGACTGCATCATATCCTGCAACATCTGGACAGGCCAGGGACAAATGCAAGGATACTTTTTATGGACTTCAGTTCGGCTTTCAACACCATCATCCCAGCTATTCTACAGACTAAATTACACCAACTTTCTGTTCCCACGTCTATCTGTCAGTGGATCACCAGCTTTCTGACGGACAGGCAGCAGCTAGAGAGACTGCAGGAATTTACTTCCAGCACCTGTACCATCAGCACTGGAGCCCCCCAGGGATGTGTGATCTTCCCACCACTCTTCTCAATGTAAACCAACAATTGCACCACCAATGATCCCTCTGTCAAGCTCCTGAAGTTTGCAGGCAACACTAGTGCCATCGGCAACATCCAAGATGACGATGAGTCTGCATACAAAAGTGAGGTTGAACGGCTGGCTCACAGGTGCCTTCAAAACAACCTGGAGATGAACATGCTCAAAACAGTGCTGATGATTGTGGAATTTAGGAGGAACACCCCAGCATCAACCCTGCGCACCATTCTGAACAGCACTGTGGCAGCAGTGGAGTCGTTCAGGTTCAGTTTTTTCCCTCAGGCTATCCATCTCATGAACATTTAAAATGGTTCCATTGAGCAATAATTATGTGCAATACACAGCGTGTTCTATTTATATTTATCCAACATACACTACCTCTTCTGCCATACATTCCCTTGCATCTGTATATATCAGACCGGCCATTGAAAACGAATGGGGAAGATACAAAGAAATGCTTTTATTAAATGAAAAGGGGCACATAGTAACACTTACAATGTTCCCTGTCAAATCAGACCATTGTGACAAGGAAAACTGGCCTAAGCCTATTTACACATTAACACTGTTATATAAAGAACATTTCATGGAACAAAAATACCAAAACCGTTCATATTTCTGTTATATTTTCTAATCAACAACAAACCAAATCAAAGAACACCTGTTGGTATTGTGTCCTATGACAATAGCTTTTTGCATGTGCCTTGAAAATATGTGCCCTGCATTTTAATCACACAATGCTTAATGCACGAAAATAATCAAAGAATGATTATATTTGAAAGGGGTCACTGTGGGGCAAAGATTGTTCTAGTGTGTGTGTGTTAGAGTGGTTTACGAGGACATTTTCTTAGGTTACAAACTGTTAATTGCATGGGTATTATGCTATAAATGTGATTTATGAGGATATTTATAGTGTCCCCATAATTCAAATCACTTACTAAAGTGACTATTCTATTTTTTTTTTAAAAGTAGATTTATAAGCAATATGTAATAGGACAGTAATTTTTTGACCGGGAACACCAAATTAGGTCAAATAAATTCAACAGCACAATTGTTAACATTCCAGCACATCATAATTTACTCCCACAAACATCTTGACCTCCACAAAAAATGCCTTAACTCTGAGATCTTTCAGTTAAATTTTGCTCATTAAAACACTAAACAGAGTCTGCGACATTTGTCTGAATCTCACATTAGATTTAGGAGTCTCTCTATCTACCAGTGATAATGACAGCGGGTATTAGCCGTATTGTTTCCTAATATCTGTCAGACGCTTCAGTCAAAGTGACATTTTTAATTTGTCATTTTGTTTATACTTCGCATGTCTGTCATTGGCTGTCGTGACCTGTTGCCATTTCTTTTAAAAAGAATTAAAGCCAATATACAGTACAGGCAAAAAGCATGGATCTGTGCCAGTGTTTTGAAGTAAGACTCAATTAACCTGCATGACCCAAACAATACAAACAAGGTAAATAAATTAGATCACATCTATTCCACGGGATCTTAGCGCGTTCAGAACACCTCTTAAATGCTTCAGGATGTAATTGTTCTGGCTTGATTTATACCTGCATATTTGTCAGGTCATGTAAATCATTAAGGATACAAGTGAATGAAAAATTCATGTCAAAGCAGACATACTGTTGATAATGTGGAGATTCATATTAGCTACTACCTACCATATTAGCTAACTAGTTGTTGTACCAATTGCTTTAAGCCTATAGTGTTTTGTGTGGATATACTAACATGTTTTTGTGTTTTATGTGCCAATTATAAAAATCAATAACTAAGCAAAAGAGTCTCAATGATCACAAATCAACTAATTAATGGCTTTATGTCTATCCTAATATTTATATAGTTTTTCCTCAGGGTTTTTAGGGCCCCAGATGATTAGCCTAATCTAGGATTAAAGTAATACCAGAACTACTACATTAAATTAATTCCAAAACTAATAGATTACTGCAATACCATAACTGATCACTGTGTTTATAAACAGGATGGTCAGACAGACAGACAGATACATGCAGACATACATACACTAATAGATAGATAGATAAACTCTTATTCCACTTTTCAGCTGTGACTGTAGACACGCCAATGACATCTGCTGCTATGGAAAATGTGTGAGTGACTGTGTCAGGTAAAAACACTTGAGTCACAGCTGATACTTAAGTAAGAGAGAGAGAGAGGACATCTGCATGTGACAGCATTGATAGTGATATTGAAAAGAACCACATTGTGTTGACTTCATGTGTCTTAGACAACACCATCATAGCCCAGACAGCAATGCAATCATCATATAGCAGGACAAGGATCAGATTTGTGGATTTATAAAACTTTATTATATGTACAACTGACAACAGCTTAGTGCTTAAACAACCATAGTGTTGAGATGGTGCTGTACTGCTGTACTCTACTATCAGACGGGATGTGGTTAAAGCTGAGCGAATTCATGGCTAAACAAGCAGATTCTTTTCCAGACATCAGTAGATTTGCTTGGCTGAAATGCTGCTAAATATTAGCTTGTTTCATTCTGATACATACAGTATAATGAAGAAATATTGCCAAGTCACAGTTAAATTAGCAGAGAGAAACTCTTTATGGAAGGAGAAATTGCAACTTTGAGCTCACAGAAAAATGTGTGTCTTTCCAAACTTCCAAAATGGTTTCACAACAAATACCAGAGTTGAACTATAGTTACTGTAGTAAAACCATGGATCATTTTGTGGTTAATGTCTGTAAGGTATCCATAATGCTATTATGAGTAAATGAAAACCTTTTGCAAGGGAACATAAACTATCGCGAAGAAATGAAAAACGTATTTTTTATTTATTTCAAGTTATTGGAAGGGAACTCAAAACATATTGCAAGGGAACTCAAACTATTGTGAGGGAACGTATACATATTGTATGGAAACGAATCGGTTACTAATGTAACCTCGGTTCTCTCTAGATGAGGGAACGAGTATTGCGTAAGCTAGCTTACGCTACGGGAAAGATTCATCTTTTCTGAGATATTGAAGCCAAAAAATTATCCTTAATTTTGTATCCATTGTCAACGCAGTGCGGCAGCTGCAGACCTTGAGCGGGCTAGCTAGCGAGCTCATTGGTTGCTCTGCGGCAACTGCTGCAGCCTATAGACGAGCTTGGGCGAACTCGCATCCAATGAGAGGCGTCCGCAGCTCACTGCATCAAAGCCCGCCAAAAGGGCGTGACTAGAATGCATATAAGCGTAGTTCGTAGGCTGGAACCCTGGTTTTCATTGAATGAAGCGAAAAATCGCTGCGTGGCGCGAAGCACGGCCGGTTACGCAATACTCGTTCCCTCATCTAGAGAGAACCGAGGTTACGTTAGTAACCGACTCGTTCTCTTACGAGAGGTTCTCTCGTATTGCGTAAGCTAGCTACGCTACGGGAACCCTTTGTCAACGCCGTCGCGCCAAGCATCCACTGCATGAGCCCCAGGGAATTAAGGGGGACCCGGGGGAGCCCTTGTGAGTGGGGAATTAATATTTGGCCGGCAAGAGTGCGGGCCAGTGTGTGTGTAGTACATAAGCACATAGACAGAGCGGCGGTGCCGGTCTGTGTGGACTGTGTCCCATTAATGCAGCTCACCAGGGGAGCTGTAGCGTATTAAACCGCTAGCAGTTTAGCCTGCAGAGCGGGTACTTCCAGATTGAAAAATATTGGGCAGTGAGAGTTCTCTTCTGACGCAAAGAGCTCTATCTCTGCTCTGCCGAATATGCGCCATAACGTCTGGACTGTTTGAGCTTGCAGGGACCATTCCCCTGGGGGAATATTGTCTCTGGACAGTCTGTCTGGGCCGTCGTTCAGGTGGCCTGGCACGTGCGTCGCCCTCAGCGAGCGCAGGTGGCGCTGGGACCAACTCAGTATGCGTTTCATCAGATGGAAGAGGTTCCTGGATCTGACACCGCCCTGACGGTTTAGATAGGATACCACAGACCTGTTGTCCGAGCGGACCAGGACGTGGTGACCCTGAATGATCGGGAGGAAGTGCACGAGCGCGTACTCGACCGCTATCATTTCCAGACAATTTATGTGAAGGAGCTTTTCCTGAACTGACCATAGGCCAAAAACCGGAGAGCCCTCGCAGACCGCGCCCCAACCCATGTTGGACGCGTCTGTCGAGATGACTTTTCGGCGAGATACAGATCCCATCATCACTCCCCGCTGATACCACTCGGCCACTGTCCAGGGCTGCAGAGCTGAAATACAGGTCTGAGTCACTCTGATTGGCTGGCGGCCTGTGGCCCAAGCCCGGCGAGAAGCGCGGGTGTTTAGCCAATGCTGAAGTGGGCGCATGCGCAGTAAACCCAGTTGAAGTACTGCTGCGGCTGAGGCCATGTAGCCTAGCACTCTCTGAAACTTCTTCAGAGGTGTGAGGCTGTTCATCTGAAATGACGCGGCTAGTCGCTGCACACGGCGCTCGCGCTGTGTAGATAAGTGAGCCGTCATTGCCACTGAGTCTAGTTCTATTCCAAGGAAGGAAATTGTCTGACTGGGCTGTAGTGAGCTCTTGGTCCAATTGACTGCAAGGCCCAAACTGTTCAGATGACTGAGGAGAACTGTCCTGTGAGACAGAAGCTCCGTATGTGATTGTGCCAAAATCAGTCAATCGTCCAAATAGTTCAGAATTCGCAAACCCTGACTCCGCAGGGGTGCGAGCGCCAGCGTCCATGCACTTCGTGAAAGTACGGGTGCTAAGGACAGGCCGAACGGAAGGACGGTGTATTGATAAACCTGGCCGTCGAAGGCGAATTTCAAGAATGGCCTGTGACGGGAATTTATCTGAATCTGAAAGTATGCATCTTTCAGATCGAGAGAAATAAACCAGTCCCCCTGGCGCACATGCGCGAGGAGTTTGCTGGTTGTAAGCATTTTGAATGGTCTTTTTGCAAGCGCTTTGTTCAAAACCCTGAGATCTAATATAGGCCTGCAAAACTTATTGCGAGGGAATGTAAACTATTGTGAGGGAACCTTAAATCTATTGTGGGGGGTAACGCAAAACCTATTGCAAACTATTGTAAGGAAATTACAATGTCAAAGTATTGTGAAGAAATGCAAAACTTATTGCAAGGGAACATAAACCTATTGTAAGGTAATGCAAAACCTATTGTGAGGGAATGTAAAGTATTGCGAAGGAGTGCAAACTGTTTCATGGTAACGCAAACTATTGCTGGTGAATGCAAAACTTGTTGTGAGGGAACATACATTTCTTGCAAGGGAATATAAAACAGATCCACTTAGAAAAAAAAAAAAGAAAAAAAAAATTAGTAGCTAATTTTTATTTGCTACTAAATACCAGAGCTTAGAGAATTTGTTGTTCCAATGTATTTGCATAAAGAATGCAGAATGAAGCCTCTATTTGTCCAGCAATCATCCGTTTCAGCATTAGCTCTGTTGCTGAAAGTCCCAGGCATTCCTCTGGTTACACTACTCAGCTTTTTTCCCAGTTAATATAATTATGTAAGATAATTTTCTAACTAGTAGTGAAATTAATTAGGTTTAAAATTATTCCAAAGTGCTTTACTGGCATAAAACAATATATTTGTTGCCAAAGAATAACTTGTGTACTAATGGTCAGGAACTTGAGTGACTGCAAATTAAGTTTTTACAAATGTTTCATTTCTAATAATGCTGTTAATGTTCTTGTGTTGTCAAATTTGGTTTTCTTCTCTAATGCTTTTGTGTGTTCCCCAGGGACACCAGGCTTTTGTATTTGAGGCTGCAATTTGACATAAATAGTCTGTAACTAGCTGACTAATCCAAAAAGATTATTACAGTGTTTGCTAGCATAGACATAATTTTTTAAAGCAGTGTTTCTCAAGTGGTGGGTTCTTTCTCCATTTAAATATTTTCACCAGCTAATCTCATGTTTGGCGCTTTATACAAGCTAAATATATTTCTTATCTGCAAGACAATATTTTTGTGGTGCGACTGAAGCCTGGTTCGGCATGAGCCATCATGGAACCACGTGCACCAATGATCTGCTCAGCTCTTATCTACTGTATCTCTGGAGTGCGCGTGTCAACCGGGCTTTGATCAATTTCTCAGTAGACTGCCCCGACCTGCTAAACAGCACTGAGGAAAAATATACAACATTTTGCCAAGTGCCAAAATACTGTTTTTTCAAATTACGCATCTTCATCCATCATCTGTTTTACAGTAAATGTAATATTTTGATTAAGTTTTTACAATGTTGGGTCACCACTTGATGTCCAATGTAAAATCTGGGTCCCGAAGCAAAACCAGTAGAGAATCACGGTTTAAAGGAAAAGTTCACCCAAATAAATTGTTCAACCTCATGTCCTTCCAAACCCATATGACTTTCTATCTTATGCTAAACACCATAAGATATGTTTTAATGAAGATAGCTAATAGCAGAGGATAATTTCTCATTTAAAAAATAACCTAAAATTATTATAATAGTAGTCCATGTAACTTGTGCATTATATTCTAAATCTTCAGAAGGCATACAATGTTCTTGGCTATAAACAGCTTGAAATGTAAGTCATTTTTCAACAAAAATCTTGACATGCAATCTTGAGTGCTAGAGAAGCTTTTTCATAGTAACTCACATTCACAAGACAAGCTATTATTTTTACTGCTAAACAACAGATCATTTTTACCTTTTTAGGTGAAATTTTAATGTGATGATGTAAATTGATAAAGATTTTTTATATACGTGAGTAGTATAAATAAAAATTAAAGGCTTTAGTTTAAAACGTATGCCCTTGATCTTGTCTAGAATCTTAAAACCATTAATAATGCAGCAGTTAATCTAACACGGCAGTTATCAATTTGTGGCAAATTATGTGTTTAAGCTATTACACTTATAACTGAAGCACTTTATTGATGGTGTACAATTGATGGTTGGCCTCCTCTGGTGTGACAGCATTAAAAATGGTATGTTCTGTTCCATACCTGCATGCCTGATTGACCTCAGTTAGAATGAGCAGTGAAAGAGTACCCCAGTCAGTAAAATTATCACCACCAGAGATCTCACAAATCACGGAGCAGGAAAAAAAAGGGTCATTTGTGCTTCTGTTCTCTCAATCTGTGCACCAGATGAGGCACATAACCTGAACATGACCAATCACTAGAAGTGAAGTCTGCATGATTTGCATTTGTATTCTTGAGTACATGAGTATGTCTCTTTCAAAGTTATTGGCTAAATTTATGGGACCCCAGCTGAACTGAACCGTTTTATTATATGAAGGACACACTAAGTCTTGTATGTGTGTATATATATATATATATATATATATATATATATATATATATATATATATATATATATATATATATACATACACAAAACTTTCTTAAAATATATAAGATATTAAAATCAACATAAAACATTTAATTACATTTTTAGAAACAATGATAATCTAAAAAAAAAAAAAAATATATATATATATATGTATATAAATTCCTCAAAAACCATTTCAGTATTTATTGTGTGAATATAATTGATTAATCAAATTGTGACTGTCCCTCAGTTGTGATGTCATTTCCACCACAACCAAAAATTTTATTATTGACACCAAAAAGTGTCATAGAGCATGCATGACATGAATTATGAGACATGTTGGGGAAAACAAAACATTTATATGTAGCATATATTTAGGATACATAAAATGTAGTACTGTCAATTGAATACAATTTAATTGCAATTGATTTAATTGAAATAATTATATTATATGCTAATTAATTAATCAAATGGATTGCATACATCAATGTTTGCTGAGAAAGGCCCCCAAATTATAATTATTCAATGCTAAATGAATAAATAATTATGAACAATTATATCTAATTATTATATTTTATATTATATATTAATAAAGATAATAATTCAGATAATTCAAATACATAACATTATTATGGCAGACGAATAAAGCATATTTGATTATAAATTCAAAATGCAAATAATTTTCTTCTTTATATTAATCACGTTAACTCCAAAAACATGATTACGAACTTGCCAAAGTTAACGAGTTTGGTGGCATCATATTTTAAAGCTTAAGTGTGTAACTTTTTTGGTGCTAAACACTTTCTATCCCAGCTTATGTAAGCTAAATTTGCCATTTGTAGGTACATTTTCTGGAAAACTGCAAACACTGTGGCACTATAAAAAGTTTATTTTGAGCAACCCGTCCAGCCTGACATAAAAACAGTGACTTGACCAATAGTCTGATTTGGGGTGGGACTATCTGTTTGTTGACCAATGGCAGACAGGGGGGCATAAAACAACAATGTTTATCTTTGCAATTCCATTTGGTGATACTTGGCAAAGATTTCCAAATAAACAACATCCCTGCATGTTTGCCAAACTATCTTTTTTGATACACGCCGATGTAATAATACACATGAGGCATGTCAATCAGGTCTCTTCCTATTTTAATGAATGGTTCTTGGACACAATTAAATCAAATATGCTGATGTTTACAGTATTACAGTCCTCAGACCAAATGCCACACATGTGGAGATGGGAAAGAAGATGGTAGAACAACTCCCTACTGTAAAAAGAATTGCACACACAGAGAGAAAGATAAATTGGCAGATTCACTTGTGCATTTAAATTCAGTTGTCAAAAAAGAGTCTTGATCCAGCATACAATGATGAAAATACATGTAGGCTATGATCTTTTAGTTTTTAGTAACATTTTAGTTACCTAGAGTCTAGAACTTTGACCACTTGCTCACACCACCCCTACAGTGCATGTTCAGGTATAAATAAGTCTGTTTAAACTGTGGATGAAGGATCTGTTGTTTGGAGGTGTGTTTGGTCAATGCAGTGTTTGAACTATTCTGTAGCCTGGGGGTTTCATTTATCAGTCTGTTTTTATCTCAACTTCATGAACTTGAGCCTGAGGAACTGATGGGGAGCAACACTCTCAGAGCTGTCAGCAATGGCATTCACCAGCTTTATGAATATGGGTTACAAGATTCTCATGAAATTTTGACCACAGGGAAGAGCAGCTACAGTCCAGTATATGGGGTAGGATTTATCTTTAAGGTACTTTAGAAACTACTTGCTTTAAAGTAAGCTGCCCAAACTGTGACTCAAAATAGCTAAAACTGGTAAGTAAAGAAGCATCTGGTGGTCCATTTAATTATGATGTAGGTAAGCACTGGACAGCCAAGAGGAATTGTGTTTTGAGCAATGTGCAGTAATGAGAAGACATTGATTTCAATGCCTCTTTTTGGGTTTCTTTTAGTGACAGGGATACAAATATTTGTCAGTCAAAATGCAGCATATTAAGCTAACAAAGAATACCAAAATGTCCATGATTGAACCACACTTCCCCTTCTGTCGCTCTCTCCATGTTGTGTCGGAGAAGCGACACTAGGGGTCTCGATTGAGCACCGATATCCACCTCTGATCTAAGAAAAAAGGGCCAATGAGAGTTGGCAGCCAGTATTTGCATGTCCCGCCCCCGGACATACGGGTATTTAAGCGGCGCAAATACGGGAGTTCATTCAGAAAATTTCTTCGGAGCCGATGGTCTGTCTGCAGTTTGCTGCGAGTTTACACACCACTATTACATTTCTGTTTCCTCTGACGATCTGCATGCTGTTGGATTTGACGGCGCACAACAGCGGCTTTCTCCTACTTTGCACAGCGTGCATTGTTGCCCCTGAGCGCTTCGACAGCGCAGACACACACACACATTGTGTAGTAAAAGAGTTATTTCCCTTAAAAGAGTGAATTTCTCTAAAAGAGCAAAACACAGCGGCGTTGAATGTCCTTTTCAGGACGCGTCTTTTTCAAGATGCCCTTCCGCCCGTGTTGTTCCTGGATGCGGTAGAGTGCTCTCCGCTTCAGACGGCCACAGGCGCTGTCTCGTGTGTTTGGGCCGCGATCACACCAAGGCGGCGTTTGTGGATGGCTCATGTTCTCACTGCGAGAACATGACCATGACCACGTTGCGGTCGCGGCTTGCTTTCAACAGAGAGCAAGCCACCCCAGCTGCACCCCGCATTGCTCCTTCTTCCCACGGGATTGAGGACGATGCGGTTGGCGCTGGGGGCGATTTGGGGGCGGCAGCGGGTGCAGTTTCGCCGGGTAGCCCCCCGCGAACCTCCCGTTCCCCGACACGCTCGCTGGTCCCCGTCTACGCTCGCGGCGATAGCGGCTCGCCTCACGGCCCGGCTGTCTATCCTCACGAGCCCGAAGCAGATGAGCTCGCCGCTGCATCGGAGAGTGTGATGTCTGATGCCGAGGTCTCCCCTGGACTGTCGCCTTCGGGCCAGCAGGCCCAGGCTGAGGCCGACGCTCAGATGTCTGACATGCTTTCCCGGGCCGCCGTGAGTGTGGGGTTGGATTGGAACCCTCCATCCTCCCCACAGCCTTCACGGTTGGATGACTGGTTCCTGGGGGCAGCGCGCCGTTCGCGGAAACGCATCCCCCCGGTCCCGTTTTTCCCGGAGGTGCATGACGAGCTGACGTCTACGTGGAGAGCCCCGCTCTCCGCTCGTCTAGGTGCCACCCGCTCCACTCTCACCACCCTCGACGGCGGAGAGTGCCACGGGTACGGGGCGATTCCCCAGGTCGATAGGGCAGTTGCGTACCATCTATGCCACAGTAGCCCTACCTCCTGGCGTGGCCGCCCCGTACTCCCATCCAAGAACTGTAGGACAACATCATCGCTCAACGCGAAGGCCTACAGTGCGGCTGGACGCGCTGCCTCCGCCCTGCATGCGATGGCCCTCCTGCAAGTCCACCAGGCCAAAGCACTCAGAAACATGCACGGGAGTGGACCTGATCCTGATGTGCTGCAGGAACTGCGCTCAGCGACCGACCTCGCCCTGAGAGCGACGAAGGCCACAGCGCAGGCACTCGGACAGGCGATGGCCACCCTAGTGGTCCAGGAACGCCATCTCTGGCTCAATCTGGTCGAGATGCGTGAGGCTGATAAGAACCACTTCCTGGACGCACCTGTCTCCAAGATTGGCCTTTTCGGTGACACCGTCGAGGACTTCGCCCAACAGTTCTCCGCGGTGAAGAAGCATAGAACAAGAGGCCATATCTCACATTATGCCCCGCCGCACACCTGCCGCTACGGGCCCCGCCCCGTCTGCCCGCCGAGGGCGTCCCCCTGCGAAGAAACTAGCTCCTGCTCCGCCTCAACCCGGGCCCGGCTCTCAGCCCCAGCCACACCCTGACGGGGGCTGTGGTACCCACATTCTCAATAAAAGAGCTATTTCCTTTGCCTCTGGGTCACCTGGCCCGCAAATGCCGTTCTCACGGCAATCTGCATTTCAGATTACGACAGTCCCGGTACACCGGATGCGGCGATCCCGCCTTCCGCCTGCCCACAACTGTCCCCCGGCCGGCCGGTTCAGATGAGTCCAGAGGACGCCAGCATCAGACCTCCTCCTCAGTCATGAACCCGCCCCCTGCCGGGTGCACAGAGCAAGGTAAGTGCTTTGAGTCTATTCTCAGCACCGCAGCCTCAGGCCGCAATGAAGCCGCCCGACGCTGCACTACCTGTTCCGCCCCGCTGCGAGGCCCCGCCGGGTACGTCCAAAATACTCGTCCCTTTGGTGCCCCTAGCGCAGAGCTGGGAAGCGTGGCTTTCGCTTCCCAACGCATCATGCTGGCTGCACCGGACCATTCGACTTGGTTACGCAATTCAGTTTGCCCGGCTCCCGCCCCACTTCAGGGGCGTCCGCTTTTCCGCAGTACACGGCGAGCATGCCGGTTCCCTGCACACGGAAATCACGACCCTCTTAGCCAAGGGCGCGGTGGAGCCTGTCCCTCCAACCGAAATGAGGAAGGGTTTCTACAGCCCTTACTTCATTGTACCCAAGAAAGAAGGACCTGGACCTGCGAGTTTTCAATTGGGCCCTGTTAAAACTCCCGTTCAAAATGCTCACGCAGAGAAATATTCTGGCTGGCGTTCAGCATCTAGATTGGTTCGCAGTGGTAGACCTGAAGGACGCGTACTTCCACGTCTCAATTCTGCCACGACACCGACCCTTCTTACGGTTCGCGTTCGACGGCCAGGCGTTTCAGTACAAAGTCCTCCCCTTCGGCCTGTCTCTGTCCCCTCGCGTCTTCACGAAGGTCGCAGAGGCGGCCCTTGCCCCGCTACAAGTAGCCGGCATCCGCATTCTCAACTACCTCGACGACTGGCTCATCCTAGCACACTCTCGAGAGTTACTCTGCTGATCACGCTCGCCTCTATCAAGAGGGTCGGGGACCTGCAAGCGTTCTCTGTCAGCGACACTTGCCTGGAGTTCGGTCCGGCAGATACGTCTGTGATCCTAAGACCGCGACCGGGCTATGTGCCCAACAGTGCCGGCCCGAGCCTCTTGGGGGCCCTAAGCAGAATTTGATTTGGGGGCCCCCCTCCCACCACGCAGAATCACCTATGCTAGAAGATTATTGACACAAATGTCATGCTATAATGTTATAGAGAATATTATAAACGAATGCAGTGAGGTTATGTATTAATACAAAATAAATAAATAAACGATACTTACAATACTTCACTCTTTTATTAAAACTTCTAAATACAAACTGTCACAAAACATATAAAATAAATTATTTGCAAATGTGCATTAAATGTGCAATCTTTTAAATAAAACCAAAATAGACAAACATTAATATAATCAAAAATAAAGATACTTAAATAATGAAAGCAAACATAAGAACAGCAAGGGTTCAACAATGACAATTGTACAACAATGACCTCAAAATCGTTCCTTCCTAGCTTTTCTGGAGGCAAAGTCACTGATGACATCATTGTATGGTATTGCTTGGCCAACTTTGTTATTAATACTAATGACTGCAAGTCCACTTAGTCTTTCCTGGGCCATTGATGATCTCAAGTATGTTTTTATCAATTTGAGCTTGGAAAAGCTCCTCTCTGCTGAGGCAACTGTCACAGGCAGAGTGCAGGCAATCCTGAGAGCTACCCAAAGATTTGGGTAAAGCTCACACATCTCATTTTGTGAGAGGTATGTGAGAAGCTCAAAGGCAGTCATCATAGTTTGGGGAAGTTCAGGAAGACTCTCCATCTCTAATGCCAGTGCGCTACCATCAATATCAGCCTCCTCTCCACAAGAGAGTGCTCTTGTTTGTGCTGCTGCTGCACAAAACATACTGTAAACAATCATGCAAACATACCTTTATCTCGCTCTTTTTTCTCCTCCTCGGTCCTTTTCTTTTTTCTTTTTTGGCACCAGAGGGATACGTCCTTTTTCTGACATGGCTAGGCGGCTTGCTTATTTATTACCGTGACGTGCTTGCGCCAGGCGAATTGTCAATGCACGCACGCTGAGCACGTGATAGCCGTCACGAGGTGTCTAGTGTGTATGCGATGACTCAAACGCTGGCAACAGCAGCAGTTGTCGACAACAAATCAGAATTTTCTTGTCTTGAATTATTCATTCATATTCATTCATTCATTTATATCACTCGTTTAAGTTGTTTAATTGTAAAAAAAAAAAAAAAAAAAATTTTTTTAAATGATTGGGGGCAGCCGCTTAGTTCGCTTATGCCTCGGGCCGGCCCTGGTGCCCAAGGTTCCTACCACACCCTTCCGAGATCAGGTAGTGAACCTGCAAGCGCTGCCCCGGGAGGAGGCAGACCCAGCTCTTTCGTTGCTATGTCCAGTGCTCGCCCTGCACATTTACCTGGACCGCACACAGAGCACCAGACGCTCTGAGCAGCTCTTTGTCTGCTTTGGGGGACAGCAGAAAGGGAATGCCGTCTCCAAACAGAGGCTTGCCCACTGGGTTGTCGACACCATCACACTGGCTTATCACACCCAGTCCGTGCCCCTACCCTTGCGGATCCGAGCTCACTCAACAAGGGGCTCGTGGGCACTGGCCAAGGGCACCTCCCTAGCAGACATCTGTAGAGCCGCGGGTTGGGCAACACCCAACACCTTCGCGAGGTTTTACAACCTCCGCGTCGAGTCGGTTGCGTCTTGTGTTTTCTCAGGTCCGAGCCCGTAGAACTCGGTAACACGTAGACTGACCGGCCGGGTGGATCGCTTGCGCCCAGCGCCCTTTTCCTGACATCAAGGTAAAGTAGTGCGCCTTCTTCCCAGGGCGCCCCACTCCGAGTCGGGACCCTGGTCGATTCCTCCCCAGCCCTCCGGGTCCGCGGTTCAGCGGAGGAACTCGCCGACCCAAGCCACTGCGGGTACCCTGATGGCTACCCTGTACTGGTATAGGTGCTCTGCAGGTAAGGCCTCCTGCTCGGACTCCCCCTGTGTGTAATTCCACGGTTCTGTCCCCTACGAGCGGACCCCGTGTCTCCCTTAGGCAGTTACAGCTGCCCGGTCGCCGTGCTGTAGCAACTCCCCCCTTTCGAGGCTGGATCTACCACCGCACCATACTTTCCACACAAGCCCTAAGACGGCCGTGTGACGTGTCTACCACTTTTCCTCCCCAAGAAAAAGGGCAGGTGTGGTCTCCGCAGGGTCTGGGTAAGACCCCTTCCCTATATGCGTGTAAGGGCCCCGGCCGTGATTGCTCTATGCGAGAAACATAGAGAGAAAAGAGGCCCAGCCAGGCTGGCCCGTTCCCATGTTGGCAAACATCGCCTTGTTCCCCTCCCAGGGTAACTAGAAGGATTCCGATGTTCTTATGGGGCATTGGGGAAGGGTACGTGCAGCCAGGTACAGACGATGCGTGGCACTGGATGAAATCCCTGCCCGCCTCTGTATCGGCGGTTCACGTACACGGTTCAGCGCATGGCAAGATTGGAATGGGTCTCCTTGTGTCGCTTCTCCGACACAATGTGGAGAGAGCGACAGAAGGGGAACGTTTGGTTACGTATGTAACCTCCGTTCCCCGAGGGAGGGAACGACACGTTGTGTCTTTCCTCCGCCATGTCGCTGAACCGAGCCACTGTTGTGGCCGGACCATTTCGGCTCCTCAGAAAAATCCTGAATGAACTCCCGTATTTGCGCGCTTAAATACCCGTATGTCCGGGGCGGACATGCAAATACTGGCTGCCAACTCTCACTGGCCTTTTTTCATAGATCAGAGGTGGATATCGGCGCTCAAGAGAGACCCCTAGTGTCGCTTCTCCGACACAACGTGTCGTTCCCTCCCTCGGGGAACGGAGGTTACATACGTAACCAAACGATACACACTGTCTCTTGACAGTGTGTATGTGTGTACGAATATACACGGACATGTGGTTCAATCATGGACAGCTAGCAGGAAGGAGGACCCAAAAACTGGAATGAGTGAAGATAAATATATTTTATTAAACAACAGAAAACAAACGGGCAAATACAAAACTCTCATGGGGGAGAGAAAATAAATTAAACATAATCCAGAATGAAAATAATAACAAGGGCCGACCAGAAACAGGAACAAGACTGGAACAGGAACAGCCAAACTAACAAACAAAATGACTCAACAAACACAAGAGGAAGAAGGCAAAATATAGGACATATGAAGGACAGGTGCTGACAATTAACATGACAAGGACTAAACTAGGAGGTGTGGCAAGAAGAAACAACAGGTTGAGTCAGAAGAGTGCATGGCAGACAAAAAAACACAGAGCCATGCACTCAAACTCAAAAACAGAAATCAACACATTAACAGATAACAAGAAGGAGAGCGCTGTCCAAACTAGACAGGCCAAGGGATAGATGACAGACCAGGGAGGGTGGATGGGGGAGACCAGATTTTAGGTGGACCAGGAGGCCACAGCAGAGCCGGAGAAGGATCCGGAGGCCTAGACTAAGGCAAAATCTGAGCCACTGAGCAGCTGGTGAAGTCAGTAAAGGCCACATAGGACTGGACAGACTGGTCAGTGTTTGTAGGGGACATGACTGGGTCAAAACAAGTGTGGAATGCAGAGGGCTGGTCAGACTGGGCAGGGACCTCACAGGGCTAAACAACAGACTGGTGACTGGTGTCTGATGGGTGATGTTTACTGGGTTGCGCAATAGACTTGTGGCTGGTGTCTGACAGGTGCTGGCTACTGGGTTGAGCAACAGAATGGTAGCTGGTGCCTGATGAGTGCTGGTTACTGGGCTGCGTAACAGACTAGTAGCTGGTGTCCGATGGGTCTTGGCCACTGGACTGAGCAACAGACTGGTTGCTGGTGTCTGATTTGTGCTGGTCACTGGACTGAGCAAAGGGCTGGTCGACAGCCACTAGGGACTGGACAGGATAGTTGATGGTCACAGGGGACTGGACAGGATTGTCAACAGTCACAGGGGATTAGACAGACCTGTCGATGGTTACAGGGAACTGGACGGACTCAATGACCACAGAGAACTGGACAGGCTCGTCAACATCAACACGTTAACAGATAAAAAAAGGAGAGGCCTGTCAGACCGAGTTTGTGTCACACACTTTCACACACACACACACCCATTCGACCATAGGTGGGGACTCTAATAAGCACTTTTATGCTTTTACTAATATACTGTATTTGTATACGTAAGGGCTAGAGTCAAAGTTCTTTATTCCTCATTAGTTAAGCGAAACAAACATCTCAGATTTCATTTTCATCTATAAATGTTTTCTGGAAAACTAAAAATGGCAGATGAAATACCTAAAAAGTAACTATAGTACTTGATAGGATGCCATCTGACAAGCTTGAATACAAATCACATCCCATATATTGATTCGATACGGGATGCATCATTTCATCTTTAACCACCATCCACTGTTTCATAATTTGTTTTTGTTTCTTCAATAAAACTGGTTTCCTTTAACTGACAGGTATGAGACTTGGTGACTTTTCGTCCATTTGATATCTGAAAACACACAGCCCTGGTCTGATTGATCTTTTCAGCATTGCTGTTGAACTGGCGCTCATTTGACAATTGGGATTGTGCACTAACACCAGTTTTTTTTTCTTCTTCCAAGTCTTAAGAAGCATGAATGAACACTCAAACTTATAATGCTTACAAACAATATATTGCTTAATCACACAACAATCAGTCAAATTTGATGATATACCTCTGTGCTAAGAAGAACCAAACAGTGTGTCCCTCTCAGCAGTATTGTTGTGTTTCACTCAGAGTTTTCCCAAATCAAGTGAAGTCTCTCATTCTCTTCTATGTTCTAGTGTGTGTTGCTCTGCACACTGAAGCTTGAGGCACAATTATGCAGCTGTTTTGTGTTCCTCCCTCTGGAGCTCAGCAAAGTCTTTGTTTCCCCCAGTAAAGGCTGTTCCCATTGCTCTCATCGCTGTCAGAGCCGGCAGAAGCACACTCTGAAAGTTTGAATTCCCTGGGGGAGTGTCATTAGGAAATCTCTCTAACTCTCACAGGCACTAATTAGCATGTGGCTCAATGTGGCATTTAGAACCTCCTGTTTCAACCTGGACTCACAGGCCTCTCGTTTCAAAGACTTGTGCAGATGTTTGGAGCCCTCTCTCGATTCACAACAGCAAAACTGTGTGAAAAAAGAACCCAGCATTCATTATAATCACTACTAGAAAATAGTAGTGGCAAACAAGTTTGCAGTTTAAAGTCAACATGAAACGGCATTCGCAACAATTTTCCAAGTGAAACAGGATATAAAAAAATAAAAGGACATGATTTTCTTTCCATCATGAAATTACCCTTAAATGTATTGGTTTGTCGCCAAACAATTTACTGTACATCAAGTCTTTAACGAATGACACATATATCATTAGCATATGGTTCTACAAAATGCCCAGACATTGCAATTTTGTTTATATAATTTTCAAGACAATTAGAAAATAATAGAATAGAATATATTAATTTATATTTCAATGTTTTATTTTTCACAGATCAAAGAGGTTATGCAACACATACAGGACTGTCTTAAGTAAAGCATGGGGCCAGTAGCAATGTCAAATGCATGGGACCTTTCAACATCTGAAGGGGGGGGGGCATTATATATGTAAAAACATATATAATGCTAATTTTGCCATTTTTACTGTTCATAAGAGACAAGTTGAAGGGAAGAAGATGACCGTGGGCCGCGGTCAGATCCTTTGTTTGATCCCTCTGTCAGTCATTGCAGATCGGCATCGAAACTGAAACTAAACACTGACAATGAGTGCAGATGATCCACATGGACATCTTACCAACAACAAGCCCAGAGGAGAAAAATACACAGCGCGCACACACACAGACACACACATACCCTAGTAAAGTCACTTGGAATTAAATAATAAATTACAACTTCTAAATTTGCTGCCTGGCATCAGCATAATCACAGAAGTTAACTCTGTTTTATTTGCATAACAACCAGGAACTGAAGATCGGATATGCAGTATATCTGTTTAGTGGAGACACATTGATGTGGCCAAGTGTAAATGGAATGTGCTTATTTAATCAGATGGCAATCCAATCAGTATAAATGCATTAAGTGACCAAGTGTAAATACCCCTTTTGGAGCGCAAGGATTTGAAAAGATGGGTGTGGCTACTCAATGGTTAAGTCTGGTGGAACAATCTTTAAGGGTTAATAGGATAGTGAAAATGTTCTGCCTTTTCAAAGCAGAATGGACCAGCACAACTGGTTGGCAAAGGTCTCTATATGGTGGGTGGTGGGAAAGCAGGGTTTGAAAAATAAGAGGGCTTGGTGTTATAATATTTTGTCAAAATCATGATGCACATAACATGCTCTGGTGAATAAAATAAATACACAATAAGATCAGGGATGTATATTAATAAAAGTAAATATGGACAATTTTAATTTCATGTTGACTTTAGAAAGTAATCCAGGAGCACCGTCCATACTATTATGCTTTTAAATCATGCTTACATTCAAAAGCACTGCTACTGTGACTTCAGTGTAAAAGCATACACAGCAACTGCATGTCTGATCAGATGGTTGTTGTCTGCTCTACATCCACAACACATAAAACTATGTTCTTATAATAAAAAAGATGTTTTGAGAGAGAATGTTTTTGGTCTTTCATCACATGACAACATTCTGTCTGATGCTCCATTTTCACAAGCATCATGATTGTTGGTTACATAGTTAAAGTTGGTTGCCCTGGATACAGAGCAAACATCTTGTTTCCTAGACAGATTAGTTGACTATGATTATATGTTTTTTTTTATTCACTTGCAGATAAATCCCATTTGTTTTTCAAATCTGATCAATAGGACTCACTGTCCACACTGTAATTTTGTAATTAATGAAATTAGATCAGCTTGGTCCAAATGGTGTTGTAAACATCTGGTGTAACTACTTGGGTTACCATAGTAATTGCCAAGATGCAGCGCTCTCCTAAAAATCTGAAAATGTTGTCACCTGGTCCTGCAACAATAACTTCTATTAACTTTCACACAAATTATGAGTAAAACGACAGATTTCAGTTCATAAACACTTTTCAATCTGTTCCTCACACAATGCTCTCTTATGACATCTATACACTTTTACTTTAGTGCATGACATCTATACACTTTTACTTTAGTACATGACTTGTAAGACGATACATTTTAACATCTGTGTTACATAAACAACTACAAGCTTGTTTGAGCATGATGAATGTGCGTGGTAGTTCAACTGATAGAATGTTGTACTTGTGATACAAAAGACCGGGGTACGAGTCCTGAAGAGTACGCAAGTAGACATGAAAGTGTCATAGAAGTGCCACAAAATGACGACGTTCCATCAGCAATTGCATTTTTTATCTCACTGCTTTTTTTATGACACTATCGGTTAGGTTTAGCTTTAAGGTTTAGGATAGGGAGGGTTTTTAATTTTTTTTTTTATTTAAAACTTGATAGAGAATTGAACTTAACAACATTATCTGTTTGGGAGAGCATTGAACTCTCTTTTAGTGCTACAAAGTGGACATTTTACATTGAAAATGAGAGACCTGTAATGAACCACGTCATACAATTTTCCGGCACATGGTATTACTACCACACAGACATTTGCATACATTTCCTATTGATCATGGCAGCAATACTTTCACTACAAAAAAAATGCAATGTTGGAGAAGAGTGTTATAACTGGGCATAAATCCAAACACGCTGTTTAGTTGAGCATACTTTCTGCATTTTTAAAAGACAATTTAGATACATTATTATAGTTAAAAGCAGCCATATTATTATTATTATTACTTGAATGTATGCAGCTTCAATTATTTCTTGATTTCTAGAATCAAATATGGGCTACAATTTACAATCTCATAGAATAAAGATAATCAGAGGTGCTCTACCATTGTGGTTTGTAATTAGATGCCCCATTTGATGAAAAGTGCCACATTTATCTAGGTAAAATGTTTTCCATTAAATAATCACAGTAAGCTCAGGAATGCTGATCAAAGCATGCCCTTTAGTCCCGCTGTGTCTCCTCCTCATGCCATGAAAACCACATTTATTATTGATCTTATGGAGTGAAACTTGAAGAAATGCATGTAGTTTTGTCTGTTTCCTCACCAGTTAAACTTTAATGAGGAGTGTCTGAGAGTCGGGTTGCAGTGCATGCATAGAAAGTCAACTAAACATGCCACACACGAGGACAGATGCAAGATGGGGAAAACAACATAACAATGTGCTAGAGGATTGATGCTTGCTTTGCACCTTCAGTCCCATCTCTGAAAGGTGGCATGAGCTTTTACCTGGTTCTTCGGAACCTGTGCCATGTCTCAGTACAAACTGAATCCTTCTGATTCCCTGTGAGTAGATCCACTGTCAGCTGCTATCAGCCGGTCTGTCTACACATCTGCTCCATATATATATATACACATATACACACACTGGGGGCCAAAGGTTTGGATTCATGTACAAATTTTTTCAAATAATGATGGTGCTGTTTTTACATCAGTAATGTCCTCACTATACTTTGTGATCAGTTGAATTCCACTTTGATGAATAAAAGTACCAATTTCCTTCAGAAACAGCTAAATCAGTACATTATTCCAAACGTTTGGCCACCAGTGTATGTGTGTGTATATATATATATATATATATATATATCAAATCCAAAATAAATCAAAACTATTATATTTTTTTTTAAATACAATTATTGTTTTGTAATTAAATCATTTAATATGTTGGCACAATTATATTTTTGTCTACAAAACTAATTTAAAAAATTGAAGCATATACCTTCAGATCAAAAGATTTTTAAGATCATGAGAAACATTTCAGGCAAGTGACCCCAAACTTTTGAACGGTAATGTAGGTCCCCCTCGTGCCACCAAAATCACTTTGACATGTCGAGGCATGGACTCCACAAGGCCTCTGAAGGTGTACTGTGGTATGTGGCACCAAGACACTAGCAGCAGATCCTTTAAGTCTTGTAAGTTGCGTGATGGGGCCTCCATGGATCGTACTTGTTGGTCCAGCACATCCCATAGTTGCTCAATCAGATTGAGATCTGGGGAATTTGGAGGCCAAGTCAACACCTTGAAAGTTTTGTCATTGTGGAGATGGGGGCATGGCCGAGCAACGTCTGTGGAGAGCGGCTCTCTAACAGCTGTTTTATGTTGCAGTGGGAGCTGGAGAGAGATATAAGGGCAGTTCAGACCACCGGAGGGGAGAGAAAGTGATGCACAAAACCGTATTTGTGTGTGTTTGTTTTGTGTGCTGAAAAGCAAACCTTTGTGTGTTAAACTGAAAAGTGCTATCAATAAAAGTTTCAAGTTGACTGTTTATGAGAGTGCAATGTTCGGCTGGAGGCGTTGACCATCAATCACTTTCACTTGGTCAAAGGCGTGCCTAATGGTCTCTTCTCACCTCGTGTTTGCTCCAGAGGGAAATCTTCTGGTGTCAATCCTCTAAGGGCTTCCAGCAGAGGAATCCTCCTGAGCCGGCAGTCTCATCGCAGAACTCAACAAGGGCAAACGAGCATGCTGGAGAATGGGAGGTCCGTTGTTGGTTTCCCAGTGGAGAAGCTCCCATTGAGGTCCCCAAATCGCCCCCAGTGCTTACCGCCACATCCTCATACCCATAGGTAGTGTAGTATTATACATGCAGTAGAAATGATACGACATGATTTTAATCTAGGAAAAACCCAACATTTTTAATCCTGGAATTCCTCAACATTCCTCATAAATTTGTCATTTATCTAATTTATAATGGTTGTTGAACGTGACTAATTCCATTATATATTTTATTATTCCCTCAGACGAAGGAAAGCTGCAACTGCATTGTTGCCATGGTCATGTTCTAGCAATGAGGACATGACGCATCCACGAACGATGTCTCTGTGTGATCAGTGCCTAAGCGTGTGAGACAGTGATCGTTACCATCAGAAGTGGAGAGATAACGACCACATCAGGAATTAGACACAGATGGAAAGGCATCTTTAAAAAGATGCTCCATCAGTGCCACTCTTTTAGATAGGAAATATACACTTTTAGTAGGAAGAATATACTCTTTTAGCTGCTGAAACACCCAGAGGCATTCTCTGCATACCACTGCAATGCACTGTAAATCCAACAGCTTTGGCGCTTCAGAGGTGAATGGATCAGCAGAGGAATTAAACTCACTGAACACAACTGCTCGGATTTGAAGAAAAATTCTGAATGAGTGGTTCCGATCCAGTTCCTTTTATACCCGTATGTCCGGGGGAGTGGCATGCAAATTCCACTCGCCAATTCCCATTGTCCTTTTCTCAAAGATCAGAGGTGTTTGGGGCTCCCTAGGGTGACCCCTAGTGTCACTACATCGACACAGCATCAAGTGAGTTACAGATAGGGAACTACAACAGACAGTCAGGACTAATGAGAGGATTACTGCCCCCCAGCCCCCCCCCGCCCTGCCCCGCCCATCCTCCAAGACCTGTACACCTCCAAAGTGAGAAAACATGCAGGTAGAATCACTCTGGACACCACACATCCTGCCCACTCCCTCTTTTAACTTTTGCCATCTGGCCGGTGCTACAGAGCACTGAGCACCAGGACATCCAGGCACAAGAACAGTTTTAACCCTCAGGCCATTTTCACATGAACAATTAAACTGCCTTCAGGACTCCCCATATATATCATGTACATTCACATTTAATTCAATAACTGTACATACCCCTACGTTGCACATACATTACCACTTGCACATGTATATATGCCATTCTGATATACTGTATGTCCTATTATTTGTATGTCTATTTATACTCTTACCTTTTTTTTAATTCTGTGTCTCACTGAAATTTTTTTTGCCCAAGTATTTTTGACCTCACCCCTGACCCCCTCATACATCCACTAAAAATCACTGAAACACCAGGTGATTAAACGTCATTGCAAACGTTATTTATAAGGAAAGATCTACCAGATGGCACTTGCTTATTTATATGTATGTATTATGTTTATTCATCTAATGCAATGTCATTTATATATTTTTAAGTGTCCAAATACTTTTTTGTCTTGTTGTTTAGTCAAAGCTAAGAATTACTTGTATGTTGTATAATAATATGACCATTATTTTAAGTTTAGTAGTTCATGAAGTTGGATTTCTTTGCAGCACGAAAGTTTTATTGTAGTCATAAATGCCCCATTGCATCAAATTTTTTTCAGTGTGGATTTGGCACCATCCTGTCAAGTAGTAATGCCTTTTTTGACTTATAAATAAATCCCAACTTCATTCTCTAGATTAGCCTAGACTCTTGAGTGCAAATGCACTCTCCTTTCTAAGCAGGGCTTGACTTGTTTGTCAATTTACATATCTGTGCATGTGGTACACAGTCTGACAACCATAAAACACATGTATCTGCCAAACGTTTAGCTTGCGGCTGGGAGCTAAAAGCAGAGTTGTGGAGCAGGGCTCCCCTCCACGATGAGATCTCGACATCTTCTGGATCAGTGCACACACAGCCCCGGATCCCGGATCCTGGAACATCTCAATCCAAGCCCAGACTGTGCGAGGAACGCATGCATGTGTGCTCCCAGCACCCAGCTGAAGAAATGCAAAAACACAATCCCAGCAAATCTGGAGGGCTGATGTGCATGTAAAAACACACAGTGGTGAGTATCAGCCGTGTTCTTTCAACAGTCAACATTTTTTTGACTGGTTGATACATATATGGGTGAACCTTGTGCATCTAAAACAGCAACAGCTTTTGCTGTAACAACTGAACCTGTGATAACCCTTTTATTACTAAGAACTGAACTTTTCATTCCCACAAGATTACAAGGTAAATTCTCAGGTCTGGCCTTTTGATAGCACCACAATCCTTCCCTTAGCCACATGGCTGAGAGTGATGTCTTTTGTCATGTTTTTATTGCTGTATTCTGCATACTAAAATAAAAGATGGAAAACAGTGGAAGTGATTACGGTACAATAATTCCCTTTGATGCTAACCGCTTCAGAGGGGCATGAGCTTCATAAGTTCAGATGTGCTGTGTCAAATCTTCAGAAGCGTTCAGAGTTGTGACTCATTCTTACATCAAGGAGACAAGCAGCACAAATTCATAGCATGCTGTGTGACATCCTAACATATGATTCTGCAAAATTGAGTGATTCTGGTAAAAGCAGGAGAGATTATATAAAATGACTTCAGTGAATAAAAATGGGGAAAATATAATTTGCAGTTCACTTTGGAATTGTCATAAAGCTCATTTATCACACACAGTTGGCGTCGTATCTTACTTTGCCTTCCCATTATTCCAGTTGGTTTCAAAGACAGCTTTGCCTCCCATCTATTGGCAGAATTGTTTGGCTTTTCCTAGAATATTTTTCAAACACACTCTCAGAAATTTCTGGTCATGTCCCAAATGGCGCACCTGTGTTCTTGCTTGTGTTCTATTTGTTACTTTATTATTCTGAAGTGTGCTCACGAGTGCTGCCTCTGTTGGTGCTATGTGCAGTTGTTATGCCTTTAATGTCCTAGCTCATAGGGCTGTTTCTAGCTGCAGTATAAGCAGCTGCTATAGGGCCCCAGAGCCACCTGGGGGTCCGGCAAAGGAAAATGTTATATTGTTATTATTTTAATATACTAAAAGTATATTAATATATGACTCAAGCAGCTGTTATGGCTCCATTAGAGAGTTATACGGTGCCCCCTTGTGGCCCGAGAGGGAAGGGAGAATGCAACTACAAGGAGAGGGTTCGAGCCCCCCGCAGGAAGCAGACACCACCCATCTCATGGCCGCCTGCTAAGAAGAAGACTTATAAGCACCCTTGAGATGGGCAACCCAGGGACAAGAAGACCTGCTGTCCTGGAGCTGGTACACAGACCACTCCATCCCCCGGTGAAGGGCCAGTGAGGAGAAACTTTTGTTCCCATTTTGTTTTGCCGCATGCTCAAGTAGCTGCGGTACACAAACACTCAACAAAAGAGCAGTTTCCTCATTCTCTGGAGCACATAACCGGTATGTACGGCCGTCACCCGACCATTGTCCACCATTTCTCTTTGGCAGGTCCAGCACCGTGGCGGCGGTTTTCCCGCCCCTGTGCACCAAGCTGTTGCACAAACATGCTCAACGCTGGACGGTTTCAACAGACCATTGGGACGAAACACTTCCTCCCCCCTCAACCGATCTACTGGTGAGTATCAGGATTCAGGTAAGTGCTTCAAGGTCCCTTGACACAGCACCACCACACGGCTCAAGCCCCGTCAATGTGTTTATACTCCCCTCGCGTCAGCCCCTGTCTGAAAATTCCCCTGAGGAAGGACCTTCTTTCTCAGGGACGGTGCACCATCTGGCACCCATGACCAGACATCTGGAACCTCCATGTCTTGCTCCTTGATGGGATGTGGAAGACCTCAGTGGCCCACCACCTGCCGTGGTAGACACCATCAATCAGGCTAGGGCCCCCTCTACGAGGTGCCTGTATGCCTTTAAGTGGCGTCTGTTCACTAAGTGGTGTTCTTCCCGATGCGAAGACCCCCAGAGATGCGCTGTCGGCTCGGACGAGTTTGCAGAGAAACTCGCTACAAGCCCAGTACTTGTGCTAACTAAGCCCCGTACTGGGACAGGTGCTCCACATGTGCTGGTTCCCCGTAGGTAACCCCTTGCGATGTATATTTTGCTGAAAAACTTTCCTTGTTGGCAAACTGCATCTTCCCTTTGCCCCAGTCACCATGCTCATAGAGACTCCTCCCCATTGGGTAGGACCTACCATGGGACTTCTCCACATGACATACTTCCAGACTCGGCAAGACCATGTGATGTATCTCCATTTAAAATACCCCACCCCCCCTCTCTGGGTGGGGTGTGGTCTCCACTGTGTCTTACCCTTGGGAGTGTGACCCCCCCCCCCCGACGTGGACACAGGTGTCCTGGTCGGTTAGCGAATTCTCTCTTTTTCTGGGGAGAAAAAGAAAAAAGAGAGAGAAAAGTGTCACGACTGACTAGCCTGTCCCTGTCCTTTTGGGTACTCGACTCGTCACCAAAGGACTGTTCGACACTCATACTAGCGTCAGGGGAGGTTACATGCCGGCCCGGTGCGCTGGCCATGCGACACACAATAGTCTGCCCATCTCGCACCGCCGATCTACGAAACACAGTTCAGCTAGTTGTGACATTTTTGTAGGGGATCCCTAGTGTCACTACATCAACACAACGTCGAGTGAGTGACAGATGGGGAACATCCTGGTTACCGCCGTTCCCTGATGGAGGGAATGAGACGTTGTGTCCCTCCTGCCACAACGCTGAACTACCCACTAAAATGGCCGGGACCTTATTCTCGGCTCCTCAGCACAAAACCTGAATGAGCGGTATGCACGTTACCTCCTTTATACCCATATGTCCGGGGGAGTGGCATGCAAATACCACTCACCAATCCTTATTGGCCTTTTATCAAAGATAAGAGGTGTCTCTGGCTCTCAAGAGTGACCCCTAGTGTCACTACATCAACACACAACACAACATCTCGTTCCCTCCATCAGGGAAGTAACGGAAGTAACCAGGACGATTCTGATCGGTCGCACAAGAAAGCAGTTCCATGCACAAAAGCATTTTTATGACTGTACTCAGTTTTTCCTAATTTTTTAATATATATAATCAAGCTTTTGACTTGTACACATCTATTACACAAGGTGGAAACATACATTGATGCTCAAGAAGACAATACAATCCTACCAGATGCCCAAACCACCTCAACTGGCTCCTTTCGACACAAAGGAGCAACGGCTCTACTCCGAGCTCCTCACGGATGACTGAGCTCCTCACCCTTTCTCTAAGGGAGAAGGCCGCCACCCTTCTGAGGAAACCCATTTCGGCCGCTTGTACTCACGACCTTGTTCTTTCAGACATGACCCAGCCTTCATGACCATAGGTGAGGGTAGGAACGAAAATTGACTGGTAGATCGAGAGCTTTGCCTTCCGGCTCAGCTCTCTTTTCGTGACAACTGTGCGATAGAGCGAGTGCATTACCGTCCCGCTGTCCCGATTTTCCTGCAAACCTCCCACTCCATTGTCCCTTCACTTGTGAACAAGACCCTGAGGTACTTGAACTCCTTCACTTGGGGCAATACCTCCTTCCCTAGCCAGAGTATGCACTCCATAGGTTTCCTGCTGGGAACCATGGCCTCAGATTTAGAGGTGCTAATCCTCATCTCAGCTGCTTTACACTCAACTGCCAAGCGATACGGTGAGAGCTGAAGGTCACAGACCGATTATGACATGAAGACCACATCATATGCAAAAAGCAGCGATGAGATCTCCAGCCCACCGAACCGCACCCCTTCCCCACCCCGACTACCCCTTGATATCCTGTCCATGAATATCACAAAGCGCAGCCCTGGTGGAGACTAACCCCCACATGAACGAACTCGACTTTGTGCCGAGGACCTGGACACAGCTCTCGCTTTGGACATACAGTGATTGGACCGCCCTAAGAAGGGATCCCCCCACCCCATACACCCGTAGCACCTCCCACAGAATCTGCCGGGGGACCCGGATATACATCTTCTCCAGATCCACAAAACACATGTAGACTGGATGGGCATACTCCCAGGCCCCCTCCAGGATCCTTGCGAGAGTAAAGATCTGGTCCGTCATTCCACGGCCAGGACGGAACCCGCATTGTTTCTCTTCAATCCAAGGTTGGACAATCGGCCGAACCCTCCTCTCTAGCACCTTGGAGTAAACTTACCACTGAGGCTGAGAAGTGTGATACCCCTGTATTTGGCACACACTCTGTGGTCCCCCTTTTTGAAGAAGGGAACCACCACCCCATTCTGCCACACCTTGGGCACAGTCCCAGACTTCCACGCAATGTTGAAGAGGTGTGTCATCCATAACATCCCCTCCTCATCCAGAGCTTTCAGCATTTCTGGTCGGATCTCATTAATCCCCGGGTCAAGTCAAGTCAAGTCAAGTGGTTTTTATTGTCGTTTCAACCATATACAGTTAGTACAGTACACAGCAAAACGAGACAACGTTCCTCCAGGACCATGGTGCTACATAAAAACAACAAAGGACCAACATAGGACCACATGAGACTACACAACGAAATAAAATACCTATATAAACTACCTATATATACCTATATAAAGTGCACGTGCAAACATGTGCAAAAAGTACAGGACAGTACAACAAATTACTGACAATGAACAGGACAATAGACAGTGCAGCGCCGACCAGTACTCAGTAGTGCAAAAAGAGGGTCTTTGCCACTGCAGAGTTGTTTGACTACCTCAGTGACCTCCCCCAGGGAAATTGACTCTGATCCCCCATCAGCCTCCAGCTCAGCCTCTAGCATAGAGGGCGTGTTGGGATTTAGGAGTTCTTCAAAGTGTTCCTTCCAACGCCAAATAACCTCCTCTGTTGAGGTTAACAGTGTCCCATCTTTGCTTTATACAGCTTGGATGGTTCCCTGTTTCCCTCTCCTAAGTTGGTGGACGGTTTTCCAGAAGCACTCCGGAGACATCCGGGACAGCATATCACAGAAGGCCTCTTTCTTCTGTCGGATGGCTTCCCTGACCACCAGTCTCCACCACAGTGTTCGAGGGTTACCACCCCTTGAGGCACCTAAGACCTTGAGGCCGCAGCTCTCCACCATGACTTTGGCAATGGACGCTTTGAACATCAATGGTTCAATGTCCCCAACCTCCGCAGGGATGCTTGAAAAGCTCCACCAGAGGTGTGAGTTGAAGGTCAGGAACTCAGTTAATGTTAACATCATCCATTAGAATGTGGAAAATTGTGATTTCAATGATTTTGACTGGCATGATTTTTGGTGCCAGACAGGCGGGTTTGATTATTTCTGTAACTGCTGATCTGCTGTGATTTTCACACACAACATTCTCTAAAGTTGATACTCAGAATGGTACGAAAAACCCCCCAAAAAAGTTCCGCGGCTGGAAATGCCTTGTTAATGAGAGAGGTCAATAGAGAATGTCCAGACTGGTTTGAGCTAATAGAAAGGCTACAGTAACTCAGATAACCCCTCTGTACAATTGCAGTGAGCAGAATAGCATTTCAGAATGCCCAACACATCGAACGTTGAGGTAATTGGGCCACAACAGCAGAAGACCATGTCGGGATCCACTTCTGTCAGCCAAGCAGAAAACTGAGGCTGCAGTGGGCACAGGCTCACCAAAACTGGACATTTGAAAAATGGAAAAACATAACGTGGTCTGATGAATCTCGATTTTCTGCTGAGTTACACAGATGGTAAGCTCACTGCAGCCTCAACTTTCTGATGATTTTTTTTCCTATTCTGATGGTTGATGTGAACATTAACTGAAGCTTCTATCCTGTATCTGCATAATTTTATGCACTGCAGCCAATGTATGTGTACAGGTGTACAGGCGTACCTAATAAATTAGTCATTGAGTGTATATTGATAAATAAATATTATTATTATTATTATAGTATTTAGAATTTTTACTGTTTTCCAAATGTCTCCAAGAATCTATATTTTTCCCCCACATTTGTGATTTGGGAAAAAGAGATCACATCAGCAATTAATTATTTCCGATTGCAGATTGCAAACTCAGAATAAGCTATAACAAGTATTTTACTTTTCTATTGTAAGAAGATCATTCTCTGCAATCCATGGCTAGCTATCCATGACTATTGCATTTCCTGGAATGAAGGTGAACTCAGTAAATGGTCTCATTACTGCCAAGAACACTGTTTTAACCCAAAGATCACGTTACCGTGTTTTTTGATGAGCGTGGAAAGCCCAGAGGCTCACGACACTACAGCTGAAGTTGAATACTCTGAATTCTTTGAGATCTTCAGCAAGGCAAAGGCAACCAAACAAGACCTATTGTCCATGAGATTGTGCCATTGAACTTCTCCTGAATTCTGCACCTCCCAAAAGCAAATTTTACCCCTTGTCACATCCTAAGACTCAGGCTATGGAAAACTACATTGAAGAAGTCCTAGCATCAGGCTTTATCCTTCCCTCAACATCTTCAGCAGCGGCAGGGTTTTTCTTTGTGGAGAAAAAAGATGGCAGGCTAAGACCATGCATTGATTACAGATGTCTCAATACAATCACAATAAAGAACAGACATCCACTTCCTCTCATCCCTCTCATCCCTTCAGCAACCCCATAAGGCACGTATCTTCACCAAACTAGTTCTCTGAAGTGCCTATAACCTCATTCGTATCAGAGAAGGGGATGAATGGAAGACTGCCTTCCTCACCACTAAGGGGCACTATGAATATCAGGTCATGTCATATGGCCTTGCTAATGTGCCTTCTGTCTTCCAGTCTTTCATCAATGAAATCTTCAGAGGCCTCTTGAACCAGTTTGTCATTGCATACATTGATGATATCTTAGCTCCACTAACATCAGTACTCAAGGACAGCCCAATAATCTGCTATCATCGCCTTCAATACCATTAAAACCAGCTTCACTACTGCACCCATCGTTAAGCATTCTGACCTATGCTTACCTTTCATCATTGAAGTAAATTCTTCCTACTGTGGAATTTGGGCTGTTCTCTCTCAAAGACGTATATTAGGCCGAATATGCCCATTTGCCTTCTATTCTAGAAAACTCACAGCTGTTGAAAGAAACTATAATGTGGACAATAAAGAACTACTATCCATGAAAGCTGCCTAACTCCAACAATTTCACCACAATTCTTGAAATCATTGACCATTTCTCTAAGGCTTGTCATCTTGTTCCACTGAAAGGTATTCCCACAGCCATGGAAATAGCCACTGCACTGTTCCATCATGTGTTGCAGGTGTATGGATTACCAGAGGACATTGTCACAGATCGGGGCCCTCAGTTCACGTCAAGGGTATGGCAGGCATTTTTCAAACAGTTGAACATTAATGTCAGTTTAACCTCAGGCTACCACTCACAGGCTAAATGGGCTAAAGTGGAGAAATTCAACCAGGAGATTAGATGTTCCCTCATTCTGTAGTTGTGAACAGCAGAGCTGCAGTGAATTGCTTCCATTGGCAGAATATGCCCAAAATGCATTGCCCCCTTTCAATGTGTGCTAGGTTATCAACCTACCATGTTCCCTTGGTCTGGTGAATCATCTGCGGTATAGGCGGTGGCTCCAACGTGCCATTTGTGCTCAAAGGATCCAGGCAGAACACCTGAGGTGCCCCACCCCAACTACCAGCCAGGCTAGGGGGTCTGGATTTCCACAAGAGACCTGCGTATACAGCTACCCAGCAGAAAGCTCAGTCTCAGGTATATAGGCCCATTTTTTATCATTAGACAAATAAATCTTGTTACCTATAGAATTGAGCTTCCTGCTAATTACCAGATCTCTCCTTCATTTCATGTATAATTGCTGAAACCAGTCCAACCTTCATCTGGCCCCGAAACCATGGAACCTGAACCTCCACCACTCTTGGAGATTGAGGGATCCCCAATATACTTGATAAAGGAAATCATGAATTCAAGAAGAAAAGGGGGCCAGATGCAATATCTGGTGGACTGGGAGGGCTACGGACAAGAGGAGAGATCCTGGGTAAATGCCATGGATTTTCTGGATCCTTCTATTATCTACAATTTTCACCGAACACACTCTGACTACCCAGCACCCAGACCAAGGGGACACCCCAGTCAAAGAATGTTTGTTGGGGGGGGTGTTATATAACATCTGCTTCCTCCAACCACCAGAGGGAGCCTTCACCCAAATACTTATCACAATCTATTTCCTTCTACAGTCATTTCCTGTTTGCTATCTATAAGAGCCATGCTTTCCAACAACACATTGCAAAGTATTGCCAGTCTTACCTGCCTTACTGAGCGTTTTCTCCATTGCCATATTATGACCTTTTGCGTGTTCATTAGACTTCACGTTTATTGGATTACTGTTTTTGTCTTGTTTGGCCATTTTGATCCTCAACTTTTGCCTGTATTTTTGACCATCCATTTTCCTGTTGATTTGGATTTACTAAACTTCTGCAAATGGATTCAACCCACAACCAAGTCTGAGTTAATTACATCTCCGACATCATATGCATCTCATCATGCAGTTGGAACAAATAAGGTCTAGTCACACAAGTTGAAATACAGTAGATATTTGGTAACTTAAATACACTTATTAAATACACATTTTTGTTGGTGGCATTTCAAACAATGATTATGATGATTATTATTTGAAGTAGTAGTATTAATAATTATATAATTTCTGAAACTACATCATATGTGGTGATTATGATAAGATGGTTATGGGTAATTCACACTGAAATTTTTTTACAAATTATATATTGAATTTCTTTAACTTTTATTCCCTGCAGAGGTGGGTAGTAACAGGTTACATTTACTCCTGTTACATTTACTTGAGTAACTTTTGGGGTGGAAATGTACTTAGAGGTTTAAAAGTGGGTACTTTTTACTCTCAAGTAAATTTAGAAATTTTTTTTTTTTAAATGTGTGGCGTTACTGTCGTTACAAATTACTGGGTTTAATTTGAATTAATGTGTAATTTATTGAGAGATTACTGAATGAGACTTTTATGAGACGGGAAGTTCACAGCTGTGCGTGTATCACAGAATGTCACTCAATCACTGCAGCAGCATCAAACTCTTCAAAGTGAAACACTTTCTTCGCTCTACACAGTGAAAAAACAGAATAGTTTTGCCATGCAATGCCTTCTTTTAACACCAAGACAAGCTGATATTTCAAGATTAAAGTCACAGCTCCAAATTCAGGCAGCACGCTGAGATAAGTTTTGGCTCTAATTCTAACACAGGCTTTTCTATGTAACGTGATGGTCATTTTCAGGGTGATTCTGTAACTGGGCTCTTATGACATTAAATGCATTGATATGAGTGCATTGTGGGTAAGAATGAGTGAACAAAAGTAGGGAACGAGTTGCTCACTCAGAATTCAGACACTCCCAACAAAATTGCGAAAACTCGAATGTCAGAGACACCACACAAAGCACGTGAATGTTTTTTCCCTGCAGTGACAGCGGAGGCCACTAAAAAATGACATATGAACAACCCAATATTACAAAAAACAAATACAATTAAAATATGAACAAAAAAAATTAACTGAACAGAACTCAGTTCTGAGGCAATTTTCATTAGACTTTGTGTCTTTGCCTCGGACAGACGACTTTGAACCCAGCGTCAAGCGCCGCATTGCCCTCCACATGACAAGTTTGCAGAAAGCGACAGAGAGCGATTTTACCAGTTAGCCATGAAATAAAATGTGAAAACATGTATTTGGAAGAGAGAGAAAAATCTTGCAGTTGCTTTGATAGCAGAGAGTATTAAAATGACTCATTTATATTTAGGTCTAAGCGTTTTCTTGGAGAAATTAAATTAAAAGAAATTATGAGACATTCAATGTCTCTTCACAAATTTGGACAGTTTTTAAATATTTCTTGTTGCTTAGTACTTCAAAGACATTATTGGTGAAGCAAAAACGTGTGTGAAAACACGTTGGTGTAAAGTGGCATCACTTCATAGACTTCAATGTATTCTGCAGCGCTGACGCGAGTCATGTGAAGGACCCTTATGCCTATAAATATCACTCACTTTTGCACATTAATCATTGCTCTTCACAATCAAAAAGGTGACTGATTATGGTTTCAAAATGAAACCACAGCACTTTAAAAGCTATGAAATAGCAAAAATAAGGCATTAATAAAGCATGATCTTACTTTGGTTTATATTTCAGCATTATATATAATGTCCTTGTGGGACATTTTCACGTTTCACTGTAATAATTACTAGAAATGTTTACAAACCTTTCTTCTTATTGACAAATTCATCCACGTCTGACAAGATTCCTTAAAGGGATAGTTCACCCAAAAATTACAATTTTCATTATTTACACACCCTCATGAAACCCCAGATGTGTATGACTTTCTTTCTTCTGCTGAACTTAATTGAAGATTTTTAGAAAAATTTCTCAGCTCTGTAGGTCCATAAAATGTAAGTGAATGGGTTGCAACATTTTAAAGCAAAACAAACAAACATTAGTCATCATAAAAATAATCCATAAGACGTTAGTGGTTAAATCAATAACTTTGGAAGTGATGTGATAGGTGTGGATGAGAGACAGAGAAACAGATCACTTTCACATTCTCTGTGTGGTTTGGGTGTGTAGTTTTGTGGTGCTTTGTCTGTCCTTAGTTTCTCTCCCTCTAATTGCTTTCAGGTGTTCACAACTGGGTGAGCTGATTGTCAGTGGGGCACACCGGTGTGCAGTGTGTTCCATGGCTATATATGATGGAAGATCCCTGGTTGGAGGGTGCTGGGGGTCGTGATAGGTTGTGAGCTGTGCCATCTTGCGCACAGGTTTTTGGGCATGTTGACTCTTCTCCTGGGTTGCTTGTGATTATTTACCTTAAAACCAAGGTAAATTTAAAAAAAAAGTTATTTTTTTCTAAATACTGATCACATAATCTGTCAATATATGTGATCCACTTTTCTACTCATGCCTCCCTGCACCTTTTTGTTAAATTCTGTTTTTAAGGTGTAACAAAATGGGGGCTCGTCCAAACTTTTTTATTCTTTTTGTCTCCCTGTTTGTTTTCAAATTTATATTAATTTCATTTATTTGATCGCTTGCAGTTGAAGACCTTTTTGAAATTGTGTAAGCCTACGGTTGCATATGAGGCTGCTGGACATAAACGACAAAAGTGATGGTGTTCATATCGTAAGGAAAGTGTTATTTCATTATATTTGATTGGAAAACAATTATCTTCATATGCAATTTTTTTAATTCGTAATGTATTAATTTGCTGATGATTTTCTTTTAAGAAAACAGAAGTTTCCCCTTATTAGGCATTGCGACATGTTCTACAGGGCACACTGGATTTGTTATTTTAGTTTATTACTTTTCAACAACACCTGTTTTTCAGCAATTGCCCAGGAGCACATCCAAGTCATCAACAATTATGCTTTTAAATTACCCAATTACCCTTTGCAGGTTTTTTTTTTAAGAGTAAGGATCTACAGTACTTGGGTAGAAACATGCTATGTAGTGTATGGTGGGAATTAACTTGGGTGGGGTTATTCGTATTTTGCATATTTGAATACCCATTTAAATATTTTTGCAAGGGGGGACATCATGCCATCTGATTTGTAGAATTTTTTTTCAAACTCCATCATAAGCACTTCTGGATCACCTGTCAATCCAGTTTATAGAAGTTGTTGAGTTTTATAAGTTTGGTTTGTCCACATCCGATAAGCATCTTAAAGGTGCGTATGTAACAATTTTCATGTAATATTCGCCTTTTTTTCCAATGTGTGAACGGCTTGTAACGCAACTTAAATGAGCCCTTCCTGTACTTCCTAGGTTGCCTTTTAGAGCCTGTAGACTGATTTTCATGCAAAGGGAACAGGTAGGTTTTTCCGGGAAAAGCCAAAGAATTTGACATTTATGTGCGCTCCTGAGAGCCTTCTACGAATCCGGTCTGGCAAAGCGGGAACGTGATCATAGTCGAGCGAAAACTAGAGTGAACTACGGCAGGGCATTTGATTCCTGGAGGGACCTTTGTTCATTTTTGCCGATCAAAACCGACTCTGAATTGGTGTTCTTCTTATTGGACAGTTAAGCTTACATAACTGCAAAGCATGTGAAATATAGTGCCATAAGGATTGATCTGTGTAATTTTAGCTAACTTGATCATGGTTCGTAACTTTCAAATAATTTCAATGATCTTCTTTTTATACTAAAAGTCAGGTATACGGGATAAATGTAACTAAATACGCTGGTTTCTTGATTGCAGTACAACATATGACATACAAAACATACTAAAGTGCAAAATAATAGTGCAACAGTAAACTGTCTGGTATAGTTCGGTGGTATGTAGCTGTATGCGTGTATCAATATGCTATGTTAGCTGATATGTAGTTTTAGTTTAGTCTCAAAGTTTGTAGAAAACAATAATTACTGTGTAATTTTAATTATGTTACCTCACCTGTCAGCATAATGCCGGTGAATCATGTTCAGTCATTGTTTTGGCCGATGCTGACTCGCTCACGTCCCTATGGAGTGTGAGCATGAGCGGCAGGTAGCTGGCTGCAGTTCACTTAATGGCCACAGGTGTCATTAATAACAAGTGTTTCTGAATCTTACATACTGTACCTTTAAGGAGGGCATCAAGGCTGAAGTTAAGTCCCCTTTATTATATTTGGGAGTATTGGTAAATTCGGAGTCATGTTCTCCTGCTCCCGTGGTATTGACATTTGAGCAACAAAAATTATTTGTCCAGTTGCAATTGGAAATATAAAAATGTATGCATCAATCGGAAGTTGTTCAAAATTAAATGAAGTACACATTTCGAAGTGTTAAACGAAGTGTCTCGGTTACTGACGTAACCTCCGTTCCCTGATGGAGGGAACGAGACGTTGTGTCGCTGAGTTGACACTAGGGGTCGCTCCTGCGGAGCCCGGACATCTCTGATTTTGAGAAAAGGCCAATGAGAATTGGCGTGTGGAATTTGCATGCCACTCCCCCTGACATATGGGTATAAAAAGAGTGACGCTGCAAATACACATCAGGTATCGCACTGAGGAGCCGAGCCAAAGACCCGGCGCTTTCAGTGGATGGTTCAGTATTGTGGCTAGCGGGAACGCAACGTCTCGTTCCCTCCATCAGGGAACAGAGGTTACGTCAGTAACCGAGACCTTCCCTGTCTGTCTCTCAGTCGACGTTGTGTCGCTGAGTTGAACTAGGGGTCCCATGGAAAACGCCACAGAGCTGCACATGATGAATGTGCAGTGCCGGGCTACCTTGTTCGAGATTACATTCTTTTGAGGAAGTGGCTCCCAAGGAATTTGTTAAATTATTGCATGACTTCGATTGTGGTTCCTGCTCCATTGTGCTCAGTCATAATGAGAATTGCTCATGTTGATTTGGTGTTAAAAAAAAAAAATATGATCATGTGCTCCGGTATTTTTTTTGCCCACGTCTTGAGACATTTCACAATACATTCAAACGTATCATGTCAGATGATCGTAAAACCAAATTGGAGTATAAAACCTGTTCCTCTTTAGCCCAATGAAGTTGATGCAAAGCCATTTGAGTATTTGATTTTGGATTGCTTGGGTCCTCTGCCTTGGTCTAAATCCAGTTGTAATTATCTGTTGACTGTAATGTGCCAAGCTACTCTGCTGTCTATCTGCTTGGGTTCATTACAGCTAAATCGATCATGAAGGCTCTCTCTATTTATTTCAGTTTTCGGTTTTCCGAAAATCATTAAAAATGACCAGGGCACTAATTTCACCTTGTGCCTTTTCGCAAAGGTTTTGCATCAGCTAAGTGTTAAGTATAATAAGTCTTCTGCTTACCATGCTCAAAGTCAAGAGGCTTTGGAACTATTCCACCTAACACTGAAGTCTCTGTTGCAAGCATATTGTGTGGAGTTGTTGCATTAGAGAGGGGTAGCCCTAGTTGTTGTTGGCTGCTAGAGAAGTCGCTCAGGAGAGTACTGGTTTTAGCCCAAACAAACTCGTTGTTGGACATATATAAGAGGCCAGTTAGCCATTTTACATGAAAACGGGCCTAAAAATTATCCCCCTGAATCTTTTAATGAGTGTGTGTGTGTGTGTGTGTGTGTGTGTGCGTGTTTTTGTGATTTACGAGAACAATTTTGTAAGTTACAAATTAGTAATTACAAGGGTATTATGCTATAAATGTGATTTATGAGGACATCTCTAGTGTCCCCATAATTCAAATCGCTTAAAAATCATACTAAACAATGTTTTATTGAAAATGTAAAAATGCAGAAGGTTTTCTGTGAGGGTTAGGTTTAGGGGTTGTGTTAGGTTTAGAGGATAGAATCTATAGTTTGTACAGTATAAAAGTCATTATGTCTATGGAAAGTCCTCATAATGATAGGTAGACCAACATATGTGTGTGTGTGTGTGTGTGTGTGTGTGTGTGTGTGTGTGTGTTTAAACATCAACATGAGGCTGAAATACTGGCCAAAGAAAATTTGTGTCATTCCCAAAAGAAAATGAAGTGTAAATTGCTGTTGTTATTCATTTGCAGTTCTCTTTTGTTGCCAGGCGCTCATTGTGCCAGACGAGATTGCATACCTGTTTAATAAGAGGAATACGTTTAAATGTATTTGACCATGCTTTACCCAGTTGATCTGGAGTGCTGTGTGTTCCTTGGCTATATAAGATGGAAGTTCCCTGGTTGGAGGTTGCTGGGATATGATTGGTCATGAGTTGAGCCATTTTGCTCACGTATTTTCGGGCATGTTGATTCCTCTCTCAGGATATCCACTTCAGCTGGAGTGGTAAGCTTGAGGTTATTGACCTTAAAACTCTTGAGTTTGTTGTTTTGTAATTACAAAGCTGTAAATAAAACATGCTTGTTCCTCCTTACCTTCATCACCTGCATATTTAGTTTTTTAAAGTGTAAAAACAAACCTGCTGGACATGAATATCTTGAACAAACTCTATGACTATGTCATGATGTTTTAGTGGGAAATTGTGAAGAAAATGTTTTTTTAACCGAGGTGGCAAAAGTTTGTGAATGGTGTAGTCTGCAGTCTAATCCTCCTAGTCTTATTTGTAGCTGTATATCATCAATGCTTGTCCTCCTCCAAAGCTTGTTTCTCCACCATTACACAGACAGATTTACTCTGCTGATTTAATGCAATCTATCGGACAGCAGGCTTGATATATTCCAGCTGTGGGACAAAGGTTAGCATATCTTAAAGTTGCTCTACCTGACTTAAAAACATTTTAAAGAAATAACCTTGCCTTTTCTTTAATTAAATTAAGTGGCCTATTTCGCCTTTGACAGAAGCTGACAACCTGTTCTGTTTCTGTCTAGTTGTGATGTTATGCTTAGGGCTGGTATATTTGAAGAAAGAAGGTCTATCATTCTTGGAAAAAGCTATACCATGGAAATCCCATTCATCGCAATGGCAGTTGCTTGCAGCAACCGCCCTGTCCCATGATACACTAAGAATGATGCAATCAAGTCACTCTCCCTACACTTATAAACTACTTCTATATTTGTATGTATCTGAATATTTTGCAATACATTTTAAAAATATTGCTTCTATACTTATAATAAACCAATATAAATCAATAGTTTTATCATTGTTTATTCTACGAAGTTTCATTCCCTCATTAAAGACACTGTCTTGTACTTTTGTCTTTTTGTATGATTTTAAAATACTTTTTTGTTTCAAATCAAAGTTTATGATGTTGTAATTCACCTCAGTGCTGGTTGGTTTGGTGGTTAGACCTCATGGTTGGTATATTTGGACACAAAAAACTCAAAGGTCACCTAAACTTTGCTCCGGGACACAGATACTCCATTGGCCTTTTAGCACTTCCAAACACATTTTATTTTGCTGTGTCCATGCGAGGCGCAAAGCTGACGAGAAGTGCTGAGAATAAAACAAGGTTGCTATGTGAGACTATGGACTGTCCCTGACAGCAGAGAGAGTGAAAGTGAAATAAAAGAAAATGGGTACATCTCCCTCTGGCCTATAATGCAGAGATTACTGTTCGCTCTGGGGCTGCCTCACTGCTCTCCACTCCACCTATAATTCACTTCTAATCTCCCAGAGCCCAGCTGTCTGCCAATTGATTTTAAGATTCTCTAAATCAATTACTCCTCTGTCCAATGTCTCACTGCCAGCAAATCTTGACTGCTGCACAAACAGACAGTGTTACATACACACATGCGCCAAAAAAAAGTAAATGAGAAGCAGTCTTTCGGCTGTGTTCCTTGGCTTCTGTCGGCTACGGATGATGGAATACAAGTTTCATCTGCCACACTTTGCAGACAGCGAGGGCAGAGACAACCAGGACTGCTCCTACATGTCTCACCGTGTCCACTGTGGACATGTCTGGTCATTATCCCGAGTTAGACTGGATCATCTGCCCACTCTTATCAGCTCCAGGCAGTCTTAGTGTTCTTTGTAGAGTTATTTATTGCTGCTTTGGTAGACAAGGGTCTATTTACAGTGGCTCCAAAAAATTGGTGAATTGGTTCATGAGTAGGGTTTAAATTCCCCTGCTACGTGACACTGCACAGCAGGTAGAGGGGGGCAGATTGAGATGAGTATTTTTTTATTTTATTATAATTTTTGATTTCTTGTCATAAAAATAAACTACTGTATATAATATAGTAAACATGTGAACAAGTGGGTTATGTCTGCTGAACTGTATTTGTTTTATTTATTTAGTTTTTATAGCTGTAATACAAATGAACAAATAATATCAGCAGTCCGGTTTGCCTGTATGCACTGTTTCACTTCTCAGACATTGTGTGTGTGTGTGTGTGTGTGTGTGTGTGTGTGTGTGTGTGTGTGTGTGTGTGTGTGTGCGTGTATTTATCACTTTGTGGGGACCAAATGTCCCCATAAGGATAGTAAAACCTGAAATTTTTGACCTTGTGGGGACATTTTGTCGGTCCCCATGAGGAAAACAGCTTATAAATCATACTAAATTGTGTTTTTTGAAAATGTAAAAATGCAGAAAGTTTTCTGTGAGGGTTAGGTTTAGGGGTAGGGTTAGGTTTAGGGGATAGAATATAAAGTTTGTACAGTATAAAAACCATTATGTCTATGGAAAGTCCCCATAAAACATGGAAACACAACATATGTGTGTGTGTGTGTGTGTGTGTGTGTGTGTGTGTGTGTGTGTGTGTGTGTTTGTAACAGACGAGCACTTATTTAAACAGACTTTGCTGTGTGCATCGGATAATCACACTCGATCAACATGTTTTCACTGTGAGTATATAAGTTTTAAACTGTTGTCGTGGTGCTTAAGATAACATTTGATGTATTGATTGTGTTTGAGAGCTGTAAAAAAAAATGTATCGTGGTACTTTGGTGACGTATGTATATAAAATAAACATATTATGTTGTTTAAAAGGCTGTATGAGTAACTGTTTGAGTGAATATATATTACAGACGCTTGACTAGTGCAGCCTGTGTTGGCGTGAAAACCGATTTGAGTGTGGCAGCTTGTAACATTTTATTTTTAATTCATAATTCACAAAGAAGAAAATTTTAAATAGTACAACTTATGCCATTGTACCACTAAATCTGAATTTCAAACAGCAATTATCTTGACCATGGCAAAGTTAGCTTCTGTGCGCAGGAGACACACAGGATAAAACGTGTGCTCCCTACTCATTTCACGGAATCAAGACGACCTGTTCAGCGTACTAGTGCGTATCAGCCCACTTCGAGTACTGGAAAGAACCGGCACCCAGTCAGTTGTCAATGAAAACAAATCTTAAAACATTAAATAATGACATTATTTCGGCCAAAATTGTTAGTGTCCTAAAAAAGTGGGTAAACTCTTCTTTTACAAGAATCAGGCTGCAGCCAAGCTATACAAGCATAAACATTATTTTGGAAGGATTTAACTATTTTGACTTTCCAAGTTTCATTTGTATGATTTTTTTTTATCACATTTTACCATTTTATTAACAGTTGACTTTTTAATATAATATGGAAACCTGTGCAGTTTCAATAAGATAATCCCTCATTTGAATGTTTAGTTTAGATGGGTAAAGTATGATCTTACCACTAAGTGATGTGGAAGAGTTGGCTAACAATCCCGTATTAGCCAGTACATCCCATATTTTAGCCGAAATGAAGACATCTCTATACACCACCACAATGGATTTGAAATGAAACGACCAAGATGTGCTTTAACTGCAGACTTTCAGCTTTAATTTGAGGGTATTTACATCCAAATCAGGTGAATGGTGTATGAATTACAACAGTTTGTATATGTATCTCCCACTTTTTAAGGGACAAAAAAAAATTAAAATAATTATTACACACCATCACAGTTACAAATTTGTTTCAGGATTTTACACATGTAAAAGTAACTTGTATTTTGACAAAATGTTATAGTTTCATATGAAATAATCTAAAGATAGAATCTATTAGACCTCATTTTATATAAACAGTGGCAGTTGTAGTTAAAGTTTCAAGATGTGTTTATTTTTCATAAATACATTAATTTATTATTATATTACTATTATTTAAGACTAGCACACTGACCTAACCATGGTAATGAGGAGCCTTTCCTCCTGTGTAATATGAGTATAAATATTTAATATTAGGTAACAAACGGGATAATAATGGGTTCATATAAGTAAATATGCTCTTTAATTTTTAAAAGGGGGAGATTTTGACATCAACAAGTAAAATAATGTCACTTGATGCATGTCCTTGTACTGGAAAACCATGAACAAAACTGTACAACATAAAAGGAAATGCAACCCAGCATACATTAAATACAGGTTATGTTTAATCTATGGCAGGTCGACACTTGATTTCCAATGTAAATTCTGTCCTGAAGCAAACCCAGTTGAGAACCACTGAGTTAAAGGTACAGACAGGAGCAGTCTGGCTGTGCTGTCACACACCTACAGTAACTGTTAACTGTTAATAATCATAGGACATTACTTTAAAAGCTCAAACAGCTGATGTTATTTTTCATTTAGTAATTCATTTAACATGTAAACTAACATGCTTTATTTATATAACATGTTATAGTTACATGCTATTTTTATTATCACGTTTATAATTCTGTTTATTATAATTCTGTTAGCTTTCTTATTTTTTCTCATTTTCAAAAGGGAGACTTTTTTACACACTTCAATAAAATAAATGGTTTCAAGTTTCAATTATAATAAAGTGTTTGCTCAAAAATAAATAAATAACCCTTCTGTTTTCACTGATAATAGTAATTGTGTAATACCGAATACCGTGTTACCGAGATATTTTCTGAGACTGTTATCATACCGTGAAAATCTCATACCGTTACAACCCTTGTTGGGACAGTATGAAAAATGCTAATAAAAACAAATTAGTAATTTGTAATTATGTTCACCCTTTGCTAAATTGAAAACAACTAAACATTATATGATGTTTTACCTTGTGAATATCAGATGCTTCAATGTTCCCCAAAGACAAATTGGAAGGATTTTGGGCATTTCACCCTCTGCAGTGCAAGTGAATTTAAAAGATTTAAGGAATCTGGTCAAATCTTGGTGCGTAAAGGGCAAGATGAAAACCACTTCAGAATGTACGTGATCTCTGATCCCTCAGACGTCACAGTCTTAAAAAACATCATTCATCTGTAATGGATATCATGAACATAGGCTTGGGATTACTGTAGTAAACCTTTATTAGTCAACACCATTCACTGCTGCTCCACAGATGCAAGTTAAGAATTTACTATGCAAATCAAAAGCCCTACATCAACCCTGCCTTGTAGCACTGCCGATTTCTCTGGGCTCAGTCTCATCTTAGATGGGAAGAAGAACAATGGAACCATATTTTTTGGTCTGATGAGTCCATATTTCAAACAGCTGTCGTAATCTCCGGGCCAATGAGGAAAAGGACCATACAAGCTGTTATCAGCGTCTGGTCCAAAAGGCAGTGTCGGTAACTCGCATATATGTGAGGGCACCATACACTGCCATCCAGCACCGTCTTTTGCAGGGACATCCCAGCATTTTCAGCAGGACAAATTCAATCCACATTATGCCCAGATTACAACTGCATAGTTGTGTAAGCAGAGAGTGCAGGTGCTAGATTGGTCTGCCTGCAGTCCTGACCATCTCCAATTGAGAATGTGTGGTGCATTATGAAGCGCACAATACAGCAACAAAGACTCCATACAATTGTGCAGCTGGAGACCTGCATAAGGTATGAATGGTGTAAATTCCATTTTTTAAACTTAACAAACTTGTGTCTTCAGTGCCTAAATGCTTAACACTAAAAGGGTCAAGCATGCGGTCATCCAACCGCTGTGCTTTAAGAAAAGAATAATTTTTCAAATTCCAGGGCCCTACTTTCTTGACATTTCCTAGATATTTGAGTTTTATCGCCCAGTGCCCTTAAGTTTTCAAAATCGCATCAGGAAAAGCTAGTTTAAATTTTGCTTCTAATTCTGTGAATAGATGGCTGCCTCTTGACTCCGTCATGTTTATTTGTGCTGTTCAAGGCTGCAATTCACTTTTCTCCCAGCAGATGGCGCAGGGGCTCACTTGTAATCCTATAATCATTTTGTATATATATAATATAATATATATATATATATATATATATATATATATATATATATATATATATATATATATATATATATACCTGTAAAGTGTATTATTTTATATTAAATACAATATATATACATAGAAAATATAGACAGTAGGCCTATAGTCTATATGTTTAAAATAACGTAATTATCTATGTGAATATATTGTGTATATATTTATACAATTTTGTACTATATATATATATATATATATATATATATATATATATAGCTACAAATGTTGACTTTTTCACTTTCCTTGTGCCATAATTCAGTTGCAACAATAAATGGATACTTGCGTTATTTAAAAAAAATATATACTATATAATAATACTATAGGTCTAGTGTCCATATTTGTAATGGATATATAATGTATTTAGCTATAAGATAATACACTTTACAGGTAAAGCAGTCAAACATACATGCATTTGTGAAAAAAAGGTGCAGAGTCATTGTAAAAGATTTGTTTTCTGTGCATGTGTTTACACGTACGTGTGCGTATAATCTGTCATTACCTTGACTGTAATTAATAATCAATTAATAATAAAACAGTAATTAAAACAGAATTATTTTAATAATAACATAAAAAAAAAAATAGTTGGCCTATAAATGCTTATAGTTTATATATATATATATATATATATATATATATATGCACACTAATGAACCACAGATCGAAATATGAGGTCAATTTGCAAACATGCTAAGGTGATAAATATGCATGCAAATTTCACCTATTCAGTATATAACGACGCATCGAAAATTATTTGAGGGCAATTGACAAGTACAAGTATTCGGCACTATTATGATCATTGTATCGAGAGCTATAAAGTAGCCACAGATTGCCTGGAGCTCACTCAAAAAATCCTGGCAACCCTCGGGGTAGAGCCCAAGAGGCCAATATAATGAGGGCCCCAGGGCCAACATCTTATTCCAAGGACAATATTACAAGTCCATTGAGCAGTTTACTGTGTTTGATTGACACAGAAATGTGGCAAAACATACGAAAGTATACTGATGCAGAAGCTGGGCGGAATAATGCTGAAAAGTTCAAACTGACAGATGACGAACTAAAAGCATTTGTTGGTCTCGTTTATTTGAGAGGTATTACAGGAGGCAAATGCATGAGATTGAATGACTTTTGGTCTATTTGGACACTCTTTTTTTCAAAGAGACAATGTCGTGACAGAAATTCCAAGATATCATGCGCTATCTGTGCTTTGATGACAAGAACACAAGAGCTACCCGCCTTGTGAGAGATAGATTTGCCAAGATATCTGAGATATTTTTACAAATTTGTGAAAAACAGCATTGCTTCACATACACCCGGTGAGAAAATAACAGTTGATGAACAATTGTTCCCTACTAAGGTGCGCTGTCGTTTCACACAGTAAATGGTCAATCAACTGGACAAATTTGGCATACAATTCTGGGTGGCCGCTGATGTTGAAACAAAATACATGCTCAACGCAAAAAGTTGCCGTTGATGTAATGGACCAGATGGCATGACTGTACTCGGTAAAGGGTGGATCCCATCGCTGGCCTGTAGCTGTGGTTTACAACGTCTTGGACCTGGCTGCAATTAACGCACACATTCTGTACAAACAGTGCATGAATGTAACCATCAGCAGAAAGCAATTTATTCTTGAGCTGGTAAAGGAACTTTGTGTGCATCCAAAAATGGCAAAGGCAGCAGGTGTAGTAGCACAGAAGTGACTTTTTCCTCTAACCCTTCCCCGCCTGCCAAAAGAAGAGTCGATGTCAAGTCGGCAGATGTTCAGGGAACTTTTCAGATCTGCCTGGCATGTAAGCGACTTGTCTGTGTCACATGCTCCAAGAAGCCACCAAAGGTGTGTTTGGAATGTTGACAAAGTTGGTCTGTTTAGAAAATGACATACGATGATGCATGACGCGTCATTGAGGGGGAGTGCACTCATGATTTCGGCTGTCGGTTGAGTATACCGGCACATAGAATACATAAATAGCACTAATATAGTATTGTTTTGTTTTTTATCTGTTTTTTATCTCAATTTGATCTCGCGTATTATAGCAGAATGTGTAGTATAATGGAAAATTCATATATTTTTGTAGCCTATATCCCTATTTACTAAATATTTACTATTTACCAAAAAGCCAGAAACGCACGAAGAATTAAAAATTTCACCTCCTTTTTTACAGTCCTTTTTCCAAGTTCAATAATTGGTAAAAATGCAGCCTCTCTCATGTCTTTATTGTATACAATACACACAGAACAACGTCCATTTTCACAATGGAGTCAATATGTGTCTCCCACTTCAGGTCCTGTGAGATGATGGTGACCAGGAACCTGAATGCCCACATTAGCATTACATTGTGTGTGTGTCGGTGTCATGTTCACTGTTGTCTTTTGTTTTTGTACTGTTATTTTGAAGTTTAGTTTAGTTCCTGATTCCTGTTTTGGTTTTTGTAGTCCTTTGTAGTTTCTTTTATTCTGTCATGTTCACTGTTGTCTTTTGTTTTTTTACTGTTATTTTGAAGTTTAGTTTAGTTCCTGTTTCCTGTTTGGTTTTTGTAGTCCTCTGTAGTTTATTTGTATCACTGGTGTTCCCCTGATTGTTTATCTTTCCCTGATTGTTTCCTCCAGGTGTCCCTCATTCCCTTGTTTGTTCCCTCCTGTATTTAAACCCGGTTCTTTGTTCAGTCTTTGTCGATCGTTGTTGAATGTTGATGTTTTGTTCATGTTCGCTGCTCCTGTCATCCTCTTGTTCGTTCGAGGTTTCCTTGTCCTTGTGGATGTTTTTGCCCCTCTCTGTTCTCCCGTGTTTTAGTTTCCTTTTTCCCATTGTGGACCTTTTATTTTGTTCCTATTTTGTATGGTTATTAATTACTTGTGAATAAAGCCGCGTCTGGATCCTCACCTCCCGTCTACCTTCTCTTGACTTCCCTAATTCATTACAGTCGGAAAGGGGGTTGGGATGTTGGAAATATTTGGTGTAGTTACAAACATCTCAACATTCACAGTTCAAATTACTGATTCAATATCTTAGTTGGCAGTAAAATATCCTGAATGCTGTTTGGCTTAAATTCTGAATATCAGATCACATCACTGCTTTCAAATTGCAAACCATATGGATGAGTGAAAAGAATAATTTTGATCTTAACCTCTGAAATGTACTGGTTATTTTTGGGTAAATTGCTTTTCTCACAATTTGTATAAAACAAGAGGTCAAACATAAATACATTCGCCTATAGCTTCTTTCACACCCTCACCATATTCAAACTAATGAACCACAAATCGAAATATGAGGTCAATTTGCAAATACTAAGCTAAGATAATTATGCGTACACATTTTTCATTTTAAAACTCATTATTTTATCCAATAAAACAAACGTGCGCTGTCAAAAGAATATGTTGAGAGCAAATCACAAACATGATTGTATCATGGTAGGTTGGATCATACTGCACAAAAATGTCTCCCATTCGCTCGTCGATATTTAGACCTCTTGGCATAGAAACGCGGAAGTGGAATCTTCCAGCGACATGCCTTTGATACAAATGAGAACGAAATTATACAAACTAAATATATGAGCATATCCTAAAAAGCATTTATAGGCCAACTTTTTTTTTAATAAACACGAAATCTGTTCAAGAACAAACTGGACTTTTCCACACACAAAAAATAATGATCATTGTTCTTATATCATAATAATAATTATAATAATAATATAATAATGATGTTACGAATGGGCAGCGAAGGCAGACGAGGAGATGCGGATCCAAGTGCAGTTCAACTTTTATTGAGGAACAAACAAGGCAGGTACATGGAAAACACGGGAACAAAGGAAAAAACCCTCGATGGGGAAATGAACACAAGACTGAGGAAAACAGGCAGGGAACACACCAGGCTAACAACATTCAACGATAGACGGTGACTAAACAAACAGACAGGGTTAAATACATGGACATGGGAAGACAGGAACCAATGAACAAACAGAACTCAAACAAGATAACTAGGTGATTAACAGAAGCAAAATGGCAAATAAACGAGGGCAGGTGCAAACAATGAACGGTGAACACGAAAGCTAACAAAGAGACTATGGAGTTACACAAGGGACAAAAGTGAAAACTAAGGAATGCAAAAGTGACAAAAATGGCAAACAAAAGGGCAACAGTGAAACAAGACAGGTAACCCTAACATAGCCACCCCTCAAGGATCGGATTCCAGACGATCAACAGTAACAGAACAAAAAAAACAAAAACATGAAGAACAAATGTCCATTGACTGGGGGGGAGAGCTTGTGGTGGGCAGACAGACCAAGGGGAGCAACGAAGGGCAGACAGGCAGTCCAGGGGGCAACGAGGGGCAGACAGACAGTCCAGGGGGCAACAAGGGGCAGACAGGAAGTCCAGGGGGCACAAAGGGCAGGCAGGAAGTCCAAGGGGGCACAGAGGGCAGGCAGGAAGTCCAAGGGGGCACAGAAGGCAAGGACAGGTTCAGGTGGTCTGGGAGCTGGCCACAGGGCAAGGGTAGGTTCAGGAGGCCTGGGAGCTGGCCACAGGGCAGGGACCGGTTCAGGAGGCCTGGGAGCTGGCCACAGGGCAAGGACAGGTTCAGGTGGTCTGGGAGCTGGCCACAGGGCAAGGATGGGTTCAGGAGGCCTGGGAGCTGGCCACAGGGCAAGGATAGGTTCAGGAGGCCTGGGAGCTGGCCACAGGGCAAGGACAGGTTTGGTGAACCTGGGAGGAGGCCGCTGGACAGGGACTGGGTCAGGGGGCCTGGGAAGAGGCCGCAGGACCGGGACCGGGTCAGGAGGCCTGGGAGGAGGCCACAGGACTGGACAGGTCGAGGAGGCCTGGGAGACGGCCACAAGACAGGGACAGGTTGAGGAGTCCTGGGAGGCGGCCTTTGGACAGGGACAGGTCTAGGTTGTCTGGGAGATGGCCGCAGAGCAGGGGCCGGCCCAGGGGACCTGGGAGGAGGCCATCGGACAGGGACAGGTCCCAGAGGCGGAGCCATAGGAGGCTCGGGAGGCGGAGCCGTAGGAGGCTCAGGAGGCGGAGCCGCAGGAGGCGGAGCCGTAGGAGGCTCGGGAGGCGAAGCCGTAGGAGGCTCGGGAGTCTCTGGGGGCGGAGCCGTAGAAGGCTCGGGAGGCGGAGCCATAGGAGTCTCTGGAGGCGGAGCCGAAGGAGGCTCGAGAGGTGGAGCCGTAGGATGCTCGAGAGGCGGAGCCCTAGAAAGCTCTGGAGTCTCTGGGGGCAGAGCCGTAGGAGGCTCTGGAGGCGGAGCCGTAGGAGGCTCGGGGAGTAGGGCCGTGGAAGACTCGAGAGGCTCTGGAGGCGGAGCCCTGGAAGGCCCGAGAGGCTTGAGAGGTGGAGCCCTGGAAGGCCCGAGAGGCTTGAAAGGCAGAGCCCTGGGAGGCTCGAGAGGCTTGAGAGGCGGAGCCCTGGGAGGCTCGAGAGGAGGAGCCCTGGGAGGCTTGAGAGGAGGAGCCCTGGAAGGCTCGAGAGGAGGAGCCCTGGAAGGCTCGAGAGGCAGGGCCCTGGGAGGCCCAAGAGGAGCCCTGGGAGGCTCGAGAGACTAGAAAGACTTGAAAGGCGGAGCTCTGGGAAGCTTGAGAGGAGCCCTGGAAGACTCGGTAGGCGGAGCTCTGGAAAGCTCGGGAGGCGGAGCTCTGGAAAGCTCGGAAGGCGGAGCTCTGGGAAGCTCGGGAGGCGGAGCTCTGGGAAGCTCGAGAGGAGCCCTGGAAGGCTCGGTAGGCGGAGCTCTGGAAAGCTCGGGAGGTGGAGCTCTGGAAAGCTCAGGAGGCGTTGGCGCTTGGACGGTCATGGCTACAGACGCTGGCTCAGGGACGGTCGAGGCTACAGACGCTGGCTCAGGGACGGTCGAGGCTACAGGTGCTGGCTCAGGGACGGTCGAGGCTACAGGCGCTGGCTCTTGGATGGTCGAGGCTACAGGCGCTGGCTCGGGGACGGTTGAGGCTACTGACGCTGGCTCTTGGACGGTCCTGGCTACTGACGCTGGCTCTTGGACGGTCCTGGCTACTGGCGCTGGCTCTTGGACGGTCGAGGCTACAGGCACTGGCTCGGGGACGGTCGAGGTGACAGGCACTGGCTCACTGACTTCTGAGGCGACAGGCACTGGCTCACTGACTTCTGAGGCGACAGGCACTGGCTCACTGACTTCTGAGGCGACAGGCTCGCTCACAGTGACATGCGTTGGCGCAGGCTCGCTCACAGTGACATGCGTAGGCGCAGGCTCGCTCACAGTGACATGCGTAGACGCTGGCTCGCTCACCGTGGAAGGCATGGGCACAGGCTCGAAGACCGGGGCAGGCGTGGACCGGAAGGCGGAAGCCCGTCTTCTCTCCCTCCTCCGGGCAGACGAAGAGGGCCGTGCTGGCTCGTGGAAGGCGACTGACGTGAGGGTGACCTCGTTGACAGGTGGAGTTGGTGTTACAGGGGGTGCCGGGGGTGGCTGGAGAGACACCACTGTGGACGGTGAGGCAGGGTCCTTCTCAGCAATGCCCACCGCGAGCGGTGAGGCGCACACCAGTAGGGTCGCCACCAGGAAGTCGTGGAGGGTCCAGTCACGCGTCGCCTGTGGCAGCCGCTCCTTCAGTGCGGGGTGTAGATTGCCCCTGAAGAAGACCACCAGAGAGTAGTCCGGGAAATCCGAAATACTCGCCAGCTCAAGGAAGTCGCGGATGTGGTCCTCTATAGGGCGGTCTTCTTGTTGTAAGCAGAGCAGGTGGTAGTTTGCTTGCTGAACCGCTGGATCCATAGTTGGTCTATCGTTCTGTTATGAATGGGCAGCGAAGGCAGACGAGGAGATGCGGATCCAAGTGCAGTTCAACTTTTATTGAGGAACAAACAAGGCAGGTACATGGAAAACACGGGAACAAAGGAAAAAACCCTCGATGGGGAAATGAACACAAGACTGAGGAAAACGGGCAGGGAACACACACCAGGCTAACAACATTCAACGATAGACAGTGACTAAACAAACAGACAGGGTTAAATACGTGGACATGGGAAGACAGGAACCAATGAACAAACAGAACTCAAACAAGATAACTAGGTGATTAACAGAAGCAAAATGGCAAATAAACGAGGGCAGGTGCAAACAATGAACGGTGAACACGAAAGCTAACAAAGAGACTATGGAGTTACACAAGGGACAAAATTGAAAACTAAGGAATGCAAAAGTGACAAAAATGGCAAACAAAAGGGCAACAGTGAAACAAGACAGGTAACCCTAACAAATGACTTCTTAAATATTCTGAAATGGCAATGCAAACAGAATAAATCTGGATGTAAAGAATTACATTTATTCAAAGAAATTTTATTTTTTAAAGACTGAAAATACATGAACGGTATTTTATTATTAATTGATTATTAATTACAGTCAAGGTAATGACAGATTACACGCACATGTACATATAAACAAATGCACAGAAAAGAAAGCTTTAATTTCAGCTTATTTCCATATAAATACATGTTAAGATGTCGAGAATTCAATGATTTAATTACAAATAACAGCACTAAAATTATTATTATTATTTATACTATATACACTATAATTAATATCGATTATATTATACTCATTGTTATTGCAATACAAAGCATGCCTTTGCTAAAAAACTAAATCGTTAATAATTCAACTAGATAATTACTAATTAATTAGATAAGATTAAATTCTATTGTATTCTATTCTGTTGCGAAGTTAACGCAATCATTTAGCAGAAACTGTGAAAGATTTCTCAGTGCTCAAGAAAAAAGTTTCCATGATTAAAGTTGTAATATTTATTCAATCATATTTTGGCTTGTATAATGGTGATAAATATTCATATCACACTTGCGCTCCTCCAGCTACAAGCCTTCGATCACAACATAATTTATGCCAAACGAGAACAAAATTATACAAACTAAATTTAGGAGCATATCCTAAAATAAATATAAGACAATGTTACCCGGACAAATTTATCTGGATCAACCGTAGACAGAATGTAGATAAATTCGGTCTATAAGCATTTATAGGCCAACCGCTGCCAAACTCGCAGTGACATTTTTAAAACCAATACATTGGCTATGCTCAAGAGGCTCCATCTAGCGATTATTATGTGTCAGTAGCAGTGTCCCTGTCTGAAGACTATGCGGTCTTCTGACTCCTTAATCGCGCTATGAGTAGGTAACAGTGGCTCCGCGCTTCTAGTGTTAATACGTGTTATTAGAAGATATGGTGATGTTTCACAATGGTAAACACTCTGTCCCAACTATTTTAAAGTGTGTGACAATGATTTGAAATTACTGTACATAAAAAACTAGGAAATTTGCAAGGTAAAACGTCATAAAATGTGTAGTAGTAGTGTTTTAAATATAGCAAAGTGCAAATGTAATTTACAAATCACTACTTTTTGTTTTTATTAGCATTTTTCTTACTGCCCCAACGTTTTCGGAATTGGGGTTGTATATGTGTATGCATTGTGTCTTTAAGACACCAGCCCTTCTCATTTACACATGTTAGATTTTAGTATGCAGTGTGTGTGTGCTCATAATGTGTGTGCAGGTGAAGAGTGATGGCGACAGATCTGCTCTTCTGTACTGATGTACCCCCTTTTATCTCTTTCTTATATTTGTAACGATTATAGAGTGTTTTATTTATCTTTTCTTTCTTCCTCATGTATGAGGAGAGTGTGCTGACCGTGAACCAGCCATTAAATATTTTGAATACCAACACCATTTTGCTCTCTGCTTTTTAATGGTCGGTTTAAAAGGAATATTTCACCAAAAAATTAAAATTCTCTCATCAATAACTCACCCTCATACCATCCCAGATGTGTATGACTTTCTTCTACAGAACACAAACAAGATTTTTAAAATAATATTTCAACTCTGTTGGTCTTCACAATGCATGTGAATGGTGACCCGAACTTTGAAGGCCCAAAAGGCAGTATAAATGTAATTCATAAAATTCCAGTGGTTAAATCCATATCTTCTGAAGCGTATGATAGGTGTGGGTGAGAAACAGATCAATATTTAAGTCATTTTTTTTTACATTTTCACTTCCACATTCTGATGTGGCAGTGACTTTTACATTCAGCCTCCTACTGGTTGGGGCTGGTCAAAGGTGGAGATTGATAGTCATTTTTGGACCTTCTGAGCTCTGGTCATTCTAAGATATTCTCCTAAATATCTTCATGTGTGTTCTGCTGAAGAAAGAAAGTCATACAAATCTGGGATGGGATGAGGTTGAGTAAATGAGAGAATTGTCATTTTTGTGTGAACTATCCCTTTAACAATCATATCTAAAAGTAAAGGCATTACAGTGTGCTCCTAAACATTGACACAATTTTCTTTTGCAGTTATACGCATTTAAATGTATAGATTTGCAGAAGATTTTCTCTTTAAGGGAACAACAGTGCTTTCCCATTTTGTCAGCCATCTTGGTTCAGGAAGCCATCTTTTCCCCATTAATTTCTTTTAATAAAAAGTAAGTCACAATATTACAAGTATTAAAATCAAACAACAAAGGTACAAGAATGTGTACTTACTGTCTTGAGTGTAGGGAGAGCTACTTGATTGCGTCATGCAATTTTGTGGTTGCTGCAGACTTGTGCAGAGCACTTTTGGTGCCCTTGGTGGGCCGCAATTCTCTTATTGGTGGATCTTCCTCTTCAAAATCATGGGTAGTGTAGTTCTTTACCAGGAATTGCACTATTAAACATGATTTAAAAAAAAAAAAGGAATATAAAATAACACTGATGGCTTCAACGGAAGCATATACCATCGATTACCAAACACGGAGCTCACAACAGGGCTGTATTTATAGGTTTATAAGTTAAAGTTACAGTCGTGCTCTATTGGTTATTTGAAGAAAAAATACCTGACCATTTGAAATGTCCTGACTCAACTTACTATTTCAATAGGAAATATGTCAACAAAGAAGTGAAAACTGCACTCGTCAAACCATTCTGATTACATGTATGTATTTGGCAGATGCTTTTATACAAAGCGACTTGCAGTGCACTTATTACATGGACAATCCCCCCGGAGCAACCAATGGTGGTGGCTGTGGTGTTCGAACCAGCGACCTTCTGATTAACAGTTATGAGCTTTAGCCCACTACGCCACCACCAATCCCACTGATTACATTTCTAATAAAAGCTGAGATATGGGAGGAAAGAGATAGTTTAAATTTCCATTCATGTTCTGAGATATTTGTGACTATATAATTTATTTTCCAGCTGCACAAAATAATTGCGGTTTATTGCCAATTAAACTAATCAGCCCCAAGTACTTCTCCTGGCTTGACGTGAAGGAACAAGAGGAGATCGAATGAAGGGGGAATTATTGTCTCCAGCCAGAACACTCCTGACTGCATCCCCTCAGGAGAAGAGATCCTTCAAGGCTGTGGAGATTTGGCTATGGCCTCCTCCAGGTCTGCTGTCAGACAGATGTCAGCTGCAGACCTGGCTGGTGGCAGTATATGAAGAAAGTATCATTAATACTTCACTGTGCTTTGTCTAAAATTGGCAGGCAGATTGGCGAAGGTGCCTCTTGTGAGCTGACTGTTGTTATTTTAAGGAAGAATTGAGAGCCAACACAACAGTCCCATTACATCATAAGTGATTTATGGGGGATGCACTTTATTAATCCATTTAATTTGCACTGGTCACTATGCAGAATGTTTCTTCTTTTTCATCCAATTTCACAGCCAGACAGAATGTGGAATAATATCCAGAGTCTTTCTATTTACACAGTGTGATAAGTGACAGATAGGTTTCAATTCAGCTTTATATTAAAGCTGAAGAGTCACTGTTTATCGTTTAGATGTTAAAATCCTCCCATCCCAGCTTAATATGCATAGACAAGTAAACCATTTGTAGGTTGATTTCCTTGAAAAGGGTATCACAGCAAGGGAGCTACTGTCCCTGTAATTGGCCTGCTACTGTAAGTAGCTTTGGATCTTATTCAGTGATAACACATTGCATAAACATGAGCATAACTAACATTGAGGGCAGGACCTGAGCCATATCTAGAGACCAAATAACAAAAAGACTTGCTGTAGTGACACATTCCCTTTCGACAATTAATAATGTGAAGGATATTAATTATATATAAATCAGTTTTCACAAGTTATTGGAGCAGCACTGGAATTACGACTAGTGAAAATGCCATTTTGTGATATCAGTTATTAGGTTGGCAATAGTAAAATCTTAATTCTTGATAAAAAATTATGTTATTATTGCCGAAAGAATTATTGATATCAAAAATGGAATTCCAACTAGTAAAAGCCGTAATTGTTGATATCTGTTACTGCATTTTCACTAGTAGAATAAAAAAATTATGTAATTTTACTCCTGATTAAAACACAATGGCAGAAACGTCTTTTTCAGTGACTTGTCATAACTAGACTGGACTGCTGTAATGCTCTCAGGCCTCCCTGCATGTGCAATTAGACCTCTGCAAATGATCCAGAATGCAGCAGCACGTCTGGTCTTTAATCAACCAAAGAGAGCACATATTACACCACTCCTTGACTCGTTTCACTGGCTGCCGGTTGATGCACGTATCAAGTTCAAGGCTCTGATGGTGGCATACAGAACAGTCACTGTGTCTGCTCCAGCATACCTAAAAAACATTCTGCAGAGCTACGCACCCACTAGAAGCCTGTCGGCTAAGGAAAGACGCCTTGTTGTACCAACACAAAGAGGCACCAAAATACTTTCCCAGACTTTTGGCTTCATCATACCACGTTGGTGGAATGACCTTCCCAACTCCATCCGTGAAGCTGACTCAATTTCTGTCTTCAGAAAATGGCTAAAAACACATCTTTACCATGAGCACCAAAAAAAAAATTATAATTTCTTGTTGCAATTTAACTGTTTTGAATACTACTGTGATGCTAGAGAAACTTGTAATATGGCACTTTTCGTACCACTGTCTCCTTAAGATGATTAGCTTATGTTTTCCTATTTTATAAGCTGCTTTGGATAAAAGCATCTGCCAAATGAATAAATGTAAATGTAAACCAATTATTAATTTCATACCAGTTGCAATTCCAATTTCACAAATAAGCAATGCACTTCTTAATAGTAAAAATGCTAATATTTTATATACATTTTTACATTGTTATTTTTTTATAACTGTACATCTGTAAATTAAGTTTAACATGTCAGATATCAATACATTGAAGGAAATTAAATATATCATACAGATATCTGAAATTAACTCCTCTCGCCACTACTGAAAACCAAATTACAGATATATTTTTTTTTCTAGTAAGAAGCACATAGTTGATAAGTGTATTTGGAATTCCAGCTAGTAAGAAATGAATCACAGAAATCTGTAATTATATTTTAAAGAGGAGTAAATGACAGATAATTGTGAAATTCTACTAGTGAAAATGCAGTTACAGATATTAACAATTATGGTTTTAACTAGATGAAATTCCATTCTTGATATCAAGAATGGGTATTTCCACAGGTAATGTCATTTTTATTTACAAAATAAAGGTTTTTACTAGTGCAAATTCAATTGTAAATATTTATGATTCATATCCAGCACATGATTAAATGTTAAAAGGGCTTGCGATTGGACAATGGCTCTTTTGACATGGGTCAATAATCAACCACCCAGAACACCCTAGTAAAATTCTAAAAACCACTCAAAACCCATTAGCAAACACAAAGCAACGCCTTGGCAACCACCCACAATGCCCACTTCTTTAGAAAATATAACTTTTTTATGCCATAGCAGTGTTCTAAATACTCAGCTTACAAATATTACCAGTCAAACTCTAAGCAAAGCAGTGCACTTCATTTTTCTTTTTTTTACATCGTGAGCACTCAAAATCTATGAGAAATAATGAGCACTATTTCAGCACTCTACAAACAATAGATGAAATTTCCTCCTACACCACTTTGTTTATATAACACACCTACCTGGCTTTAAAGGAATAGTTCCCCCAATAAATGAGAAGACTGTCATCATTTACTCACTCTACTCTCAGTCCAGTGACTTTGACTTTGGACATGTTTAGTAGAATGTTCATGCTGCTGTTTCATACAATGCAATTTAATCGTGACCATGATTGTCCAGCAAGATTTTAGTGTTTAACAATTATTATTTTATTTAAAACTTTGACTGTGCGGAAGAGAGCAGCTTGGATATTTGTGAAACTTCTCCTTTGGTGTTCCATGGACAAAAGAAATGGCACAGGTTTGGAATGACATGAGAGGGAGTAAATGGTGACAGAATTTCCTTATTAAGAGAACTATTTATTTAAAAGCCTGAGAACAGGGGGGCCTGTGTTGCTCAGCGTGACTACCACCCCTGGAGTCATGAGTTGCATGCCGAGTGACTCCAGCCACGTCTCCTGAGCAACCAAATTGTCACGGTTGCAAGGGAGGGTAGAGTCACATGGGGTAACCTCCTCGTGGATGTGGTTCGCTCTCGGTTGGGCACGTGTTGAGTTGTGCATGGATGCCGTGGAGATAGTGTGAAGCCTCCACATGCACCATGTCTCCGTGGTAACACACTCAGCAAGCCACATTATAAGATGCTTGGATTGAAGGTCTTAGATGCAGAGGCAACTGAGATTCATCCTCCGCCACCCGGATTGAGGCGAGTCACTACACCACCACAAGGACTTAAAGTGCATTGGGAATAGGGCATTCCAAATTGAGTAGAAATATCTATAATATATATAAATATATTTATATATATAAAAAGCCTTAAAACAGTCTGACTCCTCTGTGTATCATAGACAAAAAAATGACACAATATAATGACATGCACAAATATTTATACTAATTAAAGACATGTTGCACTGTAATTCTCTCTTGTTTTTTTAAGTGTAGCCAAAATCTCAATGGTACATTGTTAATCTCAATGGCTCAATGGAAAAAGAAAGGAATGAAAAAAAACAGCTTTTGGCTGCTTGTGTAACTGGCTTTTTATTAACTTTGAACATTCAGTCAGTATGGATTCCAGTCCCATTCTCAGTGATTTAAAAAAAAAAAAGAGACCAACTATCAGCATGTCTGTCAACTATCAACAATCCCATCTGTCTCTGCTGATAAGGGAGGCCAGTGCTGAGAAGCTTTTCGGCGAGTGTGGGCGAGTCACTGCAATGCTTTAGAAAGGAAATGTGATAAAATTAGCGACGGTCTCATTAAAGATTGAATCTGGTTAAATGTTTGCTTTAATAGAATTTTCAGTCACATAGTCATCTGAGAAGAGTATGGATTCTTCATTCATTCTGAAGAAAGAACTGACAGCAAGCTCTTCTCACACACCTGTTCTTTTCTCAGACATCATCTGAAATAAGAAAGAAACACACTGAAATAAACTGTGGTATACGACCAAAAAAATAAATAAAAAAGATTAGCAGAATCACAGAGCAGAATCATTTTGAGGAAAGGATACTAATTTTTCTCAAATGCAACTAAGAGGCAGATGGTGGATCAAATTTATAAATGATACCTACAGTATAACTACAGTTAATAGCAAGTGTCTTAAATACTGTATTCTTTAGCACTATTTGGACGAGATTAGGCAGGCGATGTCCACCTTGGTGGTCCAGGAACACCACCTGTGGCTGAATCTGGTCAAGATGAGGGACGGCGACAAAGCCCGCGTTCTCAACGTACCCATCTCCCAGATTGGACTTTTCTACAACACCATTGAGGACTTTGCCCAGCAGTTCTCGGCGGTGAAGAAGCAGACAGAGGCCTTACACAGACTCCCGTGTCAAGTGTCCAGATGCGTCACAGTCACCATAAACGCCTCCGAACTGGGCTGGAGCGCCGTGTGCAACGGGCATGCAGCCAGTGTTTCCTGGTCAGGACCGCGACTGGGTTGGCACATCAACTGCCAAGAGTTGCTGGCTGTACTGTAGGCTATTGTCATTGATCCAGGGCAACCATGTGTTGGTCTGGTCCGACAACACAGCGACAGTAGCATATATTTCGCCAAGGCGGCGTATGCTCTTGTCGCATGTCGCAACTCGCCCGCCATCTCCTCCTCTGGAGCCAGCTAGCGGCTGAGGTCGCTGTGGGCCACTCGTATCAGCGGACCACCTGTTGCAGGTGCACCAGGTGGTCCAGCTGATTTGGAGTCGATTCACTTCCCGGGAATCCTCCAACTGCCCGCTCTGGTATTCCCTGACGGGAGCCCCCCTCGAGACAGACATGTTAGCACACAGCAGTCCACTGGGGCTGCGCAAATACGCATTTCCCCCAGTGAGCCTTCTTGCACAGACCCTGTGCAAAGTCAGGGAGGACAAGGAACAAGTCACCCTCGTGGCCCCAGACTTGGTTCTCGGACCTCACGCACCTCACGACAGCACCTAACTGGCAGATTCCTCTGAGGAAGGACCTTCTTTCTCAGGGATGGGGCACAATCTGGCACCCGCACCCAGACCTCTGGAACCTCCATGCCAGGCCCTTGGACGAGACATGGAAGATCAAAGTGGCCTACCACCAGCAGTCGTAAACACGATCACTCAAGCCAGAGCCCCCTCTACCAGGTAACTTTATGCCCTGAAGTGGCGTTTGTTCACGGATTGGTGTTCTTCCTTAGCCTAAGACCCCCAGAGCTGTGCAGTCAGGTTGGTGCATTTATTCCTGCAGGAGAGGTAGGAGGGGAGGCTGTCCCCTTCCATCTTGAAGGTGTATGTTGCTGCTATCGTGGCCCACCACGACGCAGTAGACAGCAAGTCTTTGGGTAAGCACGACTTAATCATCAGGTTCCTAAGAGGCGCCCGGAGGTTAAATCCTACCCGGCCAAGCCTGTTCCCCTCCTGGGATCTCTCAGTGGTCCTCACGGGCCTTCAAAGACCCACTTCGAGCCGCTAGAATCAGTTGGACTCAGGACCCTCTCTCTCAAGACTTCCCTGCTGATCGCACTCGCCTCCATCAAGAGGGTCGGGGACCTGCAAGTGTTCTCTGTCACACTTGCCTGGAGATCGGTCCGGCAGACACACATGTGATCCTAAGACCGCAACAGGGCTACGTGCCCAAGGTTCCTACCACGCCCTTCAGAGACCAGGTAGTGAACCTGCAAGCGATGCCATGGGAGGAGGCAGACCCAGCCCCTTCATTGCTCTGTCCGGTACGTGCTTTGCGTACCTACTTGGACCGCATGAAGAGCTTTAGATGCTCTGAGCAGCTCTTTTTCTGCTTTGGTGGACAGCAGAAAGGGAACGCTGTCTCCAACAGGGGCTTTCCCACTGGGTGGTGGACGCCATTTCATTGGCCTATCACACCCAGGCCGTGCCCCCCCCCCTTGCGGGTGGAGCTCACTCAACAAGGAGTGTTGCGTCCTCGTGGGCACTGGCCAAGGGCACCTCCCTGGCAGACATATGTAGAGCGGAGGGTTGGGCAACACCTAATACCTTCGCAAGATTTTACAATCTCATTGTTGAGTCATTATCGTCCCGTGTTTTCTCAGGTCCGAGCCGGTAGAACTCGGTAACACGCTAATGGACTGGCGGGGTGCATCGCTTGCACCTAGCGCCCTTTCCCTCGGTCGAGGTAAAACTGTACGCTTTCTCTCCCAGGAGATTCCGTATATTCGGATCCATGGATGACTCCTCCCTAGCCCTGTAGGTCTGCTATTCGGCGGAGGAATTTGCTGACTCAATCCACTGCGGTTACTCAAATCTACCCTGTACTGGAATAGGTGCTCCACAGGTCGGGACTCCTCCTGTGTGTATTTTCCGCGGTACGGTCCCCTTGCGAATGGACCCGTGTCTCCCTTAGGCAGTTCCAGCTGCCCTCCAGTCGCCATGCTGTAGCAACTCCCCCCTCCTTGAGGCTGGATCTACCACCGCGCCAATTTTCCACATGTGACCTGAATGGCCCATGTGATGTATTCACCACTTTACCTCCCCGTCCCTGGGCAGGTGTGGTCTCCGCAGGGTCTTTTCCCCATAAAAGAATAGGAAACTGGGTAAGACCCCCTTCCCACGATGCGTGTAAGGGCCCCAGCCGTTTGGCTCTATGCGAGAAACATAGAGAGAAAAGAGGCCCGGCTAGGCTCGGCCCGTTCCCAGGTTGGCAAGCGTCGCCTTGTTCCCCTGCTTAGCGTAACCAAAAGGATTCTGACGACTTTTTATGGGGCATTGGGGAAGGGTACGTGCAGGCTGACACAACTGGTCGCCTTTGCACGTAAAATACCTGCCCGCTCTTGTGTCAGCAGTACACGTACACAGCTCAGTGCATGGCGTGATTTCAATTGGACACCTAGTGTCGCTTCTTCGACACAACGTCGAAGTGAGCGACAGACGGGGAACATCTAGGTTACGTATGTAACCTCCATTCCCTGATTGAGGCAACAAGACGTTGTGTCCTCCTGGCCACGTCGCTGAGCCGAGCCACTGTAGTGGCCGGACCATTTCCGGCTCCTCAGAAAATTCCTGAATGAACTTGACATATTTCTCCACTTTTATACCCGTATGTCCAGGGCGGGGTTTGCAAAGACTGTCTGCCTAATTCACATGGCCTTTTTTCATAGATCAGAGGCATGTTCGGCGCTCGAGAGACCCCTAGTGTCGCTTCTTCGACACAACGTCTCGTTCCCTCCATCAGGGCACAGAGGTTACATCCGTAACCTAGACATTTTAAATTTGTAAATTAAGTACACATTAAGGTCCAGTGTTCTAAAAATAAAAATACTCTATTTTTTATGAACTTTAAGATTAATGACTAATGTCTTTAAAGTGCATCCTGCATTAGCTGCAGAAGTTTACATATATGCATTGTTCTTTGTTAGTTGGCTGATGAAGGCTTTTGTTGGTAAATGATAGTCTGTTTATTCCATTTCAAGAGTGAAGTCCATCAATAGACAAAGGTGATGCAAGCAGAGATTAATGAGGTATATCGCAGTCCAACCTGTAGGTCATTTCGGTGAGGTTTAGTTGGGTCCATCCTTAGTCCAAAGTTCAGGCAGTGGCATATGAAGTATCCGATGTCTTACAGTTGTAGTTGGCATCAGTTCATCCTCTGAATTCAAAAGACTGAATTGATGTCTGGCTAGCACCAGCTGTAGTTTGTCATAGTTTGTCATAGTTTGCTAGATCTGGCAGGCTCTGGTAACCTCAGGATATAAATCTCGATGTTGAGACATGGAAACACATAGAATAATATTAGCGTAGATGCCATGAAATTTTATGCAGTGTTATACATCATGATGGATGTTTCTGGTTCTGACAGATGTAACTAAAGCAACCTAATTGTGAGTTGAAAGATACATTTGGTGTATGCCTGGCTTAACCATCTGGGGTCTGAGGGTGTTTTGGGCCCTGGAGAAGTTTTGACATGCCTTGACATTTGTGCTTTTTTTAGTTGCTTAAAAACATATTAATGGCTAAAGTCTGATAACACTGTATTCATCACAAACTGGGCTACAATAATATCTGAGCAACATGTAGGTACATGTTTGTATTTTTGAGAAAAAAACGTTTATGCATGGTTTTACAAAAAACTAAAATTTTAAGTTACTGAAATAAGGCCATATAACACATACTAAACATTTGTCCACAAGAATTTTGAGAACTGGATTTTTTAGCCTAGAGCTTTTGCTACAAAATGATGCGAAAACCATCCTGATCACTCATTCATACAAAACAATATAGTAATTGAACTTTTGTAAGACAATTTTAGTGTTGAATGGTTGAATGAGTCCCGCTCTTCTATTGAGGAAAATGTTAACTCATCCTTACATTCAGGAGTTTACAAGCATGCAGAAAAGTTGAGTTGTGTTGTGTTTACATCAAATCTTGCAGTTGTGGGCGTGTACATTTGCATTGATCGTCTCAGCACATGGGTGTGATCACATTACAGATAATGAGATGGACTGGTAAAAACTGTACATTGCTTTGTTTCAAACAGATTGCATTGCAGGAGAATATTTGTTTTACATTTGCATTTTTTTATTTAAAAGTAGACATTTTAAGCTTTTTTTAGACATATGTTTCATGTTTGTGTGAAAAGTATTCGTGGAGTTTAAGTTCATTTTAGTGACATGTTTCTGAAATATGCATGTGAACACAGAGACTGCTGAAAGCTCACCATTTTTGTTTTCTTTATTTTACAAAAGCACAAAGTTTTGTTGTTATTGTGAGTGTACACAAATAAAAGTAGACACTTTATAGTCTCTGATGATGTCTTACACTTATCTGTGTACCCAAAAATGACGGAGTTGTTTCTGCTGTAATGACGAAAATATCCAGCAGGACGCGCCGGCGCGTCCGTCGACCCCAGAGGGTTAATAGCTGACTGAGTGAGTGTGTCTGCATCCCGAACAGTGTAAGGGAGACTATTCCATAGTTTAGGAGCCATGTATGAAAAGGATCTACCTTCCTTTTGTGAATTGTGTTAGTCTTGGAATTATTAACAAGCCCGAATTTTGTGATCGTAATGAACGTGACAGAATAGTTTGTTAGAAGGTCACTTAAGTACTATGGCGCTAGACCATTCAAAGATTTGTGTGTAGTTAACAGAATTTTAAAATCAATACAAAATTGTACATATTTCTTGGTTGTAGTCAGCACTCTGGCAGCTGTATTTTGAACCAATTGAAGTTTATTTATTGAACTTGGAGGACATCCTCCCAGTAATGCATTACAATAATCTAACCTTGACGTCATGAATGCATTAATACATTTTTCAACAACAGAGAGCATGTGTTGTAATTTAGCAATATTTCTCAGGTGGAAGAATGTATTTATACAACATTGGAAATGTTATCCTAAAAAGGTCCTAAAACTGATCCCTGTGGCACTCCATATTTCAATTTTGTTTGATTTGACATTTCCTTATTTAAACATACAAAGTGGAAGCGGTCTGATAAATAGGACCTAAACCATGCTAATACAAGTCCACTAATACCAACATAATTGTCCAGCCTATTCAAGAGAATGCTGTGATCTATCACGTCGAAGGCAAACTAAGATCTAAAATCCCTAGAAGAGAAATGCAGCCGCGATCAGATGATAAGAGCAAATAATTTGTAACTCTGATAAGTGCAGTCTCTGTACTGTAATGGGGCCTAATCCTGATTTAAATTGATCATAAATTCCATTTCTCTGTAGAAATGAACATAGTTGGGAGAACGCTACCATTTATAGTATTTTCAACATACATGGAAGATTTGAAATAGATCTATAATTAGCCAATTCTCTAGGATCTGTGGAGCTGTGGCTTCTTAATAAGTAGTTTCATAACTGCAATTTTAAAGTTTCTTGGGACATGTCCTAAGGATAAAAAGGAGTTAATAATATTAAGAAAAGTTTCTGAGATTACTGGGAATACCTCTTTTAAGAGCTTAGTTGGTATCGGATCTAACATACATGTTGTGACTTAAGTTGTTTTAGCTCTTCGTGACCTATGATACGAATTGAAGTTGCTCGTAAGCAAAATTATGAGACACTGTTTTCTGAGAAGCTGTGACAGTTGATTGAAATAATCATAAATTAAATTGGAACTATACAATTTAATCAGTAAAGAGAAGTGCTTGTCTGTAGCAACAGACACTTTCCTTCCATGCACTATGAAATACCTCTAATTTTGTATTCTTCCACTTGTGCTCCATTTCGAGCTACTCTCGAGAGCAAGAGTGTGATAACTGTACCACGGTGCAAGGCTTTTTTCTTTAATTTTCTTTAATCAAAGGGGGCAACACTATCAAGAGTGCTAGATAAGACTGTATTTATGTTTTCTGTTATTTCTTCAAGTTCTTCTAGACTTTTTGGTTTACTGAGTATATGAGACAATTCTGGAAGATTATTAGTGAAGCTATCTTTAGTGGTCGAAAGAATAGTTCTACATGAACTACAGCGTGGTGTAGATTGAGTGACATTAGCTGATCGCAACAAACAAGACACGAGGTAATGATCTGAGATGTTATCACTCTGCTATATAATTTCTATAGTATCAACATCAACTCCATTTGACAGAATTAAATCTAGCGGCACGGGTGATCTATATACTGTTGCTGATGGTGTCATATTAAGCATTATTAGTTCAAAAGACTTACATTTATATCCTGTCCTCTGAGTAACACCAAAAACTAAACTGTAGATTTTAGCAAAACCTCCTCGACCCTTCAGACGAGGCTCATGTTTAAAACAAAAACCTGGTGGAGTAGATTCATTTAAACAAATATATTCATCTGGTTTAAGCCAGGTTTTAGTCAAACAAAGCACATCCAAACTATGATCTGTAATAATTTCATTTACAATTAGTGCTTTTGTAGAAATAGATCTAATGTTTAGTAGCCCTACCCCAGATAGCAAAAAATATCCGCACGGCTTCTTTTTGCCGCCGTCCCTAAGCTGTCGGCTATAGGTGCGTCCTACTGGCGGGGATGAAACGTTTGCCGCTGAATTCGTCACTCCCACTTCTTGCGAGATGCCGCCCGCGAAAAGCTGGCGGGCCACCCGCTTCATTTTCTCTGGCGGTTGCCTCGGGCTAATCGACCGCGGCCGGCTGGCGGCAAGACGCTTTGAAATGCAAGGATTTCTACTCTCAAAATCGACCAGCCATGTTGGCTATTATTATTTTTTGCTCCAAAGCCATTAGGGTTTATAACAGAGTCTTGACTCTTGATTCCATGATAAGGTAAGGTTTTGGAAATTACATTTAAATTACTTTGAAACTCTGAAGCGATTATACAGTAATATATGTAAAATATATTGAATTATTTTATGCACTTGAAATTTGTTTACATTTCTTTTGTTGCTGCGCATTTGAGACATGCACCAATAAACCAAAAAGAATTCCTTTTGTAAAACTTACTTGGCAATAAATATCTTTATGATTCTGATTAGGTTTTAAAATAGATATTTAATTCACGGTATGAACAATTTAGCAGAATAAATTGATGAAGTTAGACTTTTCACCAATGACTATCAGTGAACAGTGAAAGACATCTGCAACATGGCCAAAATCTCGGGTATACTTAAATTTTTTTTATTAATTTGCAACCATGGTGATATCTATCATAAACATGAAAATCCCTGTTTTGACATGAAGGATAAACTCAATGAAAAAGCGAAATTATCCTCTGGTTTCACAGTTGCGCAGAAATTTCGTTTATGTCTACATTTTTCCAACCTCGATTTTTTTGTTATTTTACCTTTTACAGGTTTTTACAGGTTTTGCAATTATGACCTGTACAAATGTTTAACTCTTTCCCCGCCAGCGTTTTAAAAAAAAAGTTGCCAGCCACCGCCAGGGTTTTTGACGATTTTCGCTAAATTTTAATTGCCCGCAGAATATTTTCTTCCATGAATATATGAAGATGCTATATATCACAATACAGATCTGAGCCTCTGCTTTTAGGCAAAAAAACCGATTTTATTTTATCTTCATTTGTTCTTTTTTTATTGCGACTTGAACAGAGGTAGGTTTTGTCAAAAAACAACATTTCAGACAAAAAGCTGAGAAAAAGGCATGTTTATGTCTGATATTTTGAGCTTCTCAATACTCCACTTCTTCATGTTTGAGACGATCGCAGTCTATTTCTTTGATCAAAGAGTTGCATACTCTTTCAAAACATGCGCAGGGGTCTTCCTTACCGTATACCACCTAAAACACGGAAACCCGGAAAATTCCATGTTTGGCGGGGAAAGAGTTAAGAAAGTATAAAGTCCCTGTAAAGGCAATAAAAAAAAATCTAAACGCATTATAAATGTTAAAAATTTATTGCTAAAACACATTACAAAGACTGAACTGTGAAGTTCCGCTGTCATCATATCTGTTTCCGGTTTACTTGCGCGTCGCCCAAAATGTCTGTTTTTACTCGATGTCTCCAGAATCTTCCGAAAATACGCGTCAGCGATGTTCATCGCATTGTTGATGCCTGGTCCCCTGCTCCGACAAGCAAGAGGGACAAGGGCTTTATACTCTACATATCGAGTTATCTGCACAACTACAAGGGTAAGTATTTTAATCTAATGTGGTGTGCCGGCAGATAGCGGCTAAGCTAGTTCACCACGTGTTCATTTTTAATGTAAGGTTAGTATAGAAGCTTGTTTTTTCTTAGTTTTAAAGCAGACTGTTTGTTAATTTTTGTGATAATTGTAACTTGCTCTCCTCTCAGTTTCTAATAAAGATCAGGGCACAGGTGAAGTCACTGTCAGGGCATTGTGCTACAGGTCCACGAGGAAAGCAGATAAACCTCACAGTTTGAGTGTATGGTGAATTTAGAATTGATAAGACCGCAGTTATAGGCTTGTTACTTTAATAGCCCAATGTTCCTGGGGACTTGGCTAAGGTTATTCATGTTTAATGTAACTCAAATCAAATGAAAACAGTTATTGTAGGCAGGTAAGTTTCCCTAGCTGGTCCCCTCCGGGTAAAATGCGTTCTTATTCAAGTTTTCAACTCAGTCATTCGTTTAAGATGCAATCTTGTGTTATAAGTATTAGGCTATCATGATTATACAGTGAGCAAGCTATATAAATAAGTATATAAAAGTGTAGATCAACAACCGAGGTTGTAAGGTAAAGGCTGAATATTGTAGATTTATTACAATATGTTGCATGTTTGAATTAAAATACCTGTGGATATGCCACTTCCCACTCATGAAAGTTTTATGTTATTCAAAGGAGCACACTCTCTACAAAGGCCTGACTGGAGATTTGCCTGATCTATCCGTCCTTCAGGTGAGTAGGGATATAACAATAGCAAATTTCACTGTACAGTATGATATATCAACCAAAATCTGTATACCAATATTTCATTATTTTCTTTTTCCTCCCCTTTTACAAACAAATATTCTGCTTCAAAGAAAAAAAATGAAATTGATGTTCTCATAAGGGTTCTTCATTATGAACTTGTATGCCATGCATAACATACTGTGGATAGAAATTACAGGGAAAGTTACTGGTATGATAATTGTGGTTATATTATATTACTATTATATTTAGTGTATTGCTAATCAATATATTGTTACTTCCCAGGTGACAGCGGCTCACTTATAGAGCAGGTGAAGCAAGTTGGGACAATGTTGAAGACATTTGCTCGCACTGGGCAATCAGGTACAACTTGCAAACAACACCTGTGGTTGTTGGTTTAATTCCCACTGGGGCCACCTGTACATGTAGTAGACCTAGATATAAATGTCATAGTTTAGTAGTTGAAGGACCAGGACTGACTACTTTATTCTTTTATTCTGGGAACCCATGTAGGTGCAGATCAAACCCTAATGCTGCGACGTCTTGGAGTTTGGCGATGTTGTGCGTAGCATGGACAACAAAATGCTATGCTGCAACATTTCAATGCCAGTGTGTCTGTTGGAGAGTTATCCCTGCCAGGGAATCTGTTACTCCCCCCTAGACACAACAGTTTGAGGCAGGATAAAGAGCTCCAGCAACGATTTGTAAGTGTGCCGATTTCGTTTATAATGCCATAGGGTAATCTAAAAAGTAAAATTAAGATTGTACACTGCATATTCTACAGTCTGAATCCACAGCCTGTCACATTTTAAATTTATGAGAAGCTTCAGAGAAATGTAATATGTAACACGTTTATTTTGTATTTTCAGCTTCGGTTTTTGGAAATCAAATGTGGGAGGGACCTAAAGACAACCGTGTGGCGAATGCTTCAGAGTATCTTCTCTAATCACCTTTCCATCAATACAACCTGGACTGTTGTAGGGGATAAAGCATGTTTTAGAGACATGTTCCTGAAGACCATTGTTCAAAGTAAGTTGGATATTTTTTTTTATATTTAAATAGATGTGTATGACCTTATGCCATTCAAATGGAATGACAGATCTTTATTTTCTACAGGAGCTATCTGGAAGAACCCGGCAACCCAGGATGCCACTGATGAGGCGATCCAGGTTAACGTTACGCGTTACCTGAAAGGAGCATCTGAACGTGAAGGTGGAAAAAGGTGCCGCACAGCTTAGAGGGACCCACAGCCGACCCCTTAAACCTAGGCTGACTACTTACACCCCAGCATCACTGAAAACTGGAACCCTTTCTTTATCCTGCAGTCAGTAACATCAAGACCCCTAAAAAAGCCTGCTAAAAGTGTCAGACTACACTCACCCAATCCACACTGTTCACTGTGGAAATTGCTCTTCTTTTTTTTTTCTTTTCTCTCGTGACCCTGCTTTGAGGGCAGCTCCTTGGATGAATATGGGATGGTTTGTCCTTTTATACAGGCGCACAAGGAATCACTGAAGATATGCCAATTTGCACTGCCTCATTCTGGAGGTCGGGGAAAACCGTATGATTCTTAGCCCACTTCGCCACGCAGTCCCCAACCACTCCAGACATTCTAATTGGCTGTGTTCTCTACAGCCAGATTTTCTGCTGTTAATTATATTTATTCCCACTTGTTGTCATGTGTAAGTTGAATGTCAAAATGTATATTATACCTGTTATCCTGCACATTCTTTGATACCAAAGATCTCAATTATTTAATATACAATTTGCTGCTTATTTCTTTGTTACAGTGCTTAACTATTCTATTTTTTAATATAGCTTGTAAATCCTAGATTATACATCTAATACTTGATATCTGCACATTATCTGGTATCAAATATTCTACTTACCGTGACTTTAGTATTGGCTTATTTCATTCCGTCAGTGCAAAACGATTCTATTATAGTTTGTAAATCCTATTTCATACCTCTGATACTTGATATTGCACATTAACTAGTACCAAAAATTCTACTTTCATTCCGTCACAGTGCTTAACTGTTATTCTATTGTTAAATATAGCTTGTAAATCCTTGTGCCACAGGTCAGCATTGCAGTTATAATGGTATATTCTACTCCAGAGCTTTACTCTAAATTATTACCACTTAACCTATTGTTAGAAATGACTTGTAAATATGATGTTATACCTCAATTTATTTGGTATCCTGCACTTTCTTTGGTACCAAATATCCTCATTGCTTATGTTTAGTGGTAATTCTTTTCATCCCAGAGCTGACCTCTTTATATTATTAACAATTATTGTAAGTGTTACAATAGTGTTTTTTTTTTTGTTTTTTTTATTTATTTTTTTACCAAAATTGAATTGGAAACCTGCATGTTCTTTAGTGTGTGTGTGTGTGTGTGTATGTGTATATATATATATAATGTTTGTATTTTTCTGTTATTTATATTTCAGTGATCTGACATCTTGTTTCAATGACAGTTACTGTACTTTGAAATGTGGAATTAAAATGCCAAATGGAAATTTGTCTGGTTTGATCAATCATTATTCTTGATAAACTGCATGCTATAAATATATATATATAAAAAATATATATATACACAATAAGCGGCGGCAGATCGCTCGGAAAAAGCGTTTGCCTCCAACGCTCAGCGGAAGGTCCGCCTTCGATATAACGGCGGATGGCCAGCGGGCCGGCCGTGGAACGAAGGCGGTAGGAAGGCGGCTGCCGCTTTTAAAAAGCCGTCAAACGTGTTTGCGATATCGCCATTCTGCCGCTTCTACTGCCTCCGGAGCACCGCCAGCGGCCCGCCGACTTATTGCTATCTGGGACCTTTATGATGTTTATCTTAAATGTTTTGTTTTATTTTTTTCCAAGTTTGACCTTAATGAAATGTTTTCTAAATGATTTAGTAAGAGTTTTGTGTTTGGTAGTTCAGAGAACAGACACAGTTTACTATGTGAGATCTAGGTGATACAGTCTCTATGTGTTGTAGTTTATGTGACCTACAGTATGTGACATCTAGAGGCAGCTAGCAAACGTTCGGATTAACCAGTTTGTCTGTTGTCTGACCTGGGCCCCAGTAAATTAAATACTATCATTATTAAGACTATGAGCCACATTACTAGAGAGGAGAGCGGCACCTTCTCTGGAGGGATGAGTCTGTCTCGCTTTAACAGGTCAGGGCTACCCCAAAAACTACTATATTTAAATCCTATGCTATTCTCCCGACACCATTCAGACATCCAGCCATTCAGTGACATTAATCTACTATAAACCTTGTCACCACGATGCACAGGGAGGGGGCCAGAGCACATTACAGTGTCTGACATAGAAAAGAAAAATATGTCACACATTGTGATTGCCTTCTCGGCCATATTGTTTGTGTATGTAGAGTGTGTGTTTTGTCTCTCTCTCTCTCTCTCTCTTAATCACACTCATTTGTGGGGTAACCAGGTGATCTGATTGTTAATGGAGAGCAGTGGCAACAGTGTATTTCCTTCCTTCATAAACTGAGTGTTTCATGGATGGGTTGTGCAATGGTTGTTCGTGAGATGTGCCATCTTGCTCACCGGTGCTCTCGCGCAAATTCACGCTGCTGGAGCGGATTTTTTTTTGTATCTACACAGTGTTGATATGTAAACAAGTAAACAAATGAAGTTTCGTCTTACCAGCATGTGTGGAAACGTTTAAACTGCATGTGTTAACTAACCCCACGTTAGTTTGTCCCCCGCGTTCCTCTAGGCTACAAAAATCTGAAAATGGCAATATATGCTGAAAGTTTACATAAATGTTTTTATTGATATAAAAATTTCAATTATATACAGTAGATATATGCAATGTAAAGAATATGAAAAAACTCTAATTGTATTTTTTCATATATGGCCAGTGGTGATTTCTCAGGGACAGCAAAGTCTTTTATAATAGCATAACATGCCTAATAAATATTTTTTCATCATTATTTTCTAAAATATTTACATTAATTGCATATAAAATGTAATTAACACAATTATAGATGTATATAATGATTTGTGAGTTTTCACTGCAAAACAACACCAAAAAATGTAGCAAACTGCATTGCAAAATTTTAAGAAAAGCTGCAGCAAATTCAGCCATTTTGTAATTCCAACTAGCCAAATTACGTGGCTATTTCCTAACTACAGTGTAATTTGATGACCAAAGTTTAGTTGTGTCAATACAACTGATTATGTTTTGACAACCAGAAAAGTGACATTTCTGTATTCGTTGCCACAACGTAACTTTGGAGCGGTGCCAGTCTGTCATGACGACGTTATGGCAAGGTCGTGGTTCAGAAGTGTCACGGGGGAGGAGACCTAGGAATCCTCCTCCACATGAACTGGGCACAGAACTGGCAAGGGTGATGGCAAGGAGGAAAGTGCAACCTCTACATAGGGGCAACCAACATACATACGAGCATGCTCCAACTACATGAGAGAGCACAGTAAACATCACTGTTAACAATAAACAGGCAAATAACGAGGTGACACACAAGGAATAAGTAGGGAGTGCAATCAGAGTGAAGCAGATGGCAACGGGAGAGTAAATCATTGCTCAGCATCTCCACGAGATCGATCACCGTACCCATGGAAATGCTGATTGCATGCCGGTTCCACCTGTGAGACATGAAGGAGAGAGAAAAACAAACAACAGTATGAGCTGGCACAAATGCCGGAACCTTGACAAATAGTTGTTTGTTGGTAATTTATGCTTCAAATAATTATTCTATGGACAAACATGCAGTATTCTAACCTAATTTATGTCTTACATTAATTTAGAGCAGTGATTCCACACTGGAGTATGTGAGGTGACAATCTGGGTACGTGAATACAATTCTGAGATTTACAATTCCCCTTTAATTTCAACACCATCTAAAATAACATTCAAACCGAGTTCATGCATTTCTCACTGGCAAAAATAATTTTGTGTGCCCTCTAGTGTAGAAACACCACAATGGTTGTGTCATAAAGGTCAGAAAAATATGCAATGAAATAACCCTATCTTTTGCAGTTAAAAAATTGCATTTACTCATGCGTCGTGCGTCACACAAGTATCTTTTTTCACCAGCCCAGCACAATTGCTAGTTGACGTAGCTTAGTGATAGTAAAGAATATGAAAACTTCACTGTTTTACCAGACTCGAACATGTCAGTTGTCCATGATTTTAGTTTGTTGGTATTTTTTCCTGCAATTAAAATGTAATTTGTATTTAAGGTTAGATGCATAGGGAGTTTTGATTCTGATGTTATAAATTCATATGCTTTGATGACAGGTTTCAGACATCCGGTGCAAGCCAAATAATTTTCCACATTCACACACAGTAATTTACACTCACATTTGCTTGCATGATAGAGACCTGTTTTTATATTGTTGCATGATGTTTTTTCAGCAAATGAGCTCAACCTTGCTAACAGTGTCAAATGTGACATAAAAAAGCACCTTGAGCTGACCGCGCAATTGCACAGACACTTACCCACAATGATCGAAATCGGCCGGCAATGCCATACCTGGAATGATGCGCAAGTCCAGCCACAGAACCGAACGCTATTCTTCTTGATATTTGAAAATCAATTGAAAAAATTAACAAATTTAACATTTTAACTGATAAAATTACATTTCAGGTTTAACACATAACATACAGTATATCCAACATATTTCATCTTAATGTATCAAAATATTCACTCAAGCACAGCAACTATCATACACTCATGACATTTGAAACATTTGTGACTGAAACCGTTTACCGTACTCACGGCTTGGTAGTGTTAACTGCTGCATCTTTCAGTTTCTTTGCAAAGCTTGAAACATATTGTGACTGGTTCACAAGCAATCTGATATCAGCCAAAAACATACAATCCACACTGAAATGTTCTGAATTTGCAAACGTAATGCAATCCACGCTGATGTCGTGTGTTTCAACCGGCCAAAGCGGTGACGGTGGTTTTCACAGTAGTGACATCTCACATCTTCCATGTTTGTGTAAACACATAAGATCTTGTGTTTCTCCCAGTCAGTTCTCTCAGTGGCAAAAGCAGAATGAGTCTCATTTTTAAAAGTTGCAATTGTACCACTCTTAAAACGTAGCGCACATCGCCGGAAATGCATCAAAATGATTAAAGATATCCATCTAGTCCACGTTTACAAAAAACAACAATTAAATATAGCACATATGGGTGCAAAAATGGTCCAGTACGCCTTCAAAACAGCAAGAAGCAATGCAGCTGAATGAAACATAATGGAGCTCTCCTTTTTAGAGATCTAATATGACATTGTGTGCTCAAAAGCTGCTCAAAATGCATGATAATAGTCAAAGCCATTCATCTAGTGTAGAAAAACCTTTAAATTTAGATGTTAGATAGGCACATGAAGGTGTCCTGTGTAAGACTCCTTTGCTGTTGATGAATATCCCATGACAGGCCCAAATCTCTCCTCTTCACAAGTGACTGACTGAGCACCAGTGGGCAGGGCCAAGGGTGCAATGATGAAAAATAGGCGTTGTCAGAGACTATATTTAGCATAGAGGGCCACTTCTATTAAAATGAATGGGATAATTTGGAATGCCCAACCAACAAGCTCTAGCTTCTAAGAAAGTCCCGCATTACAGGTAAAAGAGCCAATAACCTTTTAGAGACAGACATCACCTGTCAATCAACTCGTAAACGTGCATGCACATTAGCTATAAATTTTTTTTGCTGCTTAATCTGGGGTAAAGAAGCACAATTATGGTACCAGTGTTGTCAGATAATATGTCCTTAGATCATATTCTTGACCAACCATTTTTTTTCTCTCCCCTTTTTCTCCCCAGTTTGGAATGCCCAATTCCCAATGTGCGCTAAGTCCAGGGTGCCGGAGGACAAATCTCAGTTGCCTCCGCATCTGAGACCGTCAATCCGCGCATCTTATCACGTGACTTGTTAAGCATGTTGCTGCACAGACATATCATGTCTGGAGGCTTCACACCATTCTCCGCAGCATCCACGTACCACTCACCAATGACCTCTAATATCAAAAGATCAAGAAAAATTTGATTCCTCATGATGACCCCTTTAAGATTTTTTATATGGACGAATGCTGAGGTGAAGCAAATCACAGCTATTATTTACAAGCTTAAATTAACATATACTATTTGTTTGTATTCAGGTTTTATCATCTAAACTATTCATTAATCATCCACATTTAAACTTCAAATAGAATAAAATAAAATCACATCAAATAAAAGAGCAAATGAAGGCATAAATTATTAATGCAGGTATCCCAGATTCTGTTGTTTTAAAAACACAACAACAAGCTGAGATGAGATAAAAATTTAAAACATTTTAAACAACTTCTTTTTGAATAATTTAATGTCAATAAATTGGTATCATGTAATTAAAAAAAATACTTAAAAAAAGCACATGTATTCTCCAAGGCCTGAACCTTTTCAGTGGTATTTCAATGTTGAACACAGTGTCTCAGCAGGGAGGATTTGTTGATGGACAGCCTGTTCATGTTCATCACCACCCTGATTCCATCTGTTGCACATTTGGGGAATCTGTTCCTGGTGTGTTTTGACAACCTGCCAAGTACTTAACTTATAGCAATTATTGTCAATGTTCACAATGGGCTTCAGTTACATTAATTCATTAAATGAAACCATCCTTTTTGGCCCACATGGTAAATCTTTTAAGATAGATCTTTCATAGATTGGTACCTCCAAATCAGCTGCTGCTCTGCTAAGACAACTAAATGAAACCATATCACAGCTGCATCAAACTTTTAGTGATGACCATATTCACAATATAGCAAGGCCTCCCATACCTTATCACTTGAGAAGTACAATGTATTTAATGTTCACTGTCAGTTTAATTTGATTTGTAAGATGTTTACGCCCCCCTCTCGTGCATTATGTACTGCTAAATTCCCTTTAACGCCAATGTCATTTCACTTGATTGCTTGGCAACACCCCTAGTCTGCAATTTTCTATCTAGGCAATTGGCCTAAAAGTACAGCTCTATCTGCTTGGATGGGGAAAGACCAAAATCTCCAAAACTTTTAGTCATGCTTACTTTCCAACAATATGTTTCAAATAAGCAATACAATCTGACAACAATGTTATGATAAATTATGCTTATTTAGCTCAAAATAAAATGAGGTCTGCCTCAATGATTACCGCCCCATGGAACTCACACCAATCATTATGAAGTGCTTCGAGAGACTAGTCATTAGCCACAAGCCTTTGCTGCCTACCTCTCTGGACCCCCTCCACATTGCATACCAACCAAAGCACTCTACATTTCCCTTTCCCATTTATTTGGCATTGTCCCATCTGGAGTAGGACACACATGTTAGAATGCTGTTCATAGACACAAGGCGGGTGCACAATATACGATTTTGGCCATGATTCTGCCATCTGAGACAAATTTCAGGAATCCTAAAGGATTTCTCTTGTCGCAGGGCAAAATCTGCAATCTTACAATGTTCAGCATGACATGTTCACAGATGGCCGATTAATAGCCTTTGTGATGATCTTCAGCCACCGACGAAGTTTGGGCAGTGTCTGAAGTTTAGCATCATAGCCGTATATTGTGATTGCTATTACGAAGGCTCCTCTTTCGCACCCGAATTGACTTGGAAAGAAACCAGCTCCATGTTTGCACCATAGCAACATTTGTGCCCAGTTATCACTCTACTAAAGCATAATAAATAAATAAGTAGAAAATACTTAAGCAATATGAAAGCATTATTCTCTGAATTAAATAAATACAGAGCTTACAAAACGAAAATAAATAAATTATTGCATTTTCTTGATATTTCTTTACATTTATCATGCATTTTCTTTACAACGCTATTTTAATTACTATTTTACTTCTAATAAATGTACTTTAAACATCTGTAAACTTCTTTAGTTAAGATTCACACCACTCTTTAGTTAAGATTCACACCACAAGATTCACACATAGAGAGTTTGAACAATTTATACTAGTAAGTATTTATGGGACGTTTTAATCCAAATCAACAATTACAGTTGGATACAATTATTGAAATCGGCATCATGTTTGTGCATCATCAATAGGGAATTTGCAAGCGTGATATATTATCAGCCTTTTGAATTGTTGAAATTTTGCATGGCCTATAGAGGAGAAAGTCATACTATTACCCACCTTTTTTGTTTTTTCCAATGTGAACAGAGAAGTTTGTAATTTTTCATGCCACAAGTCTTTCCACAATTAATATTTGCTTGTGGTAGCTAATTGTTACTTTAGGCTACCTCCCGCTCTCACCTTCATTCTCAACATCTGTCATTTTCTGTATTTGTGATCAAGCTGTCATATTATAGGCCTTTTTGACAAAATCCATCTTTCTTGTAAATGTTAGCCTATGCTCGTGATGGAGTGGTATTGGAGCAACAGAAATGCTGATGTCCTGACTTTCAGAGAGAGAAAAAAATGCTCCTCTGTGGTGGGCAAATTTTGCCATTTTGCTTCTATTCCACAACACTCCCGTAACTTGAGTCACACTTACTGATCGGGACGACTGGGTCCACAGTCGGCTACGATGTATATCGGGCAGTCTGACTTAATGACTGTACTGCGTAAAACAGTACAAACAACATCATCAAGTTTGCATACGACACCACCCTGGTGGGCCTTATCAGTAACAATTATGTCATCATACAGAGAGGGGGTGGAGCTTCTAGTGGACTTGTGTAAGAACAATAACCTGTCTCCGAATGTTTACAAAACAAACAAGATAATCATTGATTTCAGGAAGCCCTGCACCATCCATCACCACTGCACATCAATAGGTTCTCTGTAGAGTCACTCAGGAGCACCAAGTTTCTGGGTCTGCACATCACAGACAATCTCACTTGGTCCCTCAGTACCACCTTACTGGCCAAGAAAGCACAACACTTTCTACAGCGACTGAGAAGGGCGAACCTCCCCCCTTTCATCCTCACCATGTTCTACAGAGGAACCATTGAGAGCATCATAATCTCATGCATCACTGTCTGGTTTGGCAGCTGCAGTGCTTCAGATCGCAAGGCCCTGCAATGGATTGCAAAAACTGCAGAGAGAATTGGAACATCCCTCCCTTCCATATCATGCATTTCTCAAACACGCTGTGTGAACAAATCACTCAGCATCACAAAAGACCCCACCCACCCCTCCTACGAACTCTTTGTCTGGCTGTCTTCTCATAGGAGGTTCTGTAACATATGGGCCAATACAAAAAAGACTGTACAACAGTTTCTTTCCTCAACCTGTCAGGCTCCTCAATGCCTTGACACCTACTTCCGTCACAAGAGAAAAGACTGGACTGTTGCACTGAGATAACTGACAACATCAAGTTGTCACCAAGATACCAATACACTATCAGTAAATGATATCTATAATAATTATTATTATCTGCACTTTAGTACCTCATTGATTTCCTATTGCACTGTTGCTACCATCACAATAATCACTTGTCACTTTTGATATGCCACTTTTATTATTATAATTGTATTGTACACCATTTTTACAATATATGTTCCCTGAACCCCGACCCCCAATATTTGATACTTATCGTTATGTTATTGTTTAAGAGTATTGTTTACAGTGAAGTAATTGCATTATTCAAAATGCATTGTAGCAATGTGCGTTTATGGTCACTTTTTGTAAATTGCACTTCAGACCCCGTAAAATTATATTTCGTTCAACTGTATACTTGCTTATGGCTGGAATGCCAGTAAAATTGAACTTGAAATCAGAAAATATATTTTTCAGCCTGCCTGGCCCAGCATTATCTGTGACAATATAGGGAGGAGGAGATGGACCACTTGCAGAAAATTGAATCTGAGAAATCACAATGCTCATTATGGCGGCTTTAAGAAAAGAAGTCCCGTCTTTCAGTTAAAATAGCCAATCGCAATCAAAGTTGTTCAGTCATGACGTCAATTTGTAGGTCAAGCATGAAGCAGAACTAAAGCATAAAGTCATACCTCAAATTACAACTACATCTACTACAAGGATAAGTTAATGTGCTTGCATTTTAAGCACATTACTGTTTCAGAATTCCAGCTTGTATTATGATTGTGTGCCATTTATATTGTAGATCAATTTGTAAAAGTCTCAAGTACTGTTAATCCTGTTAAAACCGAGATTATAAAAAAAAACGAAATCCCTGTGGGAAGCCATGTTTTTTATGCTAATTCTCTTCTGGGCTTTAGGACTATAAACTGAACTGCTATATTGACAAAGGTATTGCCTCATCTTATGCTTTGTTCAGTCAGGTGTGGCATATTCCTAAATGTATAATTCTGCCTTCTGACCATAAAGGAATTCTGTTGCCTGATGCTCAGAATATTACATATATAGAAAGAAAGAGGCAATGGTCGTGTGCAGGTGTTGGGTTTGTCAACACAAAATTCTCCTAGCAACCAAATTGCAGAGAATAAACAATGCAATGCTAGTATTTATTTTGCAGGTGTACAATTATCAAGAGAGAATATAATTTACCATGTTTTACACACCTGTCTCTGCAAACGTTTCCTGAACAGGTTTTATTATCTCGTAATACAGTGACTTGATGCATTTATTTGCATCAGCCTCAGAAATTTTGGTCTTCCTTTCTCTTCAAGTAGACAGGAGGTGTTCTATGCCTACACAGAAAATAGCTGCCTGTATGTATGCATATAATTATAAAGACATTTTTCGGTTGCATACTTAACAGTGCAGTTTTCAATCATGCTCAGGAGAGGCATGACAAAGATTGTCAATTTTAATATTAATATCAAGAATCAATAAAATTTTACATGTATCTAAGGGTGTGTTCAAACTTGGAAGGTTTGGTTTGATTAAAATGAACTCTAGTGCGATTGCTCTGTTAGTGCGGTTCTTTTGAACAAGAGCGAACGCTGCCATCCGAATCTTGGTGCACACCAAACAAGTGGACCGAGACCCTCATCATAGTGGGTATCGGTCCACTTCCAAATGAACTTTGGTGCGGTTCGACTGATATATGAATGCATATATCAACGTGGACCAAAGACGTCTAAACGGACCAATAACAGGATGTGATGTCACAAGATGCGACCCTATAAATCATGTGATTTGATAACATAGAAAGTGTGGTAAGAGCGGTGTATGCAGAGGGCAAACATGGAGCAATGAGGAGGTAAAGTTCCTTATTAACAATTGGTCTGACAAGCATATTCCCAGTATACTGGAAACAATGCTCAAGTGTTCAAAATGTTCAGTGATAGGTTAAGCGAAAGTAGGTCCAGTGAACACATGTAGCCCATCAGCCAACATTGTTTTGGATGTTCGGAAAGTTACATCGCAAAATATACGTCATAAAAGCTGTCCATTCAGGTTGTGACCTTATCCTTGTGCCTTTTGTTTTGTATCTTTAAGTTCAGTGTTAAATCTGCCAGTGTGAACGCTAAGCGAACCAGGACTAAATGTATCATTTTCTTTTTTGGTCCAGACCAAGAGAACCAAGATAACCGAACTACAGGTGTGAACACACCCTAAATGAATGATGATGTGTGATAATACAACTGTTAGTTCCAGTCCTTGGATCTGACAAGCAGCATTGGAAGAGAGTGCTGATATACAATCCAACAGCTGTGGGACACTTTACAATTTGTATTACTGGTTATGGTGGGAATTTAGATTCATCGTTACATTTTATTTCATTCACTGATTGAATATTTATGACAGTTTTATGCTATGAGTGAGTCATCAATCATTGACTCAACAGATTAGTTAAAAAAATTACTACTAAAACAATGAAAGTGATTTCTTCACTTAAAAGATCTGACAAAACATGACAACAGTATTATAAATTTAGCTTCTTCAGCTCAAATCATCAAGAATGAATCCTGCCTGGCAAAAGTGGATTTTATTTTTGTACGTGCTGTCAGTGCTGGTTTAGTGCCCCACAAGAGGAATTGAGCTGATCAGGGAACAATGCAAACATGCCCACATAATCTGGGCTGAATGCAATTTGTGCAGTGCACTTCCAATCTTGTGGGCAGATTCTCAGCATAATATACCAGAGGATGCATCAGACCACCACAATCTGACTACATCATGCATCTCGGTATACATATATGCCAGCTTATAATGCTCTTCTTGATCATTTGATTATTATTTAATAAACGATAGCTGCCATAATCAATATAAGTTACACAAACATCTCTTTTAAATAAAATTTAGTTTACCACTTGCTGTCCTCAGGCGGTAATAGAGTAATGTTAATTAAACTGCACTTTATTCACAAAACTCTATGCTATTTACCCAATCTATAATGAAATTAGTTTATTTGTAAATCAAGCGTATTTTTACTGGAAGGAATGCAAAGTCTTAATTTAATTACTCAAGACGCAGTGCTTTTTTAGCACTGATTGCGACAGCTTCAACTAAATTGCAGATGGTTAGTGAATAAGGGGCAGGTTTAAGCTGAAATACCACACACAAAATTGCCGCAACTGTATAGTGAATTTGCCCCTTTATTTTTCAGACTGGTCCAACTAAAGTTCATTAACGTGCAAGAGTCCAAGGTAAAGGTAAAGAGACTTTCATTCAACTAGCCACCATATTGAATGCTGATTTATTTCTCTACAAGTGGTCTATCTCAATCCCCTTATATTGTCTCTGGCAGTGTTTAGTACCAACTGTTATGGGACCATAGATCAGATTTACACTAAATACTCCATGCACCATGGAATTGTATCTTTATTAAATAACCACATAGCTCTGAGACTGCAGTAAGGGTTGAGTAGTGCTCAAACTTATTTGATCTTGCCCTTCAAATGACTGGATAGCCACATACAGCGACGCAGAGTGCCAATGCTAAACAGATGACCTAGATGCTAAAAAAAGTAAAGGTGCTTGTTGTCTGTCAGTCTGAATTTAATGCTTTGTTAGATTGAGATTCTGTGCTAAGGCTAGGGCTTTGTGGAGCCATGAAAGTTCTAGTCCATTATGTTAATAGTAAGCACCACAGGCAATACAGCTAATTGCCATTATAACAATTTTAACATTAGCCTCCCTTGGGCTAATTTAGCTTCTTCTGCTTTTGATTTTTATACTAATGTAACGGAGGATCACAACAGATCGTGATGTTTTTAAAAGTTCTTATAATGGGCCTGGGTAGCTCAGCGAGTATTGACACTGACTATCACCTCTGGAGTCACGAGTTCAAATCAAGGGTGTGCTGATTGACTCCAGCCAGGTCTCCAAGGGAGGGTAGTGTCACATGGGGTAATATCCTTGTGGTTGTGATTAGTGGTTCTTGCTCTCAATGGGACGTGTGGTAATTTTGCATGGATTGTGGAGAGTAGCATGAGTCTCCACATGCTGTGAGTCTCCGCAGTGTCATGCACAACAAGCCACATGATAAGATGTGTGGATTGACGGCCTCAGAAGTGGAGACAACTGAGACTTGTCCTCCACCACCCGGATTGAGTAAAAGGATCTTTATTCAATTTTTTTTTTAAAAAAGATATTCATTTGTGACCTGGGACTAGAGACGGTTCAAGGAATGAAAACCAAAAATGAACAAAATGCTTTTCAGAACATAACCATATATGTTTCAGAAACAGAAACTCAGCACAACATGAAGTCAGCTCACGACCCCGGCATGCAGCGCAAAGCGAACATGAGAAACAGACATACGAAACCTTAACCAGACAGAAGGGTCAGGATCCAGACACCATGCTCGAGACTGACAGAGTGACAGAACCCTGACAATTTTTGTTTACTTTGGTGAGGCATGTCACTTATTTTTTAAGACAAACTCAATTGTTTCTTTTGTGAGATCGGGGAACACTGCAGTTGGTATATTAACCACCCTTAGAACAGAGTACCGTCATTTTAAAAAGAACGCTATTTACCATTATTTTGTTCGTTCTAACTGGTTACCGTTTAGAAAGGAGGCCATGAAACACCGGATCTGGAATGGAAAAATACTGTTTCTGCTCAGAATGAACCAAAATTAAAAAAAAAAATAAATCCCTGTTGGTGACTGTCTTTCAAGCTCCAAAAAGGACACAAACAGACTAAAAGCACCATAAAATATATTCCATAGAACCTCTGTGTTATATTCCAAGTCCTCTGAAGATTTGTGTGATGAATAGACTGAGATTTAAGTCAATTACTGATAATCTTCCCCTCCACCAAACCTCTGAAAACGTATCAATTCCAGATATTCAAACTGCAAAATCAATTTGGTTTACAGCTTATGAGAACCAATGCCATCAAAGCTGGTGTGACGATTCAATTTGTCATTTTAAAATCTAAACACGAGTTAGATTTTAGAGTTTTGTAAGTTTAGACTGATTTCACTTTGAATTTGGCAACATTAGGTCAAATGCTGAAATTGGTTTGTGCTTATCAATATTTGCACCACTGCCTCTCAGTGGCCGAAGCTGGAATTCTTGATGAACATACAGTTTGAGCACTTTAATTTCTGTGAAATATCCACAGTGTGCCTCCAAAATCGTGTTGTATTTTTAGTTGTAATGCAGTCAATAGGAGTAAGTCTTTTATTAACTGTACCCACTAACCCAAACCCCAACCTGATCGATTAATTAATAAATTTAATCACATATCAATATGTTTTCAGAAATAATTCAATATATAATGATTAAATAATTGTAAATATATTACAAAATAATATTTCAGATAATAATTGTAAATATATTACAAAAATTATATTTCAGATAATAAAAATATATTATATTATTATTATTATTATATATTATATTATCGTAAAAGATGAGTAAAGCATTGATTAGACAGTATAGAGTGTTGCTTTAGAAGACAATATATTGTGTAATTTTCAGAGTTCAGAATTGTGATTTCCTGTGTGATTATTTTGGGAAGATGTTGTTATTGTGAATTGTCATTATATGGTGAAAAAGCTTCTTGAAGATTCTGTAAAATGGTCCTTTTGTGTTTTCACAGACATTATGACAGAATTGTAATTTTTGGGTGAACTTTTCCTTTAACAAAATTCTGCTCTATGGAAAACTATACTGATGATTTGACTGTTGACTAGTGAATGGGGTACATTTCCAATATAATTTATTAGTTACAATCCTTTTTACTTGTAATGAAACACTACTTGCACACTATTATGCACTTTCATAACAAGGCAGTACAAAAAGGGCAATAAAAAGACAAAGAAAGAGAATCTAATGCCTGCAGGCTATTCAGGCTGCTAGATGTCTGAACTAACCATACATGATCCATCTCTCCTCACTTTGCACCAGGTGGATTGTCTCTCTTGGCCCCAGCATCTTGCTAACTAAGAAGAAGTTCGGTGCGAGTGATAGGAGTTAGTGAACATGCTGACCAGTACTTTCTGCACTGTCAGAAGCAATCAGTGTCTATGCAGTTAATGGAGAACACAAAACCTCTTTAGAAGCTACATTTACCACTTGGCTGATTCCATTACATTGTGTAATTTCCAGGTGTCACATATCCCCATCACATGTCTGTCTCAATGCCCCCCCAAGCAGCCTGTGATTAGTTAGACTCTACTGACTTCCCAAATCCGCCTGAACCTCAGCGGGATAAACCAGCGCAATCCTGGAGAGCGGATGAAAAGCCATGTTCTCTCTCACATCTGCTTGTTCTATTGTTTGATCTATATTTGTTGATGCATAGATGAGAGAAGAAAAAAAAAACTGAAATCTTAACCCTTACCAATGGAAGTGTAATGCGTTCAATTTAACATTTAGTACAATTAATTCATTTTTAAAAATAAACAAAAATTGTACATATTTAGTATTTACCTGTACCAACAAAAAAAATTTTTGGCCACTGCCTGGCCAAAAAATTTAGAATCTTCTAATATTTAGTTTGATCGCCTTTGATTAATGCATTCATTCGTCGTGGCATTGTTTCAACAACCTCATGCAAGGTCACAACATTTATTTCTGTCCAGAGTAATTTTTTAAAGATCTTGTATTGATGACGGGAGATTTGAACCGGGTGCATCGCTTCATGCGATTCCCTCCTTACCCTAACGCGCCCATCGCTTTGGAATAAGGTATATTTGAACTCATCAGACATTTAACATTTAACATTTTTCCATTGCTCCACAGTCCAATCTTTATGCTCCCTAGCAAATTAAAGTAATTTTCTCTGATCAGCCTCACTAACAAGTGGATTTCTTATGGCCGTACAGTTGTTTAGTCTCAATCCTGTAAGTTCTCGTCACATTGTGCATGTGGAAATACTCTTACTCTCACTATTAAACTTAGCCGCGAGTTCTACTGTCGATTTATTACGATGTGACTTAAAGAACTGTAGTGATCTCTGATCGCGATAATTCAAGATTGTTTTCCGACTACATTTCTTCCGCTAAGCTGACGGTTCACCACTATCCTTCCAGGTTTTAAGAATGTGTTGGACAGTTCTTAACCCAATTCCAGTGATTTCAGCAATCTCCTTAGTTGTTTTCTTTGCTTGATGCAGGCCAATAATTTGCCCCTTCTGAAACATATTTTCCACGACAACGGGATACGTCTTCTGACATGGTTGTTTAAGAAATGAGAAGCCACACACAGCATCAGTTATAAGAATTGTTGCCAGCTGAAACATATTAATCACTGCAATAATGATCCAATCAAGTAACTGCTTATTTAAATACAAACAGAATTTTTTTTAGCTAAATTTATTGGTGTGGACTGTATGCCCGTGAAGGCTTATGTTCAAATGATATTAAAATAAAACAAACAATATATTAAGTTCTATTGCCATTTATTTATGTATATTGAATGCTTAACTTCCCTGAAAAGTCCTTTTTCCATTTTCTTTATTTGGAGGCTTTTCTCCTCAAGTATTGGTAACAGTATGTGATTATTTTTGATTAATTAATCAACGTAACTTGTAATGAATTCAAATTGCAATGTTGAATTTTTTGGCAGTAATAAGTTATCAGGACACAGAAATCCAGTAATACATTTTTGTTGATCTACTTTCTTATGATTGTAATTGTGATAATCGTGAAAGCCTACCCATAAGCAAGAGAAATTACTCAATTTATAGAGATCAATTTCTCAAATGTTTCTCCCAGACAGATTTTTACATTTGGCATCAAACACCAAGTGGTAACCCCATACAGCACCAAAACGGTTTACAAAAATATCCTTAAAATCAAACATTGAAATGTATAAATGTACAACTCAATCAACACTTATCTCAGTTTTTTTGTCTGTTATTACTTCTCATAAGGATTTTTAGTGGAAACATCTGAAACAAAGTCTCCACAATGAGTCTCCTGACCCATGGGAGCAATAGAATTGTAGTCAATGTGCCTGAGAGTCAGATCATGTTCCAAACAGTTCCCATGAATCAGAATGAAACAGGTTTTTGAAAATATGTTGATTGCAATTAGCTACTTGCATTTTAAATGCTCAAAAGCCTTCACGTGTAGACTTCACTGATGATTAAGAAAAACATGATTGCGGGTGTCAGCATTTCCCAGCCACGTTCCATGATTTAGATTACTGTCTTATGCCACATCACATGGGAAACAAGCAAACATTTTCAGTTCCATGTAAGGAATTTTATTTAATCAGCACCATCTGTTTAGGTGAGTGGAAGCCATCAGAAAGTAAAATGTACTTCATTATAACCCTGATTTCGCTATTGTTACCTTCCTTTCCGTGAAGGAGAAATGTAAGGTTTAATCAGTGAAGGCCTGTGACGTGTGGCTTGGAAATCAAATCCCTGTACAGATACAATCAATTGGATTGTTTGATTTGTGGTATTCCACATCGCCAGGCCCATCAAGACCTTAAGAAATAAAGAACAGTGATTTTGACCTGTAGGGCAAGTACTTCGAATAGATTCAACCTTATTGATCCCATTTTATTTAATCTAGCTTTTATTTGAAAAAAAAAATAAAAAATTCTCTATAGGGCCAATAGAATTATTTTGTGATCATTGCAAGGGATTTTATACAATCTATAGAATAAAAGAGAATTTAATTGATTACTCTGTGAATTTGCCACAGAATTAACAGTTTGTTTGTGCAGACGCTGGCTCATCAATGCTCAGGGTAGGATGCTAATGGCCGTATGGATTTCTGTAAGAGTAATCATTGCTATTGAACAGATGCAGTCCACGACATTCCCACTTGGAACTCAAGTGGGAAAGTCAAATCCAGCATGTATAGTAATGTAATAAATATAGTCATTTGTGACTAGAAAAACCAGTATACCAGTATAATCAACTATATAGTTATAGTTATGACATTGTTGTTATGACAAAAACTGGTTCTCTTAAGCAAAAAAACAATAAAGTATCTTGTTAACCCAGAAAATGTGTCTGAAATAAGCATTACTTATTTTGAAACCCCTGCAAAACAAGCCTGGCCAAAGGGATAACAGTTTACATTAATATTCCATTTCTTTATAACTTATAAGGATTCATTAAGGACTAATAAGTCATTTAAAATGCATTATAAATCATTGATACGCAGTTATAATAAAATGAATAAAATTAAACTTTCATGGACTTCTTGCCAAATGTGAAAATTAACATACTTGTTATAAATGCTTAATAAATACAATTATTCATACTTATAACATATAAAATGCCCTAATTCGTGGTTTATGTCACATTGCAGCACAAATGTACTATAATACTTTGAAAGGAGGGATTATGTCATTTTGTGTTTATAATTATGACTGTGATGTCTTGACTCACTTGTGTTGTCACAATGTGAAAAGAATGGTGTTACTCCTAAGTGCTGTCCCAACATACTTAGTCCTAGTTACCTAAAGTCCTCTACAAAAACACTTTTTAGCTCTTCATGCTCATTCACAGTATATATCATAAAATAAATTGTGATGACCATCAAAACATACTTAACTTTATGCATATAGATTATTAATGTTGGCAACTATTTAATAAATCCTTCAAATGTGTCCACTTTACGTTAAGGTACACTTTCATAGGTTATTAATGTTGAAATACATGTTATTAAGCATTTATTATATGTCAGGTAAAATGGCTCACTATTTAGTGTATTTGATGAAAGTCTCCCTTTGTATGCGTGTTGTTATAACTGTATATCAGTGATTTATAATGCATATGTTAATTAATTATTACTCATTAATAGGGATGTCCCGTTTCGGCCCCCCTTTTTTTTTGAGAATGAGTACGAGTACCTATGCTTGATTTTTGGTACTTGCCGATACAGAGACTGATACCTGTTTTTTGTTTTTTTAACTCCATATCAGCAGTTTATTTCACTTTTATCATCAAAATGGTGTTTAAATTATTTCATTAAAAACGTACTCAAATGCAAACGTAAAAATTTATAACATAATGTTTTATAATTCTTTATCAAACTAAGTGCTTATATACAGAACCTCAAAGCATAATCCAAAATTCAACATTGGTGTTATATTTTTGTCAAATAAAGTGCTGTATAACAAAGCATCACAGATGTAAGATACTGCTTAAGTATAATACAATTACTACTCATTTATTATTATTATTATTATTATTAGTGAAAGTAGAAGTAGTATTACAGTGAATATTACATAACTTTACAGAAGAGATATAAATGTAGCTTATATTTTGACAGAGCTTTTATTTTGAAGCGTTTCTTTGTTTTGACTAAGCAGGGTTGCCAGGTCCCAGAAATATTTCAAGCCCAATGACAACTCAAAACCCGCCCAAATGTAATGAAAACTAGCCCAATTGTCCAGTGTCCAATCAGATTAGACAATAGCTGGATTCCCACAAAGGACCTTAAAATAAACTTATATATATATATATGTTAAGTTTAAAGTTTTGGCCTTTTTAGACGGTGGGCCGAGGGCACGTATCTGCTTTACTTTTCTAAATGGATGATCCCCATGGAGGGAGAACCTGAATTTGTAAAGTTGGGACGGTTGTTTTATTCTCAACGTTATGAATAGTGTTGCCACTCCCATTTATTGCACATTTTCCCCCAAAATCATAATGCACGACCGTAAATATGCAGGCAAACGCGGTTGCCTACTATATCAGTCAAGCCAATAGCGTGGCAAGATACTGACATAGGATTATTATTAACCAATCAGATGTAGCTTATTTAGAACAGCTGTTACACGGATGATTCAGCTGTCAGACACGAGCAGCATCTGCGGCGGCAGCACAGTGACTATCGCCAAGGACATTGTTTTTGTGATTGTAAGTATTCATTTAATTAGAATATGATATCTATAAAAAATGTTTGTTTTGTACACTGTGTTGTTCAAACGTATGTAAGCCGCCTCGTTAGTGTCGCTTTTAAGTAGGGTAGTTTCAGCTGGCTAACTAGCAGTAGCTAGCATCATGCGATTACATATTTGATTTGGTGTAAAGTTTAAATACTTAATTCTAACGGTAACACTTCGTCCAACTCAGATAGGCTACAGCTCCACTGTATGTCCGCGGATAATTACCTCCGACTGTTTTGCAAACGTTCGCCAAAAACTCAAGGTAAACATGAACCTCTTGATGGTTAAGTCATATTTAATTATCAGTTACATCTGACATAACATTAAAGGGTCAGCAAGCAGCCAATATTATAACCGGAGAGCTAAGAGCTCAAGAAGAACGGCATGTAATAGAAATAAGATTATACTATCAAAGAACATAGGCTATCTATCAAACAGAGCAGAGTTATAATGTACATAAACATCGTACAGATTTACTTCTGCAGGAGTAGCCAACACACACACACACACACACACACACACCTCCCCACATGTGTATTTACAAAACCACATGTGCCCTAGTCATCTTCAAGTGACTTATTGTCACAGTTTACACACTGACAGAGGTTTGTACATGGCAGCTCATGCAGTTTACATGTGCATCTACCCTTAACACAATTTGTTTTTTTACATGAACAGTGCACAAGTTCCAGTATGGCCTCTGGAGCTGGTGGAAGTGTCATCCAGTCCACTCCGTAGAAATCTCCTACCATCTTCCAGCCATGATTTACAGGAGGAATGTCTGGCATGCACTCAAGACTCCTCCTGTGTACTGCAGCCTGATAGCTTGCCCGCTGGACCTTCATTTGCAGTTTCTTCAACTAATTCTACCTTCTCTCTTCTCCTTTGTGCTCGTTCTATCTTCGTGATATTTGTGAAATGGCTGTAGCACTCCCTGTGGTAGCCAATGTTAGCTGGTTTGACTAACTGGTTTGTAGGTTCCTGGCTTTGTAACTTGTATGCCTGTACTGCCTCTTCTGCTATAAATAAGACTTTCTCTGCATTCAAGGACTTTCCACAGAAACACCGATTTAATAAATTTCTCCCAACTTATGTCTGTGAAGGGAATGGTGGGTCCATTTCCCTCACATATATGCATGCAGCACTTCATGTTTTTGCCATTTCTTCCACAGTAAAAATGTGTGGGAAAAAGAGTATTGTCTGGCTCGTTTTTATCATAGACATAATAAATACATAGACGGCCAATTGCCCGCTGGAGCGTACGTCAAAGGTGCCGCCACATTGCGGAGGGCAACTTTCCCATAACTTTCATACCGGGAATTGAGAAAAATGTGTTTCGTGTGCTGCTTGGGGCTGTACAAATCACCACACAATTGAAAACAGGTCTCGGGGAATTACCTTTCACAAGCAAGACTGAATATTTGTTTCTGGTTGTATTTGGCCATTATATAATTAGAAATTTCAAAATACTGCTGTTATTGTGTCACGAAATGTAGTTTTAATAGTTTTTCAGTCAACAATGTAGTTGTCTAAAGCTCAAATCTATGGTTTATTCATAAAGATAGAGCCTATTTCAAATTTTGATCTGACGTTTTGAGTGAGAGATCCAGGCTCAGCTCATGTACCCCACCTGGAACAGCCTTACCTCGGCTAGTGCTTCTGACGTTTGCCGCTGACTCTGATGTCTAGTGGTTAAACATGAGATATAATTCGTCTTGTGTATATCTAACGGGCGATCTTTGGTCTCATTAATCTATAATTTGTTCCTTGGCCAATCGTTTTGGTTGAGGGCAAAGTGAAGTTTCATAACTTTATATTTAGGCTATTGTAACGTTGTATCCTGCTGTAGATGTTTATGGTTTTTATGATGTTGTGTTTCCAAGCAATACCATGGATCAAATGTGTGAAATCAGAACGGTATATTTATTAAAGATTACAATGAAATGACAGGACATTGTATGACAAAAGATGGTTACATAAAATAAAAACAGTGAAAATGCATAACGTTACCTCTACATTCACATTTTGTGTCAAACTGAATATGTAGCATAAGTGGGCAAATGAGTTAACAAGTTCAATCTTTCCTGGGCTAAAATCACTTCTCGAAAAGATGTGCACAGACAGCAACTTCATATCAGCGCGCCAGTGTGTTGACAAACGCGTCACCAACACCGACACTTTCCCACGCGCGCTATTGGATGAAGGCAACAAATACGTCATGCATGTCGGACCCCACACGTACCCGCCTGCTCTATTCGCCGGGAAAATAACCTGGAGAAAGTTACCGATATTATAGTAATGTGCAAAGTATGTGAGTGGCAACAATTTTTATTTGCTTTGTTGAAAAGTGTAGTGGTTATATATAAAAAACTGGGTTATCCATCCCCAGAGATCGTCTGAAAACACGAAATCTCCCCTCGGCCCACCGTCTATTTGTCTTACCCAAATTCTTAATATCACACACTGTGTTTTTTTAACACAATCTCATACAATAAAGGTCAAACAAGAACTTGTCCTCTCTGATATTTTCTGACCCTAGTCAGAAGTACTAAATTACTTACTTTTTCTCTTCTCAGCACTTCTCTCTGATGCTCTTCTATCCAGATCTGCTGTTGTTCTGTTTACACACAAACATCAATATTAAAATTAACACACTGTTAAACTAAATTAACATACACTGGCTTTTGTCAATGTTATTACCAATATGCTTACTGGGTGAACTTGAACACTTGTCCCTTTGTTTTTGTTGTTGTTTGTTTTCTCTTTTTCCAGAACTCTTCACAACATTTTCTTCTTAGATGGTCTCACTCTGCAGCCTCATTTTGATTACAGCTTTGAACAGGACTATATACAATCTTAGGGCTGTTTTATTTTAGACATTTGTCCACTTCCTATATCATCCAGAAGGTCTTCATGTACAACTGGTCCTATCACTGAATTAATTAGTGCTGTGCATTTCGTTCGATGTAAACTAATACCTTTCTTGGAAATTTCTTCCACAACACTTCCTAAATGATCAACAGTTGAAGTGCTTGAGGGACAAGCAACGTGGGCAGCCAGCTTCAACTCTGCCTCTTTCACAGCAACATTAGTTCTTAGAAAGGAACTGCCTGTGTCAAATAATATTCTGGCATTTGAGAAAGGAGCCGCATTTTTAAAAATGTTTTTCAGTCGCAGCATGAGCTACCAAATCACCGTGGTGAGCTCTGATTTCACATTTGCAATATTTGCAGAACGCTTTTCTGTCATCATTTGGAACACTTCGAATCCACTCCTTTAATCCTTTCTCTGTCTCCCATTCTTTGCGATATTTCTTTCCATATTTTCGCCATTTACCTGACATTTTAGAATGCTGCTTGTTCATCCACGGACAAACGAACCGACGCTTCTACAACCTCTATGACGCTCTCATGTGACGTGATGATGTTTGATGTTACGTCAAAAACACATGTGACGCGTCTACTTGCCCGCCGCAGCAGTTGTTGCCAATTCCCAGGGATCAATACCCACTAATAAATGGTTCCCGTTTAATTTTTTCTTTGTCTACAATTTTATTTTATTTTTAAATTTTTTTTGCGGCCGTATTACATAATAAATATAGCCCAAAAAAACGCAACCCGCGACTCCGTAATTTTTCCCGCCACTCCTTTTTTAAAATAGCCCAATTGTGCGGGAAAACCGCTACCCTGGCAACACTGCGACTAAGGAGCTCTGATGTGATGATGTCAGATTCCCACTCTGGAAAAGCCGGTCGATACGTGACTCAAAGTGATCATTAAACCGCAAAAGCTGCAATTTAATTAATGTACTCTGTATGTGCCTTGTGCTACAACTTGAATTTGCACTCTGTTTACTGTCATCTACAAACAGATGCTCATGATGCATTTTCCCTGTATGATTCAAGGAGCAGATTTAAAAGGTTTGAGCAGCCCGCATCAGCACAACACTGTCTCCAATTATTCACAAGCGCTCACATTTGAACTGCATGCAAACTATATATTTATCTTGTTACCTGTTAGCGTTCCTGCAAAATTTGCCTAAAACGCCTAAAAAAGGCCTACCCAAATTAAATTGCATGCTGTTCTTGAACCATTGGAGTCACTGTAAGTCTTACTGGTATTGAGTAATATAACTTTGAACACACTGAAAATGGACCAAAAAAATTCCGCCTACATTTTTTTTTTTAACAGATGTCTGCAGATAACTACAGCTGGGAGCTATTAGCTGGAAAACACAATGGGATCACAGCATGAAGCCTTACCAAACACAGTTTAAAATTTTATAACAATACCTTTTTTATAATAAATAGTGTTTAAATAGCTATTTTAGATAAATAGTGTTTTACACATGTTTATATAAGTGTATGTCTAGGTGCTTCTCAAAAAAGGCCACTTGGAGACTCCAAATGACCCTTTGTGACCATAGACACATAAAATGCTGCCATTCTTGAATGCTTTACTCTACAGTCATAATTTTGGGCTCTAATGAAAGGTTACACTTAGGGCTATTATATTCCTTATCCAGATTCACTGTCAATAATTGCTGACACAAAGTAACTGAAGCATAAACACATTATAGTGTTTTTTTTTCAATTCCTGAAACCAAACTTTCTACAAAAGAGACAAAACAAGTGCTATGGTACTAAAACACTTTAATATTTGAACTCACACTATATATATATATATTATATTTTTATATTTATTATTGATTTATATATATATATATATATATATATATATAAAATCAATAATAAAATAAAAAAATAAAAATATATATATATATACATACACATGTATGTATATGTATATCAAACTATTTACAAATGATTCTTTTTTTCAGAATCCAAGAAAATATCTCTTCCAGGGGCACATCTGGTACTCAAACAAAACTATGCGTGCTCTAAAACAGATTCCACCTAACATTTTTCAGAGGCTATTTGCAATCTCTCTGGGAAGGTGAAGGATGGGGCTCCTCTCCTGATGAGGTGCTGTCATTCTGTCCCTCAGTATGCTGTTTTTTTCTGACAGGCTCCCAGACTTCATCCGATTCATTTTCAGATGATGGTCTGTGATATAAAACAACAACAACAAAGAAATAAGTAATTTACAAAACATTTACATTGTTTCTGTATTCACAAGCATATAAACAGAACAACATGCACACAAACAATCAGGTTATACGGTTCATGAGCGCGCGCGCGCACACACACACACGCACACACACACACACACCTGTGCTTGAGCCCACATAAACAAACAATCCTGCACAAGCGCACACTCGACATAAAACACCAAACACACGACATAAGCTGACAACTACACCTCAAAACAAACACATACCTCAGTATATACAGTCAAATATGTTGTATAATATAATAAAACTTACTTGTCGAGAGTGACATCGCCACCATCCAAAAATATATCCTCTGCTACAATGGATGAAACATCGCTCTCTTCGTCAGAAATGTCATCCTCCGACTCGTCACTGTCACGGCGAGTACATTGTTCAATCACTTCTTCGAGTAAAAAGTGTGTTTTACTAGTCCTCTTTGCCATTTTACACCTGTTAGCTACTTTCTCTCGTCAACTCGTACAATGCTGTGTTTACGCACGGGCGCATGAACCACTATGGTACTTTGCGCATGAACTTCACGCATGACCTGAGGAATCGACCCACTAAATCTGCATATCAATCTTTACAGAAATTCATTGGCTATCAGAAAAGACTGTCATTTTCATTGCCATTCAATATTGCAACTGGGTCGATTTACTGTCACTCAAAGAGAGGGAGGTACCATTCTTGATCATTGCGCTCTTTGGCTATTGATACCAAGTGACCCCTGTGTCATGGACCGATTGGCTCAAATGACCTGTCTATCAAAAGTTCAGGGGTCAGTGGCCATTTTGATATCACATTTTCTTCAATGTTTACTTTTCAAATGAAACTAGATCATAGAATGCGTCGAAGTTGTGATAGCGCTGTCGGCTAACTCGAAATGCTACTACTATATTCTGTGGATGTTTATTGATATATAAATGTGTTATGGACTAAATACTTCATTGAATTGTATTGTATGGACCCTTTACAGTGTAACCAAATCATTTTTGTTGGAATGTAATGGATCAGTGGACTAACAGGAGGCTTCATGGGTGAGTTTCTTCCAGTTTGGGTTTGTTTATCTGGCTGTTGGTGGTCTGACAAAGAGACAGATTGTACCCGCTGTGTTGATTGTATCTTAAAAAGGTTTACATTGTTCGAATCATGAGTATCTCAGCTTTTCAAATATATGTATTATGTTTACTTTTTTTTTTTTGTTTGTTTTATCTTTCAAAAACATAAACCTCTGAAACACACCGTGGGTCGTGGGCGAGACATCGGATCGGCAAGGCGTTAAATTGCAGCTTTTGCAGTTAAATACTCTAATCACATAACGTTATTTTAATTTGTGCGCTGAATGTTTATGTAATGACATCCGTACGTCAGATGGTATCGGTTTTTGGTATCAGAGCATTTTCATGAGTACGAGTACCAGTACATGAGTGCGGTATCTGACCCGATTCCAGTATCGGTACATCCCTACTCATTAATGAACCCCTTTGTTAGGTTTATGGACTAGTTTTGGCCACTAGAGGCCCTCATTGCATTTTATTTCAGTTTCCCGCCTTTGTATCATGTGTCATTGTTTTCACCTGTGCCTCATTTTTTGTGAGTGTATTTAAGTTGCTCTGTTTCTCTGTTCTTTGCTCAGTGTTTGTTATGTTGAGACCAACACCTCTAGGCTTCTGTTGTTTTGAGGACACTTTGTTACCCTTGGAGGTTTCTGAACTTTGTTAAGATTTTTGGAACATTTGGGATCTTCTGTTGGTAACTATGTTATATTTTTTCCCCTATTGACTTTTTGGGACATTTTTGGAGTTTTTTCAGTTTGGATTAACTTTTTGTGGAATTACCTTCTGGTCTAATTAAAAGACAATGAGTATATTCCCTGACTGAGCTCTCATTTCTGCAACTGGGTCCACATTCCCCATTTTCCCCAAGCTCAGTTCCCTTGACCTTGCGTCACCCACGAGAGTCTGACACCCTTAATATAGTCTAACAAAGGAGACATTAATGTAAAGAGTTACCATGAAAGGTTGAGCATGGATATCTCGCCTTCATTGTTACTATCATTTACATTTAATCATTTAGCAGACGCTTTCATCTAAATTGATGAATGAGGAACATTACAAGACATTACAATTCATCAACTCAAGCCAGCAATATATTATTGGATGCATCTTATTGTGAGGAAGTGGCAGATACTCAGCCCTTAAAACTTTAAATGTTTTTTTTTAACCAATTCTCTTGATTTGTTTTATTTTGTTGTTGAAAATATTCAGTGGACTTATACTGATTTATATTGCTACTAAGAGCCCAAATTCAAATGCATGTCAACTGATGAATTAAAAATGAGTGAGGAGAGTGAAGAACCTCAACATCAGCTTGTTAGAGGTAATTTAAGTTCATCACCACTTTTAAGTGTTTGTGCGTGTCTCTCTCTTTTTATTGTACTCACTGATGTGAGTGCTACGTTCTTTACATCTGTCATTTTTAACTCAGAGTGGGGGGGCCATGTTTTCCGATAGAATGTGAGGGACGCATGGAGGGGGGACTTCGTTGGCTTTTATTGCTGCGATCTCCTCTGGTGCAAATTGCAGGTCAAACAGGTTGATTTGCAGGTTATCACATCCCTCCCAGGCCCCTTTTAAGTATTAAACATACTTAAAAGGCCCTTGATGACTTCCTTTATTTGTTGTTAAAATACTGCCAGTTTGAGAATTAATGTCCATCACAAACCAATTAATCCTTCAGAGACCAACAATCAAATTCTAGTGGATGTTAAAGAAATTATTCACCTTACAGCTTGTTTTTTTTTTCAATTTCAATAATAACAACAAATATTAAATTATTTAGAAAATGCCTAGAGACTAGTGCAAATTGTATTTTTTTTTTTTTTTTTTTTAAACAATCCTTGACGAGTGCAATTTTATTACCTGTGTTACTTAGTGCATTTTCAACTGAGACAGGAAGTTGGGATGGGACATGTTGAATGGCTGGACCCTCTTTTCCCTTAAAAAACAAACAAAAAAGGCCAGTAGCCATTCATTTTTGTCACACTTGTTTTCAACTATTTGCCAATGAGTTGAGGAACAAATAAGTTATATTTAAATCACTTTTTTACCCCATATAGATTAACTCTTAACGTTACTAAATTAATAGATTTCTCTGAAAACAAGACAAAACATCTTATGTAATATTTCTTATCTAGAAGTAAATGAATTTTGTTTTACTGGAAAACAAGACAAAAATACTCAAGACCATATTTTTGTTTGTTTTGGCTGTGTTGCTTGTTTGTCAGAGGCAGGTAGTAGGAAAAGACACTGCGGAGACCACATCCTGTCCGAAGGGGAGGTTAACATGTATCACAAACTGAATCACATAGCCGTGTTGGATCATCCTGGCCAACCAACACGTCATGTTGGAGAGCGCTAGCTATGCCTCCAAACTCCGAATGAGTGGCACCAAGGGGACGATCGCGTTTGACATACCTGCGGGTGGGGCCTCGCGGCCGAGAGGAGCAGGAACCATCACATCGAGGAGCCTCGCATCCCAAGCTCGTGGCTGCGCTGAGGGAAACATCAACATCAATCACTTACCTAGCTCCGCATACCAAACATAGGACCGGTCAGCAATGGGAGAGGAGGCTGAGCACCCTCGCGGCTCATCCTGATCACCTGGCCATGGGTGTGTGTGTGTACCGCAGGCGGGTGTGCGAAGGCAGGGGTCCGTGTTTGTAGCACCCTGGCCGCGAGTGTTCGTTGTACGGCCATCATGACAACGACGGCCGTAAACACCAGCTGTATGTGGTGAGGAAACCACTAATTTTTAAGGCGAAATCAAAAGGGAACAAAGGATTCTCCTCCTGGCCCTCCACTGGGGGATGGAGTGGTCTGTATACCAGCTCCGGGGTTCCAGCGGGCCTCTTCTTCCCTAGGTCGTCCATCTCAGGGGCGCTTGGAGGCCTTCCTGGGGCCAAATAGGCCGATCTGGGAGATGGGAGCATCAAGGAAACGGACCTGTGCATTGTACGTAATTTTTTCAGTAGTGAGAATAACTGTAGTATCTATAGCTTTTGGTGGAAACTATGGCTGCTATGGTAAATTATTTTAAATACTAATTGAGGGTTAACCTTTACACTTGAATCCTAACTGATCTATCATAGTATTTATTTAGATGATTATACTTTTGCAGCAATTAGGCTATTTAACAATAGCTTTATGGGTCATTTACTGTACTGAGAGATGCTAGGCTAATTACTGCAGAATAAATCTTACCTAAAGTTGCCATTAAGTCTTAATCCTCTGATAAGTGTTTATTGCATCTTCGGGCCCTGCATCTCCGCACGATACTACCACATGATGAACTTCGAGTACAAGGTGAAAAACAGCATTCAGGAGCACCTGCATACTTAAAACTGTGCAAAAATACACTGAAAATTACTCACAGGAGATTGAATAATGTTTATACAATTTGCATGGGAGATATCTCATATTTCAAAGGAATAAAGTAAAAATGAATCCACAAAAGATGGGAATGGAGGAGGGTGTTAAGTGCATATGTTTTCCATGTAATGGAAAAGCAGCCAAGAGAATGAATGAAGGGAGGACTTATAAAGGACCGCTTTGATTGGAGTCTGATTTGTATTTGTAGACATCATGATCACCAGAGTGTCAGATGATTGCAAGCTGACTAACATGAAATGCCTGAACTGACACTACGTTTGATGCTATACATAAACTACACAAAAATGTTTCACAGACAATTTTTTTAACACAATTAGAACAACATGATATAGTATTTATTTATATGAATATAGTACTAATTTCCCTTGTAATAAGCAAATACATTTATATCATGTGATAGTAAACTTATATAGATCTGAAATAATCCTAAAAATATACTTTATGGAAGTGCAAAAAATAAAATAAATAAAAATAAAACACTCTTTCATACCTTGGGTCTCTAATGACTATACACTTTTGGTACTTAAGTCATTATAATATATATATATATATATATATATTTGTTTATTTTGCAATTTGTGTATTTTGTGTGTGTGTGTATTACAATATTTATAAGATTGTGGTGAAGAATACTGAAGAGCTGTGGTTGTAACTCCAAAAAATGGATGAGGAACAGGGGGTGGAATGAGGTCCCTGTTCACTAAAGACCCGAGGTAAGCATTTAAGGGATAAGCAAATAAAAAGGATGAAGTTTGATTTCACATTGTTTTTAGACAGAGGTTGTAAATGTTGGCTGGATTTAGTGTGACCAGCACTGCTACCCTGAGGATTTAACTCACAGAAAGGACCTCTGGCATTCATCCTCCTTTGGGAAAACGACTGGACACTACCCCAAATGCCTGATTTACATTGACAAAGTATGATAAATGACTGGAGTCTGTATCCTCGAGCTACTCTCACTCTCACAAATACAGCCAAACAACATAGGCTCCCCTTAATGGCATTTATTGCCTTAGCCCTTACATTTGAGTGAATGTGTACCCGGCGGGCTGAAATGAATATTCATATGCACTGAAAGCACATATTCATCACTGAATGTATAAGTTGGCATGTATCTCTGCTGCCCCCTAATTGAAGCAGTTGGCCTCAATGTAGAAACAGGGAAACATTAGGGCCATTTAGAGCAACCCATGGCTTCCAGAAACAAACCAAATTTCCTAAATGTGACATATGTAGCAGGATTATTTATTATTGAATTATTATTATTTGTATTTATTTTTTAGAAAAAAAAATCCCTTAATTCTGGACTTGATAAAATGATCTTAAATTTATACTTGTCATGTTTAGATGTGTTTTTGTTCATGTTTTGTTTTCATGTCTTTTATTTTGGAATTCTAGTTCCTGTTTCCCTTGTCATGTGATTTCATGTTTCCCTCCATGTTCATGTGTCTTGTTTTACTGGTTTATTGTCTTATCAGATCTAGTCTGTCATTGGTTAAGGTTATTAGTCTTGTTATCTTGTTTAGTGTTCTGTTTGATCATTGGTCTATGTTTCCCCATGTCATGTATTTAAGCCCCCATGTTTACCATTGTCCTTTTGTCTAGTATTGATGCTTGTTAATGTAATTTTGTTGTTTTGTTCAAGTTAAGACAAGTCAAGATTTAGTCAAGTCATGTTTTGTTTATGTCAAGTCTAGTTTAGTCTAGTTTTATGGTGTCAAAACCATTGATTTTTATGGAGCCCCTTAAGTGACCTTTTTGTTTAAAAAAAGAAATCCAGAGATTTATGTGTGCACATGAGAAACTTCGTTGTTCCCGTGCCCACGCTTTATAATTTCCAGTGTATGAATATCTTATTTCATTTTGCGTCAGTGCCATCTCACTGACAACATGGGTGCATGGGTGTGCATGATTGATATGTATTTTATACATGGCCAAAAAGGATAATACACTTGTATAATTTGTATTGTGACCATTTATGAGTACGTATGATAATCACTGTTATCCTGAGGTAACAGATGTAACGAATCGGTTACTAACGTAACCTCGGTTCTCTCTAGATGAGGGAACGAGTATTGCGTAAGCTAGCTTACGCTACGGGAAAGATTAATCTTTTCTGAGATATTGAAGCCAAAAAATTATCCTTAATTTTGTATCCATTGTCAATGCAGTGCGGCAGCTGCAGACCTTGAGCGGGCTAGCTAGCGAGCTCATAGGTTGCTCTGCGGCAACTGCTGCAGCCTATAGACGAGCTTGGGCGAACTCGCAACCAATGAGAGGCGTCCGCGCGCTCACTGCATCAAAGTGGCATCAAAATGGGCGTGACTAGAGTGCATATAAGCATAGTTCGTAGGCTGGAACCCTGGTTTTCATTGAATGAAGCGAAAAATCGCTCGTGGCGCTGAAACGTCGGCGGTTACGCCAATACTCGTTCCCTCATCTAGAGAGAACCGAGGTTACGTTAGTAACCGATTCGTTCTCTTACGAGAGGTTCTCTCGTATTGCGTAAGCTAGCTTACGCTACGGGAACCCTTTGTCAACGGCGTGCGCACCAAGCATCCACCGCATGAGCCCCAGGGAATTAAGGGGGACCCGGGGGAGCCCTTGTGAGTGGGGAATTAATATTTGGCTGGCAAGAGTGCGGGCCAGTGTGTGTGTAGTACATAAGCACATAGACAGAGCGGCGGTGCCCTAATGCCTAGCGGGCATGGTAGGTCTTTTGACGCGTACGCGGCAGCAATAGCGTCCACTATCCATCTGGACAGTGTCTGTTTCGAGGCGGCGAGACCTTTGGTGCGCCCTCCAAACGAAACGAAAAGCTGCTCAGAGCGTCTGAAAGATGCGGAGCGCGCAGTATACAATCTCAGTGCTCTGACTGGGCAAAGGAGATTGGCGTTGCGTTCGCTATCAGATGCTGGTAGCACCGACAAGGAAATGATCTGTGCTCTGAAAGGAGTACCGATCACCTTGGGGACATAGCCGTGTCTAGGCTTTAAAATGACCTTGGAGTCACTTGGTCCAAACTCAAGACACGCAGCGCTAACAGACAGCGCGTGAAGATCTCCCACCCGCTTAACTGATGATAGGGCAGTTAGAAAACGGTTTTAAGTGAGAGGTGTTTCACATCCACGGATTGAAGCGGTTCGAAGGGAGGGGCTTTCATAGCTTCGAGAACTATAGAAAGATCCCAGATAGGAACCGATGGGGCGCGGAGGGTTCATCCTTCTAGCTCCCTGAGGAAGCGGATGACCAGCTTGTTTTACCCTGTGACTGGCCGTGCAGGGGTTCAGCGAACGCCGCGACGGCCGCCACGCATCACTTTGAGCGTGGATGGGGATCTGCCCTTATCCAGCAGCTCTTGTAAAAACACGAGCAGCGGCGATACCCCACATGTCCGTGAGTCCAGGTCTCTGTCGGTGCACCATTTTGAAAACACAGACCATTTTGACGCATAGAGTCTTCTCGTGGAGGGGGCGCTAGCGTGTATGATGGTGTGTATTACTCCTTCTGGCAAAGCGACGGGTAGTCGCTGATCACCCACGTGTAGCTCCAGCTCTGGGTGGGGATACCAGATCGTGCCGCGAGCTTGCGAGAGGAGATCTGCTCTCACTGGGATGGGCCACGGGGCTGTCAGTGACAGCTGCGTAAGGAGCACCGAGTGGCGCGTTTCCCTGATCCTCTGCATTACCTGTGGCAATAGCGAGATGGGAGGGAAGGCGTAAAGCGGGCGGTTGGGCCAGTCCTGGGCCAGTGCATCCTGGCTTTTTGAGAAAAATATTGGGAAGTGAGAGTTCTCTTCTGACGCAAAGAGGTCTATCTCTGCTCTGCCGAATATGCGCCATAACGTCTGGACTGTTTGAGCGTGCAGGGACCATTCCCTTGGGGGAATATTGTATTTAAGTGCATATGTTTTCCGTGCGTCGCCCTCAGCGAGCGCAGGTGGCACTGGGACCAACTCAGTATTCGTTTCGTCAGATGGAAGAGGTTCCTGGATCTGACACTGCCCTGACGGTTTAGATAGGATACCACAGATCTGTTGTCCGAACGGACCAGGACGCGGTGACCCTGAATGACCGGGAGGAAGCGCATGAGCGCGTACTCAACCGCTATCATTTCCAGACAATTTATGTGAAGGAGCTTTTCCTGAACTGACCATAGGCCAAAAACCGGAGAGCCCTCGCAGACCGCGCCCCAACCCGTGTTAGACGCGTCTGTCGAAATGACTTTTCGGCGAGATACAGCTCCCATCGTCACTCCCCGCTGGTACCATTCGGCCACTGTCCAGGGCTGCAGAGCTGAGATACAGGTTTGAGTCACTCTGATCGGCTGGCGGCCTGTGGCCCAAGCCCGGCGAGACGCGCGGGTGTTTAGCCAATGCTGAAGCGGGCGCATGCGCAGTAAACCCAGCTGAAGTACTGCTGTGGCTGAGGCCATGTAACCTAGCACTCTCTGAAATTTTTTCAGAGGCGTGAGGCTGTTCATCTGAAAGGACGCGGCTAGTCGCTGAACACGCGCAGCTGTGTAGATAAGCGAGCCGCCATTGCCACTGAGTCTAGTTCTATTCCAAGGAAGGAAATTGCCTGACTGGGCTGTAGTGAGCTCTTGGTCCAAATGACTGCAAGGCCCAAACTGTTCAGATGACTGAGGAGAACTGTCCTGTGAGACAGGAGCTCCGTATGTGATTGTGCCAAAATCAGCCAATCGTCCAAATAGTTCAGAATTCGCAAACCCTGACTCCGCAGGGGTGCGGCGCCAGCGCCCATGCACTTCGTGAAAGTACGGGTGCTAAGGACAGGCCGAACGGAAGGACGGTGTATTGATAAACCTGGCCGCCGGGCGAATCTCAAGAATGGCCTGTGACGGGATTTATCTGAATCTGAAAGTATGCATCTTTCAGATCGAGTGAAATAAACCAGTCCCCTGGCGCATCATGCGCGAGGAGTTTGCTGGTTGTAAGCATTTTGAACGGTCTTTTGCAAGCGCTTTGTTCAAAACCCTGAGATCTAATATTGGTCTGAGGCCGCCGTCTTTCTTGGGGACAAGAAAATAATGGCTGTAAAACCCCGACTCGCTCAGGGAGGCGGCACTCTCTCTATGGCCCTTTTGCACAGAAGGTTTGCTATTTCTGAACGAAGCATGCACGCTGCTTCCGTGTTCACAGTAGTTTCGAGCACGCTCTGAAGCGAGGAGGACGGCGATCGAACTGTAGCAAATAGCCCTGTTTTATTGTGCTTAACACCCATTCGGATATCCCTGGAATATCTTTCCACGCTTTGAAGCATAATGTTAGAGGGTGAATGGCCAAATCGCCCTGATTGCCGCACACAGCAGCTGAACAGAATGTGTGAGCGCTTAGTGTGTTTATGCATGACTGCTCGCAGACAGCAGAGACAGGCTGTTCTGTGAGTGACTTCCGATTGTGGTAAATGGGGAAAGAGTCACATCTGATAAGTGATGTGCGAGCATATTCACGGGCACGGGACTTACATGCGGAGAGGTGTTTGCTGGCCGTGTGACAGAGCGGGCAGAGGAGGGCAGCGCGACGGGCTCGTGGGCGCTTATTAACTCTAACACTCGAGCGGTTCAGTAATCGCTTTATGTGAGTGTGCTCTGATAGGGACACGGGATGTGTAATGCTTGTGTGTAGGGGTGAACACTGGGTTGTGGGCACATTTTCTACACATAGGGCATGTTTGCTCTTTACAAGATTTCTTTGGGTCGCCGTGAAAACGGCGCTTGAGCTGCAGGCAAGCGGGTGTTAACACCGGCTTGTTGGCTGCTGAATCTACCACTGTAGTAGCCTGAGAGAAGGGGACTGACAGGGGCGAAGCTTTGACGGTGGTCCGCCGCGGCGGGACTGATCCGTCGCTTTGTCAACAAAGCTAGGAGGACTTCGGTTGTTCAGGTTTCAGCGCGATTCTAGGCCGAGGCCCGTGGGGCGGCGGTCTGCGGCGGCTGTCTGAGCGCGATCGAGGGCGGCCTGCAGAGGAGTTAGCGCGACGAGGCAGAAAGAGATTCATGGCTTGTGTGGCTTTTTGGACCTCTGAAAACCGGTCAATGATACCACTCACCGCGGAGCCGAAGAGACCGGATGGAGAGCGGTGCGTTGAGGAACGTAGAGCTCTGCTTCTCCCATGTCGGCTAGCGTTAGCCACAGATGTCTCTCGGTCACAGTCAGCGCGCCATGTACTTCCCTATAGCTTGGGCTGCAGCTTTGGTAGCCGGAGGGCGAGGTCCGTCGCGACTTCTTATGTCTGCAACCGCCTCTGGATGCCTGCTTTCCTCATCCCACTCCCGTAGAAGGTCCGCTTGGAGGATCTGTAAAGCGGCCATAGAGTGCAGAGCAGATGCAGCTTGGCCGGCGGAATAGGCGCCGCCAACACAGGCGGAAGTTGTTCTGCAGGCCTTAGACGGGAGCACTGGTTTAGACCGCCATCTCGCGGAGGGCGGGCAAAGGTGTGCTGCTACCGCATCCTCGACCGGAGGGATGGAAGCGTAGCCCTTCTCGGTGGCGCCGCCCACCGAAGCAAGAGAGGTGGAGACGTGGGATCGGACCCTGGCCGAGAAAGGCGTGTCCAAAATTTGGAAAGCTCGGCGTGGAGTTCCGGCAGGAAGGGAGCGGCCCGGTAGCGGTACTGCTGGGCGGCGCTCTGAAGAAAGCAGCCGTCGAGTCTGTTGGGTGCCTGCTCAGGGGGCGGTGACCACTCGAGCCCGAGGCGGTCGACGGCCTGTGTGAGGAGGCGTGTTAGTTCCCCTTCCACTCCGGCGCGGGTCCTGCTGGATTCCTGGGCCGAGGAGGAGGCGTGTGAGCCTGACCACTCCTCGTTGTCCGAAGCCATGATGGAACACGCTTCTTCGTCCGAGATGGCAGCAGAGCAGCCTCTGCTCTGTGTCACAGCAAAGCACGAGCAGTTTTTAGTGTGACACGTAACAATAATAAGTATAAGTTACATTTTCCTGCTATGATGTGATTCAAAGAAATACGGTTTATTTCTCAGTAATTCAATCATAGTATCTGTATTGTTGTTACTTTTGTTGTAAATAAGATTTTTATTTTATCAAAATGATTGTGCTCCCCTTCACTTAACTCTCAAATGGTGATGTGAAGCTGAGCTGTGAAACATTTATCATATTTCAATGAAACATCTGAACGAACCAAATCACTACAATTAATTAAACTTCCCAGCACTGCAGAAGACATTCTAGGAGAGCGTGGATGTGCATGCTCAATAAACTCTGTACGGCTGCTCATGCTGGACATTGTACTCCGGTGTATGATGCATGATAACGGGACATTTGATAGAGAACGAATACATGACCAAAGAATCTAGCCCGATACCAGTCCTTTAACAAATGCATCAATATTTGTGCGTGGCACTTCATAGCCTAATCTCTGTATACATTATATACTTGTGGAGTGGAGGGGGGGCGGGGCCAGAATATCACGCGAGGGATAAAGGTGGCCAGTGATGATGGTTCGAGAGAGAGAGAATTACGGCCATGTCCGTCATGTGTGTTTATGTTTGTGCTTTTGGTTTGAGTTTAATTAAATTATCATTTATATTGACAAGCCGGTTCTCGCCTCCTCCTTGCCCATCGTTAACTGTGTTACATTGGTGCCGAAGCCCGGGAAGGAGGAGGGATGCCCGTCGCAGAGTCCTCGACACTGCCGTCCACCCTGGGGAGCGCCGCTGCCATCTGCCGGGTGACGGAGTAGCCCGACCGCCCGGATGCTGTGAACGGCCGCCGTCAGCGGGGCGAGTGGGGACTGAGCTTTTTCTCTCTCTCCTCTCTCTCTCTCTTTTGCACCGTGTTGGCCTTTTCCCTTGCCTATTTTGTTGTTGTTGTTTTTTCCCCTCCTGTCTCCTCGCAGGTCGAGGAAGGTGGGGATGACCACACGGGACGCAAGATACACTCCGCCCCAGGGATAGGGGGGGATGTACGTCATGCCGGTGGCACCCCGGCCTGAGATAACGGCGGGAAGAGTGTGGAGCGGAGGGGGGTGGGGCCGGGTCGGAATATCGTGTGCCCGGTCCCCAATCGGCCTGATGAGGCGCGCGAGGGATAAAGGCGGCCGGTGACGATGGTTCGAGAGAGAGAGAGAACTACGGGCATGTCCGTCGTGTGTTTATGTTTGTGCTTTTAGTTTGAGTTTAATTAAATTATAATTTATATTGACAAGCCGGTTCTCGCCTCCTCCTTGCCCATCTTTAACTGTGTTACATTACTGTATACAGATATGGTGTTTTCCTTGATGTAGGCTGTTTAAGAATTGTCAAATGCAAAGTGAAAACAGTAATGGATTTACAACAAAATGGGGTCATTCACTTCTGACCATGTGTTGCATTACAATACATTGTTAAAAAGTGGCAACATATGCTGAATTAATACAATTTGAAGTGCACAAGAAATTGGTCTATGTCTTAATTATCATTATAATCGAACAGGAATTACTTTTCCTAGCTGTACTGTTGGTTAAAATGTACATGCCTTTTTATATACATGTAAATATAGCCTATACCTTATTATATATATATATACATACACACTCACCTAAAGGATTATTAGGAACACCTGTTCAATTTCTCATTAATGCAATTATCTAATCAACCAATCACATGGCAGTTGCTTCAATGCATTTAGGGGTGTGGTCCTGGTCAAGACAATCTCCTGAACTCCAAACTGAATGTCAGAATGGGAAAGAAAGGTGATTTAAGCAATTTTGAGCGTGGCATGGTTGTTGGTGCCAGACAGGCCGGTCTGAGTATTTCACAATCTGCTCAGTTACTGGGATTTTCACGCACAAACATTTCTAGGGTTTACAAAGAATGGTGTGAAAAGGGAAAAACATCCAGTATGCGGCAGTCCTGTGGGTGAAAATGCCTTGTTGATGCTAGAGGTCAGAGGAGAATGGGCCGACTAATTCAAGCTGCTAGAAGAGCAACTTTGACTGAAATAACCACTCGTTACAACCGAGGTATGCAGCAAAGCAATTGTGAACACACAACACGCACAACCTTGAGGCGGATGGGCTACAACAGCAGAAGACCCCACCGGGTACCACTCATCTCCACTACAAATAGGAAAAAGAGGCTACAATTTGCAAGGGCTCACCAAAATTGGACAGTTGAAGACTGGAAAAATGTTGCCTGGTCTGATGAGTCTCGATTTCTGTTGAGACATTCAGATGGTAGAGTCAGAATTTGGCGTAAACAGAATGAGAACATGGATCCATCATGCCTTGTTACCACTGTGCAGGCTGGTGGTGGTGGTGTAATGGTGTGGGGGATGTTTTCTTGGCACACTTTAGGCCCCTTAGTGCCAATTGGGCATCGTTTAAATGCCACGGCATACCTGAGCATTGTTTCTGACCATGTCCATCCCTTTATGGCAACCATGTACCCATCCTCTGATGGCTACTTCCAGCAGGATAATGCACCATGTCACAAAGCTTGAACCATTTCAAATTGGTTTCTTGAACATGACAATGAGTTCACTGTACTAAAATGCCCCCACAGTCACCAGATCTCAACCCAATAGAGCATCTTTGGGATGTGGTGGAACAGGAGCTTCGTGCCCTGGATGTGCATCTCACAAATCTCCATCAACTGCAAGATGCTATCCTATCAATATGGGCCAACATTTCTAAAGAATGCTTTCAGCACCTTGTTGAATCAATGCCACGTAGAATTAAGGCAGTTCTGAAGGCGAAAGGGGTCAAACACAGTATTAGTATGGTGTTCCTAATAATCCTTTAGGTGAGTGTATATATATATATATATATATATATATATATATATATATATATATACTGTACATACACACAGTTAGTTTTGGTCCTGAAATCTTATTGGTCAAGAGATGTTCCATTGTGTTCGAGCTGTTCTAAACTCAAGTGTAAGAGCAGTGCAAATGTGTTAAGAGCTATCTGTCTCTTTACATTTAATTTTGTGACATCAAATATTTTAGCCAACAGGTGGAGGCAAAAGACCATTTTTGTAATATAAGCAAGTTAGGCGATATGAATCAAGTCAGCATCACTCAGTGTTATATTCAACAGCACTACGTGATCACTCGTATAACAACTACATTACTAGCTGTACTTATATATATATATATGGCCACTTAAGAGTCTCTGTATATTTTAAAACCACACTTGTACCACAAATTAGTCATGGCGTTACTGTAGTAAAACTGCAGTAACTACGTTTAATATGGTTTTCCTATGAACAATATGGTTAAAATATGGTTACTGTTGTAAAACCATGCTTGATTAGTTTGACCCGAACCCCAAATAATTGCGTCGGAATGCAAAACATTTTGTAATGGAAAGCAAAACTTTTCCGAGGGTCCCAAATTTTTTTTCAGAAAATAAATTCCCTCCCTGTCTTCTAAGGGGCTTCATACTCGTTTAATAATGCAAAAAAAAATTCTGGTCTGGCAAAGCTGAAAATATGTATAGGATAAATTTGCACAAAATTCTATATTTATATAACTGATTGACAAAACAATATTTTAAAGGAAAAAAACAAAGTCTATTGATGCCGCATCAACGATAATAATGTGACAGCAAAGACAGATGTAGCATTGAAAAAGTAGGTTGTTATGTAAAACGCTAATAAAAAAAAAAAACCTTCTACTGTTATGCTACCGAAAAATGTAATGTTGCTACTTTAAGTTTGTAACTCCCCAACACTGTTTTGATTTGAGTTTAAATCCCTGAATGTGTAAATTTGTCTGCATGTGTGTTTATACTGTTGATAAAATAATTTCCTCTGTCAGTTCGAGGGATAATTGCTGTATTAAATCCAGCAGCTAATGATGGTTCCACACTAATAGCAGCCCAGTGTAGTGCTGAGACTGACATGTCAGTGGGCGTTAGACTCCTCCCACCACTTCAGACTCTTGAAAGACACTTAGGCAGACTGCTTTACACCCGGTGTGCCACAGGGTTCCCCGTCGCACAAGCTCAAACATTATTACCTACATTCATTAAGCTAACATTGCACAGGTGGTTAGGCAGGCAATTTCCATTTCCTAAGCTCCATCTTTTTCAGCATGGTAAACACCCCTTCACGAACCACAACTTCTCAGCTGCCGCCTCCGTCAATGATTTCTCTTCCTGACACATGCTTCTCTAAAGTCTCTGGCAGACGCTCGCCAGCACCGGGAATACTCTCAAATCCATATTACAAATCAGAGCAGGATAAAGACAGACTATTTTTAGGCCGGGCAAGGGTTTGCTTTATCTTTGATTGCAGCATTTGGAGACATCTTGTGTGGAGAGGATGATTTCGCTTCCCTGATCAGTAATCTGTCAGAGGTCTTAAAATAACTTTTTAGCATTCATGCAGACATTAATTTTTATTCACCTTCTGTTTCAGTGTGAAGAAAGGGTAGTTTCCTTAAGCTCTGCTGCAATGCTTTGCTAAATTAAGCCTGATATCGGCTCTGTAGTTAAATCAATAGAAAGACAAGAGGGCCCCGTAACGGCCGTAACCTTTGTTTCTTCAAAGGCTTATCTAATTACACACATGAGCTCTGCATACAAGGACAGCAAGTTTGGTGCATTGTCTTGAAGAATTTAGAGATTTATTATTTCACATTAACCAGAACATCTAGGCACTAACATTCCTTGACTAGGTTCAGAAAAACAACTGCAATGGCAAGCTACCATACTGAAAAGACCAGCACTGCTGGTCACCAGCTTATGTTCTGGTTTACGTGCTGGTTCCCCAACATGGAATGCTGGAGTGCTGGTATCCCCACCAGGCTTTACAGTAAACTAATTTTTCCAGCTTCCCCAGCAAGACCAGCACCAAACCCGTCAACATTAAAGGGTTCATTCACCCAAAAATTAACATTCTCTCATTATTTACTCAACCTCATGATATCCCATGTGTGTATGACTTTCTTTCTTCACCTGAACATATTTAAAGATAAATAGAAAAATATCTCAGCTCAGTAGGTCCTTAAAATGCAAGTGAATGGCGATTTATCTTTTGAAGCTCCAAAAATCACAGACAGTCAGCATAAACGTCATCTACATGACTCCAGCGGTTAAATTAATGTTTTCTAAAGTGACACAATCGATTTTGGTGTGAAAAATATCAATATTGAAGTATTTTTTAACTATAAACCATCACTTCAGTTAGTCGTCAGGAGAAGGTAGATATATTCGTGTTGCCATGATACCAATGTAATCTCACATTCTCCACTTGGTTGAAACATCCAGGATAAGCACACAAATGCACCATTGTGAATAGTGTTGTCACATTACCAAAATTTAATTAGTCGATACCAATGAAATTTCACAGTTCTTCAATTTCACAGTGAAATTTCACTGCTAAAATATGGTAAAAAGATAATGTGCTATTGAACAAATGAGTTTAAAACATTCAAATATTTATTAAATTATTAAATATAACTAAAGTTTAATTTAATTTAACCATCCAAATGATGTCTAATCATTTAATTCTTAAAACTTTTAATAAGTGAAAATATAACTTAACATGTTATTGCCTTTTTTTTTTTGCAAACTTTTATTCAACAGCTGTCTTGCTTGTGATAAATCGATTAGTTATTTTTATTGGTATTATTAGAGAGAATATTACATTTTACTATACATGATCAGCCACAACAATAAAATCACCTGGCTAATATTGTGTAGGTCCCCATTGTGCCACCAATACAATGCCAACCTGCATCTCAGAATAGCATTCTGAGATGATATTCTTCTCACCACAATTGTACAGAGTGGTTATCTGAGTTACCGTAGACTTCAGATGTCACCATTAAAATCGTAATAGAATGTCTCGTTGTATCCGCTCACAATTTCTACTGTAAGGAATTAGCTTTAATAAATAAATTATAATTAATTCATTTATTGGAGTTATATTACTCTCATGGCTTATTGAAAATAATATCACACGTATTTAGGTTTGAAGCAAACTCTTTACAGCTTTGAAGCAAACTCTGTTAGAAACAGGGATGAGATTATATATCAAAATATACCAAAGTCATTCATCTTTGGATACAGACAAACTTTATTGCTATTCTAAACATAAATGTAATCTAACACACATAAGACAGGTTGGTGAGAAGAGTGACAGAATGTGAAATAAATGATCAATACAGAGAAAATGAGTCTGTTGACAATGCCATAAGAACCATTTAACCTTATTTGAGTCTACGTCGATTTGCTATCGGATTACACAAAGTATACACCAGCACTTTGAGCACAATATTGGAGATGTACTTGCGTGTAGTGGTGTGCCTTGCATTATTTGTGTTGCTTGGTTCTTGGCTCTTGGTCGAAAGTTCATTCCGTCGATGTTTTGGACCTCTGTAAGATCGGATCTAGTTATTGTCTGCATGAATGATGAGGTTGGCTTTGAAGCGAGGCCTTCTCATGGACCATAGCGAGTGAGAGGCTTCCTTGGGACTTAGAGTCCCGAGCTTCCTTGGACCTCACATGGCATGGATCTGGTTCCAACAAGATCCAGAGAAGACCCCGAGGGAAGAGTCAGAGCGAAGTCTGAGCAGTCAGCAAAGCAGGAGAGACAAGACGAGAGACGATCACAGAAGAGAAGAAAAAAAAAAGATCTTTTATAGGATTGATTCAGCAAAGTACTGTGACTTTGTGTGAGATGTTTCTGGATTAAGGAATGTCCTTTTTAAGATGCTGTTTGCTGAACATTGATCACGATATCATATGATCTGAAGAGTTTAAGTGTAGCAAACTGGTTTATATCGGAGGACAGAATCTTATGTGTCCCAAGTCTCTCGGGAACTCCAAGAGTGTGTGTTCTGTCTTTTATTGCTTTGATCTTTGAACTTAGGGCCTCTTTCATATGGGATCTAGACAAGTCTATTTGTTAGTTTTATTGGCCAGATGTGAGACTTACTGGCACCGATGTCTTTCCATTTATTACGTTGTGGAATTCCAGGATTAAGATTGGGTAAATCCTAGATTCAAATAATTTAATTTCAATTCTTCTGCATGTATAATCCAACAACTGTATAATCATGTATAATCCTCTCTAATAATTTGTCTCACAGTATTAAAAATGATAGTATTTTACTAACTGGAGCCCAGGTCAGGAAGTAGACTAACTGGTTATTCTGAACATCTGCTAGCTGCCTTGAGACGTAACAAAGGTCACATAAACTACAACACAGGGAGACTGTATGACTTAGATATTACATAGAGACTGTGTCTGTTCCCGAACTTCCAAACACAAAACTCACATTAAATAATTTAGATATTTTTGTATTAATGTCAAACTTGAAAATTTACTAAACTAAAAAATGTAATTGAAAGATAAATTATTACAGATCATAGTTTGAATGAACTCTGTTTGACTGAAACCTGGCTTAAACCGGATGAATATGTTAGTTAAAATGAATCTACTAAGTTACTATGTTATAAACATGAGCCTTGCCTGAAGGGTCATGGAGGAGGGGTTGCTACAATTTATAGTGACGTTTTTGGTGTTATTTAGAGGACAGGATATAAGTCTTTTGAACTAATAATGTTTAATATGACACCTTCAGATATAAATAAAAAAACTCTGTCATCTTTTGCCCTTGCTACAGTATATAGATCACCCGGGCCATATTCTGATTTCCTTGGTGAATTTGCTATTTTTTTTTATCAGATCTTGTAGTTACAATAGATAGTGCTTTAATTGTTGGTGACGTCAACATTCACATAGATAATTCAAATTACACATTAAGATTAGCATTTATCAATATTCTCAACTCAATGGAGTTGATACTACAGAAATTCTTCCGCAGAGCGATGATACCTCAGATCATTACCTCGTATCTTGTATGCTGCGATTAGTTAATGTTTATCAATATATAAGCCACAAAGTCTAGAAGAACTTGATGAAATATAAATACAGTCTTCTCTAGCACTCTTTATAGTGTTGTCCCCTTCGATTAAAGAAAAAAGCCCTTCACCATGGTACAATGATCACACTCATTCTTTAATTGAGAGCAGCTCGGAAAATAGCGCACAAGTGGAAGAATACAAAATTAGAGGTATTTTGTGGTGCATAAGTATAGTGTCTAGCTACAGACAGGCATTATAAGCTGCTAGGTCAGCATATTTGAGCAAACTCATAGAAAATAACCACAGCTATCCTAGGTGTTTATTCATTACTGTGAATAATTGGTTAGGAACAAAGCCTCAACTCAAATCACAGCACAATATTAATGACTTCATTAATTTATTTACTGATCAAATTTTAAATAATTAGAAATAAAATTGGAATTATACAATCATCTGTCACATTACCTCAGAAAACAATGTCTCTTTAATCTTTTAAATGTTAATCCTTCTCTGTCATATGTCATGAAGAGCTAACAAAACATATTGAAACATCAAAAGCCACAACATGTATTTTAGATCCAATACCAACTAAGCTCTTGTATGGTGTTCGGGTCTGTGGGTCCTGTTTTAATTTTTTATAAAAGTTAAATTATACGATTAATAATTTTTTCAAACTCAGACTCATTGGCTTTGGCTCATTTTCTGTGAAGAACATATATCAGAACACATTTTCAATGGCCACACACTACACCTCCCTGCAAATTTATATTACATACAGGATGATCGGGTCTACTGGACCCGGGGCTAATAAAAGTGTGGAAAGTGTGTACCTTCACACTGCCCTCCTCCTGCCTGAGTGAGTGAGTGTGTTTGGTTCTGATAACTGAGACGACAGACCAGCTCGACGGCAGAGAGACAAGCTAACTGCCATCAGGACAGTGTGGGACACGTGGGTGCACCACCTCCCCCTGTTTTACAACCCTGGGCCTAATGTCACCATTGATGAGCAGCTGATGCCATTTAGGGGCCACTGCCCATTTATGCAGTCTAAATATGGTATAAAGATCTTGGCAGCCTGTGATGCAACTTCATCATATGCTTGGAATTTACAAGTCTACACAGGGAAACCTGATGGAGAAGCCCCTGAGAAAAATCAAGGAATGAGAGTTGTCCTGGACATTACTCAGGGACTCAGTGGACACAACATCACATGCAACTATTTTTTTTTACCTAGCACAAGTTGGGACAGGAGCTCCTAAAGAGGAAGCTGACCATGGTGGGAACGATACGGAAAAACAAGTCTGAGCTCCCACCCCAACAGTTGACTACAAAGAACAGGCCTGTCAAATCTTCCAAGTTTGTGTACACGGCTGACATGTCCCTGGTATCCTCTGTGCCAAAGAAAGGCAAGAATGTGGTACTCATGAGTACACTGCACAGGGATGGGAGAATCTGTGGCCAGGAGCATCAAAAACCAGAGATCATCATGGATTATAATGACAAAAAAGTAGGGGTGGACAACATGGACAAACTAGTGACTGTCTATAGCTGCAAAAGGAGGACCGTATGCTGGCCACTGGTTTGACATTAAGCCTCATTCTTTAGGACTATCTTATATACCAGGTGTTTTCAACAATCCCCTTGGTGGGTAGAGAGACGGAGCTGGTTCCCCTCTATGATGCTGAACCTGATGTGTGTCACGTGTTAGTAAAATTCCTGATCCAGCCAGCAGCAACAAAAAGAAGCGCTGCGAAGTGTGTGGACCCAAGATGGACAGAAAAACACAATATACATGCATCAAGTAAACATGCAACACATGTAAAACTCTGCCCCTCATGTGTTGTATAGGCTGGTATGAAAAGGCAATGTGTTCAATGGGGCTGATGTGTCATCTAGACTGACATGGTTACTGTATGTGTTCAGCTTGTGTTGTGTAAACTGACCTGAATGTGTTAAATTTCTAATGAAGTTCAAATAAATAAAAATCAATAGTTATGGAAAAACCTTGCTTCATTTGTAAATTTGTTGAATTTTTTTCCACTCATATCTTGATTATAATTGATTTTCCTTTTTATCACATTTTATTAAAAAAATAAATAAATAAATGAGTAGCACTTTAATTCATAAATGTGATCTAACAAAGTTAAAGGGCAAATATTAACCATATATTCTGTTAATATTGCTTGTAATTGGGATGAAATATTGCTTGTAATTGGGATGAAGTAAACATCTGTTGAGTATTTTAACATAACATTTTTTGATTGTGTTGAATTAAAAACCCAAAATCAGCAGGTCCATCCATCCATCCATCCATCGTCAACCGCTTATCCTGTGTACAGGGTATCAGCAGGTCCACTAGATATTATTAATACTATATAATAATATTAACTCCTTGCTCGCCTTAGGACATTTCCCAGATGCTGTCGATGTTGTTCTGGGCTGTGGCCGACCCATTGCAGGATGGCCTTCTTCAAGTCCTCATACACCAGGAGGCTTACTGCAGGAAGTTGTTGGGCCGCAAGTTGGGCTGTCCCGGACAACAGCTGCAGTAGGCGAGCCTTCCACTGGGTGCTTGGCCACTTTCATGCTTCGACCGTCCGCTTGAAGAGCTCAATAAAAGCCTCCGGGTAATCCTGAGGTCCCATGTTGATGTTATGCACGATTATAGGTGGGTACAGGGTCACGGCTGGAGACCCCTCCTAGTGAAGCAAGCTCCGTAGCACCTACCGGTCCTTCACTTGAGCTCGGAAGAGTGCCTGGAACCGCTGCTAAGCTTCCACACGTAGCTCAAGCAGAGCCTGATGTTGGGCTTGGTGGATGCCGACGAGGGTCTTGATTAATTCGGCCAGCGGCGAGGACTCCATGGCTGTGTTCCTTCCTACTAATCCCAGGTTTTTGCACCACTGTAATAAGTCTCTAGCTCTTTCAGGTAGGAAGGAGGAAGCTCAAGCTGGATATATTTTCAGTGACACACGAACGAATGCTTTTCACCAAAGGCAACGAACACACGCATAGACACTGCTGTGTGCATCTTTCTCCTTCGGTGGTCTGGATTTAACTTGTTTATTAGCAGAATTCCCGGTGAAGAACTATACTCCTCACAATTATGTAGAGAAAAATCCATAAAACAGAGAATCACTAACCTCTGCAGAATCGCTCTTCCTACACTCCTACAACTTAATCCTGGAGAACTTGCTAATTATAGACCGATTTCAAATCTCCCGTTTATGTCAAAAATACTAGAAAAGGTAGTATCCTCCCAAATATGTTCATTTCTACAGAGAAATAGTATATATGTAGTATATAATAGTATATATTTCAGTCAGGATTTAGGCCTCATCACAGTACAGAGACTGCACTTATCAGAGTTACAAATGACTTGCTCTTATCATCTGATCGCGGCTGCATTTCTCTTCTAGTGCTTTTAGATCTTAGTGCTGCATTCGACACGATAGATCACGACATTCTCTTGAATAGGCTAGAGAATTATGTTGGAATTTGTGGAGTGGCATTAGCATGGTTTAGGTCATATTTAGCAGACCGCTACCACTTTGTCTATGTAAATGTGGAATTGTCAAACCAAACAAAAGTAAAATATGGAGTGCCACAGGGATCAGTTTTAGGGCCTCTGCTTTTCTCCATGTATATGCTTCCCCTGGGAGATATTATCAGGAATCGTGGAATAAGTTTCCACTGCTATGCTGACGATACACAACTTTATATTTCTTCAAAACCTGATGAGATTTCACAATTCTCAAAATTAGCAGAGTGTATTAATGAAATAAAAGATTGGATGGCCAGAAATTTCCTTCTACTCAATTCTGACAAAACAGAGGTTCTAATTATTGGACCAAAAAACTCAAAAAATAAGCCACTAAAATATAATTTGACTCTAGATGGATGTACTGTTACATCATCTTCAACAGCGAAGAACTTAGGTGTTATATTTGATACCAATCTGTCCTTTGAAAATCAAATTACAAATGTTTGTAGAACAGCATTCTTCCACCTAAGAAATATTGCTAAATTAAGGCATATGCTCTCGGTTGCTGATGCCGAAAAACGAATTCATGCGTTCATGACCTCAAGACTAGATTATTGTAATGCATTACTGGGAGGATGTCCAGCAAGATCAATAAATAAACTTCAATTGGTTCAAAATGCAGCAGCCAGAGTGCTGACGATAACCAAGAAATATGATCATATTAGCCCCATTTTATCATCGTTACATTGGCTACCTGTTAAATTCCGTATTGATTTTAAAATTCTGTTAACTACATACAAAGCTTTGAATGGTCTAGCTCCGCAGTACTTAAGTGATCTTCTAACACGCTATATTCCAACACGTTCATTAAGATCGCAAAATTCTGGCCTATTAATAGTTCCTAGAATATCAAAATCCACTAAAGGAGGAAGATCCTTTTCATATTTGGCTCCTAAACTATGGAATAGTCTCCCAAACACTGTTTGAGATGCAGACACACTCTCTCAGTTTAAGTCTAGACTAAAGACTCATCTATTTAGCCAGGCATTCACCTAATTTATCCTCCAACCCACAATTAGGCTGCTTTAGTTGGGTCTGCCGGAACCAGAAACCAGAAACATTGAGCATGATCTCTAACTCTGCAATAAATTAAATGGCATCTACGCTTACATCTTTTTATTTGTTTCCCTGTCTCAACCTCGGGACTCCTATCCTGAGGTCACCAGAACCGGCTGGATCCAGCACCATTCCTGCATCATGTTGGACTCCACTGCTACATGTCGCAGAATGATGATGACTAAATGCAGCCGGTGCCAGCCAAACATCACTTCAATCTATTATGATGGACTTCAGAGGATGAAATGATGCCAACTCCAACCTGCATCACCTCAGTCTATTAATGGACTACGATCTTGAAATGAAATGCTTAGACTAACTATTGCCAACAAAAGCCTTCATCAGCCAATTAACAAGGACAATTGCATCTATGTGAACTTCTGCAATTAATCAAGATGGACTTCAAAGACTTTGGTCATTAATCTTACAGTTCAAACAAAATCGATGTTTAATCACTGACCCTTAACACTTAGTTTAATAATTTTAAACCATGATTTTACCTATACATAATTAATATTTACATTACATTCATAAGGTTAGCCAGAGGGGAACTGACCCACACAGTGAGTCTGGTTTCTCCCAAGGTTATTTTTCTCCATTAATCTACATCTTATGGAGTTTTGTGTTCCTTGCCACAGTCGCCTACAGCTTGCTCACTGGGGTTATTAATACAATTATCATTTAATTATTTTTAAACACTATTAAAAATCGTATTTTATCTAAATTACACAATGATGATTAATCGACTTTATAGACATTACAGTTTTATCGTCTGTTAATGCTGATATTCTGTAAAGCTGCTTTGAAACGATGTGTGTTGTGAAAGGTGCTATACAAATAAAATTGACTTGACTTGACTTGACTACACTATATTTGCATGTATCTGAATATTTTGCAATACATTTCAAATATATTATTTCTATACTCATAATCGACAACCTAAAATACATATTTTAATATATTTCTATAATTTATAACTTGAGTATGTCATTCGCATTGCTGCACATTTTTGACAAAACTCATATTGCGATTATTTTGAAAAATATTGGGATTGCGATTTGAATTGAGATTATGATTTTTTTTTTTTTTATGTTTTTCACATGTTCCACTGCCAAAAAGGCTACTGGAGTTTTCACACTTGAGTCTTCTTAAAAGAACTAAATTGAGATTTTTTTTTGTTTTTATTCACCCACAAACAAATAAACATATAAACAGTGAAACAAAGAAAAAACACTATCTTTAGTGCATTTTTAAATTGTACACATCCACCGTGCACCTGTTTTTGTCCATTTTGTCATGGGGTCTCAGCCCACTAATCATCATCATCATCATCATTGTTTTGTTTTTTTGTTAGTTTTCTCCCCAATTTGGAATTCCCCAATCACAATGCCCTCTAAGTCTTCATGGTGACGTAGTGACTTACCTCAATTCGGGTGGCGGAGGATAAATCTCAGTTGCCTCCACATCTGAGACAGTCAATCCACGCATCTTATCACGTGGATTGTTGATCGCGTTACTGCGGAGACAACGCGGGTGGAGGCTTCACGCTATTCTCCACGGCATGAGTCACTCAGCACGCCCTGAATTCGAACTCGCAACTACAGGGGTGGTAGTGAGCATCTTTACTTCATCCGATTAGATGATCATTTAACATTTTATCAGCAGCGCTGTCAAAACTGGTTATATGAAAGCTTTCTGCTTAATCTGTCACTGTTAACTGAATTTCCCTGTTGGTAATACCATAGTTGTTGGCTAGTTTTTGCTGTCAAAAATACTGTTGGTTGTTTGAATAATTCAATAAACAATAATAATAAAAATACAATAAAAATAAAATTGTACTCTTTAATCTAGGCCTCAAAAACAAGTAGCTTATACTAACTATTCTCTACGATATATAACAAGGGTCTTTAACAGGTGGTCCGCAACCCTCAGGGGGTCCGCGGTGGTACTGTTTGATCCACCATTAGCACTTGTATAATCTCACACATGCAAGCGATAACTAAAGATAAGTGTATGAATTATAATTCATTGACATGCCAAATCTTCCTCTTTCTTTTGAATCATTGCTCACATTCGCACATCCTGATGTATTTATTTATGAACTGATTGGATTGATAAACACTATTAAAGTGTGATGAAACTGAGCTAGTCAGCATAAGCATGCCGATGCTCATCAGGAGCCTCTCAAAGCGTGACACACATCAGGTTCAGCATCGTAGAGGGGAACCAGCTCTGTCTCTCTACCCACCAAGGGGATTGTTGAAAACCAGTGGTATATAAGATAGCCCTAAAGAATGAGGCTTAATGTCAAAATGAAGTTGAACTGATAACCCATTGGTGTAATTAAACTTAAAGTGAAAGTTTTGGTTTGTTTGTCAACATTTAATTTAATTATTTTTATTCATTATTAAATTTCACTTAACAATGCATTATATTATAGTTTCTGAATATTTTACATAGATTAATTATATGTACATTCCTTATATCTCATTTTGTTGGTAATATTAGTTCAGCTTTCACTTGTAGCTGCTCGGAGTGTAATAACGTGACATGCTCTCTCGTGATGTAAACAAATGACAGGAAAAAGGAAGAAGAAGGCAGAAGCTCTACAGATGTTACTGTTATTGCTATTTGCTCAGCAATCATTTAATAAAGATGTTTGAATTATACACATCTTGTATTCCGAATTACAATGATACCTGTGCCTGGCGGAGACTGAGATGCTGCTACCACAGATGGTAATAAAAGGAGGCACAGGCTTAATGTAAATAAAGCACTAAGCGCATGTAAGCAAACGGAACCGAACTCTGAGCACTTCTGTTACTCTAAGCATGAGATGGAGTTGTGGAGCACAGACCCACTCTGAAAACACTGCAATAATGCTAAAACGTAATATGGACTGGACAGAGCAGTTCAAATGCAATTTGAAGTGAGCAGAATATTTATTTATTTAATTAAATCGTAGAACATTTGCGATTTACTAATAGTTTCAATCTTATTTTTATTAATTGTGCAGCCCTACTGCATGGAAATTGTAGTTCATTCACTCATTGAAACTAATGGGTGTGACATCATTTAGAACTAAATCTGTCTGAAAATAAGTGATTTTTGCGTTTGTTTAGGTAGATTGCAACAGCTCGCTGGGGTTAACTTTTAGGAAAACTTCTGACCAGCTGCTAAACACCTTACTGTCAAGTCAAGTCAAGTCAATTTTATTTGTATAGCGCCTTTCACAACACACATGGTTTCAAAGCAGCTTTACAGAATATCAGCATTAACAGACGATAAAACTGTAATGTCTATAAAGTCGATTAATCATCATTGTGTAATTTAGATAAAATACGATTTTTAATAGTGTTTAAAAATAATTAAATGATAATTGTATTAATAACCCCAGTGAGCAAGCTGTAGGCGACTGTGGCAAGGAACACAAAACTCCATAAGATGTAGATTAATGGAGAAAAATAACCTTGGGAGAAACCAGACTCACTGTGGGGGCCAGTTCCCCTCTGGCTAACATTATGAATGTAATGTAAATATTAATTATGTATAGGTAAAATCATGGTTTAAAATTATTAAACTAAGGGTTAAGGGTCATTGTTTAAACATTGATTGTCATTGGTCCACATTATCGGTAAGTGTGACCAAGAGCTCCACCTACCTTGAGCCCGATGGCTAATTTTGTTTATGTTGTACAGTGAATCAAAATGAGTAAACATGAACACATCGATGTGTTTTTAGAGAGCTGGTGCAAATGTACCTACATCTGTACGATTGTTACCTTTTATTACGATCCGTCTAGGTTAAATCGTAACAACAAAAAAGAACATGACTCCCACGCCCAGTCGTCAGACCAAAGAAAAAAAAAACAATGAGCCCAAAATTCAGGAAAAACGATAAACGTTTTTATTAAGATAAAAAAAATAAACAGATGTAAAATGTAAGTATTTTCAGAGTAACATAAACCAGTGGGTGTATAATCTTCAGGAAAACCCAAGGCCCAAAATAACAAACAAAACAGATCATAAACAATATCAAACTAACTTCCCTCAAAGTATCCAAAGCAAAATCCAGAAAGTTTAACCTAAGTACACTAACAAAAACAAAGCGAACGTGATGTCAAAGAAAAGGGCAGGTCAACCCTACAAGACACCATCACTGAGAAGTAAAGAAAAACATAACAATCTAAATCAGGTACAAATAATGATCTGACGGCTGGAGAGGAGACAGGAGAAGTGCGACCAGACCGGAATCGCAACAGCTCGCCTTCAAAGGGCGGAAGCTGGAGTTTTAAACCCACGCCAATTAAAGGGGTGGAGCCGTCCCACAGCTGATCCTGCTTAGAGCAAACAGAAATAACAGACAACAAGAAACACACAAAAGTAACAAAGAATACATAATTCCGTAACACCTTTAGAGGCATTTTACAAGACCAATTCATGTGATTTTTTTTTTTTAGTCTACTAAAGGAATCAAATCTTCACAAATACTCTCAAGTGCCAATTCACTCATTTGCCATCTGCAGCACAAGCCATTCACACAACAGTCTAAAGTAAGATATGCCTCTTATCATCATTGTTTTATCTTCTTTTATACACTCATCTATGCAATGGTATCAGGGTCATCATAAATTACAATAACAAAGTGTAACCGGTGCACATTATGGCTGCGTGTAGCATGTTAGCGCACAAGCGTCATGAATTCATAATGTAAACAAGAAGAATTAAACATTTTCTACAGCATTTATTACTTTAAATCACTGACTATGGCACCAGCACCTGTATCCTGTCTGCATTTTAGTTTACTTCATGCCAGCACTAGTTTTACCCTAAAGCCAGTTTTTGTGTGAAAAATTGCTCTTATAGTCTAGTCCCAAAATAGATAAATAGCCATGGATAAGATGCAGTAGGCATTTTTGAGGAAAAGTACTTCAAGTGTTGTTTCTATATGATTTTTAGGTGCTGAATCCATTTCTGCCATATAACAAGTTGTAAACATCACTGTAAACAATAAAAACAAAATGGATGCCAAAAAAAAAACGTTTTAATGCATTTATTGCAGTTTAAACATTAAACATTAGAACTAAACTGTGCATTCTCAGAATATTTAAACATGTAAACAATGAAAAAACAACATTAACATGAAAGGGACTGTTTTTAATGTTTAAATGGCTGCTGGAACTCTGAAATTTCAACAAAATCAAGCAACAATACTGTGATCACAGGTATTCCAAAAGTTATTTGTTCATACAAGTATCATTGGACTTTCTGCATTTGCAGGATGCAGTGCATGAATTAGGCTTGCAGCCGCATCGGGCTGTCTTGCACCCAGTGGTGCAGGAACAGGTGATGAACTCCTCACAAGCATCTGGAACTGGGGGTAGTGACATGAGTTGAGGAATAAGGGAATTCCCTCTGTCTTCCATCCCATGGTTTCAGGGGTGGCAGAACTGGCTGCTGCAAGTGGGCCTGCCGCCAGACCAAAGCCTGGAAGTGAGAGCTTGAATGTGGAAGTAGAGAGCGTCTCTGGTTGGGGGCAGTCTTTCTATTGTCATGCCCTTGACAAACATGCTTGCTCGAACTTCATTGATGTTATCAGCATCCTTTACATCATAGAGTTTGCAGAAAAACTTTTCTGCATTCTGAATGGTGTGGTCACTCAGTTCAGGACCTTCGCCAAGCCCCGTTAGTAGATGTGAATACTCTATGAAAACTTTCCAGCATGTCTTCTTTGAATGTCCTGCAATGTATGAAGTTGAGTCACTCCCAGTGAGAGCATGGAAACCAGGAAGTAGCTCGAGGACCTGTGGCTCCATCTGCAGTTGTTCCACTACAGTATGAACTGGGACGTACTTTCTCTCCTTTGCTGTACCTGTCTTCATCCAGATCTTTTTGCATTGCATCATGTGGAAGTGGGCAATCAGCAGTACCAAGATGTCGGTGTCTCTTGCAGAGACAACAATTTTTGATGCTTTGCTTCTGATGCTGTGAAGGATAATTCTTGTGTCTGCTTCTTCATGTTTAGCTTCCAAACTGTCAGTGTTAAGGGTTGTATTAGATGCTTCAACCCTCTCTTCATCACTGAAGTCACCTGCAGCAACTATAATCTTGGTGTCTGGTGCTCTCACAATCAGCTGTTGTGATAGAAAACGAGCAAGGTCTGCCTTGTTGTCCTCGTGAGCGATAAAGTTCTCCCATTTTGTGGGAAGAGGTAAATCTCTGCCCTCAACTGGTCTTCTGATTGCCACCAAGCCTCTTCCACGCCTTTTACGTGTTCCACTCTTGATTGAGTGTGTGTGGTAGCGATCAAACAGAACATCAATTCGCTGGAACTGTGCTCCACTTCGGAGAACAGTTTCCACAAAGATGTCTGCCAGGTCTCCAAAAGTCTTTGCTTCTTGTGGCTTCCCAATAGCAATGACCAAAGCTTGACCATCAACGATAAGCATGGATTCGTCTTGTAGGTCTGTGGCACCAAGGTGGTTGGGACATGGAATGTCAGCAGTCAAGACCTTAGTAAGTATCGCCTTTGAACCTGAACGAAGCTGCCCATTAACTTCAGCCAAGGACAGAGGTACAACGAATAGTTCATGCATCATAATGCTTTTGAGGTTGACTTGACATCCTGCCTCATATGCAGCAATGAGGCGCTGTAAAATGTTTCTGTCTGCCTTGACAGTTTTTGCCTTCCCAGTGATTGGGTCTGACTGTTGAACTTCAAACAGGGAAGCAAAAGTCAAATACTTGTTCTTTTTCAGTTTGTCCCTGAAAGTGACTATTCTCCCCTCAGATGGCAACAGCCTCTCCTCTACAAATGTATCCAGTTGACTTTGCCCTTTCTATGTAGCTGTCAACAGCTCATCTTCAATATCCTGGGTGGCAAAGTCTTTGTTTGCAATGTTTTGCAGTGTCTGGGGCAGGTTAGCCGAAAAGAGACCAAATCTCTGCAATACTGCAAGCAAAGCATCTTCATCTATTGAGTCCCGTTTCATTCTGCCTTTTGTGGTTTCATTGTGGATGTAGTCATCATCTGTATCCAGACCAAAGGCACTTTTTGTGTCATGGGCAAGATGGGATCGGAAGTTGAAAGACAGAGCCCATCTGCCAAGAGCTGAAGATGTCTTTGTGATACCAACAATTCCTCCTCCCTTTTTTCCAATACAGCCTAGCTACTCCTGACTATGATCGGGATCCACTTGATTGAAGCGATGTAAAGAACGCTTGACTACAAAGTTTCCAGCCTCAAACTCCTTCTTCACAGGCTGTGGAAGTTGGTGCATCTCGTTCAGGTAGATGGTCCCCCACCGAGCATAGTTGATGTGGTTATACCGCATGAAATAAGGCAACATTTGCTGGAATGCACAAAGGTGCAGGTCCCAGATTCCGTCCCTCTGTGCGCAAATGAAAAATAGAAGAATGTGAACCATCTTCATGTAGCCCCACCAAAACATGAGGTTTGGGTTGTTGTTGGCTTTAATGTAGGCCTCTGTGACTGCTTGAAATTCTTCAGAAGCAAGCAATGTTGTTTGATCCCACTTGACAGATGTCGTTGTCACTGATGTACTAGGTTCACCACTTTGTGGTCTGGAAATCTGCTTTTTCCTTTGTAATCTTTCAATGAGAGTCTTGCTTGTGAGTAATGAGAAACATGACTTGTGCCACAACAGCGGATTAACATCATGTAAAGATATTTCCTTGATTTGGTCGATTGCAGGCTTGCTGTCTATATCACACATTTTCTCTCTTGTTTGGGAAGCACATTTTAACGTCTCAAAGCCCTTTTCTCCAGCCTTTACTAACCTTTCCCTTTTCCTTTCTTGACAGATGAGACATTCTTCTAAATTTGGGGACTGGTGAATCCGCTTGAGACTGCAAACAGCTTCCATGATCAGGCGAATCAGAAATGCAAACTGGAAGAAATAGTCTTATTTATAATGCTATACTTCACTGACATATCCAAACGCTGTTGTCCCTGTTTTGTGGCACTGCATCAAATTTGTTACAAAAGGGCTAGACATTTGATCCCTGCATAATGCTCATGGCACTATTTAACTTGAAGTACAACCAAAAACACTGTTGTTGTTTTTTTATGCAGTGGTCATTTGAGATTTTGTGTTATTTTGGTTCCTTAACATGTATTCCTTCAGATCAGTGCAAAGAAAATACACAACAATACAAAGCACAACTGTTAATTTAACGACACTTTGTCTATTCGAGTCTGTGGATTTCAATTCCGATATAAAAGTTTAGATTATGCAAATTAGCACATATTTAAATCGATAATGCCTCATTTTTATATGTAAACATGACATTTCAGAAAACTTGTAATACAAAAAATGTTTGTCTCTATATAACTGAAAAACTGGAAAAGTTCTATGGTGATTTCTATAACTTAAAATTTTTACCCTATCCACCTGTAGTGTTTCGGCTGTGAATAATGCACCTATTGTTTCGATAACAATTACAAGAAAATGGGATCCTTATTTCAATGTTATACGGTGGATCCTTATTCAGGAGACATTGAACTTTCAAAAAATGTGTTATAACAACTTTTCCTCAAAAATACCTACAGGGTTACACAGTCTTGAAGATTCGGACCTGACTATTATTGTTCTTGGAGCTGGATTCATTGTTGGATCACAGTTTCAGTTTAGAGAAAGCCAGTGGAGATTTCCCCAGGTGTAGTTTAGAGCTGCTTTGCTTTGGTTGCGGTCTTGCCTCTGTCAGATATGTCAGCTGGCCATGTTTACCATTGGCAAAAATAGCCACACTCACCTTTTTATATGAAAATGTGTTGTGTTAGTCAGCAGTGCTGTCAGGGCTTTTTCATGCACGAACAGGTACTCGTTCGGATTCAGGTCCTTATTCTGTCACATTGGATTGGATGGGAAAGGCTCGAATAGTGTGGTCAGTGGGTCTGTTGTGACTGGCTATGTGGGTTAGCATTGGCTCCGGGCCTGACTGAGGGCTGCAAAACCCACCCAAGGTGGACTGATAGGTGACCTGAGTGGACAGCAGGAGCGTGGTGAATGTAAAGGACTGCAGACTGCATGCATGTGACCTGTGGGTCTGTCGGGGAGAGCATGTCTATTTTTATCCTGTTATTTATGTTTTAAGAGAAAGTCTCCTACTGCAGGATTCACCGCTTTATCTGGTGGCTGTGTATGTTTGTGTGGAAAACAGGATGAAGGCTGTTGTCAGAAAAGGAAATAGATATTGTCGCTGTCTGATGAAAAGCATGTATCTCCAAAAATGTAGTTTTCTAGAGCATGCAAAAAAAAATTCTCAGAATAACATTTCACTCGCAGTTCCGCGAAAATGGAAATCTGGCAACCGTATATGGCTAGTATAGTGTATTTTTAATGCCACCAGACATTGTGCATGCTTGAATGGCTTTGGTTGTCAGGGAAATCACGGAGCCACCGTGATATTGGCAATCCCTTCACTACACTACATAGCCGGACAGCTGAGGTAAATTAGTTGACGGTCTTCAAAACATAAGGGGGACATACAAAGTTTTGATGGACACTTCTCAAGGCCAGTGGAGATACTTGTTAAACAGATTTTCAATTAAAACAATAGGAAGAGGTCATTTGGTCCATTCAGTCTATGGTAAAAAGTCAAAATTGCCAAAAGTGGAGATACCTGTTTTTATTGGAAATCGACAATATGCAAAAGAGATTATTAAAGGAATTGTTCACCCACAAATACAATTCTGTCATAATGTACTTGTTTCAGATCTGTATAGCTTCTTTCTTATGCAGAATACAAAAGGACATGTTTTAATGAATATCATGTTCTATCTTTCAATACAACAGCAGTTGATAGGGATTCACTTTAAAGTTTAAAAAAGGACCCAATAGCATCATAAAAGTAGTCCATGCAGCTCATGCATAATATTCTGTCTTTTGAAGGCATGCAATAGATTTTGCTATGAAAAAAGTACTAATATTGCAGGTTGTTTCTGTGAAAATCTTGGCATCTGTTTGCCGTTTATGAATGCATGAGAAGCTTGTTCAAATTGTCAAGCATGTTCATGTGAGATGTGCAAGTTCTCACACAATTATGCTTAATAAGCTGACACTGTGCATGGTCATTTAAATGCATTAAACAGCTTTAAGTGTAAACCGATCAACATGGGTAGATTTTTGCCCATTTCGCGTTGTATGTACGCATGCAAGTGTTTTGCGCATGTCTCGTCACGGTTTGAGGTCAAAAGAAGAGAATAACTAGATTTTTTAGAATCTTATGTAAATGAGTTTCTTTGTCTGATTTTCTAAATAAGCTGTCAATATAGTTATCATGGTGTGAATGTAAACGGGCTCATTAATTAACAATGCTTGCTAAAGCAAGTATCATTTTAGCTATTACTTATACTCATAGTGCAAATTACACCACGGTTATGTGAGGGGTTGAAGCGCATGTCAAGGTGAAGTTACAGCGAACAGGAGCGGATCTGCTCATATCTGCATCGGCTAAAACTCCAATCAGGTTATTCTCAAAATAGCTTTCTGGGGACTCTCCGGTTCCTTCAGGGGGGTCTGAGACCTCCTGAGACCCCCTTAATTCATACTGTGCTTATACTTAGCGTTCAACCTGACATCATGAGAGATCAGGCGCCACTTTTGCAAAATTATATTACATGGCTCCTAACATACTGCGGGTGTTCCGAGGTGAAATGTCTAGTGAGTGGGGCTAAAAGTGAGTTACATGTTCTCCCAAATGGATGAGGATTTAAAGGTAGATTATTGAGTTTTAAATAAAGAAAATCTACCTCCCTACCCTAAACCTCCCTACACTAAGACACTTTTCTTATGCTAAGATTATTTAATTAAATTATTATTATTATAATTTTTTTTTTTGCATATAAAGCTGAATATGTAGGCTACATTAACACATTTTACAGCACATATTAAATATAAAGACATTAAAAGAAATTATAATTAGAAATAGGACACACAAACAAACTAAAAATATATATGTCAATCACACACATTAACCACTACACCTCTCTCTATACTGTCCCTCTCCGAGAGCCCTCCAAAAATGCGATATTTGCCCCATTTCCCCACAAACAAGTCTAAATGCCCTAGTCTTCTGGATTACCCCTCTTCAAAAGCTGCCACCTCCCCATCTCAGAGCACCACTCCTGGGATTGCTCCAGCCAACTTATATCCCTTTAAAACTACTGTATCTGTCTGGTGATCGTAATGCAAGTTAGGACCCAATTTTATTTGTGCTTATCCACCTAATCACCTAAAATACAGAGTCTGGGGCAAAATTAAATTGGAGTGGCCAAGTAACATAAAAAAAATCTTCAACCAAAATTCTTGGATCTTATCACACCACCAAAAGATATGGGTTGTTTCTCCATCTTCTGATTGACATCACCAGCAGGTGGATGTGTCTTTAATACCAAGCCTATACAATTTAGAGGTGGTCCAATAGAATCAATGTAAGTCTAGATGCAGACTTGTTTAGAATCCTAGCCCACACTCCCTCCTCCAATACCAAGTTTAAATATTTCTCCCATACTCTCTTGATAGAAGTTAATGCTCCATCCCCCAGTCTCTGAATTAACGGAGAGTAATATACTGACCTTTTCCAAAAACAGTATCACCTCTCCCAGAGTATATGCCACTTTAGGGGGTGTAAACTTCTCCCAAAATCAGTACTGTGCAGGTAGTTTAGCTGTAAATACTTAAAGAACTGAGATCTGGGAATCCCAAAATGTTGAACCAAATTTTCTAAGGATCTCAACAGTACACTCTCAAATAGGTCATCGAGTGTAGTAACCCCCCTCACAATCCAATCTAACCAGCAAAAAGGGGACTTATTAATACATTATTTGGGGTTCAGCCATATGCTCGAGGCAACATTTAAATAAATGTCTGAATTAAACACTCTGGACACTTTTGTCCATACCAAGTGCAAATGCGAGATAACATGGTGTAACTTATCTTCTCTGGTTAGTTTGCTAGAAAGGCTTTGTGGTGGCAAATAGGGGCAAGAACTTCCTGTTCAATACAAAACCAAGGAGGGGCTCTCTCAGTTGGAAGCGACCAATGTGCCAAAAATAGCATTATAATAAAACAAAATCTTGGCAAGGCCTAGTCCACCTTTGTCAACCAACCCATGTAATTTATTGAAATGTAATCTGGGATGCTGACCATTCCAAATGAAGGACTTCGCTATGCTATCAAATTGCTTGAAATAAGAGAGGGGGACACCTACAGGGAGAGACTGCAGCAGGTAGTTAAATTTTAGAATACAATTAATTATAATAACATTAACCTTCCCAATCATAGATAAATGTAATGAAGCCCACCTGCCCACATCACTCGAAAACCTTTTATTAAGGGGTCAATATTAACTGGGAATAAAATGCCCAAAAACGTAATGCCTTACTGGGCAGTACACTGTCAGAGACAAAGTTTCGGATTTAGACCAATTGACTCTGTATCTTGAGAACTTAGAAAAGGAATGAATAATTCTGTGGAGGCAAGGCATAGATCTAGTGGGGTCATAGACGGATAATACAATTTAATCTGCATAAAGCTAAAGCTCATGCGCCATACATCCCGCCACCACTCCTGGAAAATCTTCCTTTCTTATAGTGGTTGCTAAAGGTTCCATGGCAAGACAGAACAATAATGGGGAAAGAGGGCAACCCTGACGTGTGCCCCTATCTAGAGTAAAATAGTCTGAAATGTATCCATTTGTTTGTACCACTGCTACCGGGTGTATATAAAGTAACTTAATCCATCCAATAAAAGTATTCCTGAACCTGTATTTTTCCAAAATCTTAAAAAGATAATCCCAATATACATATCAAATGCCTTTTCGGCATCAAGTGAGATGGCATGGACCAGAGTCTGATCATTCGCCAATGACCACATGATATTGATGAAATGACTACGAAGAGCTGTGGCCCCGATTAAACCCCACCGGATCTATATGTATAAGAGATGTCATAACTTTACTTATTCGGTTAGCCAGAATGTTTGACAATATTTTAATGTCTGGCTGGATCAGGGAAATTGGACAGAAACTCTTACAGTCACTTGGATCTTTGTCCTTTTTAAGAATCAGACTGATCCGGGCTTGTGTCGTGGTTGGCGGAAGCTTTCCATACTTGAATGATTCCATATAAACTTCTAGCAAAATTGGAGCCAGTTCTGCAGCATAAAATCTAAAAAATTCAGTGGCAAAGCCATCTAGCCCTGAAGCCCTTAATTACCTCACCAAGCTCCTCCAAGTTTATCTCAGAATCAAGATTTATTTTTTTAGCAGATTTAACTGAGGGAATGATGAAAAAGGCTCTGCTTTATATACTAGCCAAAAGCTCCCCTACTTTGTCTCCTGACTCAAAGTATGGCTGTCTTTCCCTGAAAAGCCAAAACTTCACCTTCCACAACAAAATAGCATCATACCTATATTTCAATCGGGTCACTTCTCTGAGGCCATCAGATGACATTCCGCGCTTCAGCTCTGCCTCGGCACTTTTAATATTCCCTTTCAACTCCACACGTTATCGTGCTTTGGAATTTTTTATGAATGAGGCATACTGAATGTAAGTGTCTCTCAAGCCATGCCACAGAGAATACTGAGGACCAGTTGGTATCCATAAAAACATTGATTTCAGCCAATAACATTTGTTGGAATTCAGGATTTTGCTATATACTATATGATTTATTTTTCTCTGTATGTGGCAACAACTCACCAGGGTGGGATCTGAGACTAAGATGTTCCCAACTGAGAAATCCACAACAAAGGAAATGAGGGACTGAGTCCATCAAAAGATTAAAGTCTCCTCCCAATATTATATCATGAGGGGTGCCAGCGGCTTGCAACATCCCTTCAAGATCTACAAAAAAAGCCTTGATCATCAGCGTTAGGTGCGTAAATATTAGCCAAAATCAACCTTTGTCCCTGAATTTCTGCTAAAACAATAATGACTCTTCCTAATTTATCTTTAATCTGTTTGAGACATTTGAATTGTAGATGTTTACTTATCAATGTAATGATTCCCCTGCTCTTACTTGAGCCAGCACTAAAGAAAACATGTCCAACCCATATCTTCCCAAATTTGTCATCTTCCTGCAGGGAAAATTCAATTTCTTGAAGAAGCACTACTTACGTTTAAGAAAATACATAACCTTCCTTCTTATTATGGGGGTGCCCCAACCCGTTCACATGCCACGTGGAGAGAGACAATCCACTCATGACATATTAGAAAAAATGTATTGTACACAAAATAAAATAATCTATAAAACAAACTCCAGCCAATAGATGGAATAAGAATGTGTAGATTCATCCACATAACTGTCCCGAAGGTGTGCCCCTCCACAAAACAGAATCCAGCTGCTAGTGGAACCAGCACAAAAAAAAGAAAAACGTTCAGTTTGCTCAGGCAGTCAAATGAATGTTCAGTGAGCTGGCCCATTCGGCTGTTACATGAGTGTAACAAATGCCATGTAGCGTATTTAGGGGTTTCACTTAAAGTTCGCTAACTGGTTTGTGTGGCGGTGTTGTGTTATGCTATTTGCTTAGCTGTACTGTGTTTACAATATGGCATCGGCTGTTTGCACATGCACTATAGATTGCCCGGAAGAGTCTCCTTTGGACTTCCCGTGAACTTTCAATGCTATAGCAACCAACACAAGTGATTTGTTATCTGGGTCAACACTTAAAACAGTTTCATCGAGGCATATGAATGTCAACACATTCCACAATGCACAAATTAACAGTAATAATTTAAAGTGCCTAGATTCTCAAACCAATATATGTAGCAAATTTGGTATGAAAAATATACACTGCATTGGTTAAAGTGTCATGTACGTTACCATTGTTTGTCAGGGAAACAGTATGTGTGAGCTAGGAATTTAATTAAATGGTAATATTTCTACATTACTATGTCAGGAAATTTACAATGGAATCAGTCGCGTTTGACAACCATTATTATTTAAATAAATGACAAATAACTAGATTATTTGTCTGGACAAATTCTCCACCATTAAGTTTGTAATAAAACGTCTTGTATCAGCTCACAATTTCTACTGTAGGGAATTAGCTTTAATAAGAGAAGTATGATTAATTCTCTTTTTGGAGTAATATTATTCTCATGGCTTATTGACAATAATATTTACTCATAGAGGTATAGCTTTGAAGCAAAATCTTGTGGAAACAAAGATTGTTTATCAAAATATACCACAGTCAATATATCATTAAAAGGGAAACATGAATAATTAACCATAACTCGTTGTAATTAATTATTAACATTAGGATTGGTTAATAGACAACTTGAGGTAGTTGAATTAACATTACAATCAATTTATCTGTTCGTCCAGCGAACACAGTTTGATTGTATATCAATTCTCAGAAAGGATATTTTTCGTGGCCACACAAAAATAACTCTTTTTTTTTTAGCATGGAGCTGGGATCGAATCGTTAAATCTATGTTGATTTATAAGCAGACCAGAATCAACTCGCAAGAATGTACACAAAGGTTTATTTAACTAAAATACGAACACATAACTAATCTAAACAAAAACATACACACAAATCACTCATACATGGGAAAGGGAAGAATGAAAATAAAATGAAACCAGAACAGAATAAGGGAAATGTAGTTTTGAAAAGAGTAATTTTGACCATCTGAGAGAACCATCAAGCTCTTTATTTAAAAGCACCTTTGTTACAAAGGGGTTATGTTCAGTTAGCAATAGCCTTGGCTGTTGAGAGAGTCCGGATGCAGTCGCAGGAGAACGTCTCGATGGTTCCTCGAGTCGATGGAGTTCAAGTTGCAATCAATTTCTTTCACGTTGAATGAAGAAATTAGGATGAACTCTGTTGTTTATTGACTCTATGGCCAGGTAGTTAAACATGGCTTGAGGTGCTGAGGCCTGCCAGCCTGCAACCTCATGGTCAGCACGACCATGCACCAGGGGGTCAGGGGACAGATCCAGGGAAAGAAATCCAGGCGAAAGAGAAAGAAAAAGGCTGGACATGTCCTTTTAACTTCTGCTGGAGGTCCCTCCTCTCGAGTCTGGCTTGACCAATGAGAAAGGTGCAATTCCCAAGCAGGAAATGTTCCTTTGTTTGGAAGCTGATTCATTTGCATGATTGGGGGGTAATGTGTGCCCCTGTATGCTCTGATTAATATAGCAGTCAGATTAATATAGTCAGAATTATGTATATATATATATATATATATATATATATATATATATATATATATATATATATATATATATATATATACACCATTGTGCAGGGTGTCACACAAGGATTCATTTGGTAGGAAACGTGATACTAAATAATTTTACATTAACTGGTAGTCTTGTCATAAGTCATGCATAAAACGTCTAGGTTACGTATGTAACCTCTGTTCCCCGATGGAGGGAACGAGACATTGTGTCAGAGAAGCAACACTAGGGGTCTCTCTTGAGCGCCGATATTCACCTCTGAACTATGAAAAAAGGCCAATGAGAGTTGGCAACCAGTATTTGCATGTCCTGCCCCCGGACATACGGGTATTTAAGCGGCGCAAATACGGGAGTTCATTCAGGATTTTTCTGAGGAGCCGGAAATGGTCAGGCCACAACAGTGGCTCAGCTCAGCGACGTGGCAGGGGAGACACAACATCTCGTTCCCTCCATCAGGGAACGGAAGTTACATACGTAACCTAGACGTTCCCCTTCTGTCGCTCTCTCCACGTTGTGTCAGGGGTCCACTTATAAAAGTGCCATGCGCTGAGCCGTGTACGTGAACTGCTGATACAGGAGCGAGCAGGTATTCTTACGTGCAGGACGACCAACTGTATCAGGCTGCACGTACCCTTCCCCAATGCCCCATTTAAGCCGGGCCAAGCCTGGCCGGGCCTCTTTTCTCTCTATGTTTCTCGCATAGAGCAACTAAGGCCGGGGCCCTTACACGCATTGAGGGAAGGGGGTCTTAGCCCATATTCAGGGCGGAGAAGACCCTGCGGAGGCCACACCTACCCGAGAGGGGAGGCAAATTTAAGTGGCAAAACCATCAGAGGCCTGCCTTAGGGCCTATGTGGAAAAGTTGGTGCGGTGGTGGATCCAGCCTCATAGAGGGGGGAACATACAGCACGGCAACCGAGGCAGCCGTGACTGCCTAAGGGAAACACGGGAGTCTGCTCGCCAGAGGGGACAGAACCGTGGTGTTACACACAGGGGGAGTCCGAAGGAGGCCTTACCTGTGGAGCACCTATACCAGTACAGGGTAGCTTGCGGTACCCGCAGTGGCTTGGGTCGGCGAGTTCCTCCGCTGAACTGCGACCCACGAGGGCTAGGGAGGAATCAACCAGTGTCCCAAACCTGTGATCTCCTGGGAATGAAGGCGCTAGGTGCAAGCGATTCACCCGATCAGATCGTGGGCGTGCTACCGAGTTCTACGGGCTCGGTACCTGAGAAAACACGGGACGATACTGACTCAACTCCGAGATTGTGGAATCTCGCAAAAGTGTTAGGTGTTGCCCAGCCCGCTGCTCTACAAATGTCTGCTAGGGCAGTGCCCCTAGCCAGTGCCCATGAGGACGCAACACTCCTGGTGGAGTGAGCTCGGACCCGCAAGGGGGGGGCACGGCCTGGGTGTGATAAGCCAGGGAAATTTGGTCGACAACCCAGTGGGCGAGTCTCTGCTTGGAGACAGCGTATCCCTTTCTGCTGTCCCCCAAAGCAGACGAAGAGCTGCTCAGAGCGTCTGGTGCTCTGTGTGCGGTCCAGATAAATACGTAAAGCACGTACTGGACACAGCAGTGAAAGGGCTGGGTCTGCCTCCTCCCGGGGCAGCGCTTGCAGGTTCACCTGATCCCTGAAGGGTGTGGTAGGAACCTTGGGCAAATAGCCCGGTCGCGGTCTTAGGATCACGAAAGTGTCTGCCGGACTGAACTCCAGGCAAGCGTCGCTAACAGAGAACGCATGCAGGTCCCCGACCCTCTTGATGGAAGCGAGCGCGATCAGCAGGGCGGTCTTGAGAGAGAGGGCCCTGAGTCCAACTGAGTCAAGCGGCTCGAAGAGGGGTCTCTGGAGTCCCGTAAGGACAACCGAGAGATCCCAGGAGGGGAACAGGTTAGGCCGGGAGGGAGTTATCCTCCGGGCACCTTTTAGGAACCTGACGATTAAGTCGCGCTTACCAAGAGACGTGCCGTCTACCGTGTCATGGTGGGCCGCGATAGCGGCGACATACACCTTGAGGGTGGAGGAGGACAGCCTCCTCTCCAGCCTCTCCTGAAAAAACACGTGCACTGACCTAACTGCGCACTTCTGCGGGTCTTTGGCTCGGGAAGAACACCAGTCCGCGAACAAACGCCACTTTAGAGTGTAAAGATGCCTGGTAGAGGGGGCTCTGGCTTGATTGATTGTATCTATGACAGTCGGTGGTAGGCCGGCTAGATCTTCCGCATCCCGTCCAAGGGCCAGACGTGGAGGTTCCAGATGTCTGGGTGCGGGTGCCAGAGCGTGCCCCGTCCCTGAGAAAGAAGGTCCTTCCTCAGGGGAATTCACCAGGGAGGGGCTGTCGTGAGGAGCGTGAGGTCCGAAAACCAAGTCCGGGTGGGCCAGTAAGGGGCTACCAGAATGACTTGCTCCTCGTCCTCCCTGACCTTGCATAGGACCTGTGCAAGAAGGCTCACTGGGGGAAATGCGTACTTGCGCAGCCCCGCAGGCCAGCTGTGTGCTCCCCGAGGGGAGCCTCTGTCCGGACATACCAGAGTGGGCAGTGGGAGGTTTCTTGGGAGGCAAACAGGTCTACCTGAGCCTTGCCAAACCGGTCCCAAATCAGCTGGACCGACTAGGGGTGGAGCCTCCACTCTCCGCCAGGCAAGCTTTGTCTTGACAGCGCGTCCGCTATCACATTGAGATTGCCGGGGATGTGAGTGGCGCGCAGTGACTTGAGTCGCTGCTGGCTCCAAAGTAGGAGACGATGGGCGAGCTGTGACATGTGGAGGGAGCGTACTCCGCCTTGGCGGTTTATGTAGGCTACGACAGTGGTGCTGTCTGTCCTGACTAGGACGTGTTTGTTCCGAATTAACGGAAGAAACTTCTGCAGGGCCAGAAAAACAGCCAGCAGCTCTAGGCAGTTGATATGCCAGCGCAGCGGGTCTCGGTTCCACCGGCCTGCGGCTGCGCGCCCGTTGCACATGGCACCCCAACCCAATTTGGAGGCGTCGGTTGTGACCAGAACGCGTCGGGACACCTGCTGCAAGGGTACTCCTGCCCTTAGAAAGCAGAGGTCTGTCCAGGGTTTGAAGGTTTGGTGGCAGGCAGAGGTAACTTTTACGTAGTGCGTGCCGCGGCACCATGCTCGTCTCGGGACTCGAGTCCGGAGCCAGTGCTGAAGTGGTCTCATATGCATCAACCCCAGCGGCGCGGCCGCCGCGGAGGATGTCATATGCCCCAGGAGCTGTTGGAAACGTTTTAGTGGGACCACGGCGCCTGGCTTGAAGGAAGCGAGGCATTTCAGCACTGACTGAGCACGCTCTTTGGAGAGACGTGCTGTCATTGAGACTGAGTCTAACTCCAGACCGAGAAAAGAGATGCTCTGGACCGGGGAGAGCTTGCTCTTTTCCCAGTTGACCTGAAGCCCCAAACGGCTGAGGTGGCTGAGCACCTGGTCTCTGTGTGTGCATAGTAACTCTCGGGAGTGGGCCAGTATGAGCCAGTCGTCGAGGTAATTGAGTATGCGTATGCCGGCTTCTCGGAGCGGGGCAAGAGCTGCCTCTGCGACTTTCGTGAAGACGCGAGGGGACAGAAACAGGCCAAAGGGGAGGACTTTGTACTGATATGCCTGGCCGTCGAACGCGAACCTTAGGAAGGGTCGGTGTCGAGGGCGAATTGAGACGTGGAAGTACGCGTCCTTCAGGTCTACCGCTGCGAACCAATCTAGATGCCGGACACCAGATAGAATTTGTTTCTGGGTGAGTATTTTGAACGGGAGTTTGGACAAGGTCCGATTGAAAACTCGCAGGTCCAAGATCGGTCGTAAGCCGCCGCCTTTCTTGGGTACAACGAAGTAAGGGCGGTAGAAACCCTTCTTCGTTTCGGTTGGAGGGACAGGCTCTATCGCGTCCTTTAATAGAAGGGAGGCGATTTCTTTGTGCAGGGAATGGGCATGTTGGCCGTGTACTGCGGAAAAATGTACGCCCACGAAGGGGGGCGGTGACCTGGCAAACTGAATTGCGTAACCGAGTCGAATGGTCCGGTGCAGCCAGCTTGACGGGTTGGGCAGTGAAAGCCACGCCTCTAAACTCCGTGCTAGGGGCACCAAGGGGACGAGTTTTTTGGACGTAATCGGCAGGGTTTCGCAGCGGTGCGGAACAGGTAACGCGGCGTCGGGAGGCAACGTGGCGTCCCGAGGCTCTGGTGCTGAGAATAAACTCAAAGCACTTACCTTGCTCCGCGCATCCGGCAGGGGGCGGGTTCGTGACTGAGGAGGAGGTCTGATGCTGGCATCCTCTGGACTCGTCTGAACCGGCCGGCCGGGGAACAGTCGTGGGGCTGAAGGCAGGGACACCGCGTCCATGGAGCCGGGACTGTTGAGGCCTGAAAGCAGAGTGCCGTGAGAATGGCATTTGCAGGTCATGTGCCCCAGAGACAAAGGAAATAGCTCTTTTATTGAGAGGCAAATGAAAAAACAAAGGATTCTCCTCCCGGCCCTCCACCAGGGGACGGAGCGGTCTTACCACCTCCGGAGCTAACATCTTGGGCTCTGGGTGCATTGTCTCAGGAGCGCCTGGGAGCCTTCCGGGTCCTCGAGGGGGTCCGTGAGACAGGGGGCGTGTGCTTCCCGTGGTTCGCTCGACGCTGGGGCTGAGAGCTGGGCTCGGATTGAGGCGGAGCAGGAGCTTGTCTTCTGGCCGCGGGAGGACGCCCTCGGCGAACAGATGGGGCATGGGCCGTGGCAGCAGGCTTGCGGCGAGGCATGATGTGAGAGATGGCCTCTGTCTGCTTCTTTACCGTGGAGAACTGCTGGGCAAAGTCCTCGACGGTGTCGCCAAAGAGGCCGAACTGGGAGACAGGGGCGTTGAGGAAGCGAGTCTTGTCGGCTTCACGCATCTCGACCATGTTCAGCCACAGTTGACGTTCCTGGACCACTAGCGTGGCCATTGCCTGCCCGAGCGCTTGCACTGTGACCTTCATCGCTCTCAGGGCGAGGTCGGTAGCTGAGCGCAGTTCCTGCAGCGTGTCGGGATCAGGGCCACCCCGTGCATGTCGCGTAGTGCCTTGGCTTGGTGGACCTGCAGGAGAGCCATGGCATGCAGGGCGGAAGCGGCGCATCCAGTGGCGCTGTAGGCCTTCGCTGTCAGCGAGGAGGTTGCTCTACCTGTCCGGGAAGGGAGTACGGGGCGACCTCGCCAGGTGGTAGGGGTTCCGGGGCATAGATGGATCGCAACCGCCCTATCCACCTGGGGAATCGCCTCGTACCCATGGTGCGCTCCGCCGTCGAGGATGGACGAGCCTGTGGCGGTGTGACGAGTGGAGAGGGGTGCTCTCCACGAAGACGTCAGCTCGTCATGCACTTCCGGGAAAAACGGAACCGGGGGGGTGGCGAGGCTGTGAGCGGCGCCCAGACCCCAGGAACCAGGCATCCAGCCGTGATGGTTGTGGGGAGGATGGAGGTTTCCAATCCAAGCCCACGCTGTTGGCTGCCCGGGAAAGCATGTCAGTCATCTGTGCATCGGCCTCAGCCTGGGCGTCTAGGCCCGAAAGCGGCAGCCCAGGGGAGTCCTCAGCATCAGATACCATGCCCTCGAGCTCATCTGCTTCCATCGCAATAGGGTCGGCAGACTGGCTGTGAGGCGAGTCGCTGCCGCCTCGAGCACGGACGGGAATCAACGAGCGTGCTGGGGTGCGGGTGGTCCGAGGAGGCATACCCGGCGGAGCTGCACCCGCTGCCATCCCCAAATCGCCTCCATCGCCAGCAGCATCGTCCTCAATCCCGTGGGAAGAAGGAGCAACACGGGAGGCGGCTGGAGTGACTTGCTCATGGTTGTAAGCAAGCCGCGACCGCAACGTTGTCATGGTCATGTTCTCGCAGTGAGAACATGAACCATCCACAAACGCAGCCTCAGTGTGATCGCTACCCAGACACATGAGACAACGCCTGTGGCCGTCGGAAGCGGAGAGCACTCTACCGCATCCAGAAACAACACAGGGTCGGAAAGGCATCTTTATAAAGACGCGTCCTTAAAAGGACGTTCAACGCCGCTGTGATTTGCTCTTTTAGAGGAAATTACTCTTTTAAATAAAATCACTCTTTTATGAAAAAAACTCGTGAGAGTTCTTTACTCTGCGCTGTCGAAGTGCCCAGGGGCAGGAAGTGCACAGCCGTGCAACAGGAGAAAGCCGCTGTTGTGCGCCGTAGAATCCAACAGCATGCAGCAGAGGGATAGCAGGAACTCGGTGTGTATATGCAGCAGTTGCAGACACGACCATCGGCTCCGAAGAAATTTTCTGAATGAACTCCTGTATTTGCGCCGCTTAAATACCCGTATGTCCGGGGGCGGGACATGCAAATACTAGTTGCCAACTCTCATTGGCCTTTTTTCATAGTTCAGAGGTGAATATCGGCGCTCAAGAGAGACCCCTAGTGTCGCTTCTCTGACACAACGTGGAGAGAGCGACAGAAGGGGAACAATATACAGTACAATAAACACTTTACAAGACGATCCTATACACAATGTCCTGGGGATATACATGTTCATTTATGGACAGTTTGTCTATAATTTAGTGAAGATAAGTCTGTTGTTCTGGGCTTTGAGTCCATTTCTTATGGGGGACAGGAGTGAACCACACTTTCTGCATTCCTTTGCTGATAACGATCAGTGGGGGATCAGACATAGAGTCGGCTTGGGCCTACTTGGACCTTGTTACAGTCCTGAGACATCTGTTGTCTTATTTATTAAATAATGAATAATTGTGTGTCTGATTGGTCCAGATGCTACAACCCTAATCCCTCTAATGATTTGCAAGAAATATTCCACAAAACAAACTCCATCCAATAGGAGGCATAAGAACAAAGAACATGCAGATTCATCCTCAAACTGTCCCGAAGTAGAGTTATTCCAAAAACAATCTTCAGCCGCCAGGCGGAACCAACACAAAAAGAAACGAAAGGTGCTCAGTTTCCTTGGATAGTCAAGATAATGTTCAGTGAGTCATGACCGAGCCTTGCATGATGCCACGCGACTGCCCGAGGACATAATTTTTAAGTTAAATGACATATGCCGAATTAATGAAATTAAGTAGAATAAATGGTCTCTATTTCAGAAGAGATAAACGAGATAAATAAACGAGAATGTTTTAGTTTCTTCGTAACATATTATGAATGGATGAACATTATGGAACATTTACACCTTTATGAAGCATTTAAACTTTTTTTTTAAATAAAGTCTTAACTAGGTAATTACCAGATTGATGATGTGGATATAAATGTGGTCAGTTTTAAGAGATGGACAGATGAGCTCTGCTGTAAAATCATCTCTTCATGTCAGGAATTCAACATCACACTCAGGTTAGTTTTCGAATGCATGCATTGGAATCATTACGTGTGAATCGTGTGAAACATTTACATAGACACGTTTCAGTGTGGGAAATGTATATGATTTGGTTTAAAGTTAATGTTACTCTTGGCAAACTCAAGACGTGCATAATAAATGGAGACTGCAAACAGAGTCTAGACTGCGACCATCCAATTTGAAATCACACTGTGCGCTTTTTCTTACATCAGGTTTACACTTCAACCATACTGTCTTCACAGACTCATAATTATGTTGTAATTTTGGAAATGTTTAATTGAAATGTCACTTTATACTTGTGCTTCTTGGATAATCAGTCAAACTCCCACCGCCTATATGTGTGTGCCATGTTTTGGCATTAAAGGGTTAGTTCACCCAAAAATGAAAATTCTCTCAGGATTTACCTCCCTGGCATCACAGAATATTTCAGCTCTGTAGGTCCATTCAATGCAAGTGTATGGGTAACAAAAATTTGAAGCTCCAAAATCCACATAAAAGGAGCATAAAAGTAATCCATATGACTCTCTACCCAGTAGGGGGCAATATGCATGAGGAATAAGAATCACCAAAAATAGGACAAATTGAAAGCAAAAAATGGAAATTGACTAAGCAGCGAGAAGAATTTATAGTAAAAAATGGCTTAAATATTTATCTGTTTTTCACCCACACCTATCATATCGCTTCTGAAGATATGGATTTAACCACCAGAATCTATTATGTTGCCCTTGTTCGGTGAACTGGTACCTTTTCCGATTGGCTGTTTATTTTAATTTAAAAGAATTCACGTACCGGTAAAGTTTAAAAATCTTGTTTTAGCACAACAGTTGATTAACAGGTAGCTACTTTCACCCAAGAATTCTTTGGTTACCAGGCTTGTGCTTGGTTAGTCAAAACTATCATTAAAACCTATCCACTGTCAGGTACTGTATCTGACATTATAATTGATGCTATGCCCGTAAATGTAGTACTTTGTTGCTGTCCGATGAAAAACATATATTCCACTTATGGCCATTTTTAATTTTTAACACAGATGTAATGTGCTGAATTATCTCGTCCTACTGTTTGAATTGTGCATCAAAATGACCAATGAAATAATGTTTAATCAGGCTATCTGTTTAACAAGTATCTCTACTGGCCTTGAGAAGTGTCCATCAAAACTGCTTATGTCCCACCCTTATGTTTTGAAGAGTGTCAACTAATTTACCTCAGCTGTCCAGCTGAAGTGTAGTGAAGAGATTGCTTACATCATGCTGGCTCTGTGATTTCCCTGACAACCAAAGCCATTCAAGCACGCACAATGCCAGGTGGCTTTAAAAATGACACTATACCAGCCATATACGGTTTGCAGATTTCCATCGTTGCAAAACTGCGAGTTAAAGCTCATTTTGACAAGCAATTTATGCGTTGGACTCACGCGTCTCGAAACTGAACTGTCCACTCAACAACCAGACTGGAAACCCTAAACATAAAACTGATTTCGATCTAAAATAGTCAGTGAAAAATCAGATTATATCCAAAAATAAATTTTCTAGCAAACGATAACCTACCATCTGAGTTCTGTAAACATGAACAGTAAGACTCCAGTCTGTATCTGAACATGCGGCATTTGAACCCATGATAAGAAAACTGTGTATGTCCACGTTCGCTAACACAAATCCAAGTACAATTAAAATATCTAACAGTTGACTAAAAGATGTGAAATGACAGAATTCTATTTATGGTGCTGAAGATGACTAATTGTGTAATTTTTGTCATGTTTATGAGAAAAAGGGCTTTTCCATGCTCTTGAAAACTTTTTTTTGGAGATACATGCTTTTTATCAGACAGCGACGACTTATAAAATTAAATCAAGTATGACAGATAAAAATAGACCATGACAGAAATTTTACAACTCAGTCCGTCAGAGTGATGGATACATATTTTTTCTAGCGCAACTTCTGGTGCTGTGTCTTGCGTAATGATGGTGTTACAGTCGGGAGGCCTTTTGTTTAAAAAATCAGTCTTAGCCTAATGTTTTATGATAAATGTTGTTTTTTGTGCTTTTTCTGTCATGGGAAACTTGCAACAAAAAATAAGAGAATCTACTGCTCCCTGTCAGCCCTTCAGAAAAGTTTACACATCAGCTAGAAGCCAAAAACTGGGGAGAAAGGTAATCAAATCCTAATATTAATCCTCTGACACCACCAGTAAAATCACAACCCTGTACCAACAAGCCATGTGATAATATAAATGTTCATACAAGGATGTGGGCAGTGATGTGCGCAGACATTTTGGGGGGCATGGGCTCAAGTGGGAAAAAGGGCACTTCTCATAATTATTTATTTACATCTTTTTTTAAAACAAAACGTTAAATATATGAACACAACTCTGACTTCCTTACCAATTTATTTTAATTCTCTCACGCAATTGTTTCATACTCATCAGATTTCTACAAAATATTCAGTTCACACAGAGACCATGATCTTCTTTAGTATTCACTAGGTTTATCACAAGTGCAGGCAACAGCAAAGGAAACTATGCCACAATGTCCATGTTTTCTATGCTACTAGTTTCAAGTATATATTTAGAATAAATGACTGCACCAAGGAGAAGGACATAGTTTCACTAATAATTTGTAAAGGCAATAAATCTTTTTAATTCTTTTGGTGTTATTGGAATAGACCATATGTTTTATGAGTGATATGCTTTAGTTATTTTGTTTATCCTATTCATCTGCAGTGCCTAGCAAAATGTATGCAAATTAGCGCATTTTAATTAGTTAATGCCTAATTTAAATATCAATGTGGCGATTATGATGATGTTATTAGACAAAGATTTTACTGTATTCACCTATAGTGTCTCCATTAAGTACAGTACATTAATGTAACACAGATAAAGGATGGGCAAGGAGGAGGCGAGAACCGGCTTGTCAACATAAATCATAATTGTAATGAAAACTTAAACCAAAAGCATAAACAAACACACACGACGGACATTCCCGTAATTCTCTCTCTCTCTAACCATCGTCACCGGCCGCTTTTATCCCTCGCGCGCCTCATCAGGCCAATTGGGGACCGGGCACACGATATTCCGACCCGGCCCCACCCCCTCCGCTCCACACTCCTCCCGCCGTTATCTCAGGCCGGGGTGCCACCGGCATGACGTACAGTACATCCCCCCCTATCCCTGGGGTGGGGTGTATCTTGCGTCCCGTGTGGTCATCCCCGCCTTCCTCGACCTGGGAGGAGACAGGAGGGGAAAAAACAACAAAAACTAAATAGGTGAGGGAAAAGGCCAACACATTACGAAAGAGAGAGAGAGGAGAGAGAGAAAAATCTCACTCACCGTTTCTCTGATGTACCGTCGCGTGGTCCTCGAACACTCCTCCACACTCTTTGGCAGACGACAGCCGCTCCTATCCGGACGAACCGGAGTCAAATCTCTGATCCCCAGCGGACAGAATGCACCTCCGCTTTTCTGGCGGCACCTGGGGACATTCCTCCACCCCTGGCAGCGGCCCTACCGCTCCAGGCGATCGGGGAGTTACTTCCCTCTTCCCCTCATGGATGGCAGTCATCACTCGACCCCTCTGCGTTTCTGGGGGACGGCAGGGCACTCCTCCACCCCTGGCAGCGGCTCCATCGCTCCAGGAGGTCGGGAAATCCAGTCCCCACTCGCCCCGCGGACGGCGGCCATTCACCGCATCTGGGCGGTCGGGCTACTCCGTCACCCGGCAGATGGCAGCGGCACTCCCCAGGGTAGACGGCAGTGTCGAGGACTCTGCGACGGGCATCCCTCCTCCTTCCCGGGTCTCGGCACCAATGTAACACAGTTAAAGGATAGGCAAGGAGGAGGCGAGAACCGGCTTGTCAACATAAATCATAATTTTAATGAAAACTTCAACCAAAATCATAAACAAACACATACGACGGACATGCCCGTAATTCTCTCTCTCTCAAACCACCGTCACGGCTGCCTTTATCCCTCGCGTGCCTCATCAGACCGATTGGGGACCGGCGTGCGATATTCCGACCCGCCCCCCCTCCACTCCACAATTAGCCTGTATGGCCAAGATATATTGCCTTAGCTAAACTTTAGCTTTAACTTATTACATTAAAGTCATGCATGTTAGCAAGACAAAAGTTAACTTCATTTGGCTTTTGACTAATTAGCTGTAAAGTCAAGGCACTGGTAGCTTAGTCTTTTGTTCATCACCACTCACCTCCACACAAGCCAAGAAAAGCACAACTGGGATTGGAGCTGGGAGACGCTTCTGCCTGCCTGTCTGATGTGCCGATGTGTGCTGCACGGAGATGTGGAGGGAGGGAGGCAGAAATAGGGAGGGATGGCATCGGAACTCGACAATGTCTCATCTCCCGACCAGCTATTTTTTTTTTTATTCAATAAATATATTTGTTTGACAGGGAAGCTGTGTGAAAACAGTAAATATATATATATACACTCACCTAAAGGATTATTAGGAACACCTGTTCAATTTCTCATTAATGCAATTATCTAATCAACCAATCACATGGCAGTTGCTTCAATGCATTTAGGGGTGTGGTCCTGGTCAATACAATCTCCTGAACTCCAAACTGAATGTCAGAATGGGAAAGAAAGGTGATTTAAGCAATTTTGAGCGTGGCATGGTTGTTGGTGCCAGACGGGCGGTCTGAGTATTTCACAATCTGCTCAGTTACTGGGATTTTCACGCACAACCATTTCTAGGGTTTACAAAGAATGGTGTGAAAAGGGAAAAACATCCAGTATGCGGCAGTCCTGTGGGCGAAAATGCCTTGTTGATGCTAGAGGTCAGAGGAGAATGGGCCGACTGATTCAAGCTGATAGAAGAGCAATTTTGCCTGAAATAACCACTCGTTACAACCGAGGTATGCACCAAAGCATTTGTGAAGCCACAACACGCACAACCTTGAGACGGATGGGCTACAACAGCAGAAGACCCCACCGGGTACCACTCATCTCCACTACAAATAGGAAAAAGAGGCTACAATTTGCAAGAGCTCACCAAAATTGGACAGTTGAAGACTGGAAAAATGTTGCCTGGTCTGATGAGTCTCGATTTCTGTTGAGACATTCAGATGGTAGAGTCAGAATTTGGCGTAAACAGAATGAGAACATGGATCCATCATGCCTTGTTACCACTGTGCAGGCTGGTGGTGGTGGTGTAATGGTGTGGGGGATGTTTTCTTGGCACACTTTAGGCCCCTTAGTGCCAATTGGGCATCGTTTAAATGCCACGGCCTACCTGAGCATTGTTTCTGACCATGCCCATCCCTTTATGGCCACCATGTACCCATCCTCTGATGGCTACTTCCAGCAGGATAATGCACCATGTCACAAAGCTCGAATCATTTTAAATTGGTTTCTTGAACATGACAATGAGTTCACTGTACTAAAATGGCCCCCACAGTCACCAGATCTCAACCCAATAGAGCATCTTTGGGATGTGGTGGAACGGGAGCTTCATGCCCTGGATGTGCATCCCACAAATCTCCATCAACTGCAAGATGCTATCCTATCAATATGGGCAAACATTTCTAAAGAATGCTTTCAGCACCTTGTTGAATCAATGCCACGTAGAATTAAGGCAGTTCTGAAGGCGAAAGGGGGTCAAACACAGTATTAGTATGGTGTTCCTAATAATCCTTTAGGTGAGTGTATATATATATATATATATTTAATTTTTAATTTTTTTAAAGCACCCCAGAAAAAAGGGCACTTAATCTCGAGGAAGAAAACGGGCAGGTGCTCAAGCCCCCATTGATGTCTATGTGTGCAAGTGCCTGGATGTGGGAAAATATCATAATTATTAGAGCTCATTGATTTTACTTCCATCCGGAATGATGCCAGTCAGTAAAAGATTTCAGTGTCTTATCTTCTATCAAATGCTTTATGTCCCATATAGAAGTGGAAAAGTTGCTCAAGGGGGATCCAAAACCCAAGTCCCATATTTTCTGTAAGCATCAAACCGCTCAAGTGGCAAAAAGTTGTGAACCCTAAAAACCACACATTTTCCTCAGATAATGTTGAAATCTAGCTTTTGATGTTACTGCATTTCATATACAAACACATCATTGTAGTTAAGAATATTGGACCCAATGTATTTTAGGTGGCCTTAACTATTATGTACTTAACCATTTGATGCAATGTACTTATTATCTACATACATGTTGTTGCATTGTAATTACAATGAATGTACTTGAATTTAATTACATTTGTAGTTACACTGTTAACTTTACCCCGAATCCAACCCTTACCCCAATCCTAACTCAAACCCCTAATAATAACCCTACCGTTACCCTACCTGTACCTCAACCTCAGTAGCAGCAAATGTGGGCATTTTTCAGAACAACATGTAGTTACACAGTAAATACATCATCTTGTATGTATTTAATGTTAGTACATAGTAATTAAGGCCATCTAATATAAAGTGTGACCAGTATGCTAATTACATAATTTAACACTATAAGGTTACTTTCAGTAGATCATTCTTGAACATAAGAATATTTGGTCTTGATGTACTATCAAATTGTTTTATTTGTTTTAAGTAAAATACAAAATACACTTATTTTACTATTTCTTTTAAATATTTTATTCAGTTTTGCTTATCAGGTGAATTTGATCTTGTTTCATTGATGTTTAGATATTGTTACAAATAAAATGACTGAATTTAATTTAGTTTAGTTTGTATATTGGTGACTTTTTCTTGAAATTGTGAGACTTCACTGGTAAACTATGACGCATGGCCTACAAAAAAAAAAAAGAAGCTAAACAAACTATTTTGATGTCTGCGAAATTTTGTCAGACCATTTCCATCGCAGCATCCTCTATGCCTATAGTGTTTATAACAGATTATATGGCATCTACTCCACATATAATTATATAATGCCCTTGACCTACATTGCCAGATCTTTGGACAGCACAAAACCCACGCTGCAGATAAACAGCTGGAGAGATGAACGAGCAATCACACGCTATGGACTTTACTGGCAGCACAATTTGTGCAGGTAATGCATGTGTCAGTGCAGTGTAGTCAGTGTATTATGTTCTCAGAGTCTGCCGCCAGGGTCACCACCGGTGGTCTGACCAAATGCTAGATTGAGGAGGACTCTGTGATGCTTCGGTGCACCTGTGACAGTGGCAGTGGCTGTTCTGGTGAGTGAAACGTCACAGTCAACCTCAGGCAGAGTCTCCATCGCTCTATCACACATGGTGTCCCTCCTGCGGGGCCCCTCTAGGTGCTCAGCTGATGAAGATCTAACACCTTATGCATCGACCTCAGGGGAATGCAAGGAGATACAAGGTATTGTTTTTCTTATTTTTATGCTTTTATCTTAAGTGAAGGTGAAGCATATGTAGTCAGATTGAGAAAATATAAATTAGATAAGACAATATATAGCTAATGAAATACAGTCATTTAAAAAATGTATCATTTGCTCAGACCCATTTTTTTTCTTTTCCTCCCTTGCATTTTCTGTTTCATTACTTCTCTCTTTACCTGATATCTTGTACTTCTTTTTTCCTTCACCCCCTCCAAAATTAAGTTGATTAAGTATTCATGTACAAATTTTGAAAACTAACAAATTACCAGACGTCACACATGCTGTACATGCTATGGTATCCGTGGGTCATTAAAAAGTATTAAATGGTATCAAATCAAGTTGGTGAAAAACAAGTCAATTAAAAAGTATTAAAAAGTCTAAAATTACAATACCTGGAGTATTATTTTTTGTTTTTTTGTTTGAACATTTTCCTCTTTGGGTTGAAAGGTTGAATTACTAATGAAAACCTTTCACACCTCGCAGATAGCAGAGAATGGCAGAGCACATTTTTCACGTGTTCGTTCAATGCCAAATCTTCAAGTCAGTCCACTGTTGGACATCTTTGGAACACTCTTGAGAGGCGATTTCCAGTCATGCCAGTCCAGCTCCTAACTACTTGATTGGAGAAAGGCCAAAATCTCTAAAATGGTTTGTCAAAACTAAGAACATATTTCAAATCATCAATAAAATCTGACAACACTGTATCATAAATTGTGATTCTTTACCTCATGTTACACTAAAACACACACTTTTTCTGGCTTGTATAGCTAATGTGCATGCGCGTTCTAGAGTCGATTGACAGGTGATGTCTGTACCTAAAAGGTGATTGGCTCTTTTAACTGTGAGCTGGGACTTCCTTTCTACACCAGTTGAACGTTTTCCCCATTCATTATCTCCATTGTCATTTCAACATTAACAGACTGGGCAATTACATGAGAGAAGGCACATTTCAGAAAGTCGTCTCATTCAACATACCCTCAGAGGTTCATTTATGTTTTTTTTTCATGCTATAAATTGTAAAGAGTGCGTTGTTCCCTGCTCTGTTTGAATGGCCAGCTACCACTGGAGTGTTACACACACCATTATAGAGTATAAATTCAAAATGTATTGTTTGAATTTGAGATAACAGTGACATCATTTAAAAGCTAATAGAGGCTTTTTATGATTATTATGCTTTTTGGTATTTTCCCATTCCTTTAGTGTGTAACATAGCTCTTTGTGCATGTAAAAGATCTGCAAAGTTACAAAGCACAAAGTCCATGCAAAATTGAGTTATTCTCTCCCACAGACAACACTACTCAAGAACTACAATAAATGACTGGATTGTAGTCCAGCCAATTCTCCTGTAAAGTATATATGTCACTATGTAACACATTTGCATAATGCAAACTTTGGCCCACCCTCAATCAAATGTAGTTATAGCCGAGGCCAGAATGAGTTGGGTTAGTGTTGCTGCCATGTTCCGAAGATGCTGTTTTCTTCACTGCAAAAGCAAAACCTCTTTGTTTGAACTTCCAAATAGAGATGAATTGAAGTATCAGTGGTAAAAATTTATTTTTCCAATAATCTTCAGCAGTACAACCACAACCAATGCCAGATTTTCAAGACGGTTACTCCTTAAAGATTGAGAAGTTTGTTGGGACAGTCTGGCGCTTCAGGATCACCATCTGTAAGTATGTTTTATTATTTGTGGATTTATATGCTACCAAGAGTTCAAATGCAGAGTGTTGTGTTGTAGCTGCGGTGTACAACAAGTGCACTGATGTAGGCCACTGCTTACCTGCTAGGTAATGTTATTGTGTTAAAATAGGTTGGCTAATCAGCAGCAGGCCCACTTTTGCCTACATCTGTATAGAATTATGCAGATTGTTTGTCATTCTTACTATCATGAATATTGATCAAGTGTGGAGATGGATTACTTTTTTCAAACGGTAATTTTACATCTGCAATCCATGGTAGTGCTCGGCTAACTTGCTATATAATGTTATTGTTTTGGTAAGGGTTTCCTATTCAGCTGTGGGCTGGCTTTTACCTAAAACTGTGGAACAAAATGTTCTATCTGAAGAGACTTACATAATTGCAAGCTGTAATGTTTCAGCCGCTATCGGTAATCAATGGCTAAATTGCTCACTAACTGGGAGTAAGCCTCTGTTCTTCATTCATATCTCGGGTGAAAAAAACCCATTCCAGCAAAAGATGACTAACTTAGATGCACTATGTGTCTTTTACTTGAAGCTTTGTTAGGTTCACAATAATCAACAGGGTACTTGTAAGAAAGATACTAAATTAAACCTTACCACTGTGAAACGTCCTGCTCAAGTCATGCTTGCGAAAGTGGTTCGGGTCGATCAGCTTCTTCTACAAACTTTCATTATTGTACAGAAACTGGTACTGCAAAAATTTTACCGTAGAAACAATAGTGTTTACAGCTGCTCAGGTTGATTCGGGAGCTAAAACTCGGTTATGGTAAGGGCTGTTACATTTCCAACACATGTTCTATTCAGTTGACCAATCACAACAGACTAAGCCAGCTGACCAATCAGAGCAGTCTGTGCTTTTCTGAAAGGGCCGCTTTAAAGAGACAGGAGATAAATCAGACCGTTTCAGCCAGAATATGAGGAAAACAATGTGTTTTTTGAACATTAAAGCATGTAAACCTATTCTAATAGACCCTCAAAACAAAATGATGAACCTGTAAATTAGCATAATATGGGCTCTTTAAACTAAAATCTTGTTTCACCAAAAAATTACATCTGACTCAAATGACGGAGCATGGCACAATTTATGCATTTGTAGCTGTAACTTGTGCTGTCCTGTGCTTTAACTGTGCAGTGGTGTGTGTGTGTGTGTGTGTGTGTGTGTGTGTGTGAGCGTGTATTTATCACTTTGTGGGGACCAAATGTCCCCATAAGGATAGTAAAACCCGAAATTTTTGACCTTGTGGGGACATTTTGTTGGTCCCCATGAGGAAAACAGCTTATAAATCATTCTAAATTATGTTTTTTGAAAATGTAAAAATGCAGAAAGTTTTCTGTGAGGGTTAGGTTTAGGGGTAGGGTTAGGTTTAGGGGATAGAATATAAAGTTTGTACAGTATAAAAACCATTATGTCTATGGAAAGTCCCCATAAAACATGGAAACACAACGTGTGTGTGTGTGTGTGTGTGTGTGTGTGTGTGTGTGTGTGTATGGATAATAAAAGGAGATATCAGTGACATACTTTTTCAAAATAAAAGTCCCACATTGAAATAACTAATTTTGAAATTAACACAAACATGAATTAGTGGGAAAAGTTAGTAAAATATTTTACAACACAGAATATTTTAGGATATCACAGAATATGGTTACATTATTTTATATTCAAAAGCTTTTTAAAAAAGAATAATACTTAATGAATATGAGTATTAATATCTGCTACATAGATAATGGTAAAACTGTACATATTAAACACAGTCTATATGCAGTTTGGAACAAAAGACACCCATGGTTGTGATATCTGGAGAATATCTCTGATATCTGGTGGAAGCGCTTTTAACCACTGATGAACAAAGAATATGAATGATTGACTTTGACTTTGTGACATGCTATGGAACCACCAGGCGTCGCTCATTCTTCGATCACAGGGACCGAGAGGGGACATAGACCTGGAGGAGGGAATTAAAGTAAGAGGGTGCTGTTCCATCGGCTGTCCTGAAGCCCAGAGTCAAAGCCAAGTTATTATACAAATCTAAAAACGTGACACAATGTTTAACCAGATTTAAAATGAGGAACAATGTTAACTGTTAAATAAACACTGCCCTTTCCACCAAAATTAAGGCTCCATGTCTGCCAAAATAAAAGCTCCAAGTGAAGGTGAAATAAATAATACAGAAATATATTTATATTATATAAAAACAAATCTAATCCTCACAATTATAATAATACAATTTTATATTATAATAATAATACTGTTAATTCACAAAAATGTTTTAGTAAAAATTATTATAGCATATATAATTTGATTTGGTCTAGTTCAAGAACTTGTTGGTATTGTCAATAATGCATGGCCATTTGAGCTCATGTTTTACGAGAACCTCAATAGCCTAGTTTCCATCCACTTTTCACTCTATTTTGTTATTGACAAAGTGAAAATGCGTAAAAGAATTTTTGCGAAATTTGCCATCTTCTGCCTGTTTCCATTCAAATGGCCTTGTATCGCTAAAAATGGTGTGAGTGATGACGTCATGCCTAAAAAAACACTTTGTTGCATAAGTTTTGGTTTATCGCAAAATAAATCTTCCCTTGAGCCTTTCCATTCAGAAATGTGTGTTTATCGCTGATTTGCCTCCCAGATGTCCCTAATTTTTTATATTAATATAATCAATAAAAGCAATCAAAAGGAAGCAGTTGTCCTTCTGATAGGACTGTAATATTGGTCCTGATGTTGCGCCTATCGCAGGTTGCCATTGGTTCCGACCCGAAAGTGAATCGTCATGGCCCTGTTCAAGCTGGCAACCTGCACCAATTAGTGGGGGAAACTTTCAGTCTTAGTATAAAGATCATCCATCGATGTGTATATGCAGTGTGCACAGCTATTAAAGAAAAACTGATCCGGTGTAATATCAGGGTTTACATAAGATACATTCCTAATATTCAATATTTTGAACAATCATCTAATCTAAAGCATCACCATCACAACTGCATTATGTCCCGTATATTTGTTCAGCAACTTTTAATGACCAACTGAACTTGATTGTCATAATTCAATTTACGTTTCTGAAGAAGCTCAGCTAATCTGATCTGAGGTAAAGAGGGTTATATTTAAAAGATTTAAACATTTAAAAGTTTTCTAAATCTCATCATCTGAAAGGAAACTCAGCATTGGACAAATAGTTCTGATAGTTTATAGTCTTGAAAAAGTCTGAGACATTCTGAGAATGTTATTCAGCCTACAGAACAGGGTAAAGCTAATTTAAGTTTGTGTAAAGAAAATGCATATATAGGTAATATATATCATTTGGTTATTTATTTTTTTAATTGAATGCTTTTTTTCATTTGGGAATTTATTTCATTTAATACAGGAATTTTGCTGGCATTGTTTCAAAAGTAATCTAAACAATAATTTTATAGAATTGGGCTATGTGTTTGTGTTTCTAAAAAGCAAATCATGTTTTTCTCCTAGTATTGTGTATTTATTTTCAATTTAAAACATCTTTGTGCACAGAAATTATATGCTTTTTGTATTGTGGCCAAATTTCATGACTGTCGACTATTATTTTGAATGGTGTGGAAAAGAAACTTTAATAAATAAACGAATGGAAACCGCGATTAAATTAACTGCAAACAGTGGCCTTTCATTTGTTGTTCGTGCACTTGTCGATGTGCATGATATGAGATATTTGTGCTGATGCTCCTGGAAGTGTCATGTTTGCAGCATTGGATCTATATGCCATTAAGATCAATCCATAATCACCTATAATAAATTGGCTTTCAAGGATGTATACCGTCATCATGATTAACACAGGCTAATGATTGCTAATGTCATGTTACATTACATTTTTGCATTAATGCCAATTTTCTCTGCAAAAAGTTTTTGCAATCCAGTTTTTCACGGCATATGAAGTATCAACATAGGCTAGAGTTAAACAGAAAAATAGTATGTCGATATTTGTGACATTTTAGCGAAAAGCTTTACTTTGATGCGCTAAAACTTTTTTCACTATTTGAGATCTGCATTTCTATGTGAGTTCAATGATTCTCCGCACAATGTTCTGCACTCTCACGAATGATCTCATTTAAATGTGACACTACATATACATCTTTTCCAGTCAAAATGCAATTATTTTCATTCCATTTCCAACAATATGTAACAATATGATGATTTATTAACATAACTTGATAAAATGTAATATATACATATACTGTATATATATATAATATAATATTCGCCTTTTGTTGCCAATGTGTGAACTGCTTGTAATGCAACTTAAAAAATTAGCCCTTCCCGGACTTCCTAGGTTGCCTACCCTGTAGACTGATTTTCATGCGAAGGGAGCGGGCCACTTTTGCCGGGAAAAGGATGTGACGTTTATGCTCCCTTCTACTGAATCCGATCTGGCTAAGCGGGAATGTGATCGAGCGAAAACCAGAGTGAACATCAGCAGGGAATTTGATTCTTGCAGGGACCTTCATTCGGTTTCGGGGATCAAAACCAACCCTGAATTGGCGTTCTTCTTATTGGACAGGTAAGCTTGTCGTAAGCGACACTATAAAGACAACAACACTATCAAGACAACAACGGCGAAGACCTTGGCCCAACTTATCCAACTGGCACATGATCGATCTTCCTACAGATTGTCCATCCATCAAGTCGCCATAGTTCGGAATCGATCATAGGGCCTTTAACTAACTAACTAAGCTTACATAACTGCAAAGCATGTGTAATATAGTACATTAAGGATTGATCTGTGTCATTTTAGCTAACTTGATCTTGCCCGCTAACGCTGATGAATCGCAAGCTACCTTGCTTTGTAACCTTCAAATAATTTAAATAATCTTCTCTTTATACTAAAATTCAGGTATACAGGAAAAATTTCAGCAAATACGCTGGTTTCTCGAACTTAGTACAACATATGACATACAATACATACAATAGTGCAACATACAGTGCCGTGCAAAAGGAAACTGTCTGGTATAGTTCATATTAGTTTTAGTTTAGTCTCATAGTTTGTAGTAAAACAATCATAATTGTGTCATTTTAATTATGCTACCTCAACTGTCAGCATGATGCCGGTGAATCTCATTGTTTCTTTGTACGTTACGTCATTGTTTTGGCATGCTCAAATGCTCGCTTTTGCAATGAGCAATGCTCGCTCGCTCACGTCCCTTTGGAATGTGCGCACAAGCAACAGGTAGCTGGCTGCAGTTCACTTAACGGCCACAGGTGTCATTAATAACAAGGGTTTCTGAATCTTACATACGGCACCTTTAACATTAACTGAGATTGTAAAATGTAAAAATGTTGTTTATTGTTATGATAGTTATTGTATTAACTAATGTTAAATTATAGAACCTCATTGTAAATTATGACACAATATTTTAACACTTTGAGACTAAACTAAAGTTGCAAATGACCATTTATTGTAAAGGTCCAGAAAAGTATAATATAATATAATATACATACAGTAGTAAATAATATATACAACAGTTAGCTCAAGTCCATAAATCTGATTGGACAAGATGTGTTCCAAGAGTGCTGATAAAGGAGTACAACAGCACTGGGATACTTTGTTACTCCAGTTATGTTTTAGAAACAGCCCAAGCCTTCATCATTTTTATTTGTATAGTGCTTTTCACAACACACATCTTTTCAAAGCAGCTTTACAGAAAATCATGCAGTAACAAAAAATGAAACTATAATATCGATAAAGAGTGATCATTGTGTAGTTTGATTAAATATGATTGTAAATTGTTTATAAAAATTTAATAATTTGATAATTGTATTTAGAACCCCAGCGAGCAAGCTGAAGGCGAGTGTGGAAAGGAACACAAAACTCCATAAGATGTTGATTAATGGAGAAAAATAACCATGTGTGAAACCAGACTCACTGTGAGGGCCAGTTCCCCTCTGGCTAACATCATGAATATAATGTAAATATTACTTATGTATAGTGAAAGTCATGTTTTAAAATGATTAAACTAAGTAAGTCTTAAGGGACAGTGTTTAAATCAAAGATTTTGTATGAACTGTAAGATTAATGACTAATGACTTTGAAATCCATCGTGTATTAACTGCAGAAGTTCACATTGATACAACTGTCCTTTGTTAGTTGGCCGATGAAGGATTATGTTGGCAATTCATTGATAGTCTATGTATTCCATTATAAGAAAATAGTCCATCATTAGACAAAGATGAAACACATTACTAGTTCTAGTATGTGATTTTTCGAATGAGTATTGAAGGCTTTATGGCATCTTTTGAACTAGTAATGGCAGCTTTTGCTGTTTCTAAGCAAGATCCAAAATCTGTGATACTAGGAGTTCAACACACAAGCATTATTGGGATGCTTCTTGGTTTTTGGGCCTACTCTGTTATCAGGACTGTTCTTGTCCTTTCCTTTTGTATAGAATCGACATATTTTCACTTTGTTAGAGTGTCTGAAGCCGATATACTTGACGTTATTTTACTACTTTTTACCCAGAAGTCTGTATTTCACTGATGCACTAATAGGTCACTGAAGTGTCGTTCGATGAATAGAGTTTGATCAAGTAAGGATGGTTGCTATGGAAATGGGCCGGTAACACAGGTAAGGACCTCCGCTAATTGCCTGAACTCAAGAGGCTGTGATGAGAGGAAGAAACCGCTATACAATCACCTACAGCACAGCACATATCACTTAAAGAGAGAGAGAGCGAGAGTTGAGAGGGATGTGGTCAAGGAAAGAGAGTCACTGTGATTTACAGATGCATATACAATAATATGTGAAACTACAAAGGAAATATTCCAAGGCCATTGATTGAGTGACCTATGAATAAATCATTTGGGAGATATTATTTAAATTTACAAAAATAACAGAATAATATACACAACATTGATCAAGTAGACATAGGTAACTGTTATTCAGAACCAGTTCCATTTATTTATACAGTATCTAAATCTAATTATTTGTATGACTTTTGGTTACAGCGTTACCAATGCAGTCCAATTACAGAACAAATGATTACTATGAGTTGGTTCTTTTGAATCTACTCTATAAACATACAGCTCTTCCTTCCTTTGAATAGTTATTTTCAACTGGTTCTTTTTAGTGATTATAAAACGTACTGAACCCCAAGTCATTAATTTCATCAATCCCTGACTCAAAATGAACAAAGAACTACCGTGTTGTGACGACGAAGAGGGCGTGGCCGGGCCATGATGAGCACGCTTCTCTCTCTCTCTCTCTCTCTCTCTCTCTCGAACCGGTGTCTCCAGCTGCCCCTTAACTCGCTCTCCCTCTGATCGGTGGTATTTTACAAAAACAAAATAATGAATTAAAATACCTTCTGAGGCCAGTAAATCCAATAAGAATTGTATTTATATATATTTTTTTCCCCTCAAATTACTAAAATAATTATTAATGGGATCTGGCTTTAATACCTTTGAGGAATAAATATTTGGAAATAAGAAATGCAGTTCTTATTGGAATTACTAGCCTACACAGTTAAGAGGAATCATTATGAATCTGAATCAGATTAATTAACCCTTTATAGGACATCATTGAAATACTTGGAAATTCTAAATTTCAAACATAGAGTGTTATTGGAGGATATTATAAGACTTTTAAACTTTTGTTATTTTAAAAAAGATAAAGTAAAAAGAAGTTACCATATATGGTTCCTCGCCAGTCTAGGTTAATTCTTTCCCCAAAAAGTGTAAATATAAAAATATTATAAAAACACATATAAACTTGTTACAAACATAACAATATTTATTTAGGAACATTTTTAATTATTATTAGTAACATTTTAAAGGATTATTAGGAATTTTTTTAGTTAAGTCCAGTGAATTAGGCCACTGCTTCATGGTACTTGATGAAGCAGTTGCGGTCAGCATTGAGGTACAGGTGGACCTTGCAGACCACGTTTGATCTCAAGATGTTCCCCTTCCTGCTGCAGTACTTGCAGGTCTGGTGGTTAGTGTAGACAGGGGCGTGGAACAAGGACATGTCAAACTGCACATAACTATCTGGGGTGTCCCCGGACAGGCGTGGGGATGTCAGTAGAGGTGCTGAGGCTGCCTGGATATGCTGAGCTCCTTCGGGGACCAGAAGGCCAAGAGCCTTTCTGTCCCACCTGTAGAAAACCCAGGCATTCGTGAGGCTGACATCAACAGAGTAAGCAAACATGCGCATGTACCACCTCTTTGATTTCATGGGGGTGCGGTAGAGGTGGACCAGCATGTCACTCTTGTCAATGCCCCCCATGGCTGTGTTCTGTGACTACACACGCCCAACTTATCCAACTGGCACATGATCAATCTTCCTACAGATTGTCCATCCATCAAGTCGCCATAGTTCGGAATCGATCATAGGGCCTTTAACTAACTAACTAAGCTTACATAACTGCAAAGCATGTGTAATATAGTACATTAAGGATTGATCTGTGTCATTTTAGCTAACTTGATCTTGCCCGCTAACGCTGATGAATCGCAAGCTACCTTGCTTTGTAACCTTCAAATAATTTAAATAATCTTCTCTTTATACTAAAATTCAGGTATACAGGAAAAATTTCAGCAAATACGCTGGTTTCTCGAACTTAGTACAACATATGACATACAATACATACAATAGTGCAACATACAGTGCCGTGCAAAAGGAAACTGTCTGGTATAGCTCATATTAGTTTTAGTGTAGTCTCAAAGTTTGTAGTAAAACAATCATAATTGTGTCATTTTAATTATGCTACCTCAAATGTCAGCATGATGCCGGTGAATCTCATTGTTTCTTTGTACGTTACGTCATTGTTTTGGCATGCTCAAATGCTCGCTTTTGCAATGAGCAATGCTCGCTCGCTCACGTTCCTTTGGAATGTGCGCACAAGCAACAGGTAGCTGGCTGCAGTTCACTTAACGGCCACAGGTGTCATTAATAACAAGGGTTTCTGAATCTTACATACGGCACCTTTAACATTAACTGAGATTGTAAAATGTAAAAATGTTGTTTATTGTTATGATAGTTATTGTATTAACTAATGTTAAATTATAGAACCTCATTGTAAATTATGACACAATAGTTTAACACTTTGAGACTAAACTAAAGTTGCAAATGACCATTTATTGTAAAGGTCCAGAAAAGTATAATATAATATAATATACATACAGTAGTAAATAATATATACAACAGTTAGCTCAAGTCCATAAATCTGATTGGACAAGATGTGTTCCAAGAGTGCTGATAAAGGAGTACAACAGCACTGGGATACTTTGTTACTCCAATTATGTTTTAGAAACAGCCCAAGCCTTCATCATTTTTATTTGTATAGTGCTTTTCACAACACACATCTTTTCAAAGCAGCTTTACAGAAAATCATGCAGTAACAAAAAATGAAACTATAATATCGATAAAGAGTGATCATTGTGTAGTTTGATTAAATATGATTGTAAATTGTTTATAAAAATGTAATAATTTGATAATTGTATTTAGAACCCCAGCGAGCAAGCTGAAGGCGAGTGTGGAAAGGAACACAAAACTCCATAAGATGTTGATTAATGGAGAAAAATAACCATGTGTGAAACCAGACTCACTGTGGGGGCCAGTTCCCCTCTGGCTAACATCATGAATATAATGTAAATATTACTTATGTATAGTGCAAGTCGTGGTTTAAAATGATTAAACTAAGTAAGTGTTAAGGGACAGTGTTTAAAACAAAGATTTTGTATGAACTGTAAGATTAATGGGACAGTGTTTAAAACAAAGATTTTGTATGAACTGTAAGATTAATGACTAATGACTTTGAAATCCATCGTGTATTAACTGCAGAAGTTCACATTGATACAACTGTCCTTTGTTAGTTGGCTGATGAAGGATTATGTTGGCAATTCATTGATAGTCTATGTATTCCATTATAAGAAAATAGTCCATCATTAGACAAAGATGAAACACATTACTAGTTCTAGTATGTGATTTTTCGAATGAGTATTGAAGGCTTTATGGCATCTTTTGAACTAGTAATGGCAGCTTTTGCTGTTTCTAAGTGTAGCGGGACCTTAAGAGGACAACTACCTCTACATATGCCAGACTACGCCACCCTGTTTGACCAGGGAAATATTAATACTGGTGAATTAAACCACCTACAAAAGGACACACAGGAACGTGGGTTTTTGAAAGGAGGGCCAAGACGTGGATACAGAATATTACAAAAGCTTTATTTAAGTAATCAACAACAATCTTAAAAAACAACATTAAGAACTAGTTCAACATTCATCCTTCAACATTCACGACTTTTAAAGGAACCAAACAGAAGACGAGGCTTAACAAGGGCAGGTACTCTATTTTAGGGAGCACGAGGCTCCTATAAATCACTCTTACCACCCTGTGCACAGATGTCAACACACGCACTTCAATAAGATCAAACATGAACGCACAGCACTCCGTGACAAAACCTCCACCACCGCGACGTGAGGGCCTATTAGTAGCCTGCCCTGAAGCCTCGGCTCCTATAAAGAAAGCAAAGTTACCACACTGGTCTCAACATTGGACACTTAATAATTACAAAAAACAATAATAAACATTTAAATTAATAAACCAAAAATCAAGAAACAATAATACACTAATGGGGTTCACAATTGAGCTGGGTGTATGTTCACCTCACTGTCCCTCTAACAACACCCGTAAAGCAAAACAGAAATAAAGCAAAAAAAAACCCACTAGAAGAAAACAAGCCAAATGAAAAACAACAATCATAAAAAAGGAATAATAGGAAAATAAATGTACCAAAAGCAATTAAAGTAAATCACAAACAAATTGAAGGACTAGTTGAAGAAAGGGTCGAGCACAAGCACAAATGCTGGCGGGCAGGCGTCACACATAACGCATAGATCAACCCCATACGTGTTGACGAGAAAGTTTGTCACAGGAGAGAGTCAAACACAAAACAGCAGCGTCAACAGCGTTGCCCCGCAGAACAGTCTATTTCACCTAAAATGTAAACATAAAACATATAACTGCGGTATAAAAATGAGCGCTGCACAATAGCGGTAGTTTCACGTACCTTCATTTCGTACCCAGGCGCACATCCACATTACGCGCACACACACAGAAGGTTACCATGACACAAAAGGTTACCACATCAAAACACGGGACTGCGCGAGAGGCATGAAAGGGAGAAATAGCAGCCACCAACAGCCCACAGCAGCGAACTATTCTCACAACTACAGACCAAATAATTATTACAAAAGATCATGCATCTGTGTCTTAACTAGTTAGCCAAACAACACATACCTCAAAGCGGAAACAGATAAGAAAACCAGAAGGGGCGGTCCCCGGGCACTGACGCACCACACAGACGGCAATCACACACATGGGACTAGAGTCCCCTTTTATACGGTAGCGCACAGTTCCTAATTGGATCAATGACCCAAGCGCATTAATTTAATTAGAGACACAACAGTAAGTACCAACAGTACGTACCACCACAATCTACCCCGCGCTTGGATCGTCGCCCCGACGATCAAAAAACTCAAATTTCGGCTACTTAATCCCACGGCCTAAAAATACCTGTCATACCTTGTATTTGCTGAAGGGAGGCTCCGCCCATCTCTCCCACTGACTGGGGAAGGTGATATCGATTTGGGTGTAGGCCCGCAGTTACTCGTCTTGTTCTGCGCAAAACGACCTCATCAGCCCTAGGCAGGCCTCCAGGCTGGGGTCCCAGAGTACTGGCTGTACCTCCTTCTGGACACAATTGTCCTGGCCCAATCACCGGAACTGGTCCCATAGGGTCTATCCTCTCATGTGGGCCAAGTTCCATCTCAGGTACCAGCCCACCCAGTTCTGGTTCAACAGCGAATTGGTCTCGCTCCTCCACCACAGCCAGCAGATCCACCTCATCCTCGTCTTCAGCCACTGGGGATGTGTTCACAACTGGGTCATGCAAGGGACTACCACGGTCCACAGCCACAGTGTCCTTACAGACTCGACTCTTTACCAATGAACGATGCACATTCCTGGTCTTGGTAAGGTCATCAACAGGCGCAATCGTGTACACTACACCACCCTCCTTAGGTGCCCTCGTCACTTGATAAACCACTGGGCTCCACAGGTCCTGGATTTTATGATGGCCCCTTACCCCATAATCCCGGAGGTACACCAGCTGACCCTCCACCAGTGGTTCATCTCGGACATGCTGATCGTAATGGGCCTTGCGTCTGTCGGCCATCACCTGCAACCGCTCACGTGCACCTACAAAGGCTACCTGTAACCTGGTTTGATGCTCCAAGACCCAGTCATGCACACTACCCTCTCTTGGCTGTGGGTCCCTCCCCAGCAGGAAATCCACAGGCAATCGCGGCTCCTGACCGAACATCAAGAAGTGTGGCGATTCCCCTGTGGTCTGATGAGGAGTGCTATTATAGCTGAACACTACCTGGGGAAGACAAGTTACCCAATCCCGTTTCCTGGACACTGGCAGTGTGCGCAACAGATTGTGTAGTGTGCGGTTAAAGCGTTCACACTGGCCTTTGCCAGCTGGGTGATATGGGGTCGTACGAGACTTCTCCACGCCATATAGCTCGCATAATTGACGGATTAACAAGGACTCAAAGTTTCGACCCTGGTCAGAATGGAGACAGCCCGGAACACCGAACCTATAAAACCATTCAGTCACCAGGGCTTGGGCCACTGTCTCAGCTCGCTGATCCCTTGTTGGAACAGCCAGGGTATATTTACTAAAAACATCAGTCATTACCAAGACGCTTTCAATACCAGAGTGTGTGGGCTCCAAAACAGTGAAGTCCACAGCGAGGATGTCATTTGGCCTAGATGACAATAACCGCCCCATAAATCCCTGAGCCGGTGGCTGGGTGTCCTTTGCTGCCTGGCACCGATCACACTCTTGACACCAGCTTGCCACATCAGAGGACAATCCCGACCAATAGCACCTCTGTCTCACTAGCTCAAGGGTGCGCTCTCTGCCCTGATGTCCATGTTGCTGATGCAACTGTCTTAAAACCTCTGACTTCAAGGCCGCGGGCAATATTAATTGCAACCTCTCCTCTTTACCCTCAGGGCAGTAGACCCGGCGATAAAGCATACCATCTTACTCAACCAGACGGTCCCACTGACGGAGCAACGTTAGAGCTGCCTTAGTCAGTCGGCGCCGTTCATCAGGGCTCGGGCGAGTACCTAGTCTCCAGAATCGCAACACCTCCTGGATAACCGAGTCAGCTGCTTGCAGCGACCCTAACTCACCAACTGAGTACCCAGGAAGCGTAGAGACCACACATTGGGTCACTACTCCCGCTGAATCAAACCCGACCAATGACCGCAATGACACCGGAATTGCAGAGCCTGGAGCCAACTCGTCTAACACACCAGGATCTAAAGGGTCCCGCCGTGAGAGAGCATCTGCATTTTTGTTACTCTTACCTGAACGGTACTTAATGTCAAAATCAAAGGCCGCCAGTTGAGAAGCCCAGCGCTGCTCCGTTGCACCAAGCTTTGCGGAGGTCAGGTGGCTAAGGGGGTTATTATCTGTAAATACCACACACTTATTACCCAACAAGTACTCGCGGAATTTCTCGGTCATGGCCCACTTGAGCGCAACAAACTCCAGCTTCATAGAGCTATAATTGGACATGTTGCGCTCAGTGGGCCGTAGACTACGACTGGCATATGCCACTGGTCTTACCTTACCCTCATATTCCTGGGAGAGGACTGCTCCCAGACCTTGATAGCTGGCATCCACCTCCAAGATAAAGGGTTTAGAGAAATCTGCATACGCAAGGACTGGAGTGGTAATAAGCTTCTCTTTTAACCCCTCAAAGCTCACCTGACATCCTTCACTCCAGGCATTCTCAAAGTTCCTTCCTGTCTGTTTACCCTTTACACCAGCAAACTCCCCTACCAGCTTATGCAGGGGGGCAGCCAACTTGGCAAACCCCTCTACAAACCGCCGGTAGTAGCTGGAGAACCCCAGGAAGGATCGCAACTCTGTGACACTAGATGGACGGGGCCACTGGGCCACAGCCTCTATCTTACTTGGATCAGTTGCTACTCCCTTGGAAGAAATAACATGACCCAAATATCTCACCTCCTGCTGGAGAAAAGCACACTTCTCCAGCCTAGCCTTTAGACCTTCCCGCTCCAACCGGTCTAAAACTACCTCCAACCTCTCCAAATGTTGGGCAATAGAGGTGGAAAACACCACAATATCATCCAGATATAAAAGTAACGACTGACACTGCTGGTCCCCGAATATCCTCTCCATAAGACGCTGGAAGGTAGAGGGGCATTGCACAAACCGAACGGCATACGGTTCCATTCGAACAGGCCAAATGGTGTGCAAAAAGCGGTCTTAGGCTTGTCCCCCTCTGTGACAGGGACCTGATTGTACCCACTAGCTAAATCCATAGTAGAAAACCAACAGGCCCCTGTCAACGCATCCAGCGACTCCTCAATACGGGGCAAGGGAAATGCGTCTCGTCTAGTCTTGGCATTTAACTGACGGTAGTCCATGCACAAGCGTAGACCACCGTCCTTCTTTTTAACCAACACAATTGGGGAGGCGTATGGGCTACAACTCTCCCTGATTACCTGAGACTCCAACAGCTGATTAATGTGGGCCCTAACAACCTCGTACTCAGAGGTAGGTACACGGCGATGACGCTGCCTTACGGGAACATCGTCTAACACTGGGATATCGTGAGAGATAAGACTGGTACAACCCAAATCACCATCATGTTCAGAAAACACTGTCTGATACTTACCCAGCAAGGTCCTAACCTTGCCCTGCTCTGACGCTGGCAATGCGGTCAAGTTCAATGCTGCAATCTGCTCTGAAACAGTAGAACTAGCTACTTTGGTACCTTGGGAGTAGGCGCTAGCTGTAATGGGTCTAACTTCGGTAATACCCGTTGGCAAACTAACAACATACACTCGAACAAGAGTACCCAGTACTCGACGGGGAAAAAGTAGGACATCAGAAGTGCCTATGTTGACCACCGGCACATAAACGGAGCCTCCAATCACTCGCACCAATGCGGGGGAGGCCAACAACCCCTCAGGTAACCCTAACTCAGCGGGCTCAAACAGCACTGTACTACCTGCCAGCTGTTCTGCACAAGTTGCCGCAACAAACTTAATGGTACCGCCGGTGACGCGACATGCCCGAGGGCCGCGCACCCTTACTCTAGTCATACCCTCAACAGGAGATTTCTCACTACCTTGATGGCAGTGTTGCAAGGCTTGGAAAACTGAAAGTGGAGCACTAGAAACCGGGGGAAAATTAAACAGAGCAGGGCCATGTTGTCCAAAGAGCTCCTGGTAGCATCGCCCGAGTACGTTCATCCCCAACACACCAGGGACTCGAGAGCGCAAGCCACCAGGAGGATCCCTGACCACCAGCACCCCACATCGTGTCACTATCCTACCACAGAGCTCAACATCCAACTCCATATAGCCGATATGTGGGATGGAGAGCCCATTGGCAGCCCTCAGCTGTAACCATGAACATGACCTCAATTGCTCTTGACCCCATGGCTCAAAATGCTGAACAAAACAACTTTCCGTAATGGTTGATACCATTGAACCCGTATCAATTAAACAGGGGACGGACACACCACCAATAAAAACATCCAGATGTGGACATGCGGACATTAAATTTGGAATAGAATTAAATTTCTTACCGTCGGAGCCAATCTTTTCCCCAACCGAGCTGTGACTCTTCAGCACGGCAGGAATTAGTTTTCCGCAGCACTGTTAGATTGCGGCTGCCTACCTTCACCAACTGCCTGACCAGCACGAGGACGCAAAGGCGACACGTTCCCCCTCACATTCCCGTGCAAAGTGGCCTGGTTTTTGACACCGCCTACAGATAACGGGCCCACTACGGAACGACAGAGTACGTGAATGGGGGCTCCGCAACCGGGCAAGATTCTGAGTGAGCTGATTTAACTGTTCCTGTTGTAACTTTAACATTTCTCTCAGCTTCCTCATTTCAGAATTTTTAGGCGAGCTACCACCTCCCTGTACTTCGTACTGAAACCCGTGTGCCAAAGGGACGGAAAAACTTCGACCCCTTGCTCCACCCGGCATTCCCTCCCGTTCCCATCGGATTGCTTCGCTCCGCACTTCTAAGAGTGTAGAATAGGGCTGGCGGCGAACTAATTGTTTCAGTTCACGGCGAAGGGAAATGTCATAAACATATTCTACAAATTGATCCCTCAATAAAGTCTCCGCATTTAACATGGCAGTAGGGGACTTCTGCTTAACTTTCTCCAAGAGACCCATCAGGGCCAGGGAAAATTCTAACAAGGTTTCCCCATCCCGCTGCCTCCTAGAGAAAAAGGCTTCCTGCAGGGCAACATAAGACTGGGAGCAACCATACAACTCTTGCAAAATTGAAAAAATTGTATCTGGGTCTCCGCGCTCAGCAACAGGGCGGTGCCGAATTTCCTCACGTGCCTCTCCTCCTAGATGATCAAATAGAAAAAACGCTTGATCTGCCACCGACAGATGACGAGTTCTTATACAGGCTTTTGCCTCCTCTACCCAATCATTTATGCCAACACCTGGCCTACCATCAAATATTGGACATTTTCGATCCCTTGGGATAAACACCAGTCGCTCAGTTAATGTGGCACTACCACTAACTGATTGATCAGTAGAGGGCACTGGAACTTCTCTAGAGGGGCCAGCTATTGGACTCGAGGGGTGGCTCGGCTCTGGTCCTGACGCTAATTTTTCATTATCTGCCCTTAACTGAGCAACAAGGTCCCTCAATTCCTGCATTTCCTCCATAATTGTGTTTTTTTTACATATATAAAAAAACTTACCAGAGCAACCTCTAAATAAATGACACAGATAAGGAAAACAGCTGCTGGAATGCTCCAAATCCACTGAAATGACACTGCTGCTTTGTCTCCAACACTAGACTTGAGAAAAAAAGAAAGGGACACCACAAACAAAAAAAAATAAATACTAGTCCATCCACACAATGTACAAATCACAAATAAACCCAAATAACCATATGCATCCACATCTCGGCCCACCGAAGAAACCGGACCCTGCCGACTACGCCAGAATGTAGCGGGACCTTAAGAGGACAACTACCTCTACATATGCCAGACTACGCCACCCTGTTTGACCAGGGAAATATTAATACTGGTGAATTAAACCACCTACAAAAGGACACACAGGAACGTGGGTTTTTGAAAGGAGGGCCAAGACGTGGATACAGAATATTACAAAAGCTTTATTTAAGTAATCAACAACAATCTTAAAAAACAACATTAAGAACTAGTTCAACATTCATCCTTCAACATTCACGACTTTTAAAGGAACCAAACAGAAGACGAGGCTTAACAAGGGCAGGTACTCTATTTTAGGGAGCACGAGGCTCCTATAAATCACTCTTACCACCCTGTGCACAGATGTCAACACACGCACTTCAATAAGATCAAACATGAACGCACAGCACTCCGTGACAAAACCTCCACCACACGCACGTGAGGGCCTATTAGTAGCCTGCCCTGAAGCCTCGGCTCCTATAAAGAAAGCAAAGTTACCACACTGGTCTCAACATTGGACACTTAATAATTACAAAAAACAATAATAAACATTTAAATTAATAAACCAAAAATCAAGAAACAATAATACACTAATGGGGTTCACAATTGAGCTGGGTGTATGTTCACCTCACTGTCCCTCTAACAACACCCGTAAAGCAAAACAGAAATAAAGCAAAAAAAAACCCACTAGAAGAAAACAAGCCAAATGAAAAACAACAATCATAAAAAAGGAATAATAGGAAAATAAATGTACCAAAAGCAATTAAAGTAAATCACAAACAAATTGAAGGACTAGTTGAAGAAAGGGTCGAGCACAAGCACAAATGCTGGCGGGCAGGCGTCACACAGAACGAATAGATCAACCCCATACGTGTTGACGAGAAAGTTTGTCACAGGAGAGAGTCAAACACAAAACAGCAGCGTCAACAGCGTTGCCCCGCAGAACAGTCTATTTCACCTAAAATGTAAACATAAAACATATAACTGCGGTATAAAAATGAGCGCTGCACAATAGCGGTAGTTTCACGTACCTTCATTTCGTACCCAGGCGCACATCCACATTACGCGCACACACACAGAAGGTTACCACGACACAAAAGGTTACCACATCAAAACACGGGACTGCGCGAGAGGCATGAAAGGGAGAAATAGCAGCCACCAACAGCCCACAGCAGCGAACTATTCTCACAACTACAGACCAAATAATTATTACAAAAGATCATGCATCTGTGTCTTAAATAGTTAGCCAAACAACACATACCTCAAAGCGGAAACAGATAAGAAAACCAGAAGGGGCGGTCCCCGGGCACTGACGCATCACACAGACGGCAATCACACACATGGGACTAGAGTCCCCTTTTATACGGTAGCGCACAGTTCCTAATTGGATCAATGACCCAAGCGCATTAATTTAATTAGAGACGCAACAGTACGTACCAACAGTACGTACCACCACATAAGCAAGATCCAAAATCTGTGATACTAGGAGTTCAACACACAAGCATTATTGGGATGCTTCTTGGTTTTTGGGCCTACTCTGTTATTAGGACTGTTCTTGCCCTTTCCTTTTGTATAGAATCGACATATTTTCACTTTGTTAGAGTGTCTGAAGCCGATATACTTGACGTTATTTTACTACTTTTTACCCAGAAGTCTGTATTTCACTGATGCACTAATAGGTCACTGAAGTGTCGTTCGATGAATAGAGTTTGATCAAGTAAGGATGGTTGCTATGGAAATGGGCCGGTAACACAGGTAAGGACCTCCGCTAATTGCCTGAACTCAAGAGGCTGTGATGAGAGGAAGAAACCGCTATACAATCACCTACAGCACAGCACATATCACTTAAAGAGAGAGAGAGCGAGAGTTGAGAGGGATGTGGTCAAGGAAAGAGAGTCACTGTGATTTACAGATGCATATACAATAATATGTGAAACTACAAAGGAAATATTCCAAGGCCATTGATTGAGTGACCTATGAATAAATCATTTGGGAGATATTATTTAAATTTACAAAAATAACAGAATAATATACACAACATTGATCAAGTAGACATAGGTAACTGTTATTCAGAACCAGTTCCATTTATTTATACAGTATCTAAATCTAATTATTTTTATGACTTTTGGTTACAGCGTTACCAATGCAGTCCAATTACAGAACAAATGATTACTATGAGTTGGTTCTTTTGAATCTACTCTATAAACATACAGCTCTTCCTTCCTTTGAATAGTTATTTTCAACTGGTTCTTTTTAGTGATTATAAAACGTACTGAAGCCCAAGTCATTAATTTCATCAATCCCTGACTCAAAATGAACAAAGAACTACCGTGTTGTGACGACGAAGAGGGCGTGGCCGGGCCATGATGAGCACGCTTCTCTCTCTCTCTCTCTCTCTCTCTCTCTCTCTCGAACCGGCATCTCCAGCTGCCCCTTAACTCGCTCTCCCTCTGATCGGTGGTATTTTACAAAAACAAAATAATTAATTAAAATACCTTCTGAGGCCAGTAAATCCAATAAGAATTGTATTTATATATATTTTTCCCCTCAAATTACTAAAATAATTATTAATGGGATCTGGCTTTAATACCTTTGAGGAATAAATATTTGGAAATAAGAAATGCAGTTCTTACTGGAATTACTAGCCTACACAGTTAAGTTTTAAAAAAGATAAAGTAAAAAGAAGTTACCATATATGGTTTCTCGGTCTAGGGTAATTCTTTCCCCAAAAAGTGTATATATAAAAATATTATAAAAACACATATAAACTTGTTACAAACATAACAATATTTATTTAAGAACATTTTTAATTATTATTAGTAACATTTTAAAGGATTATTAGGAATTTTTTTAGTTAAGTCCAGTGAATTAGGCCACTGCTTCATGGTACTTGATGAAGCAGTTGCGGTCAGCATTGAGGTACAGGTGGACCTTGCAGACCACGTTTGATCTCAAGATGTTCCCCTTCCTGCTGCAGTACTTGCAGGTCTGGTGGTTAGTGTAGACAGGGGCGTGGAACAAGGACATGTCAAACTGCACATAACTATCTGGGGTGTCCCCGGACAGGCGTGGGGATGTCAGTAGAGGTGCTGAGGCTGCCTGGATATGCTGAGCTCCTTCGGGGACCAGAAGGCCAAGAGCCTTTCTGTCCCACCTGTAGAAAACCCAGGCATTCGTGAGGCTGACATCAACAGAGTAAGCAAACATGCGCATGTACCACCTCTTTGATTTCATGGGGGTGCGGTAGAGGTGGACCAGCATGTCACTCTTGTCAATGCCCCCCATGTTGGCATTGTAGCTCTTGATGACAGCAGGGCAGCTCACTTGTTCCTTCCTCTTGGTATCACTGCAGTACTGGTAGACTGAGGATATGGGCTCCGCCCCCATGTCTGTTGACAGCAGAGTGACGATCCTGTTGTCCTTCCACCTGAGGGCTAGGATCCCATCGTCACTGGTGATGTAGTCATACGTACCATGAGGGACAGCCTTATTCTCCATCTCCTTGATGATCTTGAGTGGAGGCTTGCCTATTCTGTTGTCCCTGGCTGTGTTCTGTGACTACACACGCCCAGCCCCAAATCAGGCTAATCAGCCGAGGAGAGAGATAAATGCAGCCGGATGCAGCAGTTTAAGAGATAGAGAATCACACGCAGCTGCCATGTGTGTTTATGTTTGTGTCTTTTTGTTTAAGTTTTCATTAAATATTACTTTGACTGTTGAACCCGTTTCTGCCTTCCTGCCTCCTCCTTGACCATTTTAACCCTGATACATTGGTGCCGTAATCCGGGAAGGAGGAGGGATACGCTGTCGGAGTCCGCCCACTGGCTGTCCGCCCAAAGGAGCAGCAACGGTCGTCTGCCGGGGGAGGGAGGAGTTGCTGCCGGCCCTGTCACAGGTTTCCATACCTAAGCATTAATAAGTTACTATGAGTCACTATGAGTTACCATCAACAGCCTACAGCTTGACAAATGAAATATATTACATGATGGAATAATTGTTTTCTTTGATTATTAATTTGAAAACATTTACCTGATAAATTTAAAATTGGTGTCTTATTATTTTCACCACTTGGGGCTGTGCATTCCAGTGATTTTATGATGAGAAAGGGTATTTTAAGCATTTAAGAACACTCCTTACCCATGGTAAAATCACTGCAACAAGTGGCCTTGTATAGATGTTTTCTTTATTGTAGACCATTTCACAGACATACACAAAAACAAAGGACTTACAACACTACTGAGCATGGTCCTAGAGAATTTCCGGTAGCAGCCTTTTATAACTCAACTTGTATCAGACCGCAAGATTCCAAAGCAAGACCTGTAAAAGGAACACTGCGGTGAGGAACATGTGGTAAGAGATTGACACAAAGCCATGAGGAAGCCCTTTTTAACGAAACACACAAACATAAAGAAGAACTTTATGCACTCGTGGGTAATAGAGCGATGCAAAGAGGCAATGAATTAGGAAAATGACTTGTTTTCATCTCCTCAGTTTAATATTTCAAAGAGAATAAGGCATTAGGACAATTTTTCCCCAGTAAACAAATTCTGATTAATTTCCCTGGTAAACAAAGCCTTACAGCTCTGTTTGAAGCTAGCTTCTTTTAGAATTTCTGTACAATTGAACAAAGCTGTGAGTGATTTGTTTTCCAACTTAAAAAAGAAAAATCATCATTAAACCACAAAGTAACTTGAAGTGAAGGAGAAAAAAGAAAACTATGAATCATAAGATGAACAGCAGGAGACTATGAGTGCATACTTACTCAGCCAGTCTTGAGTAATTAATAGTGTTTAAAACAGCAAAATTAAAACTTAAACAGACTGCACTGAAAAATACATACACACATAAAAAAGTAAATGTTATGTTCAACCTCAATATACCTTGGTCAAAGCAGGGGCCTTGCATAAAGTGGTCATGTCATAAGGAATCAAATTTACCTTGACATTTTGACATAAGAGGTCATTCTACTAGAAAAACATACTGTATGTTTCATAACTCAAAACTTAATCGGAGTGTCTATTTGCGGTGTAAATAGCATTTGCCACACAGTGCAGCTGTTTGCACCCCAGTAGTCTAGTGAACCCACCGAAATGTATGACAAACTAAACAATAGATGTTGGTGCTGTGGCATGGGGTGTAAAGACAATGTGTGAATGCGTAATGTTGTCCTAGTGACCCCGGTTCAAATCTGCTTTTTGTAATTAATAGATAAAAAAGAATATGAATGTTGATTTCATCACAGTTATTTGGTCACTGCAAATGACGAGGAGTGCAAAGAAGATTTGATCTGGTCTGCCGATTGCAGTCATTCCTCAGCATCGCTTTGGTGTAGATTGCATCACTGTATTACTATAGTAATAGTGTCATAACCATGTTGTATAGCAAAAACCATAGTTTTAAAGCATTTAACCATGATGTTAGTACAGTATTATGATGGTAATATAGTAACCATGGTAAACCAAAGTTATTTTCTCTAAGGTAATGTTAAGGTTTGGTTTAGGGATAGGGGTTAATGTAGTGTTTCTGTAGGACTCTAAATAGACTCAATAAACACACTGCAATGATGCCTATAAAATGAATGTTAGTACTTAAACATGGGTGCAAATAATATCTGCCACTATTTGAACTGGGGTGTAAATAGCATCTGCCAAACTTAATCCCAAATGCAATAAAAGCATTTATTGGAGTCAAGCTGCAGAAATGCCTCATTCTCTACTTCTGTGACTTCCCTACGTCACTAGGGGGGCCATAAATTCATTACCGCCCACTAGGGCTCAGTTCTAAACAGAATGAGAGCAGGACAGACAGGCCTAGTGTGGCTTACTAACTATTCCTGAACACCACAGGGGACCCATCTGGACTATTTGAATTATTTTTGTATATAAAGATGCATTAAACAGATGTCTTTGACCCTTGTCATGTATCTTGTGCCGCTTTTAAAAGATGCAGTGTCAAGTTACAACTCTTAAAAGGAGACAACATTCTTTTTCATTCAGCTTCCATTTCTCTTGCTATTGTATCTTTGGATGAAATAACCCTTTAACGTTGTTGAATATCGGAGCCTTTAAAATTATACAGAACTGTGAGATTTCCTCCACCTGATATGTGTATGTGTGTGTGTGTGTGTGTGTGTGTGTGGTCAAGAGAGAGAATGTATTAAAAGCTAATCGAGGGCTTTGTAGCACAAGTACTGTGTCATATTCACAGCACTATTAGAGAATCAGACAGGTAAGGTGCCAATGAGTCAGACTCACTTCTTGATAAATGAATGAGAATGAGCGGTATACATGTGTTCTCTGACTGAGGGCAGCTCAAACATACTCCTTATAAATTGATTTAATGGCATATATTAGCATCTCATCTTCTAAGGAGCTTGCATTTTTACAACTGAACTTACTATACAGATGAGAGGCTTTATGGGGTTCAGGGGGATTTGAATCATGATTCCAAAATATCTTCAACAAAAATCTTGCGACATGCTCATTGAAACTGGGGTACATGCGCTCACATTTATGAGTCAAGTGATTTTGAATTCAACCCTTGCTTAAAAGATGAGTTTTGACTATTTAGAGTTTCCATGCTTGTCCAGGTTAAATTATACTTGTATTGTTGGTTTGGTGCTGGTCTATCTGGTGAAACAACATAACTTGCTTGTCACCAGTGTTGGAGAGTAGTAAACCCAAAATAGCGACACTAATAACTACATTTAAAAGGACAACATTTTTCAGTAGTGTGATATTAGTTCAGCTATTTTAACAATAGTGTTGCTTTCCCAGTAATGAGCTACATTGATCAATGAGTAGTGCTGTAGCATCACAAAAAGCTAAATTTGTTACATTGGATTGTAAGAAATCGAGCCGAGGAATTAATCGAACGCACTCAACTAAATGGCCCTCTAGCCCTCTCATGTAGTAAAACAAAATAATTTCAGTCAGTGGCGCTCATACTGGGGGGCTCGACCCTCGCATAGATGTATGAAAAGAGGGCGAACATACAGAGTATTTGATTATAATAATAAAATTATTATTTATTTATTATACGTATTTTTAATCTTGAAAAAGTGACCACAAATATGTATGCAACATATCAAAATGTGTTATCAGCATTTCTATGCTGATAAATCCAACATACAGGGAAAAAACATTAATTACTTATTTTCGCTTATATTGGTGAGGCAAGTGTCTAATTTTGGGCTTGTTTTTCCAGACCAGGTTGCTTGTTTCTCTTGCGAGATCTGGAAACACTGCCAATGGTATTTCACCCACCCCTTTGCGCAGAGTATTGTCATTTTAAAAAGAACGTTATAAGCCATTCTTTTATTTTGTTCTAACTGGATACAATTTGGAAAGGAGGCTACAGAACTTCTGAACCGGAACAAAAAATTCAGTTTTTGCTCAGAATGAACTGAAATGAAAAACTTTTTAGCTTGGTCTGGTCACCATTCACTTGCACTGTATGGATCTAAAGAGATGAGATATTCTTAAAAAAAACTTAATTTGTGTTCAGCAGAAGAAAGTCATACACATCTGGGATGGCATGAGGGTGAGTAAGTGATGAGATAATTTTATATTTTATAAATATGAATGAATCCAAAACACATTTTGATATGTTGCATACATATTTATAAAATAATATAATCTTCAAATTAAAAAAATTCATATATGAAAATATGTTGAGAGTTACCTTTCATTTGGATTTACAGTGCCTTCACTATGTTATTTGAGGTGATGTGCTGTCTAATGTTTGCTTGAAACCCTGTAAATTAAAGTGGCATTTGTAAACCAAACCTCCAGCCTTAACATGTAGACCATTTGATTTGTATTATTTTTTTTTTTTTATGTAAGTTTAATGGCCTAAAAGGGGTAATTCACCCCAAAATGAAAAATCTCTCATCACTTACTCGCCCTCATGCCATCCCAGATGTGTATGACTTTCTTCAGTTTCAAAGCAGCTTTATAGAAAATCATGCCTTAATGCCTTAAAGCCCCCTGTGAACAAGCTGAAGTGACTGTAGCAAGGGAAAAACTCCTTTCAATGTTTTTTATTGGTGAAAAACACAAAAATAAGAGGAACCTGACCTCTGATTTTGTGATATATATAAAAATCTATATTATTTAGTGGCTTAAGCAAAAAGACACTGTACTGGCATCTATTATCGTGGATCAGCATGATCGTGCCTGCTGCCCCCACTAGCTGTAAAGGGGGGGCAGTCAAAAGTAACTGGTGTGTCCACCAGCTGCATTAAACTGTAGTGCATCTTGGTAAAATACAGTTTCCTGAATAAGGGACGTTTCTGTTTTGCTGAGTTTATAATTGATTTGTCTAAAAACAAACATCAAAAATCAAGCAAACATCCTTCTACTGTTAAGGAAAAATTATTATGGTCCCTCGTATCAATAATCTTTGGAGACTGTCAACGTTGCACATTATTTCTAAAGACAGTTATTTGCTTTATTACAGAACTGCTACACAAATTAATTTGTTTCCAAGAAACCAACGTCATGGTTTCCACAAAATCTACAACAGTCGCTGTGCCAAGCTACTTTGCACTAAATGCATGAAGACACAGATGCCGTACCGATGTTGACTCTAATTTTTATATATATATACACACACACAGTATATAAAGTCACTAAACACTAAATCTTAATGATTCTAAAAAAATAGGCTTAATTTCCTTATGCCAAAATAAAATATAAATTTTCCTCATTTTAATTTTGGCATGAAATGTGACCTGGACACACAGACTTTTGTACACACAGTCTGGGCAGCGGTGGCTCAGCGGTTAAAGCTCTGGGTTACTGATCAGAAGGTCATGGGTTCAAGCCCCAACACCACCAAGACACCACTGTTGGGCCCTTGAGCAAGGCCCTTGAACCTATCTGCTCCAGGGAGCACCATATCATGGCTGACCCTGCACTCTGACCCCAGCTTAGCTTAGCTGGGATATGTGAAAAATAAATAATTTCACCATGTATATGCAGAAATGTATGTATAATGTGTGACAATTGATCAATTAAATTAAATTAAAAGATTAGTCGGAGCAGGACCGGAGAAGCAACTCTGATCAGTGGTAAGGTCTCTGAGGAGAACCCATCTCATGGCCAATAGCAGTTCATCTCAAGTTAAAGAACTCAAACCAGACAAGAGATACACTGCTGTAACCAGTTTTGCAACCATCTGTTCAACTCTGTTTCACATTCTTGGACAGATCCTGCGACCGAGTTGACCAGTCTTTCATGCATTCAAGCCGGGGAAAAAAGGAAAGTAAACAAATCAAATACACAATGAATGACAGAAAGAACCTCTGTTGTACAATGGTATTGAAATACAGCATTGAAATGAAAATAGCTTTGCAAAATCATTCACTACCATCTACTGCAGAGTTGCTGTTCACCATTTACAAACTTAGTAAATACGTAGATGTACAGTCAACATCCACAATTCCAAATTAAACCAGCAGCATGTAACTTATTTGCTTTTAAAATACGGTATGCAGATGCAACCAAGTAAGCCCATTCATAGGTTAATTTCCTAGAAAACTGTTAACACTGTGACACTGTAAAAATCCCTCTGTTTAAACGGCCCATCCAACCTGAAACAACTACTTTGAACCAACCAATGGTGCGACTATCTGCTTGATTGATCAACAGCAGACTGGAGGCATATTCGGAAAGCTGTTTGAAAACAATGTTTATTTTTTGCGTTTCCTTTCTGTGGTAGTGATAGTGCTAGTAATCCGTAGTGCTTGCAATACAGAAACGATATAGTCTGGGAAATACTGCTCACGTAATCTCATTAAATGCCCTGTTATTGGACGATCGTGTTATCATGTCAGACGATTTATGAATAGTAGTCCATAAATTATGTCATTGGATACAGGGGTGTCAATGCATGCCTGGTCAATGCAAATACAATTTTAATTACAGGATTAACAGAGTTTTAATTTATTTAGTATCATAAATAAATTCGAAATCCGTGGTTACATACCGTAGTCTGCGCATGCTCTAAAGAGCACTCCTATCTCATGGAGAGCTGCGCGCATGAACATTTAAATGCACTTTAAATGACCCCTCTTCACTTGAAATTATATAAAGACACAGCCGTTAATGTATTACGAGTGTAAAAATAGAACTAAAATCTTCACCGTCTTGATGTGATATTAATGTAAATACAGCCATCTATTACGTGATTCAATTATCTGTGTCGAAATTTATGTCGAAAATGATCTGTGCGAAATTTGTAGTGAACTCTCAAATTTTGTAAGAGTGGTCACATTATGCAGTCAGTGCTCGCGGCTTGACATACGTAGCATAACGGTTAGGGTTAGCAGGCTGCTTTGCTGGTCTGACAAAAGATTTTGAAATAATGGAGAATATAGAATCTTGTCAAACTTCAGTGAAGACAATACCTTACAAATGTGAGTTGAATACTTTCCCAGATAGCAAACCAACATAGAATCAACGTAGAATCGGTGTCTCTCGCAGTATCTAAACAATGTTTATCTACGACGTTGATTCCGCATATTTTTGAATCACATTGAATCTATGTCGTTCACACCACTGAAAACCTACATAAAAATTATTTAATTGGTTTGCTTACCTGATGTTGAAACAATGTTGATTTCATTTTGGTGTAATGATAATAAAATCAAAACATTTTCTACTTTTGTTTTTAAAATCACAAACACTTAAAAATTAATAAATCAGCCTATATATGTACACTTTATTAAACACACAGCACATTCAGATACTTATTGTTTTATTCATACAAAATATACTGTGGAGCGGAGGGGGCTGGGGCCGGGTCGGTATATCGCGCCCGGTCCCCAATCGGTCTGATGAGTCGCGCGAGGGATAAAGGCGGCCGGTGACGATGGTTTGAGAGAGAGAGAATTACGGGCATGTCCGTCATGTGTGTGTTTGTTTATGCTTTTGGTTTAAGTTTTCATTAAATATCATTTATATTGACAAGCCAGTTCTCGCCTCCTCCTTGCCCATCCTTTAACTGTGTTACATTGGTGCCGAAGCCCGGGAAGGAGGAGGGATGCCCGTCGCAGAGTCCTCGACACTGCCATCCACCCTGGGGAGCGCCGCTGCCATCTGCCGGGTGACGGCGTCGCCCGACTGCCCGGATGCGGGGAACGGCCGTCGTCCGTGGGGCAAGTGGGGACTGGATACCCCGACCACCTGGAGCGAGGGAGCTGCTGCCGGGGGCGGAGGAGTGCCCTGCCGTCCCCAGAGACGCGGAGGGGTCGAGGGAGACCGCCGTCCGCGAGGGGAGGAGGGAAGAAACTCTTCGACCGCCCGGAGCGGTAGAGCCGCTGCCAGGGGCGGAGGAGTGTCCCCATTTGCTGCCAGAAAAGCGGAGGCGCGTTCTGCCCGCTGGGGGTCGAAAGTTTCACTCCGGTTCGCCCGGGGTTGGAGCGGCTGTCGTCCACCTGAGAGTGGAGGAGTGTTCGAGGACCACGCGACGGTGCATCAGAGAACCGGTGAGTGAGCTTTTTCTCTCTCTCCTCTCTCTCTCTCTCTGTCACACCGTGCTGGCCTTTTACCTCACCTATTTTTTTGTTGTTTTTCTTCCCCTCCTGTCTCCTCCCAGGTCGAGGAATGCGGGGATGACCACGCAGGACACAAGATACACCCCGCCCCAGGGATGGGGGGGGTGTACGTCATGCCGGTGGCACCCCGGCCTGAGATAATGCTGGGAGGAGTGTGGAGCGGAGGGGGGCGGGGCCGGGTCGGAATATCGCGCGCCCGGTCCCCAATCGGCCTGATGAGGCACGCGAGGGATAAAGGCGGACGGTGACGATGGTTCGAGAGAGAGAGAATTACGGGCATGTCCGTCATGTGTGTGTTTGTTTATGCTTTTGGTTTAAGTTTTCATTAAATATAATTTATATTGACAAGCCGGTTCTCGCCTCCTCCTTGCCCATCCTTTAACTGTGTTACATATACATTTACAAATACATAATTCTTTACTTTTTCTACAGTATATATTCTCCTGTTGCATTCATAAATGGATGTCTAATAACAAATTACAGGATAATTTAAAGGTAGTGTCAATTTGACAGATTTTAAATAAGTTTATCAATAAAATTTAAATACTGTCATAATATACACACTCAGCCTGCTCCATGCCATGTAACAGCAACGCATCAGCCTGCTCCATGCCACGTCACAACAGCGCCTCAGCCTGCTCCATGTCACAGCAATGAATCAGCCTGCTCCATGCCATGTCACAACAGCACCTCAGCCTGCTCCATGTCACAGTAATGCCTCAGCCTGCTCCATGCCATGTCACAGCAACGCCTCAGCCTGCTCCATGCCATGACCCAGTCAAGTTTGAGTCTGCTCCTCGCTATGTTCCAGTAAAGTCTTAGTCTGTCCCACATCATGTCCCAGTCAAGTTTGAGTCTGCTCAATGCTGTGTTCCAGTCAAGTCTGCGTCTGCTCCACACCATGTCCCAATCAAGTCTGAGCTGGTGCCACGCCTCAGTCTGCTTCGTGCTATGTCACAGCCACGCCTCAGCCTGCTCCAAGCCATGTCACATCAACGCCTCAGCCTGCTCCATGCCATGTAACAGCAACGCATCAGCCTGCTCCATACCACGTCACAACAGCGTCTCAGCCTGCTCCATGTCACAGCAATGAATCAGCCTGCTCCATGCCATGTAACAACAGCACCTCAGCCTGCTCCATGTCACAGTAATGCCTCAGCCCGCTCCATGCCATGTCACAGCAACGCCTCAGCCTGCTCCATGCCATGACCCAGTCAAGTTTGAGTCTGCTCCTCGCTATGTTCCAGTAAAGTCTTAGTCTGTCCCACATCATGTCCCAGTCAAGTTTGAGTCTGCTCAACGCTGTGTTCCAGTCAAGTCTGCGTCTGCTCCACACCATGTCCCAATCAAGTCTGAGCTGGTTCCACGTCATGTCATAACCTTGCCTTCTGTGACTCCGTGCTTGAAGCCCTTCTTGGCCCTTGTCTCCAAGTTGAATTACCCACCACTGATATCGGTGCGTAGGGTCCTCACAGCTTGTTACTCCTGCCTGCCACGGCCAACGAGCCAATACCCACGCCTGCCACAGCCAATTAGCCAATGGCCTAACCTGCCATGGCAGATGAGCTCGAAGCCTTGGCTGTCCCAGAGCTAGTGTTGCCAGCCCCGGCCGTCCCAGATCCAGCGTTGCCAGCCCCGGCCATCCGAGAGCCTGCGCTGCCAACTTCGGCCTCCCGGAGGAGGAGAAAAGATTCTGTTTCCAAGTCTCTGCCCATGTTTACGACTACAGAGGTTGACTCCGAGTCTCTGCCATGTACTTGACCACTGAGGTCGTTTCCAAGTCTCTACCTATGTTCACGACCACAGAGGTCGTTTCCAAGTCGCTGTCATGTACTCGACCACTGAGGTTGTTTCCAAGTCTTTACCTATGTTCACAACCACAGAGGTCGTTTCCAAGTCTCTACCTATGTTCACGAATACAGAGGTTGTTTCCAAGTCTCTGCCAGTGTTCACGACCACAGAGGTTGTTTCCAAGTCTCTGCTAGTGTTCACGACCACAGAGGTCGTTCCCGAGACTATGCCCATGTGCATGACCACAGAGGTCGCTCCTGAGACTCTGACCATGTTCATGACCACAGAGGTCACTCCCGAGACTCTGTCCATGCTCATGATCTCAGAGGTCGCTCCCGAGACTCTGCTTATGTTTGTGATCACTGAGGTAATTTCCCAGTCATCCTGGGATGACTGTTTTCCAGCCTCAAGCCTGCCATGTCTCTGCCTTCTACGGCTTCGCTTTTCGAGCCTGCCATGGCTCCGCCTGCCACAGCTCCACCCTTTGAGCCTGCAACGGCTCTGCCTTCCATGGCTCTGCTTTCCACGACTCCAGTCTCTAGTCTGTGGCCATCAACCAGGCCTCCTGATTCAGTCCCTACCCTTAGGTGGTCTTCTGGGTCTACTGGTTGTCCGCCTGATCTGCTCAGGTCTTCTGTGTCTCCTGATCATCTGCTTGATCTGTTCTGATATCCCTGGTCTCGTGGCCTTCCGCCTGATCTGCTCTGGTCTTCTGGGTTGCCTGATCGTCCGCCTGATCTGCTCTGGTATCCCTGGTCTCTTGGCCATCTGCCTGATCTGCTCTGGTCTTCTGGGTCTCCTGGCCATCTGTCTGTTCTGCTCTGGTCTCCCTGGTCTCATGGCCTTCCGTCTGATCTGCTCTGGTCTTCTGGGTCACCTGATCGTCTGTCTGTTCTGCTTTGGTCTGCCTGGTCTCCTGGCCATCCACCAGATCTGTTCTGGTCTTCTGGTTCCTCTGATCATCCGCCTGATCTGCTCTGGTATCCCTGGTCTCCTGGCCATCTGCCTGATACATTTACATTTATGCATTTGGCAGATGCTTTTATCCAAAGCGACTTGCAATGTATTTATTACAGGGACAATCGCACTGGAGCAACCTCGAGTTAAGTGCTTTGCTCAAGGTCACAATGATGATGGCTGTTTTAATCGAACCGGCAACCTTCTGCTTACCATTTCTGTGCATTAGCTCACTATGCCACCACCACTCCAATCCAGCCTGATCTGCTCTGGTCTTCTGGGTCTCCTGATCATCCACCTGATCTACTCTGGTATCCCTGGTCTCATGGCCATCCGCTTGATCTGCTCTGGCTCCCTTGGTCTCTTGGCCATTTGCCTGATCTGCTCTGGTCTCCTGGCCATCCGTCTGACCTGCTCTGGTCTCCCTGGTCTCATAGCTTTCTGCCTGATCCGCTCTGGTCTCCATCTTGGCCCTACCTTCCTGTCTTTGTCCTGTTCCTCTCATCCCCTTGCCTCTTGTACACCTTTGAACTGCCGGTTTCCCCTTTTTCCCCCACACCCCATTTTTTGTTTTTTCATTTTTTTTTCTGGAGCATCTAGAAACCACTCCTTAGAGGGTGGGCTATGTCACTATTCACTGTTATCTGCCCTGTGTTTTGCCTTTGTCATCATGGAATACACTTCCCATAATCCCCTGCTCTGATCACTTCCAGCTGTTCCCCATTGTTCTCACATGTGTTCCATTCCCTCATTAGTCAGTGTGTATTTAATGCCCTGTTGCCCTTAGTCCTTGTCAGTTGTTGTATGTGTTTTGACCCCTGTGTACGACCAGACCCCTTTGTGAATGTTTTAAAGGATGTACTTAAATATTGATCTTTTTCACAACAAAAGCGATCGCTTTAAAAGACATTAATTTAACAGCTGGAGTCATATGGGTGAAGATTATACTGATTGCCTGTGATTTTTGGAGCTTCAAAATTCTGATCAACATCCATTTGCTTTATATTTGCGGAGCTGTGATATTTTTCTTTTTTTCTTAAAAAGTCTGGGATATCATGAGTGTGAGTAAAAAAATATTTTCATTTTTGGGAGAACTTTCCCTTTAAATTAAGCAAACCCTTTGTGACAAAATTCTTACAATTGCATCTAAAGGTTTTCTTGAAGGGTTAGCTAGTTTAATTCTCTCATTATTTACTCACCCTCATGTAATCCCAGATATGTATAACACTCCTTTATCTGCAAAACACAAAGGAAGAATTTTTGAATATTTCAGCTATGTAGGTCAATACAATGCAAGTGTATTGTGACCAAAACTTTGAAGCTCCAAAAAGCTAATTACTCCTTTTTCATTATAAATCACATCAGCAGCCTCATTGGCGATCATGATTTCAAGTTCGATTGCACTTCCTAGCTCCATCTAGCACACTGAGCATGCATTAAGCACTAGGAAGTGTAACTAAGCTAGAAATCATTATCGTGTCTAGAGAATGCAATGACAAGATGTACAGTGAAAAAAGAGTTACATTTTGGTCCGTTCTCACCCAAAGCTGACCGGATCACTTCAGAAGACATTGATTAAACTACTGGAGTTGAATGGATTACTTTTATGCTGCCTTTATCTACTTTTTGGAGCTTCAAAGGTCTGGCCACCATACAATGGACACACTTGCATTGTATAGACCTACAGAGCTGAGATAATCTTCTAAAAACATGTGTTTGTGTTCTGCAAAAGAAAGAAAGTCATACACATCTGGGATGGAATGAAGGTGAGAAAATGATGAGATAATTTTCATTTTTGGGTGAAATATCTCATTAACTTAAGGGATTCTCTGAAACAGGATCAAGTTCTTTGCTTTTGCTGTTCTAGTTATATTTGCATAAAACTAATTTTGAAGAGAACTTGCGAGTAGACAGCCATCCACAAAAAGCATAAAAAAAAGTCATGTGATGCATTTAGGACTGGAAAAGATGTCTGTCCAGGTTGACTCAGGTTAAGACCAACATCTGTAAGTTCTCTGTCTTCAACTGGGACTCACAGAAAAATAGAACACAAGCAAAAAATAAAATGCAATTCAAATATTGCTATATGACCCATTTCAGTATCAAATTGTATCTGGTCACAGGAGTATTCCCAATACTAAAACTACTCTTATGATCCTTTAAAAAAATTGTCTTCATGCTGCAAAAATTTCAATAGAAGTATGATGAAGAAAATATATATTTACATTTATGCATTTGGCAGACGCTTTTATCCAAAGTGACTTACAGAGCCCTTATTACAGAGACAATCCCCCTGGAGCAACCTGGAGTTAAGTGTCTTGCTCAAGGACACAATGGTGGTGGCTGTGGTGTTCGAACCAGTGTCCTTCTAAAATATTTATTTAGTAAAATATTTAATAAGTTAGTAAATAGAAATAAATGCATATGTTTTCATACATTTACTTATGAGGTATTTGTATTTTCTTGCCCTTTAAAGGGTTAATGACCAGTAGGCATACAACATATTTTTGTACTTTTTCCTGGTGAAATTCATGTGTATCAGTAAGTGTACAGGCAACATTTATTTCCATTGATATCTGTTTTTTAATCTGCAGCATGTAAGCTTGCAAATGTGGAAAATTGTAATCAATGATGAGAAATACTTTACCATTCAGCGATGTGCTGTGATGTGGCTCTGTTGAGGAGTTCCTCACTAAAGGTAAAAGAAAAGACATCAATCATAGTGAAACTGCATTTCAGCAGTGGGTTATTCCATAATAAACTCAACTCTTATTAATGTAAATTCTAGAATTATAAAGAATTAATAACTGAAAAGTTACAATGTAAAACATATTATTGTATAAAACTATTAACTTCTGAACCATGAAGCACATGGGGGTAAGGCAATGGAAGTCTCTCTGAAATAGAAAAATACATACATTATTGACATTAACAGTATAAGTAACAGTTCCACAACTAATAATAATCATAAAATCATTATATTTAATAATATAGGTAAAACACAAAAGTCACCAACTGTTTCCTAGCACAATTTATAGCTGCAGATGTTATATTGTTGTGAGCGATACTAACACGGTTCCGATAATGATAATGTGACTAATGTTTATAGAGGTCCATATAAGCATGGCAAAGGTAGATGTCTCAAGTTATCTTTATAATTGTGCCGGGGCTAATGATTGGATACTGGAACATTTGGAAGGAACATGCCGACTTACAGTGAAATGTTGACATGTACACTTGAAACCTATGAAAACCTACAAATATGAATGAGATCACCCTGTAATTATTGTGCCTTTTTTCTTATTTTTTTTATTGCTTTCCAGAATCTGTGCAGGTATATAAACTGCTATTTAGGACACTACACAAAGTCTTGAAACACATCTTGCTAACGTTTAAAGCTATTTAAAGAATGAGTGGAATAATTACCAACAGAAAATTACATACCATTCTAAGCATTGATGCATAATTACAAACCACTGTAAAGCAGTTATCTCCTCTTGCTTTGGCCCTGAAGCATGTGAAACTAAATGTTACACAGCGCATAGTCGTTTTCCTCTAGTAATTCAAAAGCTGCATGTGGTATTTAAAAGAAACAACCTTTACAAATGGTGGGCATCAGCCAGGGTTCATTGTTATGCTAAGATCAATGAATCAAGGCTTTGTTTTTTCAGTGATCATGAATGAAAAAGAAGGCAGCGTTGGAAGGTAAAGGAAACTGTGGGACTCTGCTGCCCTGTGAGATGGCTCTTCTCCAGCGCGAGACCCCCACTTAAGCAGCTGCAAAACTGTCATCAGACCCCTAATAAAAAGAGGCCTTATGAATTATTGATTCCCATTATCTTTGCCCGTACCCCCACCCCTCCCCTACTCGCACTGTTCTTAGGAAATATATTCCTTTAAATCCAAGAGCTTAGGTCTTTGCCTCAGGTTTTGAGTGAGCCACCCAGTGGTGGGGGCTCCTGATATGGAGACCAATTAGCTTCCAAGAGGATTCTCAGCCCCCTCCTCATGATCCTTTAACTTCTCTCTGTCCCCAAGCCATTTTGCTGCACTCTGTAGAAATAATATGGAATATAATAATACCTATGTGGTTCTTTTTATTTAAAGGAAAATACATTTTTGGGCTACTAGTGTCACTAAATGGAATTGCAAAAATTTGTATTTCCAAAAAGATTTCCTGAACACTCCTCTGTCTGCCATTTTTACAGTAGGCAAAATAAATATATACATACAAACTCACACTATTAGTTGAGACAGTGCTGCTGTGTTGGGCTGGTCTGGATGTTCAAACAAACAGCATTGTGCTTGATAGCATCAGAGAGCCACAGTGTTTAAACTTTTGGAGGATATAACCATACAAATGGTTTACTTAAACTTGTCTCTGCAACTGACATAATTTTAACCAAGAAAAAAAATTCATAAACCACCTTTAAGTTGGATTTTAATCATAGCGTACCATAAAATACTTAACCGTTTTGCTAAAAAGTAGTGTCACATTTTTGTAAATTGTCACATTTGAAAATTCTGTAATACTTCAATCGTAGGACATGATTAAATTAAATCTGCAATGAGTAATTGCTGTGCCTCTAGCGTCAAAAAAGCAGAATTGCAAAAACAGCTTAAGAGCAAAGCAAAAACAAAGAGAGACAGTGTCTACAGTTTGAGGAAATCAATCTACGAATACATTTTAACATTGAAGAATTTGACAATTCACTTGACACAAATCAACATGAGATCAAAATGATAAAATAGTTATTTATACAGATTTCATGTCTTCTTGTGCATGATTTATTTATGCATGTTATTCCAAAAATAAGAGATCTCATTCACTAATAATTTCATGGATTTAATGTACTTATATACACAGGAAAAGTTCTCGTGAGAAATGTCTACCTGAAACACAACACTTTTTTTACTTAATTTTTTAAAGGTTCACTTAGTATTTTTTTTCTCCCTCATTTAAAAGGTTTTACCTCTGAAGAAATGAATAGTAATTCTAAAACATACTGTACTGTGCAAAGGTTTTAGGCACTTAAGATGTTTCACAAAAACATTTGTCTTAAGATTGTGTGGCAGCGGGGGCGTGGTCAAGCGCCTGTCCGGATAGAGAAAACCGTAAGGGCGCTTGCACCTGAGCTAAATTATGTCTTACACCTGTCTCTAATTCCAGTTTTCATGGGTATATTCAAAAATACCCTATGGTGACCCTAGTAATTAAATTTCGGGGAACAAAGCATAGAGTAGAGGCTGTGGTTAGTTCCCGCCTCACCCATCCGCTGATTTTGGGGACTAATTGGCATGAATTTAGAAATGTATTAAAGGGAATATGCATGGATGGGTCCTGCATAAAAGTGACGACATGTGAAATGTGTGATGCTCTGGTGGGGGAGGCGGAGCCAGGGCCATCTTCGTCAGCTCCACGTCAAGATGACGTAAAGGGCGGAGAGGCTGCTGTCCCTCCCATCCACAGGGGATTTCCCAAAGGGGATTTCCCTCTGGAGCAGTCGCGAGACGAAACCCTCAAGCACGCCTCTGACCAAGTAAGAGTGATTGATGGTCAACAACTCCGCCCCGAATGTAGCACTTTCATATCCCTATTTTACAATTATAAACAAGCGGTTGTATAGAGTGACACAGGACACTCATACAAAAGAAGATACAACCCAGCTCTTAATACCGTGGAGCTGACGGGAAATGGTTTTCCAGTCGGCTCACTATAATCCGATGGCAGGTCACCTAGGGGAAAGAAAAACACTGAACCGCTTAATAACCTGTTTTTATTGGCTCCACAAAAATCCCAGAAATTTGCACCGGGAGATAAGATGCAATATTACTCCCCACATCGAGCTCTAAATTACTCGCCAAGTGGCAAGGAACCTTTGAGGCCACACGACGAGTCTGGGAACTCGATTATGAGGTAAAGCGAACCGATAGAGTGGGCGCACATCAAACATATCACCTCAACCTCCTGAAATTGTGTAGGGAGGCGGTCCCTGTGACATTGACTATGGTAGTTCCGGAGAGGGTGGAGCTCGGGCAGGAGCTGAGTACAAAACAAACATATCTCTCTGGTCACTTGCGGAGACCACCTCTCACCATATCAACTCACAGAGGTTGCCAAGTTGAAACAGGAGTTTGCAGATGTGTTTTTCCCTCTACTGGGTCGTACTCTACTCGAACCTCATCCAGCACCACATCGAGACTGAACCGGCAGTGGTGGTACGTAGCCATAACTATCGCTTGCCCGAACACAAAAAGAAAATAGTTTGGGAAGAATTAGATTAAATGCTTGATATGGGGGTAATAGAGGAATCCCACAGTGATTCTTGTCCTCAAGAGTGACGGGTCTGTACGTTTCTGTGTGGATTATAGAAAAGTCAACGTGGTGTCAAAATGTAATGCGTACCCAATGCCCCGCTTTGATGAGTTGCTCGATCGGTTAGGTACTGCTCTATTTTATTCAACATTTGATTTGAAAAAAGGGTTATTGGCAAATCCCCTTGTCACCAATTTCCTGTGAAAAAAACAGCCTTCTCCACGCGGTTCAGATTGCACCAATTTGTGAGGCTACCGTTTGGTTTGTTTGGGGCCCTGGCTACATTTCAGCATCTCATGGGCCGTATCCTCCGGCCACATTTGGCTTATGCTGCTGCCTATTTAGATGATATTATCATATGTAGTTTTGATTGGCAGCGGCACATGCAACATCTGAGGGCGGTTCTGAGATCACAGCAATGGGCAGTTCTGAGATCACAGCGATGGGCGGTGCTCAAAGCGAACCCCAAGAAATGCACGATTGGTCGTGTGGAGGTGCAGTATCTGGGGTTCTACTTGATGTTGACTACAAATTGACAAGACTGTGGTGATTGCGTCCTGCCCGAGACCCAAGACTAAAAAGGGGGTGAGGCAGTTCCTGGGGCTGGCTGGCTATTATAGGAGGTTTGTGCCTAATTATTCGGACGTTACCAGCCTGCCGCACTAAAAAGGGGGCTCCAGACCTAGTCCAGTGGTTGGACCAGTGCCAACAGGCATTCATGCAGGTTAAAGCCGTACTAAAAATGCTTTTACAGGCACCTAATTTCTCTCTCCCCTTCCTATTACAGATGGACGCTTCAGACAGAGGACTGGGGGCCTTGCTTTTGCAGGTGGTGAAGGGGGAGGAGTGCCCGGTGCTGTACATCAGCCGTAAGCTCTCAAGAGAAATGAAGTACAGCACCATGGAAAAGGAGTTTCTAGCCATCAAGAGGGCGGTCCTTCACCCTCTGCTCGGATCACGGCCCACTTCAGTGGCTTCACAGCATGAAGGATACTAACGCCCGCATCACCCGGTGGCATCTGGCTCTCCATCCTTTTAAGTTCAAGGTGGCCCACAGACCAGGGGCGCAGATGGCTGTCGCTGACTTCCTTTCCAGAAATGGGGGGGAGTGGAAGACAGTGAAAGGGTATGTGGCAGTGGGGGCATGGTCAAGTGCCCTTCCGGAGAGGGAAAGTGGTAAGAGCATTTGCACCTGAGCTAAATTACACCTGTCTCTAATTCCAGTGAGCATGGGGATAACTGGCTTAACAATATCAATAATATTTAATTAAATAAAAATACACATACAATCACACACATGGCTGCTGCCAGTAATTCTCTCTCTCTCGAACTGTCGTCCTTGGCCTCCTTTATCCCTTGCACGCCCCCATCAGGCTGATTGGGGACCTGGTGTACGCTGTTCTAGATTAAATCACGACCACTCATGTGAGATGAAGAGTTCATATCAGTAACCTTATAAAAGCTGTTTTATTCTACATGGGGTTGGGGTGCCCCATGGGGGCAGCCATGTTAGGATCACATGACCAGCTGAATACTACTCGCTTAATCTCCCTAACTGCCCTGGTACTGGACACTTTAATTCATGGATCAAATTAATCATGGATAATGTTGCATAGTGAATTTCTACAATGGCATTGGTAGATGATACTAACTACTGTTTAAATAACTAGGTCTCAGTGTAAGCTAATGTAATTCACTTCGACATACTTAAAAAAGAATAACTGTGTGCACCTTTAACGTTCTGCTTTTACCCTCATTCTAATGTTAAAGGTGCAATATGTAACAATTTTCATGCAATATTCATTTTTTTTATGCCAATGTGTGAACAGATTGTAACGCAACTTAAAAAAATTAGACCTTCTTGGAATTCCTAGGTTGCCTGTAGACTGATTTTCATGCGAAGGGAGCGGGTCTCTTTTGCCAGGAAAATCCAAACATTTATGCACTCCCGAGAGCCTTGCCTCAGTAATCTCTTCTCTTCCACTATTCAACAGTGACAACAAACTGCAACACTAGGTTACGTTATCTTAGAGATGGAATCCAGCAAATGTCCGGCTCCCAGCACAACACCAACTCCTACACAAACTCCTATTAAGCCAAAAATTAACATTTATCTACTGAATCCCATCTGGCTAAGTGGAAATGTGATCACGGTCGAGCAAAAACTAGAGTGAACATCAGCAGGGCATTTGATTCCTGGAGGGCCCTTTGTTCAGTTTTGGGGATCAAAACCGACCCTGAATTGGCATTCTTCTTATTGGACAGGTAAGCTTACATAACTGCAAAGCATGTGGAATATAGTGCCATAAGGATTGATCTGTGTAATTTTAGCTAAACTACAATAACTCATGAAATGAATGCTAGACAATATACAAGATAATGCAAAAAGACCCATTCAGTAGTGTAACGTAACTTAGTTATACAGAAAATATATACAATCTGTTATTATAAAACTAAAGCGCATCAGTATATCAAAATGACAGTTGTGAAAGAATCACATCAAAACTGAATTGTGTCAATATATTTATAATGTACAATCTATTTTATAAACAGCTACTGTCATCATCCACCAAATTTAGCTAACAGCTATTGATAAAGCTGGCTAGCTTGCTAAAGCCAGCATAGGCTATCGTATAAATGCAGTCAATGTATCATGCAAAGAAAAGTGATTACTTCAACTACAGTCTCGCATAGTCAGACCTTTATCCACACTTTGTTTTAGCCCTGTTCCAGCATTGGAGAGTCAAATATAATATACAGTCTCAAAGTTTGTTGCAAAACAATCATAACTGTGTCATTTTAATTATGCTTCCTCATCTGTCAACATGATGCCGGTGAATCAAGTTGTCTCTTTGTACATTATGTCATTGTTTTGGCCATGCTCGCGTCCCTATGGACTATGTGTGCGTGCGTGAGCACAAGCAACAGGTAGCTCGCTGCAGTTCATGTAATGGCCACAGGTGTCGTTAATAACAAGGGTTTCTGGATCGTACACACTGCACCTTCAATGTGCTCGGGACCCTTTTAAAGAGGTGCCAGTACTGTGACACAAATTGCGCACTTCTAGGACTGCCATAATGTAGAGAAATTCCCTGTGCTGTTGTGACATTGTGCAATACATTTGTGTCTTTGTAATTCTTTATCAAAATGTAATGATGAAAATGTAAAACTAAATTATATAACTTGTTCCACTGAAATGTGAGATGTGCGGGCGTGCGTCAATCATATGGCGAAGAGAGTGGCTATGTCTGCAATCATTCACTCATTCACTATTTCCTATATAGTGAATGGCAGTTAATGCACTATATATCAGCAGTAAGTGAACGAAATGAGTGAATTTGGATATGAGTGTCGTTGCTCTGGGGCTGGTGCACAAACTTCACATATGAATTTTTTTAATTCTTGGGCCTTACTTGTTATTCTTATTAAATAATATATGAACACAATAAATCTTCATTCTGTTTGTCATTTTAATATATACTGTGTGTTAATATAAAGAGTTAACACATTTGATCAAATAAAGAGTACATTTGAAAATGTATCAATGTTTTGTCTCTCTATATGCTATTATGTTATTTTAACCAAGTAATGATTTGTCAAAATGTTATTTACTACATTCAGCATGAATGGAGTAAAGGAAGCCGTAAACTCCCAGCTCGTACGTCTTCTCCATGGTTGATTGTTATTAACCATCATCGAGTGTACTTGCAGAATGTACACTTGAAATTAGAGTGCATTATGGGTAAGAATGAGTGACCAAAAGTAGGGAATGAGTGGCTCAGTCAGAATTCAGACACTCCTACAAAATATAGGACACGAAATAGTGCTGTATTCACTATATTGTGAATAGGGGCAGTTTCAGACACAGCGAATGTCCGCGATAGGAGTTGGTGTCCTACGTACTGCTGTACAGAGCGGCGGTACTGCTGTACAGAACTAATGAAAACTGAATATGTATCTACACTGAATCCACACAGGACTTTAAAAGCTATAACATATCAAAATAAGGCATTAATAAAGCATGATCTTGCTTTGGTTTATATTTCAGCATTATATATATAATGTCCTTGTGAAACATTTTCATGTTTTCAATGTAATAATTACTAGAAATGTTTCCAAACCTCTCTTCTTATTGACAAATTCATCCAGATCTGACAAGAGCACTTAAAGGAAACTATTTAAGAGCTCTTCACAGAGAAATTACAATTCTCATTATTTACTCACCCTCTTGCCACCCCTGATGTGTATGACTTTCTTTCATCTGCTGAACTCAAATGAAGATTTTTAGAAGAATTCCTCAGCTCTGTAGGTCCATACAATGCAAGTGAATGGGTGGCAACATTTTAAAGCTAAACAAACAAACATAAGTCATTTAGACACGGGAAGTATAAGGTTTCCTCCATGAACATGAGAGCTCGTCATGGAGGTCATCCTTCCCCTGGCCACCAGACAGAAATCTGTCCTACAAATTGGAGCGTTTGGGGGTCTCTTGTTCACGTGGCCAGTCTAATTGAAGCCTGGCCACCGCATGAGTAATCACCTCGAGTAATTCCTCCGATGATTTATTATCATGACCAGAATGCTCGGAGGTGGGTCACTCAAAGTCCGCAGACTCAAGAGATTCAAGGTCCCCCTTATGAACCGAAGAGGTGCTGGAGCGCGCTTCAGGATCACGGGAAGGACCAGCTGGGTCTGGGGAGAGAGCGAGTGAGCGATAGGGACGGACCCGTCTCTCGCTCCTCAGCCAGATCCATACGAGAGCCCCATGATTGAAGTGTGGGCACTGACTCTCGGAAGTAAGCGAGATGAGCGCGAAGCTGTTTGACCGAGAGCAGATCGCAATGCTCGCACCTGCCCCGCCCCAACGCGAGAGCAGCATGCTCTTCCCCGAAACATAAAAAGCAAAACTGATGTGTGTCCCTCTCAGCCATAGAGCGTAGACAAGGGAACACACACCGCTTGCTCTGTCTTTCAGTCATTTTCTCCTTTTCTTTTTTAGAGAAATAAGAGAAAGATATCTGTGCACTGCCTAACAAAATCTAACTCCTATCAGAGGAAAGTAGAAAAGTTTTTGACAGGCTCGTGAAGCACACACACACACACACAGAGTGATCTGAAGACAAAAGATCTGACGATGCACCTGTGACGCATCTATTTATAGCCCTGCTACAGGTGCATCCAATGATGTCACCGGCAGAGGATATAAATTCTGGTCATTGTTCATTGATGTGGTGCACATATATTCACAGCTGGTCACACCTAAAGTTGTTCCCAAAGCGCTAACTCAGCGCAGCATCATAAATGTTGCTTTTTGAAAGGGAACAGAGAAACAGATCAATTTCACATTCATCTTTTTGTGTTTTTGGTGATTCACATTCTTCATTTTATTTGTGCTTTTTTCAGTTGCTTAAAAACAAATTAATTGCTAAAGTCTGATAACTAGGGATGCACCGAAATTAAAATTCTGGGCCGAAACCGAAACTCCAGGATGCACTTGGCCGAAAACCGAAACCAAATTTTATTTTATTTTTTTACATATTTAAAATAAAGATATATTTTTGGTGTATAATTGTATTAATATTATACTTTTTCATTAATTTCATGAATTTAATGAATCTGAATTGAAAAACTACAAACCAATAATCACACTTTCACTGAAAGTAACACACCAAAATTGGACAGAAAATATATTAAAACAATATTAAATATTATTCTTCATTCATTTCTGTAACATTAAAATGTTACAGATTTTATTAAAAATTATCGAAATAATGTAAAGTTTTAGAAAACTATCATATGCAAAACAACAGTCAAGCAATTAACTTAGCTAGCATCTTTCAAAAGGCTAGCATCTTTCAAAAAGTTTAAATATGCAAGTATTTTTAATTAAAATAACAGGCAAAACACAGAATGGCAGAGGGCCTCTATTCTGTTTATGTAAACGTATGTCTACTTTAAGTGAAAATTATTGTGCAAAACAACAGTGCATGACAGCAGTAACAGAACTAAATCCAACCTCAAACTGTAAACAGATGTAGCCTCAAGTGAAGAACAAGTGTTGCAGGGCTACACACATTTTTTATGTAATTGCTATACACATCATATTGGACCGCTTTCTATTTAAGTACAAGTGACAGGTTTCTCTTCAAGAACAAAAGTTGCTAAACTTTCTGACAGTCTCTCCTGTCAGAAAGCTCATCAAGAACATGAGATTCTGCACTGAACAGTCTCTCACTCTCTGTGCTGGTGCTTGGAACAGATAAATACCTGCGTGCAATCCATGCAAGCAATGGAAAGCGGTCTTTGTTTATGCGCCAGTAGTCAAGGGGATTGTCGCTTCTGGCAATGGGTAGTTCAGCTAGATACGTCTCAAGTTGTGGTGTAGCTGCACTAGTTGTGGCACTGCTGTGGATCGGGGCACTTTCCTGTAGAATCTCTTGCTGTACTCTGTATATTGAATTGGATGTCGTGTTTTTAGGTGGTGTATCAAACCTGTCGTGGAGAAGTTCTTCGGCACTGTACCCCCTCTTGAAATTTCTTCCGAACAAACACTGCAGATCGGCCTTTGTTGGGCAGTGCCGTGATAAGGGCTAGATCGATCCAGAGTGAAATCTGAGCACTGAGGGGCGGGGCGAGGAGGTATATATTTTTCTCTTTCGGCCAAAAACTGAAAGTGCCTTTTTCGGCCTAAAATTTTCAGAAGCCGAAATTTCGGTGCATCCCTGCTAATAACACTGTATTCAGCACAAACTGGGCTACAATAATATGTTAGCAACATGTGTATACATGTTTGTATTTCTGAGAAAATAACGTTTATGCATGGTTTTTGAAAAAGCCATATAACACATACTAAACATTTGTCCACACGCCTTTTGAGAATTGGATCTTGTAGCCTAGATTTTTTTAACCATCTTGATCACTTATTCATTCAAAACAATATAGTAATTTAACTTTTGTAAGACACTTTTAGTGTTGGAATGGTCATAAGCAAGGAGGCGTGAATTATCATGAATATTGATTGTAATTCACACCTGCCCATCAACGAGGAATGTGACAGAAAGAGATTGAATGTGAGGAGACTTAATGATCAAAATCAAGTTTAAAGTTAAAAGATGTAATCTGACTATACATTTTCTTTACATAATAACTTTACTTAATTTTATACCTACACTACCATTTAAAAGAAGTCTCTTCTGCTCACCAAGACTGCATTTATTTGATCTTAAAAACAGTACAGTAAAAACAGAAAACTGTTTTTTATTGTAAAAATCACTATTTGATTATATTGTAAAATGCAATTTGTGATCAAAGCTGAATTTTCAGCATCATTACTGCAGTCTTCAATGTCACAAGATTACTGCAGTCTTCAGTGTCACCCTTACCGGTATGCGATACATTCCTGCCCGATCGGGGATCCGAACCAGTGTCCCCACCTCCATCACTGGACACCGCTCCTGGCTATGTCCGGCTTCCCCGCAGCTCCAGCAGACCGGCCCAGGTCTTCCTTCCGCACTCGTGGGGGCGGGCTCGCGAACCTGGGTAGAATAACGGAGAGCGACAGGGGGGTTTGAAGGGGCAGAGAAGGGCCTCCCCACCTACGAGGAGCCGGAACTGGGCGGGAGTGAGGGGAACGGGGAGAATGGGAGGGAACAGCAGGCACAGGGGGTGGAGAGAGAGAGAGAGGGGATACTGCCTCGCTGTCTCCTGGGAACGCCGCCATGTAGTCCTCTGCCAGCTGGACGGCTCCATCCAACGACGTCGGGCGGTGACACATGACCCACTCCGACATGCCTCGGGGAAGCTGAGAGACAAACTGCTCCAGAACCAACATGTCGACCACTTCCCCGACGTTGCCGGTTCCCCCCACCAGCAGCCATTTCCGGCAGGCATCACGGAGCTGTTGCGCAAACGCGAACAGGCGACCGTCCTTCCTGAAGCTTAATGAGCGGAATAACTGACGACTCTGCTCCAGGGTGCGACTGACCCGTTGCTGGATGGCTCTCTTCAAGTGGATATAGTCCAGGAGGCTGGCGGCGGGAAGTTGTTGTGCCGCCAGCTGCGCCTCCCCGGAAAGTAGGGGCAATAGGCGGGCCGCCCACTGCTCGGGAGGCCACCTCCATACCTCCGCCGTTTTCTCGAACAGGTCGAAGAAGGCCTCCGGATCATCGCTTGGCCCCATTTTTGCGAGGGCAAGCGGTGGGGTGGGAACCGAGGAGGAAGCAGCACCAGCCCCCTCTCCGGCGATCAGGCTCCGCAGCGCTTGCCGGTCCTCGGCTTGTGCCTGGAGCAAGGCTTGGAAGCGTTGTTCTTGCTCTCGGCGAACCTCCAAGAGGGCATGGTGTTGTGTCTGCTGGATGCTGGTGAGGGCGTTGATGATTTCAGCCAGCGGTGAAGGCTCCATAGCGGTGCTCTCCTCCAAACCCGGGTTCTCGGCACCACTGTAGACTTGTTTGGTTGGGGTGATGGAGGAGTCAGGAGACAATGAGGCAGGTTCAAGGTTAGCACTTTTAATTTTCACACACGACGGTAACCGTCGTCACAATTATTTATATCTTCCGTAGGGCACAGGTTGCCACTCTGGCTGCCGTGCTTGACGGACACACTCTCTCTCTCTCTCTCTCTCTCGACATTTGGCGTTCCTTAAATGTCTCTCTCCGTATCACTATAACAAGACACAGGTGTTAGAGGTAATTACAAACCAGGTGCCAAGCCTTACCGCTCTCTCTCTCCCGCAGACCGACACATGACCACGCCCCTATTGCCACATAGACGTTGTACCTTGGTCGGTGAGGATTTCTTTCAGAATCCAAAACCGGGAGACCATTTTGAAGAGTGCCTCCGCAACAGTGCATGCTGAGATGTTGCGAAGAGGCACTGCTTCTGGATATTGTGTTACAATATCCATGGATTGGATATGGATTGTGTAATCCACCAGGACTAAAACAATGCGGTATCTGCGTGCTGTCCTTCCTAATGGGCCAACGAGGTCCATACCAATTCTTTCAAATGGGGCCTTGATTAATGGTAATGGGTGCAATGGCGCTCTTGGGGTGGCCAGTGGATTCACCAGCTGACATTCACAGAATGCCGCACAACATCTGCATACATCCCTGTGAATGCCTAGCCATTAAAAGCGGGCCATTAAGTGCTCATTCTTGTCCTAAGTGACCTGCCAAAGGATTGTGGTGAGCCGCCTGGAAAAATGTTTCCAGATGTCTCCTTGGGACTGATAACTGGGTTGAATTTTCATGGGTTTGAGTGTCCTGCATCACTCGAGACAACCAGTCCCTAATAATTGAAAAACATGTGAGAGCAACATCAGGCTGGAGCTGCTGGCCATCTATTACTCTCACTTGGTCAAAAGTGTGCCTAAGCGTTTTGTCAAACGACTGCCTAGAGGGAAATCCCCCTGCGTCATTCTAATGCTGAGCAGAAGTGGACAGTCCTGGGTCTGCCTCCCCAGCCATCGCATCACACAACACACACCAAGATTTTGGTTTGCAGGACCCATTCAAACATAATGCTTTTAATAATCTTTTAAACCTTGTCCAATTGGTTCCCAGAATCAGTGGATGGGTGAGGCGGGAATTAACCGCGGCATCCACTCCATGCTTTACTCTCTGAAATTGAATAATGTTAGGCGGTCCTCCACTCGACAGTTGCTGCGCTGTGAGCTGGGCCTCCCTGGAAAGCCACGGCAGGAGGTGAAGTGCTCGTGGCCAGCCGGAGGCAGTAGCTGACTCTTCGAAAAGGCTAACGAACGCCTACAGATCGTCTTGGGGACCCATCTTAGTAAGCAGGAGGTACAGACTCTTTGCTGCCTCCAGGGTTGCGGTGGAGGAACCGCCCAGAGATAACTAACTCTGTTAGGCCTGCGGATCCTCGGCCTGGGTTTGGAGGAGCTCCCGGAATCGTTGCTCCTGGGCAAGGAGGGCTTGAGGGCTTGGTAGGTATCCTGGGTTTCGGCACCAGTGTAGAAGTTCCAATAATAAGGAAGGAAGCAGGGTGGCAGTCCAGGTAAGTCAAGATTTAATGTTTTTTCAGTCTAACAAACTCAGTCTTTGGCTTTTCAGCTTTACAACATAATATATACTTTAGCTTCGCGACAGAATATACACTTAGCTTCATAACCGAATATACAATTTAACTTCATGACATAATATACACTTTAGCTTTACAACTTCAGGTCTCTTCGTCCTTGACTCTCTCTGTCTCTCCGGCGGTCTCGGCAGCCTTTTCAAGTCCGTCTCCGTCGTCAATGTAAAAGTTACAGCCTACAGATGTACACTCCTTTGAAAGAAATTAAGAAACTTTCTGAATTAAACTAAATCAATTAGTTGAGTTTAATTCTGCTCCACTCATCAGCCTGCAAACAAGAGCATGCTCAGAGATCTTCTATTCATGCATTTTCACACCGTGCAGCATTTTTTTTTCTGACTTATGCATCATCTGTATCTATTCCATACCCCTCGCCCCACTCTCACTTATCAGGTCACAGTGCTTCTATTCTAGCAGAGGTACGCTGAAATATTCAAAGGCATTGAACCATCTGCCCTGCCTGTTAATATGGGATCAGTTCTGCCCAGTGAGGAGGAGGGTGATGATGAAGGTGCCCTCAAGAACAAAAAAGAATCTGTAAATCCAGGAACTGTTTGCTGACATGTAGAGACCTCTACTGGTGGCTAAGGCCCACTTCTTCTGAATTATCTGCCTCTACCCTTTTGAGGATCATGAAAATGTCTTTTGTTGTGGGGATAAATTGGCAGTGTTGGATTGCTTGGTGTGACATGCTCACCAATGACGATTAATTGCCTGAGTAATAAATCTGTTGGGTCATATTTCTGCAGCTGATAGCTCTGATGCCAGCTGTCTAATGAAGAACCTATAGAAACAGCAATTTACGATTTGTGTGTGAATGGGAGAGACAGAGAGAGAGGATGAGACATTTAGTTAAAATGTTGATACTAGCGTGTCTATACAATATACAGTAGCCTATATTATTTAACAATAGAAGTATTCCAAGAGTTCTGTCATATACAAAATTAAAAATTTTAAATCCCGATTATTTTGCTCAAAAGTTGAATCACAATTATTCTGTCAATTGAGAATTAGTATTACTATTATTATTATTAATAATTTTAATTTTATTATTATAATTATTATTATTTATTACAGGACTGCACAATTTTGAAAAAAAGAAAAGTAGCCTTAAAGGAGAAAAACAAATTGCACAGCCTGCACCCAGCTTAAGTCAGATGAGTCATTCCATAGATTTCCATTGCTTGGACCTCCAGGTTAAAATGAAAAGCTAATGGCTTCCAGCTCACACATCTTTCAGCCTTGTCTTGGTAATGATTATTATCCTAAACCAGTATACGTATAATCAATGGGTGAACAAGAGGATCCCCACGGCAGCAACCCATTTGAAAGATACCAGATCTTAGCGGTGGAAATGAACACAAAATTTCAGTGCATCTCAAGATCAATTCAGATTTTCTTAATTAAAAGGAATATTATACAAAAAAAAAAATACAATTATGTCATCATTTACTCTCCCCCATGGTTTTCCATACCTGTATGACTTGCTTCAGTGGAAAAATAAGTGGTATATAGAAGAATCTTCATCCAGACTTTTTTTTTTTTACTTGACCAAGGCTGATAAGGTAAAAAAAGGACATAAAACCTGCATTTAGTTCTTCACACTTCACAGTTCTCACAGTCTACGTTATTTGTATTGTCGTATTTTTATTGCCTCAGATGGATGCATTTGGAGCATCTCACTGTATACAGCATCCTAAACGCTACATTTGTAGGATGCTGTGTCAAGTTAAAAGTAGTGTAAACTTGAAGGTCGCATCTTATAATTCCTGTATTCTGTTGTACTTCCTCCTCAGTGAGCGGTTCTCATTCTGTGGCTCCACTGCTTGTGAGGTTTGTTGAGTCATGCTGCCACCTATTGACGTGGCTTGTAAAAACTGATGTATAGTTTAAGTCAGAAGTTTTCATGCACCTTAGCCAAACTCAGTTTTTCACAATTCTTGACATTTATTTGTAGAAAATATTCCCTGTCTTAGGTCATTTAGGATCACTATTTTAGTTTAAGAATGTGAAATGTCAGAATAATAGGAGAGAGAATGATTTATTTCAGCTTTTATTTCTCTCATCACATTTCCAGTGTGTCAGAAGTTTACATACACTTGACTGATTTCTCTTGATTTTCCCATGATGTCATGTTTTGAGTTTGAAGGTAGGCCTTAAAATATATCCACAGGTGCACCTCCAATTCAGTACACCTCCTATCAGAAGCTAATTGACTAATTGTCTTAAGGCTTGACATCATTTTCTGGAATTTTTCAAGCACAGTTAATTTAGTTTATGTACACTTCTGTCCCACTGGAATTGTGATATAGTGAGTTAAGTGAAACAATCTGTCATAAACAATTGTTGGGAAAATGTGTCATGCACAAAGTAAACGACTTGCCTAAACTACACTTGCTAAAACTATAGTTTGCTAATATGAAATCTGTGTGGTTAAAAAAAAAATTAGTTTTAATGACTTCAACCTGTAACGAATGTAGGAGTGAAGGCAGACGAGGAGGTGCGGATCCAAAAGCAGGTTCTTTATTATAAATCAAAGTGAGGGCAAACAAACAGGAACAAAGAAATATCCACGAGGGGAAAACAACATGAACATGAAAAACATCCACAGGCAGGAGAAACAACCATAACATTCATTCAACGACCGACAAGGGAATGAAGGAACAAACAGGGTTTAAATACACAAGGACAAGGGTAACAAGGCCAATCAACAAACAGAACTCTGAAACAGGATAACAAGATAATTAACTAAAACCAATGACAAACAAGAACTGAATCAAGGTAATCAAACAATGAACCAATAAAACCCAGATACAAAACATGGAGGGAAAACAGGATGTGACAAAACTAGGAACTGAACAGGAATTTTCAAAATAAAAGTACACAAAAGAACAAAGGACTACAATGAACATGACACAACCTAAGTGTATGTAAACTTCTGACGTCAACTGTACTTAAAGCTTGAATAGCTTGTACAGTAGGAAAAGCTGTTCTTTTATTATGGAATTCACTTACATGTTAGCGGGAATGATTCATTTGCGTTCCTTTTTTAACAGATAATTTTTTTATATAATGTATATATTATATTATATTTTTCCATATATTGCATTATTTTGAATATTTTTGAAATGAGTAAAGCATTGATAAAACAATGCAAAAAATGGCTTTAAGAGTGTGTATTTTTTTTATTACTATATCATTGAACATACAGTCGACAGCAATCCATTTTGCAACTGAGGACACATTCTTGCATTCTCTCTGTGCTACTTTTAATTATATTGTTGGTTTATGTATATAGTCAGATGGAATCTTTTGGAGCAAGTCATTGTTTTTTAGTGTCTTCAGGAAGTTAAAACAATGAAAACTGAGCCTTGAGATGCATTCTGTTGTGCTTCGGCCAGCTTTCAAAAATGTGTTCTGTGTGACCGGCTCTCATTGGCTGTGTTTGAAACCAGGAAAATGCTGCCTCCGGAGGCTGTTTACAAGACCAAGGCACGTCGGAATCCAATGTTCGCTTCACATCCTGTCTACTGATATACTTTCATCTGATTGATTTTTAAAGTAAGCATAGATGTATACTTCGTGCGTATGAAATCCCACAATTCTGTGCGTGTGGTTCCACAGAAGTTGAACAGGAGAAAAAAAAAATGGTTACCAAAGAGGCAGTTGATAGCCAATTTTTGTAGCCTATAGAACTTTGAATTCCATATCTAATGAGAAAGTTGTATTGTAGTTATTAAATATACACTTGGTTATCGCCAAAACTCTCTTTTGTTCTACATTATTAGCAGGGTTGGGGAGTAACTGAATACATGTAATGGGATTACATATTTAAAATACAAAATATAAGTAACTGTATTCCACTACTGTTACAATTTTAATCATTGGTAAATAGAATACAGTTCCATTCAAAAAGTATTTTGATTACTGAAGGGATTACTTTGCATTTTATTGTCATTTGTTTCATTTAATATTTATATATGATGCGATCCAAAGTGTATTTGAACAGCGGTGAAACACTTTCTTATGATGTGTTACATTCATACGAGCAGACAGTGACGTATGTTTGAAGTAAGTTTGGAGCAGAAGAAATAGAAATAAACCTTGTGAATCATTTTCACGTTGGATCATTTCTTTTTCTAGTAAGACCTTTGAAATTAGGGCAAAAATCATATTCTTGATAATAATTTCTGTATTGTTTTCCAGTAAAATATCTAAAAATCCTTAAAACAAGATCAATTTGATTGGTTTTATAAACAACACTGCATGTGTATTTTGTCTTACTGTAATGGCAGGGTTTTTATATTCAAAACAAGTGAAAAAAATCTACCAGTGCTGAAGAAGTAATCCAAATTATTTACAATACATTACTGACCTTGAGTAATCTAACGAAATACATTACAAATTACATTTTACAGCATGTATTCTGTAATCTGTAGTGGAATACATTTCAAAAGTAACCCTCCCAACCCTGATTATTAGAACCTTCGGTCCAGCTGAACCATAATGAAGCAGACTCATTATCTTTTAATGGACACTAGATGGCGATAATCAGTTTCTGATATCCTAGCAACGATGTGATGTTTTGCTGCCTCAGTAGCGGGTCCAAAACCAGTTTCTGGAGATACCCTTTTAAGCAACTGTCTGTTGAGTCATTGACTGATAGGACAGTGAGGCAACAAGACAGAGTTTTCTTTGGTTTCGGACACAGCCATTCTGTGGGTGCGCTCTGTCCATGCAAGGTCTGTTGAGGTATGCTGACTGCCCCCTCTTGACGCAGCTTGTCACAAAGTTCCATGTACTTCAAGCTCAAATTGCTCTGATGGTATGGAAATACATACTTTTATTACAGAATTTAAATAGGTGTCACTAAGCATGATTAATTGACTCTGTGCACGGAACCTAGCCTACGTATTTCTGATTAAACCTCAGGGGGCTAACAATTTTCTGGTATCGTATCCAGTTATCGTGAAAGTGTCAAGTTGTAGTAAACTACCCTTTCTCAAATAAAGCAATTTATCACAACAAATGTGATTTTGTTTAGTAAAAGTATAAAAAATATCTCAGTAGTGAGCTTCAAATTTGAAATACATACATTTTTAAGCTTGCAGAACGGCTGAGCACTGCTATACCGTTGCGTAAGGCATCCTCTGTGTGCAAAGTATTTACATCCAGTGATTGTACAGAGATTTACAAGTGAGAAATTCAGCAACACTAGCGATTCGAGATATTGACGATATGGGACATTTGCTCCATTACTCAGCTGAGGTTTTAGCACCATCCACAGGGTGACAAAACATTACTGAGAACACACATAGTACAGATTTTTGGTATATTGTTATATTTTCCCACATTCAAAGCATCAGATTACACATGGGTAAAGCACTACTGAGAAAACAAAACAAAAAAATTTACAGTTTGAGCATTAATTTGTTTTTATTCATATAATCTCTAATATCACACCACAATATTCATAAATAAAAATAATGGTACAATAACACTATTGGTTACAATTCATTTAAAATAAGGTTACATTGGTTAACATTAATTAACAACATTAACAAGAATAAACTATGAACAATACTTTTACAGCATTTATTAATATTAGTTAATGTTCATGTCGATATACTAATACATTCTAATAATCAAAATTTGCATATGTTAACATTAGTAAATGCTCTATGAACTAACAAAAAACAATTCTATTTTGATTAACTAATATGGACACAGATTAATAAATACTATAAAAAAAACTTATTGTTAATTGTTTAATACCTTAATGCATTAATGCATGTTAACAACCTTATTGTAAAGTGTTAACACACAATTTAATCTATATGTATTGTGTCAAATTACTGCGTCATTGTGAACTGTCCTATTTGTGCAAATAAAAGAAAAAAGGAGAATAAAATCATCCATCATGAGTGCTCTCATCAGTTTGGCAGATCCCTGCACGATTTTTATTAATGTAAATTATACTTAAATTGAAAATTATATTATACTGCATAATTACAATAAACTAAACTAATATTGACCACTATTAAGACATACTGTATGGTTAAAGTGGGAGTCACTATGTTACAAAATATATGATCGTTCACTCCAGCATGTGCTGTGAATTTGGAGTATCATCAATTGTCTTATTACTGTAAATTAACTTATTATATCACAGGGCTATACTTTATCTCGCAAAATGAATCAAAGTAGTTACATGTGTAATACAGTTGGAGGCAGGGACCTTGCTAAGCCAGTGCTAGTATATGGCTTGTGAATATTCACCCTCATTGTGGTCGAAATAACTTAAAATACACATTGTTAAACCCCTTTTTTAACTGGATGGAGCAACAGATTTGTGTCTGAATGTGTGATGGATATTGTCCAGTGTCATCCTCAGAAATTTCTGTAAATAACGTGTGTGAAAAGTAATTTCCCCTGAGTCATCTCGACAGCATTAATCAACGTTTCCGGCACTGCACTATAAGTAAGTGCACCTCATGAGGCAAAACGCGGAAGTGACGATGCATAGAGTCTATTGTGTTAACTGTTAAATTATTTATGTAAATTAACATGTTAAAATCGACTGCCTTTTAATTTATTTGACTTTTTGGGACTTAACCAACATCATCACAGTGAACTGTTATTTAAAAAGATGTGCTTAAATATATTTTTAAAATCTCCTGTTCTGCTATGTTCCACAGAATTTTTTTTAATAATAACAGCATTTGGGTTTGAAACAATATAAGAGTGAGTAAATATTTAAAGAATTTTCATTGTTAAATATTTCTTTAATACCAACAATGTAAAGGTATGTGAAAATTGCAAAAAGTTTGAGATTGAAATACAAGAAAGCGCTGACAGCCATTTTCTGAGATGATAATTCCAAGACTTTCCACCATTTTCAGAGTATCAACAGGGACTTCCTGTTATATACTATGCCCTTTCATATTGCTTGCTGGAGAATTACATCATGAGTTTTCAGTTTGGTTGCACAAACAGGGTTTATTTTCATTTCCAGGAAATTCAGAGTGCATTATCCCTCTCTAAAGAGGCGACAGCTTGCTTAAAGATGTTTTATGGGTTGCTGGCATGGCGGTATGCATTTGGCATCAAAATAAATACCTCTGAAGAGAAAACATAAGTGTGTACACCCTGAAAACTTTTTCTTTTTCAACTGAACTCAGCTGCAAGTCAACTCTGCAGAAAATGTTTTTCCACCTCTGTCAAGCTTCTGTAATGTCACATGTAGGGTTGCCACTTTTGAAGTTTTAAAATAAGGGACAATTAAATGGGGAGGTATCATGGCTTCTAACCACATCCTCCACAGTTTTTGCAAGAAATACGTTGATTTAATATGCATTATTAATAAAAATTGTATACCCTTTCTTATATGTTGAAATTAGAACTTTTCTCACCCCTGACATATAAAAAAATACATCTTTTATATGTTAAATTTTGATCGAATTTTCATTGTAAAATATTCCTTTAATACCAACCATGTAAAAAAAAAAAAGGTATGTGAAAACAGCAAAAATGTAGAGCTTTCTCAAAAGATTGAAATACAAGAAAGCGCTGACAGCCATTTTCTGGGATGATAATTCCAAGACTTTCCACCATTTTGAGAGTGGCAACATGGACTTCCTGTTATATACTATGCCCTTTCATATTGCTTGCTGGAGAATTACATCATGAGTTTTCAGTTTGGTTGCACATACAGGCTTTAATTTAATTTCCAGGAAATACAGAGTGCATTATCCCTCTCTAAAGAGGCGACAGCTTGCTTAAAGATATTTTATGGGATGCTGGCATGGCGGTATGCATTTGGCATCAAAATAAGTACCTCTGATAAACGCTCTGTTCATTCGGAGGAGCTGTGCTGTTTCAGAACTGGTGCTCGGCATTGGATACAGTGATCTATCGGCGCTTGTTTTGCCTTTGTAGACTCCCGACTTTGAAGGCGAGAGTTCTTCACAGGCGCCTGTTCAAGTAATAACATCAACCACACGGAGTCAGGGAACTATGATGGAGGCACTCTGGGAATCGCCTGTTTGGGGGATAATAAGGTTATGAGTGACAGGGTTGCTGTGAAAAAATTTAGAGTCAGAAATTGCTCCAAAGTGTTATTTAGCTCTTTGGGTCCGTTTTGCCCCTAGAAAGTGGTGCATACAGTAGAGTGAACCGTGCTTTCAAGAACACAGGTACTCATGGTAGAAGCTGTGGGACTGTATATAAAGTGGTCCTATAGTGACTTGCTTACTCTTGTGGTGAAAAAAACAACAACAACAACAGTCTCCTAAAAACTACCTTAACACACTTCAAAGACATGTCTAAAAATGTGTGCCATGTGCAGTGTTGTTGTGAGGCATTAACACAATAGCACTGACAAATCTTCACAATATGAAAATAAAATTACAAATCCTTATAAATTAGTTTGCTGCAAGTTTACAGTAGCAGTAGGGTTACCCAAGAGCTCTGTTTAGATTTGTTAGCCATCAAGGTTCCATAAGTATTTTTCCCATTCATTTTCTCAAAAGTGAATTACAATATTGTAAACTTTGATTTAAACTGGACAAGAAGACAAAGATACAAGACTGTATACTTAACATCTTTCATAATGTAAGTGGATGAACTACAATCCCATGAAGTATTAAGAATGACGCAATCAAGTTTAAAATGATGTGAAAATATAAAACTACTATAGAAACAATATTTTTTAATTTAACTGCAAAATATGAATATAAACTCAGCAAAAAAAGAAACATCCCTTTTTCAGGACACTGTATTTTAAAGATATATACTGTTACACGTGGTCTAAAAGTACATTTAAGTAATGCAGAATAATGGCTTCAATAAAAGTACACTTGTCAAGCACTTTATTAAGAGCACTATGTTCCTTAAAGTTCCTGACATGGTCTTCTGCTGTTTTGCCCATTCACCTCAAGGTTTGACATGTTGTGCATTCTGAGATGTTATTCTGCTCACTACAATTGTACAGAGGGGTTCTCTGAGTTACTGTAGCCTTTCTGTCGGCTCAAACCAGTCTGGCCATTCTTCATTGACTCCTTTTATCAACAAGGCATTTCTGTCCACAGAACCACTGCTCACTGGATGTTTTTTGCACCATTATTGGTAAAGTTTAGAGACTGTTGTATATGAAAATCCCAGAAGATCAGCAGTTACAGAAATACTCAAACCAGCCCATCTGGATTTTATGCACTGCACTGCTGCCACATGATTGTCAGATTAGATAATCTCATGAATAAGTAGGTGTACAGGTGTACCTAATAAATTGCTTGATGAGTGTATATTGATTAACAACCTCAAGTCTGTATTTAAAGGAAAGTTATTGCTAAAAATCTATTTGCTTATGGAGAAAATGAATGGAATTTTTACTTCCGGAACCAGAATCTATTCAAACACTGACTGTAGCCATGGATAAACACTGATTGGCCGATGGCACCAAAATAACATGCACAAACCTTTACCTATTGGTTTGTTCTGAAACAACTCTGATTTTGTTTATTGAAAGATTGTGGTTAGGGGTGTGAAATACATGCAAACATTTATAATACAATATTCTCAAATTCTGGTAAATATTTTTTTTCCCTCACTAGCTCTTCCGAATTTTCTCAGCAGGGATTTGAGGGCCATCCATGGTGGCTGCATACAAAGTGATTGCAACTCCTATTATCTACCATGTGGCAGGTTTTGCACTGCTTTACAAGCCATTTTGAATTGAATTGTATAATATTTGTACAGTATTTAACTGAGAGAAACTTATATGTCTAATCTGTTACGGAAAAAAATATTCTGTATGTCGGAATAAGTAGGCTCCACATTGGCGCGCCCCAAATTTTTCTTTGATATGGTGCAATATTCTATTATGTTGTTCAGATTGTATACGTTTTGAATGGTTAGATTTATATGCACTTTGTTTATATACAATAAAAATGTATACTTTAAATGCAAATGTTTAATAGCATTCTTTTTCATAACAAACCAATGCATTTTTAAATACATTGTGGTTAAGGTAGAGTATGATTTTCATTTAATAATTTAATTAGAATTGTTTTAACACCAATTATAGTCAAACTATTGCAAACTGTTTGACTTGAAAAAAAAAATACTAAATAAAATTTTTTAAAGAGCCGTTTGGGAGCCAAAATAGCCGGCTCTTTTTGGTGAGCTGAACTCACTGAAAAGTGCCGGAATGCCCATCACTAATTATTTCACCCGGATACTGACACAATATGTCCAACAAGCCACATAAAATCACCCTTGCAAAAATCGGGAATTCACTGCAAATTTGCAGCATACTTGCCTCAAATTCAGTAGAATTTTCACATGAAAATTAGCTTTGCGCAAACATTTGCATGTGAAAACCAGTGGCAAATTTGTGGCACGTTTGCGTCTAGTGTGCCAAAATTCTAGATTTTTTGTAAGGGCATTTAGCAAAAATGTAAGTATTGTAACTTGATTCTATAAGAAAGGTTGAGTTTTTAGATGCAGGTGTCCTAGAGACATAGAGGACTGTGAGCTCACGATCTTTGTCATGCCATCACTCAGTGCCGGCTGAGAAATTGCCTATGGTGGGGTCAGTGAGGTCTCAGAGCTGATGGAGGACAGAGCAGAATGTCAAACTGAAGAGAAAACATAAGCGTGTATACACTGAAAACTTTTTCTTTTTCAGCTGAACTGAAGAAAATGTTTTTATACCTCTGTCAAGCTGTTGTAATGTCATATGTAGGGTTGCCACTTTTGAAGTTTAAAATAAGGGACACTTAAATGGGGTGGTATCATGTCTTCTAACCACATCCTCCACAGTTTTTGCAATAAATGTGTTGAGTTAATATGCATTATTAATAAAAATTGTATATCCTTTCTTATATGCTGAAATTAGAACTTTTCTCACCCCTGACATATAAAAAGAAGACATGTTAAAAAATATATGTATTTTTATCTTTTCGATTATTTGTCTCCTTTATCTTGTTTATGTTTACATTAGGGTTGGTTCTTCCTTCACCTGTACTTGTCTTTATGACTCAGTGATTGTATTCATACATTGTTTGATCTTATTGAACATTTATATAGAAAAAAAATCAACAGTTTTAGCACCATTTGTGGACTTTTTGGACAGTCCTTTACCCACCATTGGTACATTTTCCAACTTAAATCAATGATAAATTTGTGATTTCACCATAATGTCATATTACCAGCTTAAATATGGGACAAATCTATGTATTGATTCGATACAAGACACATCATCTTATCTTTAAATACGGGACGATCCCGTATTTTACAGGACAGGTGGCAACGGTGGTCACATGATAAACTCAGTGGGGGTCATTTATTAAGAATGAAGAATTTAATCTATATCTAATCTAATTAATCTAATTTACACTATGATTTACCGCTGCCATGGTCAATACAAAATGTACACAATCGTTTAACAAAATTCTGTATACCATCTGTGGCAAACAGCACAACAGTAATTGTGGCAGGCAAATAGCACTGTGATTGTGAATAAGGTGCGATATATAAATAAAGTCCAATTTAGATAGAGGCATGTTTGCACAGAAAAAATTACTTAATTTAAATATGTATTACACATAGCTCTTTTTAAACACATTTAGAACCTGGTTAACCTGGATTGCCTGGGAATAGGGAATATGATGCAGGTTTTGCACTGTAATACTGCAAAGAAAAAATTATGTGCCACAACATTTCAGTGAATTTGCTCTGGACGCCATAAGCTGTTTAATTTGAATCATTTGAAGAGCTCTTGGCAGAGAATACTCTGTAAACACCTGACTAATTCTTATCAGCCTCGCTCAAGGCGTTTATGTCCACTAGCTGCTCAGGATTGGTTCCTCTTTACACTCTACATTAAGCCAAGGGCACTGTACTAAACCAAATCACATTGGAATCAGGTGAGAGGAGGCACATTCAATGATTCAAGTGTCATTCACTTAAACTGAGTGCATCAGCAGGGTTCTGGAAGTAAAAGTCTTATTCATTTTCTACATAGAGAAATTAATTGTATCGATAATGTTTAAACCTTTAAAGACAGACCTACCATGAGCTCTATGGTTGAAAATCAACAATATTTTCTTCGGTAGAAGCCACGTGTCAATTTCAACTTGATTCCTAAAAATTGTGTTCAGAAGAAGAATCCCTGAGCTACACTATAACACTGAGGAGCTTCCAAATTAGCATGATTAGCTATATCTACTCTATTAAAAAACAAAGCTAGCTGCCTACCTTGACACTACAGACATCAGACACTGATGCGAAACATTTAAAAATCATTAAAAATTTATTTTATACATTTTATAAAAATCAGATGACAGCTGGGACAAGTTACCCACATCATCTTGTCCTAGGATGAGGGTCATCTTATAGAACATGCTAAACTTAAATCTAATTATGTAATAATTTAAAAGTAAATGCACATTTTCTTTATGGGGAAACACACACTTTCTACAAAACGTCTAGGTTACGTATGTAACCGTTTCCCGATGGAGGGAACGAGACGATGTGTCAGAGAAGCGACACTAGGGGTCTCTCTTGAGCGCCGATATTCACCTCTGATCTATGAAAAAAGGCCAATGAGAAGTTGGCAGCCGTATTTGCATATCCCGCCCCCGGACATACGGGTATTTAGGCGGCGCAAATACAGGAGTTCATTCAGCATTTTTCTGAGGAGCCGGAAATGGTCCGGCCTCAACAGTGGCTCCCATCAGGGAACAGAGGTTACATACGTAACCTAGACGTTCCCCTTCTGTCGCTCTCTCCACGTTGTGTCAGAGAAGCGACACTAGGGGTCCACTTATAAAAGTGCCATGCGCTGAGCCGTGTACATGAACTGCTGACACAGGAGCGAGCAGGTATTCTTACGTGCAGGACGACCAACTGTATCAGACTGCACGTACCCTTCCCCAATGCCCCATTCAAGCCATCAGAATCCTTTTCGTTACATTGGAGGGGGGAACAAGGTGATGGCCGCCAACCTGGGAACGGGCCAGCCTGGCTGGGCCTCTTTTCTCTCTATGTTTCTCGCAAAGAGCAACTACGGCCGGGGCCCTTACACGCATGGAGGGAAGGGGGTCTTAGCCCTTCTTTCAGGGGGAGAAGACCCTGCAGAGGCCACACCTACCCGGCAGGGGAGGCAAAGAGTGGCGAATGCATCACATGGCCTGTAAGGACCTATGTGGAAAGTTGGTGCGGTGGTAGATCCAGCCTCATAGAGGGGGGAAGCATACAGCACGGCGACCGAGGCAGCTGTAACTGCCTAAGGGAGACATGGGGGTCTGCTCGTGAGGGGACAGTACCGTGGAATTACACACAGGGGGAGTCCGAGCAGGAGGCCTTACCTGTGGAGCACCTATTCCAGTACAGGGTAGCCTTCAGGTACCCGTAGTGGCTTGGGTCGGCGAGTTCCTCTGCTGAACTGCAGACCCAAAAGGACTAGGGAGGAGTCAACCAGCGACCCGAAGATGGGGTCTCCTGGGAACGGAGGCGCACTATTTTACCTCGGCTGAGGGAAAGGGTGCTAGGCGCAAGCGATTCACCCGGTCAGAATGCCAGCATGTTACCGAGTTCTACGGGCTCGGACCTGAGAAAACACAGGACGATACTGACTCAACACGGAGATTGTAAAACCTCGAGAAAGTGTTAGGTGTTGCCCACCCTGCTGCTCTGCAGATGTCTGCTAGGGAGGTGCCCCTGAGGATGCAACACCCCTAGTGGAGTGAGCTCGGACCCGCAAGGGGGGGGGCACGGCCTGGGTGTGATAAGCCAATGAAATGGCGTCGACAACCCAGTGGGCAAGCCTCTGTTTGGAGACAGCGTTCCCTTTCCGCTGTCCCCCGAAGCAGACAAAGAGCTGCTCAGAGCGTCTAGTGCTCTGCGTTGCGGTCCAGATAGATACGCAAAGCACGTACTGGACACAGCAACGAAAGGGTTGGGTCTGCCTCCTCCCGGGGCAGCGCTTGCAGGTTCACTACCTGATCTCTGAAGGGTGTGGTAGGAACCTTGGGCACATAGCCCGGTCGCGGTCTTAGGATCATGTATGTGTCTGCCGGACCGAACTCCAGGCAAGTGTCGCTAACAGAGAAGCGTGATCAGCTGAATCTAGCGGCTCGAAGGGGGGACTCTGGAGGCCCGTGAGGACGATCGAGAGATCCCAGGAGGGGAACAGGCTTGGCCGGGAGGGAGTTAGCCTCCGGGCACCTTTGAGGAACCTGACAATTAAGATGTGCTTACCAAGAGACTTGCCGTCTATCGTGTCGTGTTGAGCCGCGATGGCGGCGACATACACCTTGAGAGTGGAGGGGGACAGCCTCCTCTCCAGCCTCTCCTGAAGAAACACGAGCACTGACATAAACGCAAACTTCTGCAGGTCTTCAGCTCGGGAAGAACACCAGTTCGCGAACAGACGCCACTTTAGGGCGTAAAGATGCCTGGTTGAGGGGGCTCTGGCTTGGTTGATAGTATCTATGACGGTCGGTGGGAGGCCGGATAGATCTTCCGCATCCCGTCCAGGGGCCAGACGTGGAGGTTCCAGAGGTCTGGGTGTGGGTGCCAGAGCGTGCCCCGTCCCTGAGAAAGAAGGTCCTTCCTCAGGGGAATTCGCCAGGGAGGGGCTGTCGCGAGGAGCGTGAGGTCCGAGAACCAAGTCCGGGTGGGCCAGTAGGGGACCACCAGAATGACTTGCTATACATCCTCCCTGACCTTGCATAGCACCTGTGCAAGAAGGCTCACTGGGGGAAATGCGTACTTGCGCAGCCCCGCGGGCCAGCTGTGTGCCAACGCATCTGCCCCGAGGGGAGACTCTGTCCGGGCATACCAGAGCAGGCAGTGGGAGGTTTCTTGGGAGGCAAACAGGTCTACCTGGGCCTTGCCGAACCGGTCCCAGATCAGCTGGACCGACTGGGGGTGGAGCCTCCACTCTCCGCCGGGCAAGCTTTGTCTTGACAGCGCGTCCGCTTTCACATTGAGCTTGCCGGGGATGTGAGTGGCGCGCAGTGACTTGAGTCGCTGCTGACTCCAAAGGAGGAGACGACTGGCGAGCTGTGACATGTGGAGGGAGTGTACTCTGCCTTGGCGATTTATGTAGGCTACGACCGTGGTGCTGTCTGTCCTGACTAGGACATGTTTGTCGCGAATTAACTGGAGAAACTTCCTCAGGGCAAAGAAAACAGCCAACAGCTCTAGGCAGTTGATGTGCCAACGCAGCGGGGACCGGTTCCAATGGCCTGCGGCTGCTTACCCATTGCAAACGGCGTCCCAACCCAATTTGGAGGCGTCGGTTGTGACCAGAACGCGTCGGGACACCTGCTGCAAGGGTACCCCTGCCCGTAGAAAGCAGAGGTCTGTCCAGGGTTTGAGGGATGGCGGCAGGCGGTGGTAACTTTCACATTGTGCGTGCCGCAGCGCCATGCTCATCTCGGGACTCGAGTCTGGAGCCAGTGCTGAAGTGGTCTCATATGCATCAACCCTAGCGGCGCGGCCGCCACGGAGGATGCCATATGCCCCAGGAGCTGTTGCAATCATTTTAGAGGGACCACGGTACCTGGCTTGAGAGAAGCGAGGCATTTCAGCACCGACTGAGCACACTCATAGGAGAGACATGCTGTCATTGAGACTGAGTCTAACTCCAAACCGAGAAAAGAGATGCTCTGGACTGGGGTGAGCTTGCTATTTTCCCAATTGACCTGAAGCCCCAAACGGCTGACGTGCCAGAGCTCATGGTCTCTGTGCGCGCATAGTAACTCTCGCGAGGGGGCCAGGATGAGCCAGTCGTCGAGGTAATTGAGTATGCGTATGCCAGCTTCTCGGAGCGGGGCAAGAGCTGCCTCTGCGACATTCGTGAAGATGCGAGGGGACAGAGACAGGCCGAAGGGGAGGACTTTGTACTGATACGCCTGGCCGTCGAATGCGAACCGTAGAAAGGGTCGATGTCGAGGGCGAATTGAGACGTGGAAGTACGCGTCCTTCAGGTCTACTGCAGCGAACCAACCTAGATGCCGGACACCAGATAGAATTTGTTTCTGGGTGAGCATTTTGAACGGGAGTTTGGACAGAGTCCGATTGAAAAACTTCCAGGTCCAAGATCGGTCGTAAGCCACTGCCTTTCTTGGGTACAACGAAGTAAGGGCTGTAGAGACCCTTCTTCGTTTTGGTTGGAGGGACAGGCTCTATCGCGTCCTTGACTAGAAGGGAGGCGATTTCTTCGTGCAGGGACTATAGCATGTTTGCCGTGTACTGCGGAAAAATGAACGCCCATGAAGGGGGGCGGAGGCCTGGCAAACTGAATTGCGAATGGTCAGGTGCAGCCAGTGTGATGGCTGGGCAGTGAAAGCCATGCCTCTAAACTCCGTGCTAGGGGCACCAAGGGGACGAGTATTTTGGACGTACCCAGTGGGGGCTTCGCAGCGGTGCGGAACAGGTAATGCGGCGTTGGGAGGCAGTGAAGCGGCCCGAGCCTCCGGTGCTGAGAATAGACTCAAAGCACTTACCTTGCTCCACGCACCCGGCAGGGGGCGGGTTCGTGACTGAGGAGGAGGTCTGATGTTGGCGTCCTCTGGACTCGTCTGAACCGGCCGGCCGGGGAACAGTTGTGGGGCTGAAGGTGGGGACATCGCGTCCAGGAAACCGGGACTGTTGAGGCCTGAAAGCAGAGGGCCGTGAGAACGGAATTTGCGGGCCAGGTGACCCAGAGACAACAAGGAAATAGCTCTATAGAGTGTAAAGAATTTAACAAAAAATTGTCCTCCCGGCCCTCCACTGGGGAACGGAGCGGTCTTACCAGCTCCGGAGCTACCGTCTCGGTCTCTGAGTCGGTCATCTCAGGAGCGCCTGGGAGCCTTCCGGGTCCCCTCGAGGGGTCCGTGAGACGATGGGCGTCCAACTTCTGCGGGGAGCTCGACGCTGGGGTTGAGAGCTGGGCCCACTCTCTTCGTTAGTTGAGGCGGAGCAGCACATTCTTTCTTTCTTGAAAGCCGCAGGAGGACGCCCTCGGCGAGCAGACAGGGCATGGCCCCTGGCGGCAGGTTTGCGGCAGGGCAAGATGTGTGAAATAGCCTCTGTCTGTTTCTTCACCACTGAGGACTGCTGGGCGGAGTCGTCAAGTGGTGTCGCCGAATGGACGGAGCTGGGAGACGGGGGCGTTTTGAGAAAGCGTGCTTTGCCATGTACTGCGACCAGGCTGTCCATCGTTGCGTTTCTGGACCACGGGGGGTGGCCATCACCTGTTTGAGTGCAGTTCCTGCAGCACATAAAGAACAGGACTACCCAAGTGCAGATTTTGAAGTGCCCTGGCCCAGTGGACTTGCAGGAGGGGGCCATGGCGTGCAGGGGTGAGCGGTCTGGGACCATTCTACCACCGAGGGTAGCGAGAGCGGAGGAGCGAGGAAGCTGGGCTTGCTCGGCTCATCATGCACGTCGGGAAGGAACCGGGGGGGCGGCTGTGAGCGGCGCACATGCCCGCGGAACCAATTAAGCCTGGGGAAGCATAGCGGACCTCCGTGCGTCAGGCTCAGACTGGGCGGAGACCCCGAAGGTGGCGGCCCAGGCAAGTTATCCATATCCGACGCCGCTGTTACGCTCTCTGTACCACCTCAAATATTCTTGTTACACCTTTACATGTCTCTGATCACTACTTTGTTCAATTCAACATGATTCTCACATCCATTGTAAAACCGACTCCATCTTGCCGTAAACTCCGTTCCCTCTCACCCTCTCGCCTTTCCACTGATGTCTCTGCCTCTCTTCCAACAATAAATGTATTTTCCATGCTTGATGTTAACACTGCCACAGACACACTTAGCTCTACTTTAACAACCTGTCTAGACAACATCTGTCCTCTCTCCTCTAGACCAGCATGTACTACACCACCCAGCCCCTGGCTGTCTGACGTCCTTCGTGAACATCGGACTGATCTCAGAGCAGCTGAGAGGAGATGGCGGAAATCTAAAGATCCAGCTGATCTAGGTAAATATAAACTTCTGCTTGCAACTTTTTCAGATAACGTTAAAACTGCAAAAACTCATATTACCAGACCAAGATCAACAGCACCACAGACACTCGTAGCTTGTTTAGAACATTCAACACACTTCTCTGCCCTCCCCCTCCACCACCTGACACATCACTGACAGCAGATATCTTTGCCACTGCTGAAAAAACCTGCACTTAACCCCACACAGATAGAACACTACAGACCAGTCTCTCTCATCCCATTCATGGCAAAAACACTTGAAAGGGCAGTTTTCAATCAGATCTCTCACAGAACAAGCTGCTGGATGACAATCAGTCAGGCTTCAAAAGTGAACACTCCACTGAGGCTGCCCTGCTGTCTGTCACTGAGTCACTGAGACAGGCGAAAGCTGAATCCAGATCATCCGTTCTGATTCTGCTGGACCTTTCTGCTGCCTTTGACACAGTCAACCATCAGATCCTACTCTCCACCCTCTTTAAACTGGGCATCACTGGAACTGTGCTTGACTGGTTCAGCTCTTATCTCTCAGAAAGGTTCTTTGAGGTAGCCTGGAGAGGGGAGGTGTCCAAGCCACATCAGTTACTTACTGGGGTACCTCAGGGATCAGTGCTTGGGCCACTTCTCTTCTCCATATACACAACATCACTGGGACCCATCATCCAGTCACATGGTTTCTCTTACCACTGTTATGCTGATGACACGTAACTCTACTTGTCTTTCCAGCCCAACGACACCACAGTGACTGCTCGAATCACTGCCTGTCTGGCAGACATCTCAGCCTGGATGAAGGAACACCACCTTCAACTCAACCCAGCCAAGACTGAACTTCCTGTCTTTCCAGCCAACCCTGCTGTTGAACACAACATCACCATGCAGCTGGGTCCAACTACAGTTTCACCTTCCAAAACGGTCAGAAATCTAGGGGTAACCATTGATGATGAGCTAAATTTCAAAGAACACATTTCAAAGACTGCAAGATCATGTAGATTTACACTCTACAATATCAGGAAGATAAGACCCTTCCTCTCTGTACATGCCACACAATTGCTCGTTCAGTCACTTCTCATAACTAGACTGGACTACTGTAACGCTCTCATTGCAGGCCTTCCTGCATGTGCTATTAGACCTCTCCAAATGATCCAGAATGCAGCAGCATGTCTGGTCTTTAATGAACCTAAGAGAGCACATGTTACACCACTCTTTGTCTCTCTCCACTGGCTGCCAGTTAATGCACGTACTAAATTCAAGGCCCTGATGCTGGCATACAAAACAGTCACTGGGTCTGCTCCAGCATACCTAAAAACATTTATGCAGAGCTACGTTCCCACCTGAAGCCTGCGGTCGGCTAAGGAACGTTGCCTTGTCGTACCAAAACAAAGAGGCACCAAAACACTTTCCCGGACTTTCAGTTTCATCATACCATGGTGGTGGAATGACCTTCCCAACTCAATCCTGGAAGCTAACTCACTCTCTATCTTCAAAAAACGGCTAAAAACACATCTTTTCCAAAAGCACTTAACTGGTCACTAAAAATATATATATATATATATATATATATATATATATATATATATATATATATATATATATATATATATATATATATAGTTATTTTTTTTTTTTTTTTTTTTACATTTCTTGTTGCACTTAAATCTGTTTTGTATACTATTCTGATGATAGTGAAACTTTGTAATATGGCACTTTTCGTACCACTGTCTCCTTAACATGATTTGCTTATGTTATCCTCTTTTGTAAGTCGCTTTGGATAAAAGCATCTGCCAAATGAATAAATGTAAATGTAAATAGTACCCGAGTAGTTTCCATGGCAGTGAGAAGACCCTTCAATAGTATGAGATGGCATGACTTAGAGAAGCGATCAATGGTGACCATGATGAAGGTGGATCCTTGGAAGTTAAATGAAATTAAAACGAAATAAATAGATATGTGGGACCAGGGTCGCTGAGGAATGGGTAGTGGTTCTAACAGTCCTGCAGGTAGCTGACTAGGTGTACTGGATTAAGCACAGGTCTGACAGGCACTTGCTCTGGCACATAGTTCTTGATGTCAGAGGAAAGTGTTGGCCACCAGGAGTTCCTGACTAGAGTGTTCGTAAGGTTAATTCCAGGGTGTCCAGAGGTGAATGATGTGTGAACCCATTGAATAATTCTGATGCGTAGACTAGAAAGAACGTACAACTTGCCAGTGGGACACTCAGGAGGGGAAGGTTCTTCTTGTTGAATGCTTTGATCTCCCACCGGATGGGTGCGATGATGATAGATGAAGGTAGAATTCTCTCTGGACAAATTTTGGTCTCAACAGATTCATAGATGCGTGACAGAGCATCGCCTTTACTGTTCTTACTCCCTGGGCGATATGTGACCGTGAAATCAAACAGAGTGAATCCAAGCCAGGCATCTGGCCTGGCTTGGATTCAATCTCTTGGCCTCCTTGATATATTCTTGATTCTTGTGATGACGATGTCGTATTTGCACTCTGCTGATGTTAATTTCTGGGAGAAGAATGCACAAGGGTGTAGGCCTGGGATTCCGTGACATAGGGAAAGGACTGCACCAATTCCATTATCAGAAGCATCGACCTCTATGATGAAGGGAAGTTGAGAGTCGGGATGCTTGAGAATGGGAGCAGAGGTAAAACTGGACTTGAGTCTGTTGGGGGTGGTTGATGACAACTTCTTGGATTTTCTTGGAGAAGCGATAGGTGCAGCAATTGTACTGTAGTTACGAATGAATCTGTGGTAGAAATTAGCGAAGCCTAGAAATCATTGTAACCTCTTTACTGTGGTGGGTGTGGGCCAGTCAATGACGGCTTTGACCTTAGTGATATCCATTTCCACTCTAGAGTGACTAATATTGTAACCTAGGAATGTGGTGGAAAGGACATGAAATTCACACTTCTCTGCTTTGACAAAAAGATTGTTTTAGAGTAGACGTTACAAGACGTTTTGGACTTGATAGATATGGTCCTCCATAGACAGTGAATAGATTAGGATGTCATCTATGTAAACAATCACATATTGATATAGGAGATCCTCGAATACCTCATTGATGAAAGATTGGATGACGGAAGGCGAGTTGGATAATCCATATGGCAGTACTAAGTATTCGTAGTGCCCCCTGGTTTTGAGAAAGGCTGTCATCACCCTCTTGTATTCTGACGAGGTTGTAAGCAGACCTGAGGTCCAGTTTAGTGAAGTATTTGGCCTCTCGTAATTGTTCCAGAGAAGAAGGAATGAGTGGTAGTGGATGATGGTTTTTGACAGTAATTGCATTGTGCACGATAGTCAATACAAGGTCTTAAGCCGCCATATTTTTTGCCAATGAAGAAGAATCCAGATGCAGCAGAAGTAGATGGTCTAATAAATCCATAAGATAGGGCATCATCAATTTACTCCTCCATGGCCTTGGTCTCAGGGATGGACAATGGGTAAACACAGCTCTTGGGTGGAGAAGTGTTAGGAAGAAGATCGATGGCACAGTTACAGAATCGATGAGGAGGTAACTGGGTGGCCCTCTCTTTATTAAAAACCTCTGCCAATTCAGCAAACTCATTGGGGACATTATTTGGCAATGAAGGGAGGTTAGATGAGTTGTGCAGACAGTAAACTTGGGTGGCAATTTCACACAGTGGTGAAGACAGTGAGGAGACAAACGGATCAAGTCCTTGTTCTTCCATGAACATTCACTCTGTTTCGTGAGCAGATAACCATGGATATCTGGGAATAACTGGGTTTCATGGTGAAGAAATGACGTACAGAGTGATTTCTTCAATGTGAAGTTTATAGGAAGAGTTTGGTGATATGACCTTTCATCGACAGCAGTTACAGTAAAAGGTGGATCACACTTGGTTGTGGGGATGTTCAATTGCTTCACTAAGTCTTGATGTATCACATTGTCAGCAGCACCAGAGTCTATTTACGCTAGAAAATTATATTCTTGGTTAGCTATGGACAAAATGATGGGTAGTGACAAGCCTTGACTGATTGTTAGAGGGTTAGATATGTGATTCACTCGATAACGTTGTGAAGAAGTGGTAGTAGGTTTGGTGGAGCAGTTAGAACAGTAATGAGCTGGTTCACCACAGTAGAAGCAGAGGATCTTGAGACAAACGAGTTTGTCCTATTTGCATATTCTCTGAACATTTGCTGCTGACTTGGTGCTTGAACTGAGGTTGTAGGTACATGGCATGGCGATGAGGTGTTGAAACATGGTTGCAGTCGCAAGAGATTGTCTAGTCTGATAGCGAGGGTAACGTACTGAGAGAAACCAAGGGAGTTATCTCTGCATACTAATTCTGCCTGGAGTTTTGTTGACAAACTAGAATGAAAGATGTGTTTCCACACAATGTCATTAAATCCACTCTGTGCTGCAAGAGTGCGAAACTGTATCACATGGTCAGAAGCAGATTTACTGCCTTGGCGTAACTGAGTGAGTTGAGTGGCTGCATTCATGCCTCCTGCAGGGTATTGAAAAACATTGCGAATTAAAGTTGTAAAATGACTGCAAGACTGTTGAACAACTGCATCATGATCCCAAACAGCCGTAGCCCACTCTAATGGCCTTCCAGTTAGTAAAGTCATGATGAATGACCATTTCAACATATCTTAATGTTGAACACATCAGGTTGTTGAAGGGAGCCTGTTCAGATGTTACAACATTTAAGGATTAACATGGATTTTTTTCAGCAGGTTTGGGGTAGAAATAGTAATTAAAGGCTGTCATAGGAGGCCAACGATTTTTTAAATACTATAGAGAATGTGTAAAAGAAATGAAAGACAAATGTATTTCTCATCCTTCTCTGGCCACCTAGCTTTCAGAGAGTTTCTAGTAAACGCAGGAGTTTATTATAGGTGTTACAGTTGTTTACTGTTGGGCTGTAGTCACAATGTTCAGAGTGCCACCAATCCAGAATAAATGCAGTAAACCTGACGGTCATTTACCCTGGATCTCGTGAAGGAGCAATTTGACCAAAAGTAATTGTTAAAAAGAAAACATGTTGAACTTTTATATTGTTGCTCACTCCTCCACCTTCAAGGTCTCAGCAGCATAAAAGTTCTTCTGCTTCAGGATTCAACAGCTGTCTGCTGAGAGAGTTGACCTTCATCAACTCACATTCCAGATAGAGCTCTGCACATTTGCAATCATCAAAGTAATGAGCAATCCAATACAAAACTCTTCCTGAGTTGGGTGTGTGTGTGTTCTCTGAGGTCCAAGAACATTAAACAGGTTTTTGAAATGATGGTGCTTGGAATGACCACTTAAGACAGGAACAGCAAGTTAGAAAACCTAACAGAAGGTTGAATACTTTTAAGTCACAACATAATCACACAGGAAATCAACATGTTTCTTCTGAATGTTTGTGTAACTTGAAATCAACCCCCATCAGACATTTTTGCATAAATTCAATAGTGAACACATTTTCCTTTAGTGCTACTGCAATCTATGAGTCAAGGGTTCTGATCCCACGGAAACCAGGAAGTAATAACGTTCACATAAACAATGGTGAGCACTATTCTGAGGTTTAATTTTTCTACTAAGATTATATATTTTCTCCATTGATGGTTAAGTTTAAGGTTGGGGTTTTGGGTGTAGAGTTAGTGATGTTGTCTGTATTACATCATTTACAAAAAAAAAAATACAACTCACTTTTTTGCTTTGGCCAGTGGGGGCAGTGGTTTGAATTTTGGTAGTAACAGACTGACTTCAACAACAAAACTTTCAACCTACTGTTGCCGAATTCAGTGTGATCAGTCTGAAAGTCAACATGAAATCAAATAGTTTATTTACTATCTTTTATTGATCGAGGTTATTCCAAATAAATAGTACTTTTCTTTATTTCTTTAGCCTTTTACATAAACAAATGGATAAATAAGAAAGAAAGAAAGAAAGGAAGATAAATGTGTTAACAGTAGATAAACAAAAAGATGTTGAAAACCATTATAAAGTGAAAATCATGTTTGTGAGTAATTCTCACTGATAAGTTGAATAGTCTAAACTAAGGGTAGTGGGACATAGAAGAGAAGCTCTTCTTCATTTTCTCCCTAAATAGAAAGTAGACAGGGACTGCGTTAAAATGCTGTGACATTTTGCATAACTGCTTTAAAAAAATATATATATATTTTTCTTTTTTTTTTTTTTATCTATACAGGTTGAAACATTAATGCATTATATATTGAGTCCTCAGGCCATGTCCACACTATAAATTTGAAAACTTCGGTTTTAGTTTCCTAACATCAATGTTATCTAAAGTATGCAATTATGGAGAGCGTTTTCGAAAGTGCCATTCCAGTGCCATACCAGCATGGATGAGAGCAGTAAAAAAAATATGGAAGAACTTAAGTGGCCTGCACAAAGCCCAGACCTGAACCCCATTAACACTTTTAGGATGAAATGGATGACAAGCCTGACCCAATCACCCGACATTACGTATGTGTATTTAATGCATACACACTGAGATAAGATATGCATGTTATTTGGATATTTAATTCTGACTAGAGGAGACTATTTCAAAGGCAATAAATAAATAAATAAAACATACTTTCAGTATATACTTATTTCCCAATTGCCATATTATACTCCCTTCAAACCTGCCATTTTTGCAATTCATGTAGCGAGTAAAATGTGCCATTGCAGTGACATTTAGAATGCTATTGGTGCTCTTTGATATTTCAAATGAAATGTAATCACAATGGCTCTTGTTCACTATAAAATGGCGTACAAGTGTTCTTACAGTATGTGAGCAGAAAAAGATTGTCAATCTAAATTTCTGCTGGATTCACAACAGTTGTGTAGCTACATAAATTGTTCTTACCCTCATATTTTTACACTCTCTTAAGTTGTGATGAAACGTAATAACACCTTTTATAAAGGTTGAATTTGTATGCAGAATCAGTACCAGATCAAGCTACAACATTGTTTTTGTTGGTCTGAAATAAGAAAGACTCTTATAAGACTAGATATTGAATTTCTAATAATTTTTGATGGCTCATGATTTCTGTGTAAAAATGTTCTCACACAGGTTTTACGCCACTGGCTGCGCCATTTCCCGTGCTGCATCCATCATAGTTTCAGGGTCTGCAGGCAGACTAAAGAGACAGAGGAGAGAGGTTAGAATAAAATATCACCGTTATGGCTGGAGGATTCTCCTCATGTCACATTTGATTAAATATTCATCTGCAATTGCGGCAAATGATAAAGCACTATGAAGCATGAGGACTATTGGGGTATACTGGTTCTCCCATCTGTGGCTTAAGAGGATAACCAACAGCACTAATGAGCTTTAAAGCTACATCTCACAAAGTGGGTGAAAATAACTGAAAATTAAATCTCGACATCCCAAAGTCCCACAGACACTTGCTCTGTAGACCTACTACATTTTAGCCAATTACAGTGGAAAGTTTTACTTCTACTTTCACCTCAATTCACTCTGTTTGCTTTTAACAGCATGTTTGCAGTAGTGCTGTGTAACCTACAGTACCAACCCACACATAACATCCATAACAGATATCTCTATTCAGTTGTCTCCTTAGTCTGTCACCAATGGATACCTCTTACATAAATGTTCCATTTGTTAAGGGGTTACAAAGGGGTTAATTAAAGATTAATAATTAATTTACAGATGCATTATACATCATTTACATCATTTACATTTACATCATTATTACAACATGCATTACAAGGGTGACTTTCATGATATACCTGCCAAATACTGAGCCATTTTACCTCATGTTATAAATGCTTAATAACACTTATTCAACATTAGTTACACATGAAAATGCACATTAATGTAAAGTGGGAACATATGAAGCATTTAAGTAAAAAAAAAAACATTAGTGACCTACATACATAAAATGTAGTATATTTTAATGGTCATCAGGTTTTATTATATGATATATGCTGTGAATAAGCATGAAGAGATGAAAAGTGTTTTTGTAGAGGACTTTAGTTATAGAACTAGGTAAATTGGGACACAAGTGAGTCAAGACATTACAGTCATGAATATAAACACAACATGACATAATTCCTCTTTTTAATCACGTTATTATTATCATCAGTCTATTTCCGCTGCTTTTTGACATAAATGATTTGGATTAATATGAATGTATATTATTAATATGTACAGTAAGTATGTTTAAATGTATTTGTTAAGCATGTATAGCATGCAAGTTAAAATGTTTAGATTATCATTGTTTAAAATAAAAATAAATAAATCACAGTAAAAATATTAAGATTGATAGTCTGGGACAAGGATAAAATGTATTATAACATGTATACATAAAGCGTATTTGAAAAGTAGCAAAATAAAAAAATAGAAGGCATGATACATTTTCAGTCTCAATGTGACCTTCATAAAATAAAGTGAAGTACACTGAAATGGGACATAAAAGTGCCCATAATTGAAGAAACACTTGTTTTATACTGTAAAAAACATCTTTTAAAATAGCAGTGAAATTTGAGGATCAATTATTAAGTTATTTTGGTAGAATTAAACATGTTTATATGTCATATAAATATTTATTAAATGATATAACTTTTTTAGAAGCACACTCAGCAATTTTGATTAGGAACTGCAGAAGTGAGACAGTAAGGTGGATTTGGAGCAACATGGGTCAGTAAATGATCACAGAATATTCATTTTTCAGTGAACTATTCCTGTAAACGACAAAAACTCCTTAGACAACAGCAAATTTTTCAACTACAGTCTCCTCTGCTGTTTCCTGCGGGCTCTCCTCTGACCGCTGGGATGGTGGCCAGTGTGAAACTGGTATTGGGTTTCTGAGAGAGGAAACAGATGGAACAGCAGCATGTCATTTTGGCCCTCAACTTCTTCCCAGAATTCATTTGCCTGGGCCATGAGAGACCAGCTGCGTGCAACCCCCTGCAATTCCATTAAAGCTTTTTATTGTTTGCCATTCATTAGCACCCAGTGTAAAAAATATGTTTCCCCTGACATGCATATTGTGCTTTCTGGGATGTTTTGAGGCTTTTGTAATTGGCCAGTATTTTTTTTACCAGTGAATTGCCAATTCTGTTATGATAATCATCGCTAGCTAAAGAAAGAATACTTCCAGTGTAGACTTTTTAATTTCACATAACAAAATTATGGATATTGGGGCTGTCAAGCTCTTAAAAATGGACACCATGAAAGAATTATAAAATTCATACACAAGTCGTCATTCCCCTCCACTATAATTCTCAAACCTCATTCATATTTGCAAACATCATGTCAAACATAATTGTTTCTCGTGTTGGGTGACCTTGAGCCATGAGTTTCACACTATTAAATAAAATAAAATATAAAAAGAAAGAAAGAAAATATTGGTTTCGGTCACATCATTTAAAAATAATTTTTGGGTGAATTATCTCTTTAAATCCATAAGATTTTGGTCTTGTGGTAATGTTGTAATCTTGATGCATCTAGGCACATAAAGTTGTGTTTTTGCCAGCTTGGGCTCATATAATGGGCTACTACAATGCTACTATTCCTACTTTTATTTAGCAAAATTATTTTGGCGTGGCTTGTATCACTTTCAAAACTGTAAAACTGCAGATTATCAGTTAATAAACACTTACTTTTTGCCATGTTCCTCACGCAATGCTATTTTATGACATATAAACACTTTTACTATAGTGCATGACTTGTAAGGCGATGCTTTGTAATGTTTGAAATACATAACCAGCTGCATTTACATTTACATTATGAGCAAGGTTGGGAGGGTTACTTTTGAAATGTATTCCACTACAGATTACAGAATACATGCTTTAAAATGTCATTTGTAATGCATTCCGTTAGATTACTCAAGGTCAGTAATTATTCTAAATACTTTGGATTACTTCTTCAGCACTGGTAGATTTTTTCACTTGTTTTGACTATAAAAACTCTGTCAGTACAGTAAGACAAAATAAATGTTAAAAATACATTCTCTGAAAATGCATTTTTCTTCTCAAATTTGATTTTCTGACACTATCGGTAAGGTTTAGGGTAGGGAGGTCGGTTTTGTTGAACTTCTTTGTGTGTGTGTTGAGCATTAACCACTGTAAACCTCATTTGTTTGGGAGAAAAATTACACCTTAAAATTTGAAGGATTGTGTTAGGGGTGCAGGATTTTAACATGCCAGTACAACTCCCAATTAATGTTTTAGTTTGCACATTTAAGAAAACATAGGTATGGATTGGAAAGTAATGAGGCATTCGCGATAAATAAAATAAAAATCAGTGAATCAGTCTCCATCACAGAATTCTACTGTGTTCAAAGGACTTATTCATTGTTTTACTGTCAATTTTGTAATATATATTGTGGTGTAATAGTGCAAATGCTTTTGTTCGTCCTATTTATTGTTGTCACAAACGCTTTCGAAAGCACCTCCGCGATCGGCCACCGGAGATCTGATTCACCTGAGTACTAATCACCCATGCACCCACATACCGGGCTTGATTAAATTCCCAGCTGATTCCCATCCCAGCTCCCTCTATTTAAGCTTCACGCAGTGACACACTCACTGTGAAGTCTTGTTTGTTCCGGCTACACTACTGAGCGGTCTAACTACCATTCCTGTCTGATTATCTGCCTACCGACCTTGCTTTTCCTGCTGACTACGATTGATTACTGCCTGCCTACCTGAAACTTGCCTGTCCCTTCGTGATTGCCCATTGCTGCCTGCCCTGACATCCTGCTTTCCTCACTACGCTCTGGCACTGCCTACTATAGCCCTGATTCCCCATTGCCTGCATATCTGTGAGTTCAATACAGAAACACTGCTTATGGATCCCAACCTACCTGAGTCTTTGTTACAACTGTATTTATTGGTTCCATTTTTAACTAATTTTAATTCATTCTTATGTATTTATTCAAAGATTTTGTATTTAAAAATGGAGAGGTGAGGGTTAATTTTATTTCATTAATTTTATTTCCACAAAGGTGGGAAAACTGTATTTAAACCAGCCACCACTAAAGGGAGGGGATTATATTGATGAGTGTTTGAGCTCATGGACAAGGTTTTAGCACTGCTTGAGTGCAAATATACTCTAGTCTCCATTGTCTTGAGAGGGGAGTAGGTACTGCACTTAGTACCAGAAACAGGACTAGTTTTTAGACTGTTTTTATAAAAAGAAAATCTTGTTTTTATGAGTGCTTTTAAAACACTATTTATTTGCACATCTGCTGGATTAAACATGTTTTTTGGAACACTATACTTTCTCTCTGGTGTGATTCTCCTTGTGACCCTATCACACTCAGATAATGCAAGAACATTTTAAATGTCAAAATAGACGTGCAAAGTCTTAACTAAAACAAAAATGAGGTTTCAGTAATTAGGCATGTTACAATTGTTACATTGTCTGATGTTGAAATATGATATATGGCCATATACGAACAAATACATTAAGAGTTCATACATTTGAGCATTTATTAACTAATTTAAATCCCAAAAGTGGTAAAAAAAGTACATATATGAAAATGGCATTTGTCATATTTTGAAATACAGTATATGTATGCCTATATATGACCTTTTTATATAAGTAAAAAACATTTATGAGCATTTATTTTCAGCAAGTGTTCAGCATAAATTGCCATTTTCAGATTAGCGTACTATTTTAAGCACTTCAAATTCTAATCTCATTTTACTACACAAGTAATGGTGATTTTGAGTTGTGGCAAAAACAATAATTAAACAAATATGCATAACAAGATAAGAGACCTCAAGATCCAAATTATATTTTAAAAGATAGTTTATTCTTTTAAAAGCGGTTTGTTCACAAAAGTATCGCGACAGCTACCTCGCAATAGGAACAAGACCCCACTCGCACAGAAAACACAAGGCCTATTTATACCCCCGTCCTCAAAGTCCCTTCTTCTGTAATTCAGAATAAATTTTCTACAACAATCCCTCATTATCATTCTCTGAAACGATTTTGTTTCATAATCATCAGTTTTTACTAAAAAATAAAATAAAACATTACTCAACATCAACCCCATAAATGGTTACAATCATTTCAAGTCTTTACATCAGTTACACTCTTCATGTCTGATTTTTGTATACCTGATCACTCTACTAGAACATTATCACCTTTCCTGGCTGAGATTCAGATCATCAGTCATCTCAGACATAATTTGAAGAATCACTCTCATATTCATCACATTTGTGTGTCTCATCTATTGGATAAACGGTCATTTTTACTGCTTGTATGGACGTCCCAGCCCTGACCAATCTCTGAACTGAGTTGGAAATGCATCTCATAATGCATGGCAAGTAAAACAGAATCAGAATTCCTAACACTGCAATTGGCAAAACAGTTTGAATTACCCAGTACATCCATCCTCCCCACAAAGACATAATCCACCCGGCCCATTGGTTGTCAGTCCTTTCAGGTTCTTTTACGGCCTCTCTCATGTGTTCAATTATGTTGGTTATATTATCACTGTAATCAGGAATGTTAAAACAAGACACCCCCAGCATTTTACAGACTCCGCCCCTTTCTGCCGTAAGTGTATCAAGAACTAAACGGTTCTGAATGACTGCGTCCCTCAGTTGCCTCATTTCATCACTTATCAATGTCTCTGGTTGTGGCTGCACAAATAGCTTTATTCTGCACACCGGCCTTTTCACTCCTCCTGAGTGACCTGACTCTTGCACCTGGTGTTTGGGCTCGATCTTGGAACTTGTTGTTGAATTTGTTGCTGAGGCTCCTCCCGTTGCCCTTCCGATATGGGTGGAACTCTCCTGCAGTGGTTGGCGTGTACCCACATAGCTCTCTCTCCGACCTTCACCGCCATGTGTGTTGTCAGCAAGACTTGGTACGGTCCTCGCCAACGTTTTGCCCTCCAGTTCTTCCTTCTCAGGTCACGAATTGCCACGTAATCCCCCGGCCTGATCTTATGGAGGAACGTCTCAGCAACTCTTCCCTGGCCAGCTTTGACCTGCACAGACATGTTGGATAACAGACACGACATTTCTTTGCAGTAATTCAACATTTCATTTTCACACATCCGTTGATGGAAGCCTGCGTTTTCCCCCCTCTATTCCAATGAATGGTGGTTTACCAAAGAGAATTTCGAATGGGCTCAAATTTGTTTTTACTCTTTCTCATGTACACTAACACAGTTGGGAGTGCTTTTACCCATGAGAGTCCGGTTTCCTCACAACACTTTGCCAGTTTGTACTCGAACGGCCCTTCTGGGGCTCGCTGGGATTCCAGCTGTGTTTTAACGCCTCGTGCCACATTGTGTGTATTACAAATAACACATCTTTTGCAAAAATTCTCAGCGAATATTGTGAAGCCCTTGGTAAACCACAATTCTTTCATTTGTGCAATCATTCCCCCTTTTGACACATGATCTAAACCATGTGTCAGTTTAGCATAATGTTGAAAGAAATGTTTGGGTGAACGGGGCGTTCCATCAACTGATGTCCACACTCAATCTACAAGGCTGCAGCCTGACGCCTTCCAGGTGTTTTTCTCAGCTCCTGTGGAAAAAGACTGCATGCTCTGTAAACAAGGAGAAATGTAGAAGTTAATGTCAACTTGTGCGCAAGTGGCGTTTTTACTAGTATCTTTAGTCTGATCCGCTGCCGCTGCTTTTGCAGCCATATCAGCTCTGCCGTTTCCTGTTGAAATGAAACCTTTATCGTTAGTATGCGCTGCGCACTTACAAATCGCAATTTTGTCTGGCAACAGAATTGCCTCGAGGAGGACCGATACACCATGGGTACGTTTCCACCCGGTGGCTTTCGGAAAACAATGCAAGGTGGACACATTCATTTTGCTTTTGACATTATTTTAAACAGTTTTGAATCAATTTGAGTAAATAAAAGAGAACTATTATAAAGTCTGTAAGAGCCACACTTCCTGCTGCCAGGTGGTGGTGCTATAAATGGTGATTTATAGTGATCACAAACCATGTGATTAGCCCCCAAGACTAAACATACATCTCAATTGTGATCTAAATCACACATTGCACACAGACGATATGAGACACATCCCGTTTGCCTCTATGGCAATACCGTCCAATATTTCAAAATCTGTTCAATACTTAGCATCTTCATTGTCTTGGCATAATGTTGTCTAAATGAGGTGAAAGTCTCAAGAATCCCCTAGGAGTATTCAAAAGTTCAGGGCCTGCCATTTTAAAAAAATGCACATTCAATCAAAAACTTCCTGTTGGGCGGAGCAAATTACTTTAATTTTGAAAGTTGTCCGTCTTGATGAGAACAATATATGTGGCTAGTTTGGTGACGGTCTCACTGTTAGTGGGCAAGATGACACCTGTGTTTGGCTCTGCCGCTGCCACTATCTGTCTACCTCGTTTTATGATACATGGTATGTATGTCGCTCTGTATTTTCTGCTGCTTCTTAATGATGGTCTTGCTACTCAGGTGTATGATCGCCAAACTCTTTTATACATAAGATCATCTATTGTGGATCATAGTGCTCTACTTCCATGGGCTGATATTCCACAATTATTACTGTCCACATCAACACAATTAGCCGGTGATTTTGGTGGTGGTTTAAGACCCGGAGTTCCCACAGACATCAGAGGAAGCGAGGGGGAAAGGGCCGGAATGCAGGTGAAGCTGAGGCTGTTCTGGAACTGAGGAGTCGTCGGAAAATGGCGTCAATCGCTGCAGATGAGTTTAGCCTCGGTGTATCCTGCTTATCCGTGGATTGATTCTCCCTCTTCTATGGCTGGTAATGTTAGATTTTCCTGTCTCCGCTCCATTTTACCTGATACACATGTGGGGACCGTTTTCCCCCCGGTGAGTAGATTTTCCATGTGCGGCACACAGTCACTGTGAACTCTGTGCGCTTCCTCGCAAAATCCCTGACGAAATCTATACTATACCTCTCAAGATGGCACTGGTAAATGCTCGTTCAATAACTAACAAAACTTTTTTTGTTTTTGACTGAAACCTGGCAGTGAACTATGGATAATGCTCCGTTTTTAGAATTATGCTCAAATGATTACACTTTTATTAGCCTTCCTAGAACATCAGGCTGTGGTGGAGGACTTGCTGCTGTTTATAGAAAACATTTTTTTGGTCTGATGGTAAATGTTTGGTCTTTCTCCTCTTTTGAAATGCAAATGTTTCAAATTAGTCGTACTAATCCTTTTTACTGTGTTTTAATCTACCGTCCACCTGATTTTTTTTTTTTTTTTTTTTTGTCATCTATTCTTAAGTTTTCTAGTATTATGATTCTTGGTGATTTTAGTATTCATATTGATAATGTGTCTGATAAATTTGCACTTAACTTTATGAATATAACTGAATCTTTTAATCTTACTCAACATGTTACTGAACCCACTCATATAAAAGGGCATACTCTAGATCTTGTCTTTAGCTTTGGTTTACATATCAGCTCTGTTTTGTCTGAGTACCTTTGTATCTCAGATCATCTTATTTTATTTGACCTGTCCTTTAATCTAAGCTCATCATGTGGTAGTCGGGTACTTAATTCTCGCATCCTAAATAACCAGTCTACTGCTTTTGAAAATACCTCCATTATGTCACATATTAATCTCTATGTTCAAGTTTAATCTTTTAATGAATACTGCTTTTCAATCTAGGATGAATTTGCTCCTATGAAATCTAGAGCAGCTCCTTCGATCAATTCCACCCCTGGATGAATGATAATTTTCATTCTTTTAAACGGATGTGTCGTAAAACTGAGCGGTTGTGGAAATCTACTAATTTACTAGTTCACTATCAGCATTTTAAGAACTCTTAATGGCATGGTTAATGGCATGGTTATGGACACTAGAATTAAATACTTCTCCAATCGTATATCTAATAGCAGACACAATCCCAAAATTCTGTTTGACACCATAAATAACATGGTCTCTCCTCCATCACCGGCTTTTCAAATCTCTTCAGTTGATGAGTGCAACAGTTTACCATCTTTTTTCATGAGTAAAATAAACAATATAAAATAACATTTATTCCCTCTCATTCCCTTAAAATACCTTGTATCTCCAGGCCAATAATCCTGGAGAATTTTTCTCCTATAACATTAGAAGATCTTACCAAACTGGTTAGTTCTATGAAAATTGTGATGTGATATGTAATTGACACTATTGGTTCTTGTGTGCTCTGTATTATTATAATTAATAATTCACTGATACCTGGTTATGTTTCAATTTATTGGAGGGCTGGTGTTGGTACCGCAGGGGGATGCGCTGGGCGACGAGCAGAAGGGGTAGAATGTGCTGTATAGCCTCCATCTGCCTCCTCACCATTGAGAACTGCCGGGTAAAGTCTCCAACGGTGTCGCCAAACAGCCCAACCTGGGAGATGGGGGCGTCAAGGAAACGTACCTTGTCAGCCTCTCGCGACTCGACCAGGTTGAGCCAGAGGTGGCGCTCCTGGACCACCAAGGTGGACATGTCTGAGAGCCTGCACCGTGACCCTCATTGCCCGGAGGGCGAAGTCGGTCACCGAACGCAGCTCCTGCATTAGACCCGGGTCAGGATTACCCTCGTGTAGTTCTAAGTGCCTTGGTGCACCTGCAGGAGTGCCATGGCATGCAAGGCGGAGGCAGCATGCCCAGCAGCGCTGTAGGCTTTAGCCGTCAGAGATGACGTCAGCCTACAGGCCCTGGTTGGAAGCCTCGGTGCTGGTACCGCCAGGTGGAGGCGTTTTGCGGGCATAAGTGCACCGCGACCGCTTGGTCCACCTGGGGAATCGCCGTATAGCCCCTTGCCACCCTGCCGTCGAGGGTATGAGAGCAGAGGAGCTCACTGTTCGCGTGCGGCAGTAAAAGGTGCCTTCCACGAGCACGTAAGCTCCTCATGCACCTCCGGGAAGAAAGGAACGGGGGCAGCGCGGGCCCGTAAGCGGCGCTTTGGCCCCAGGAACCAATCGTCGAGCCACGAGGGTTCGGGGGGAGCCAGAGGGTTCCACTCCAGCCCGACACTCGCGGCTGCTCGGGCAATCATGGCTGTCAGCTCCGCGTCAGCCTGCGACTGAGCCGCCGCACCCGAGGGTGGGAGTCCAGCCGAGTCCTCAGCGTCAGACATGAGGAACCCGGTCTCCGATGCCCAGTGGAGAGGCTCCCACTGATGTCCCCATATCGTCCCCAGCACTAGCTGACACTACCTCATACCCGTAGGTAGAAGGACCGAGTCGGGAAGCGGCTGGGGTGGCTCGTGCTCTTACGAGGGTGAGCGGTGACCACAACGTAGCCATGGCCATGCTCTCGCAGTGAGGGCATGAACCATCCACAAACGCTGACTCTGCATGGGTAGCACCCAGACACGAGGCAGCGATCGTGACCATCAGACTGGGAGAGAGAACGACCGCAACCAGGAAATACACACAAACAGAAAGACATCTTGAAAAAGACGCTTCACTGTTTGCGTCACTCTTTTAGAGAAATATACTCTTATATTGGTGTTTTTTATATATATATATTTCACTCCGTGAGCTCTTTTTCAGCTGCTGAAGCGCCCAGGGGTGTGTGCTCAGCACAACGTAGTGTGCGAGGGGGAGGACCGCTGGAAAGTGCCGTAAAACAAACAGCTTGTAGAGATGAATGAATTGCAGAGGAATTCAGCTCCTTGACTGCTCTATCGGCTCCGAAGATATCTGATGTGTATTTACAGCGTCACTCCTTTTATACCCGTATGTCCGGGGGAGTGGCATGCAAATTCCACACGGCAGTTCTCATTGGCCTTTTCTCAAAATCAGAGATGTCTGGGCTCCGCAGGAGCGACCCCTAGTGTCAACTCATCGACACAACATCGAGTGAGTGACAGATGGGGAAACAATTTGTTTCTGCATTTGAGGCTTCCTACAACAACATATAAAAGGTAATTTTTCTTTATTTGGCTCTCTGAGGGTTATGTTGTGAAGCTGAAGTGTATTTAGTTGTGAAGATTGTGTATTAAAGTGCATGAACTATTGTCAAGATGATGATAATTAAACCTTGACTGACTTGGACTGCCAACCCACTTCCTGCTCCCTTCCTTATTACTGGAATCTTCAACTTCCCCAAGTTTTGGCACCAAGAGTAGGAGGAAGATCACAATGTCCTGGAGGTCACACGAACTGGTGAGACACAACGTGTTGCATCAGCAGGCTACCAAAAGGGACTGCTGAGCAAGAGCAGTGCCTTCACCTGGCATCGCGGACGGAGGTGGACTAGCTGCCTGTTTGCATGGCTCCCGCTTCCTTCAGAGAGTCAAAGAACTTCCTTACAAACACCATATCGAGATCACCGCTGGGGTGGTGGTTCGTAGCCGCCCCTATTGCCTTTCTGAACACAAGGAAAAAGGTTGTTCAGGAAGAATTGGACTCAATGCTCAAGATGGGCATAATAGAAGAGTCGCACAGCGATTGAGCCAGCCTGGTGGTTCTTATTCCAAAATTTGATGCATACCAATGCTTCATATTGACAACTTGCTCTGGACGTAAAGGTTAAATGTTAGATCCCTTTCATTCTAATCTACAGAGAAAAAAATGCTTTTTACACACCATTCGGCTTCTCAGTCCACATATAGCATATGCTGCTGCATATTTGGATGATATTTTTAAGGTAATAACTGGAGGTGGCACATGCAACATCTGAGAGCTTTCCTGAGGTCACTGCGTCAGGTGGGGCTCACGGCTATCCCGAAGAAGTGTGCAATTGGGCGGGTGGAAATTCAGTATCTGGGTTTCCACTTGGGGCCGAGGGCAGGTGCATCCCCAGGTTAACAAAACCGCAGCGATGGGCCTATCCAAGACCAAAAAGGAGGTGAGGCAGTTCCTGTGGCTGGCTGGCTACTACCGAATGTTTGTGCCTAGTTACTGTCACCAGCCCGCTGACTGATCTTACTAGAAAGGGGGCTCCCAATCCAGTTCAGTGAACGGAGTCGTACCAACAGGCTTTCCCAAAAGTAAAATCTGTGCTTTGTGGGGGGCTGTTTTTACATGCTCAGTTTCTCTCTCTCCCCTTTATTTTGCAGACAGATGCATCTGACAGAGGGCTGGAGGCAGTACTCTCGCAGGAGGTGGAGGGGGGAGCAACGGTGCTACACATTAGTCGTAAGCTCTGAGACAGACCAAGTACAGCATTGTGGAGAAAGTGTCAAGTGGGCCATGACTCTCCGCTACTACCTGCTGGGGCGGGCGTTCACCCTCTGTTCAGATCACATCCCACTTCAGTGGCTCCACCTCATGAAGGATACCATTATGTGGATCACCTGTTAGTCCCTGGCACTTAAGCTGTTCAAATTTGAGGTGATCCACAGACCAGGGGTGCAGATGGCTGTGGATCTCCAGAAATGGGGGGAGGAGTTGGCAGGCCGGATGTTGCCCTGGCCCGAGTTGGGCGGTGGGGGTATGTGGTGATGGGGGCATGGTCATGTATCTGTCTGCAGGAGAGAGAGCGGTAAGGCTTGTCAACTGGGTTATTATCTTTAAGACCTGTTTCTTGTAGTGATGGCAGAGTGAGACATGGAGAGACTCATGTGTGTGCGACAAGAATTTGACTCATTTGTGTGTGTGATTACTTAGCCAATGAGTGCCCTTTTTTGTTTACGTTTTGTGAACGATACTGAAGAGTAATAAAAAAAAAAACTCACGTTGACAGTTTGCTGCCTCCTGACTCCTTCATTGCCCATATTGTGAACGTGTTACACTGTCTATACTGGAAGCACTCATAAAAACACAGTTTGAAGCATAGACTATAATATTCTACTTGGTGTCAGATTTTGCCCAGCCCTATTCACTACACAAATTCAACCTGTTCTCTTCCTGAGGATAAATGTGACCTCAACCAAACAGTGTATGTGTATGCTCATTTATTGTTCAATTCTCCTTGTATAGACACTTGGTACCAACCTTATTTATTTTTGATTTTTTCTTTTTTTTTTTCCCATGCCATTATAACCTCCATAATCCACTTGTTGTTTCTAATTTATTATTCCTCATCGATTTTCATCAAGGCTTTCACAACCCCCCCCCCCATGAATCATCCCGAGCCCTTCCACTCACACACACATGCCGAGAATGTTACAGTGCTAAATTGATTTACTGCCCTGAGCATTGCAAGGACTTGGCTCTCACTGTTTTCAGCCGTACAGTAACACAATCCATTGCTAACTCTTAATTCAATGCACGCCATGCCTATTTTTTTATTTTAAAATATATCAGATGCATCTGGGGATGGCAATTTCATAAATGACACATTTAATGTGTCAAACTTCTGACAAACATTTGCAGAAAATCACAAGCTCGTTTGCATGTAAAAATAACAAGCGGCAAGTTTGCGGCTAGTTTAGATTTATTGTAAGGGAAACTGCCACGAAGTGGAAACTCTTTGTAAAGTTATGAATGCATTACTTTTTACTCTAAATAAAAAAAAAAAGAATGATGCTGCTTTTGGATGGCTCAACAAACATAACTTTGAAGCATTTCTGTTTTCATTATTTACACTGATAATCATACTTCAGCTGCTCCTTGACCTTCAACAGTAAGTTAAACTTATATTACTGAAAAATGAAAGTTAAATTTTAAATGTATGCAAAGTGTTTTCATTAGTGCATTTAGCACCAATCTCAGTCCAGCACTTATCTCAAATGTCGTAGTCATAAAGCGTAGGATAATGGTAAATCATTCAACTCACATTTGTAGGATCAAAAAGCATGCTGATCCCAAAATGGATGCAGAGTCTTTTTAAAAATGTGCTTGGCTAAGTTCTTCACAACAGCTAGTGCACAATGCTGTTCCAATGATAAGAGCAATAATGGCAATGACGGATCTCTAGGCAAATAATCAGTCTGCATGTTAACATATTTCTCACATTCACTCAGCAAGCACATGAGCTATCGATATTTACTGCGAGCTGTTAGATACATTTGGAATGGACGGCGGCGGAGCGACTCGACCATCTGCGCACGAGTCACACTCAGTGGATTAGCAACTGCCTTAACTCTGATGGAGTTAAGTGTGTCAACAAAGCAAGTGCCTTGTAAGGCGGCGACTAAATCAATGCACTCTCACTTGCAGGGACGCTTTAGAGGTTATGCAAATGAACAAGGCTGCGAATGAACACGGCTGCGATGTGACATTTTGAAAGCCCAGGATGGATAACCCCCATTAGCAGCGGCTTTGTCACATTTTAAAAGGTACTTTCCCGTCTCATGATGGAAGTTTACTTTACAATGTTTTTATCTTCAATGATTTATGGAAGACGAGGTGGGAAATGTTGTGAATAAAACAAATGGAGTTATCCTTTCTTGGCAGGCAAGAACAAGGGTGATATTGTATAGCAGTCAGATTTTATGCTTTAAAAGTGCATATTTGCTTCACTGACAAGCACACAGTGGTTGTCTATCTCAAAGATGAAAAATGTAACCATAGGATAGAAAATGGAGAAGTGGTTAAAATATCTCATATTTAATGCAACTTTAAAACATCTTCAGTTTACTTCCATTTCAATTATCTTCAAATAACCACCCTGATTTTTTTTTTAATTACTGTGGAGTAACACCTGATTCCCAAAGCAGCATGTAGATCACTTGTTATTAAGTTGAACTTATATGCAATGTTATGGGAGCTGTCAAGTCTAAGGTGGTAACACTAAGACCTTTGCCAAAGTCCAAAAACTGTTTCAGCCAAGATGGGATATTTGCTAACCAATAATACTCATGAATTGTTATGTACAGAGTTACAGTATATAAAATAGTTAATTATGAGTTAATTTGAGTAATTATAAAGTATTTTCAATTTTGCTAGTAATAAAAAGAACATTTAATTAAATCCTATTAATTTTAATAGAAATATAACATGGTAGCTTGATCATACGGTATAACCTTGAAAAATTCACAGTACGCTCACCTCTGCAGTCTCTACTACACCACTGAGCATAGTGCTAGCAAAGTCAGGTTATGGGTTTGATTCTCATTGAATGCAGTGTCTGCCAAATTTATGAATGTAATGTTAATGTTCATTTAATATAAATGTTATAATTATTTTCATTTGATTGATTTACCTTTTAATTTGCAGAGACTGCAGATAATCATTTTACAGGTTTTACCAAATCTTTTTTTTTTTTAAGATAAGGTGTACATAATTCTGCTGATATTGTGTACTTTATAAAGTCCTTTTAGTTTGTCCTTGAACAAACTGTCAAGACAAGCAGAAAGTCAATTTAAAATGCATTAAAAGGAATTATAAACAACCTACAGGTTAAATAATGATGGTTTTGGGAAACATGTTGTAGTACTGTTTACGTGCAAATAATATTCCATTAATGCTTCAGGAAACCAGGACAAGTTCAAGAACCATTTAACAAATATTGAACTATCCTTAACCAAAAAGAAAAGAGTATTGTTTCAGAGCAAGGGTCTTCAACAGTCAGTACCGCTGGGGATCTGCAAAATATTGTTTGATCCACCATTGGCATTTGGAATAAATCACACACACGAGCAAGTGACAGCGAGAGAGAGGAGTATGAATTTTAGTCTATCGACATTTTGAAATCCTTTGCAACTGCATGCCAAATCTTAAAGTATGAATAAACAGTGCTAGTCAGCAGAAGCTTGCAGCCCAGACAAACCCTGGCACATGACCACTGCTCATCACGAGCCGCATAATGCACAACACACATCAGGTGTAGCAGTGCTGCAGTGGAGGGTCGCGTGAGTAAACGCATCTACATGGCTCCTTTCAGAACTATGGATGGTTTGGCAGAGGGATTAACAGGGGAAATAAAAAATCTCACTGCATGTAAAAAATTTTGCAGACCCCTGCTGTACATCCCTGCTGAAATGACCAGCTAAAACCAGCCTAAGCTGATTGGCTGGTTTTAGCTGGTCACCCAGCCTAGCCAGGCTGGTCAGTTCACTGGTTTCTGAGGGGGTTTAAACACTTTTTAGCTGGTCAGGCTGGGAGACCACCTAAGACCAGCATGACCAGCTAAGACCAACCTGACCAGCTAAAAAAAAAGTTTTTAAAACCAGCTTGAACAGCTACGGGCGATCAGCTAAAACTAGCCTATGCTGATTTTAGCTGATCTTTTCAGCGGGGCAGCATTTAATGATTATTCCAATAGCTTTGCAATGTAAACATCATGAAGCATGTATATACAATAATATGGTAGCCTACCATACACGTTTTTATAGGCATAAAACACAATACTCAATTTTAAACAATATGTAACAGGGTTCCCGGCACTGTCTCTCTACTCACCAAGGGTCCCTTGGCCTGAAAATGGTTGAAGACCCCTGTTTTAGAGTTGTAAGCAGTAAAAGCAACAGAGTTGAAAGGTACATTTGTAACAGCCCTTGTGTTGTAGACTGTTATTTAATTATTTTTACGAACTAATCTTATTCATAGTTATGATTGACAACTCAGAAATAAATGTGCTGTATGATAATTATTTGTCAAATGTGCTTTGGCGGTAACAATAATTAGATTTATATGCATTTATGCATGTTAATTTGCATACTTCCTTAATTGCTTGATGGATGATCTGGTTTCTTACAAAGTTAAAATAACATGATTGGTTATGATAGATTGTAAATTCTTAAAATGATCTCTGCTGGTCTGGTTTATTCTTTTATTTGGCAGTTTTTAGTGGTGCTTATTTAAGACTGCATGAAATTGCTTATCGTGTGCAGTTTTCTGTCCATTGTTGACATATTTCCAATTAAAACAGAAAGTGTGGGCAGGACATTTCAAAGGGCTATTATTATTATTTTTTAACAACCAATAGGCTTTTTATGTACATATTATAACAATTACACTATCTGTTACTCTATCTGAACACACTGTGTCAGCAAGTCAAACCATGTCATCTGTAGAGTAGATGGGGGTTAAAGACTCACAAGCACAATACAGATTTGCACCAGGATTATACAGTAGAGCTCTGAAGATGTGGGAAAAATGCTTTATTTTCGCCCAAAGGAAAGATAATATTATGTAAAAAAATAATAATATATTATCAAACATTTATTATTCATCCAAGCACACACACACAGTCTTTTATTTTTGAAGGGATAGAAGCTCATCACAGGCCACCCAAAGACACAGACCAAAAGTACAACACCAGTACAGAGGCAACATTCAATACCCATCTGCAGTTGGCAGCGATTATATGAAATGGGGGATGATTTGCCTAATCCTGCCAGGCCTTTTTTATAGAATAATAATGCTAATGGGTCACCATTACTTCTGACTGAGCAGTTGTTTTTTGAGCATATCAAAAATTTGTGATGTTCCTACAGATCTTTATCACATTTATTTTAGACTTTGAAGGATCAGACTGCATTTAAGATAGTGTTTGCAGTTCTGTTGAGACATTTGGGGTGGTTCTTCCAATAAGCCAATTTTGGGGGGGTAAATGCTAAAAGCTGTAGATGCTTCCACAAACAATCGTAGAAGACTCCAAATAGCACCAAAACATTTCAAGATATATTTCAACCACTACTGAATAATTTATTATTCTGCACCAGTGATTTAGCTTGGATGGAGGTGTTGTCTTGTTGTTTGTTTGCGTTTGTCTGCTTCTTCTGCCTATGTTCCAGCGATCATCAATGCCCACATTTCAACCATTTGCACTCAAAAGGGGGGATATGTAGGATCTCATAGGCCAAAGAATTGTTAATTTCCATGCTCAGAGGCCCCTGGAAATTCCTCAAAATCCATAAAATAAGAGACCAAAATGTCTCCTTAAAGTCTGGCATGACCCAGATAAACGAGATAAGGATGACCGTCAGTGTAACTTAATCATCTTGAGAAACAAGGGCAGATCTGCCCGAACACACACTTGGAAAACACATTCCAAGAGAGAGAGATAAAGAACTGTGTTACGGACTCAGCCTTCATAGGTGTTGCCTGTGTATTCTTGTGTGTATGTTTGTCTTGTTTCCTAATTGGTGTTTCTTTCTGAGTGTAGGCTCCTCCCTTGCGCACTTGTGGTTCGTTGCTCTGATGGCTCGTGCTGAGCATATAAGTGGTGTGTGCAGGAGGGTGAGACACGCAGCGGTGAACTCCGTGCGCATCATGATGTCTAGCGGCTGATCAACTCAAACTGTGTTCTTTGTATTGTGCTACTACTTTTGTTATATTTGTTAGTGTTTAGTATGTCTATGTTGACGTTAGAATAAAGTAATGTGTGTTATTTGTGGAGTGAGGGAATTTGAGAGACGTGAGTTTGTGCAGTCATTTATTAGTCTAATAATAAATGTTTTAAACTGCTCTTTGCTTTGCTCGTTTCGTAAGGGTTCAGCAACACAAGAGGAGACGCATAGTTAACAACAGGGGTTCGTAACAAACTGTCACCCTGGAAACCCATGAAAAGTTAAGATACTCTTTATTCTGGAAAATAATCAACACTTAAAAATTAGACATTTCCTGGGGAACACCTGACCGTCTTATGCTAAAACACACCCAAGACAAAAAGAGCTTGATGACTTGAATCAGGCTTTCTTTGAAAGGATTACTTGGTATTATCTTTAGCAGAATAAACTTGTGCTCATAACTTCAAATGTACAAATTAATTTTTCAAGTGTATCTCAGGACATTTCATCTTAATCTAAATTTTTAAATTGTAATTTTTTTTTTTTAACATCTTAATTTTATCCTGCACCTAATCGGCCAAATTCAATGCTCATTCAAGGTTTAACCTGATCATAATCCTGACAATTATGTATTTCATAATGTGTAATATATTATGTGTTTAAAAATAAAACTAATTAGTAGGATGTTTTTTTCATGCATTATAACTGAATTTTAACTGTAATTTAATAAGAATGTTCAAGTGTTTGGTATGTAATTGATTGTTTTTGAGCAGGAAACTAACAAACCTTGGATCAAAGGCCATGAATTGATCATTTGAGGGGAGGACACTCGACCATGTGCCTCTTAAAAGCTGCCGCTGATTGGTTTAAAGCCAGATTTCTGAGATCTTCTCCGTGCTCCACTTACTCTTCAGCTCAGCGCTCTTGCCCTCGTGGCTTGTAGCCTCGACACGGCATCCCTCAAGTTCCATACCATGTAGAAGTCCAAGGAGGCTCGGAGTAAAGCTCAGAGGTAGCCTCTCACTCTCTGCTCTATGGGTCACACACTTGATGGTAGTCACGAGTCCTCCTTGCCGAAGGCCTCGCTTCAAAGCCCTCATCATCCATCAACGCGACAGACAACAACTATACAAGATCTTAACAGATGTCCAGAACATCGATGGAACCACACAAACTTTCTACAAAGAGCCAAAGAACCAAGCAATGCAAGGAAATGCAGCGAAATGCAAGTATATCTCCAGACTTTTGCTGAAAGTGCTCTAAAAGCATTGTCTACAGACTCCATAAAGTTCATTTTCTCTGTTTAGATCATTTCCATCCAAGTCACTCTTTCACTTTACCCACCAACCTGTTTGTATGTGTAAGATTAGTTTTTATGTTTAGAATAGCAATAAAGTCTTGTTTGTATTCAAAGATAATTTAACTGTGGTCAATTTTGAAAGAACAATCATCACTTGATGATTGTTCAAAGATATACCCCTAAAGCTATAATAAAATATTTGTGATTTGATATTCAATAAGCCATGAGAATAATATAACTCCAATAAGTGAATTAATAATAATTCCCTTATTAAAGCTAAGTCCTAACAATAGAAATTGTGAACGTTTACAATGAGTCGTTGTATTATGATGTTAATGGTGGAGAATTTGATTCAGATTTTATCATTCTCATAATGGTTGTCGAACGCGAATAATTCCATTATAATTAGACATACTCTTCCCTACATTATAACGATGGAGGTATGCGGCACTTTAATCTGTACTGTGTGCATCTACATTAACCAAAATTCATACAGAGATGCATATAACCAGGTGTAAATTGTGATGGTGCCTGTTAATATCCATCTTAATACCAGGAAATTAACAGGGCACACACAGTGGGAGTGTGTGTATGATCTATCTGAAGTCAGAACTGATGCACATGGTTAATCTATCTGAAGTCAGAACTGATGCACATGGTTAATCTATCTGAAGTCAGAACTGATGCACATGGTTAAAATTACTTTCGTTTTTCTTTTTTATCTGTCAAAATGAAGGACAGCATTTTGAATTATCCATTAAATTCAAAAATCGGTAAATGACGGACAATGTTCGGTTAACGCAACTCCTGAATTCATGTTGGGTTTAGTGATTGTTTGTGCTCCACCAGAAGTAATGTACCACTGCTTGGAATGCATATGACTGTTTCAGAGAGTAATCATAAAAACCATGATTCCCCGTCTGTCGCTCACTTCGACATTGTGTCGAAGAAGCAACACTAGGGGTCTCTCTTGAGCACCGAATATGCCTCTGATCTATGAAAAAAGGCCAATGAGAAGTTGGCAGACAGAACTTGCATGTCCCGCCCCCAGACATACAGGTATAAAGGTGGGGAAATGCATCTGTTTCATTCAGAAATTAATACACGACCATCGGAGCCGATGGTTTACTCAGTTGAAGTAAAACCGTTTGCTTTTTCTCCCAGGCGATCCCAATCACTCGGCTCCCTGGATGACTCCTCCCTAGCCCTCTGGGTCTGTACTTCAGCAGAGGAATTCGCCAACCCAATCCACTGCGGGTACTCAGATCTACCCTGTACTGGAATAGGTGCTCCACAGGTCAGGGCTCCTACGTGGACTTCTCCCCTGTGTGTAATTTCCGTGGTACGGGCCCTTTATGAGCGGACCCGGGTCTCCCTTGGGCAGTTCCCACTGCCCCCTGGTCGCCGTGTCTGTAGCAACTCCTCCCTCGGAAGAGGTGGGATCTACCACCGTGCCACTTCCCACATGTGACCTAAAAGTGTATGTCACCACTCTTACCTCCCCCTCTCTGGGTAGGTGTGGTCTCTGCAGGGTCTTTTCCCCCTGTAAGAATAGGAAACTGGGTAAGACCCCTTTCCCCGATGCGTGTAAGGGCCCCAGCCGTTGACTCTATGCGAGAAACATAGAGAGAAAAGAGGCCCGGCTAGGCTTGGCCCGTTCCCAGGTTGGCAAGCCAAGTCAAGTCAAGTCAAGTCAAGTGGTTTTTATTGTTGTTTCAACCATATACAGTTAGTACAGTACACAGCAAAAACGAGACAACGTTCCTCCAGGACCATGGTGCTACATAAAAACAACAAAGGACCAACACAGAACCACATGAGACAACACAACGAAATAAAATACCTATATAAAAAAAAACCTACATATACCTGTATAAAGTGCACGTGCAAACATGTGCAAATAGTACAGGACAGTACAACAAATTTCTGACAATGAACAGGACAATAGACAGTGCAGCGCCGACCAGTACTCAGTAGTGCAAAAAGATGACAGTTTCTAAAAATGTAAACATAACATACTATGAGATAATGTTCTATGCACATAGCAGTTATTGAGGTAGCAGACAGTTATAAAGTGACAGTAATTAAAGTGCAACTCAGGACACGTGTGTCAAACCAGTCTCTGAGTATTGAGGAGTCTGATGGCTTGGGGGAAGAAGCTGTTACACAGTCTGGCCGTGAGGGCCCGAATGCTTCGGTACCTCTTGCCAGATGGGAGGAGGGTAAAGAGTTTGTGTGAGGGGTGTGTGGGGTCGTCCACAATGCTGGTTGCTTTATGGATACAGTGTTTTTTGTAAATGTCTTTGATGGAGGGAAGAGAGACCCCAATGATCTTCTCAGCTGTCCTCACTATCCTCTGCAGGGCTTTGAGGTCCGAAACGGTGCAAGTCCCAAACCAGGCAGTGATGCAGCTGCTCAGGATGCTCTCAATAGTCCCTCTATAGAATGTAGTGAGGATGGGGGTTGGGAGATGTGCTTTCCTCAGCCTTCGAAGAAAGTAGAGACGCTGCTGGGCTTTCTTGGTGATAGAGCTGGTGTTGAGGGACCAGGTGAGGCTCTCCGCCAAGTGAACACCAAGGAATTTGGTGCTTTTGATGATCTCCACAGAGGAGCCGTCGATGTTCAGCGGAGTGTGTTCACCTTGTGCTCTCCTAAAGTCAACAACCATCTCTTTTGTTTTGTCGACATTCAGGGACAGGTTGTTGGCTCTACACCAGTTCGTCAGCCGCTGCACCTCCTCTCTGTATGCTGACTCGTCGTTCTTGCTGATGAGACCCACCACGGTCGTGTCATCGGCGAACTTGATGATGTGATTCGAGCTGTGCATTGCTGCTCAGTCGTGAGTCAGCAGAGTGAACAGCAGTGGACTGAGCACACAGCCCTGGGGGCCCCAGTGCTCAGTGTGGTGGTGGTGGAGATGCTGTTCCCGATCCGGACTGACTGAGGTCTCCCAGTCAGGAAGTCCAGGATCCAGTTGCAGAGGGAGGTGTCCAGGCCCAGCAGGTTCAGCTTTCCAATCAGGTGCTGGGGAATGATTGTGTTGAATGCTGAGCTGAAATCTATGAACAGCATTCGAACGTATGAGTCCTTATTGTCTAGGTGGGTGAGGGCCAGATGGAGGGTTGTGGTGATGGCATCGTCCGTTGAACGGTTTGAACGATATGCAAACTGCAGTGGGTCTAGTGAGGGGGGCAGCTGGGTCTTAATCTGCCACATGACGAGCCTCTCGAAGCACTTCATGATGATGGGTGTAAGTGCGACGGGACGGTAGTCGTTGAGGCAGGACACTGAAGACTTCTTTGGCATTTGGATGATGGTGGTGGACATGGGGATGATGGACATGGGGATGATGGTGGTGGACAAGCGTCACCTTGTTCCCATGTCTAGGGTAACTATAAGGATTCTGACGACTTTATTGGGCATTGAGGGAAGGGTACGTGCAGTCTGATACAGCTGGTCGTTTTGGCACATCAAGTACCTGTCCGCTCCTGTGTCAGCAGTACACGTACACGGCTCAGCGCATGGCGTGATTTAAATTGGACACCAAGTGTCGCTTCTTCGACACAACGTCGAAGTGAGCGACAGACGGGGAACGTCTAGGTTACGGATGTAACCTCCGTTCCCTGATGGAGGGATGAGACGTTGTGTCCTCCCGGCCACGTCACTGAGCCGAGCCACTATTGTGGCTGGACCATTTCCGGCTCCTCAGAAAAATCCTGAATGAAACAGACGCATTTCCCCACCTTTATACCCGTATATCTGGGGGTGGGACATGCAAATTCTGTCTGCCAACTTCTCATTGGCCTCTTTTCATAGATCAGAGGTAGATTAGGCACTCAAGATAGACCCCTAGTGTCGCTTCTTCGACACAACGTCTCGTTCCCTCCATCAGGGAACGGAGGTTACATCCGTAACCTAGACAATTGATCCATGACTGAATCTTAAATTGATGTTATTACTAAAAATGTTTTGTCAGTCTTCTGAGTACTTCTGTTAGATTTGCCAACTTATTTTAGGTTTTTAGAGAGACTTTTTAATCTCAGCAGAATATTCTACCATGCATTACAACAATATTTGAATTATTTTATAATTTAAGTTTTAATAAACTCTGTGTTCAAATACTGAAATTGTAGGACTCTTTAAAAGAAGAGAGATTCTTGAAATCATTGCTAAGATCTTACAGTGTAAAAGACAAGATCTGAAAGACTAATTTTGATTAAATGTCTCCGCATTACCCATTAAGTCAATTTTTACTAGCAGCCATTCTTTTACTCTTCTCAAACGAGTGATTGGTGGCAACAGCTGTCTGTGACCTACCTTCATAGCTTAGTGCGTGCCCCCTCGGTGAACGACTTAAGATTGAATAACAAGCTATTTAAATCATTTGGCCACATGATGTTCAATTAGGTTTTCATGAGCTATGGAATGAGAACAAGCTCAAAAGCAGGCATAATTCATATCAATCTATCACACATCTTCGCTTAAATGATTAAAAATGAGAGGTATTTTAATAAAAGTAATTAAGGGTAAGTTTCATGCTTCAGGGCACTAGAGATGAGATATCCTTCAGTGGCACTAAAATACCTGACGGTTCCATATCCAATACTGATGTAAAATCTGTCCCATATTCCTCTTATTGTTCAGCTTCACACAATGGCTACATTCAGTGGGCAAATTTCAAATGCCATCTTTGACCTTTGAAGGGCAGTATGGGAAGGGAATGCTTCTCGAAGGAACATTACAAATGAAAGTGAGCAACTGAATGTCTTCATGAAGGGCTCGTACCCAAGCCTGTTAATTATTCCTATCAGAAAGTAATTTAACTATTTATGGTGACATGAATTTGAGTGGCGTGTCCTTTTGATTTATTTTGAAACCTAAGGTGATTTATAGAAACGAGACGATATCGAATTTCAAAACATCACAAACTAAAACCATATCAACTTTATTTTCAGTCCATGTGATCAAATTAATAACACGTCAATTATTAATAGCTCTCTCTTGCTTTTATACACTGTTTAGACCATACAACAGTGGCCGAAATCAACAGCTTGTAAGCAGTAGTGTCCGTACTTCACCAAATGAGTTTCCATTATTTGAAAATGGCTGAAGAATTCATCAACATGCCCGAAATAGAGATTGAGAAACTGCCATCTCCACTGAAATCACCAGTGTGGCAGTACTTTGGCTTTACTGTGAAGTACGAAAACAACACATGGGTAATTGACAAGACACAGACTATCTGTAAGTTAAGTAAAACCATACACAGCAAACCCTTGCATGTTATAGAATTTTGATTGCAATGCGCCATATTTTTCGGAGATATTCCGTTCAGTTATATTGCTTGTCCTGCACCTGTTCAGCCAACTATTCTTGAAAGTTTTATTTGTTTTTGGTCTTTTACTATGTATATAAGTAACTTTACAATAACTTTAATTATTTGAACTTTGAGAATGTATATTGTGTATAATAGAACTTTATTTTGATGAGAAATTAGAATTTGCATTTTGCTCAAACATTTCTCTAAAAAAAATTTTTTTTATCTGTCTTTGTCATTTAAGTGATGTCATATTTAATCTAGATTACAATCAATCAGGAACCTCATAATATTTTGAACAAATTGTGAGATAACCTTATCCTTCGTAATTACCTTATCTGAGAACTCAAATCTATCTGCAAGTTTTGAATTGGCCTGTTCATCATAGTTACAGTGACTAAAGTAAATATCACTGATGCCCATATACAACCATAACATTTACACTACATTTAAGCATTTGGCAGACGCTTTTATCCAAAGTGACTTACAGTGCAATTATTACAGGGACAATCCCCCCGGAGCAACCTGGAGTTAAGTGACTTGCTCAAGGACACAATGGTGGTGACTGTGGGGATCAAACCAGTGACCTTCTGATTAACAGATATGTGCTTTAGCCCACTACACCACCACCACTCCCATAAGTCTTATTACAAATGATGGTGTTATTTGATGCATTCATCTGTCAAATCTGTATTTACTAAAAGCAAGTATTTTTTAAACCAATTTTCAAGCACAGAATTTGAGTCACATTGACAACAAAACTGATGGGGGCAGCTCCTGTAGACGACAGCAAATGGATCTAGCACTTCTGGATGAAACACTGACATTTGTGAGTTACAAGAACCCCAAATGAAATGCAACATGAATGGGCTGTCAGTAGATTATTGATTTTATTTTTTTATACAAATTAATTACATGATTGTCAGGGTTGTGAAGGGAAGAGGCGTTAGAGTAAGGATCCAAACACAGAACTTTAACTGTAAACAAAATAAGGGGTGAAGGAATCATATGAAGAAGGTAACACAAACACAACTGCAGTATGCTGGCTACTAACACACTACATACAAACAAGAACCAACACCAGAACAAGAGGATATATATATACACTAGGGCTAACAAGGAGACAATGAATACCTGGAATACAATTAGGGCAATGGATCAGAAGACAGACATAACAGAGGAAGACACACAACTTCAAACTAATATGCATATTAATTAATTAAATGTAATCAAATTAATTGAGAAAGCCCACAAATGAAGTTAATTCAAAGACATTGTTTTGTGGCAGACAAAGGCATTGAATTTACATTTACAAAAAGTGTCTTATATCAGTACAAAAGTACATATAATGTGTGTTGTACAGTAGTCCCACAACATAGAGCATAAAACTATCACTGCCCAAAGTCCACTGCGATCCATTTTACAACCAATTTCAATCTGTCTGATGTCATTCTTGCATTCCGCCTATGCCATTTTGTGATTGTTGGTCTGTGACATGTGCAAATGGATTTCTTTGCTTGTTGCGTCAAGTTTTGCTGTTATTTCAGTGTATTGCGCGATGAGCTCTGCATATTTAAGACACTGTTTCTAAAGTTAAAAGTAGTTCACCTTAAATATAGCATCAAGCAGCAATAATCGGAGTCAAAGCAGTTTGGAAAAGTGGAGAAAATTGCCAATATTGGCACATTTGTAAGAACAGATCCATCAGGGACAAGTAGTTTTTCAAACTCCTCCTGGATGGTTGGTCTGATTTGTTTGGAATTTTGCTAGTATCATCTAGATAAAGTATCATATTGTATCATCATAATAAAACGTTATCAAAAGTATTTTGATTCGTCAAATTGCTTAGAAGATACAATCTAATAAACTGGCCATGGTGCAAATCACTTTTCAATTTCTATCTAAAATTTCTTGCGAATCTGACCAAAAGTCTAGGAGGAGTTTTGTCGGAGAACTCAAAATGGTCTAAAAAAATTGATAGTTTAGTTTGTTGGGTCCAAAATGAACCAGCCATCATATATTTAACACATCATTTTTACATGAAGTGGTCTTTTCATCTAACACTCCAGAAATGCCTCAATGAAGGTGTCTTTGACCATGTGAACTGGCCATTTGAACTTTTAGTTAAATATTTATTTATTTTAAATGAGAGAGAGAGTTTGCATCACTACCCCTAGAATGCACATGTGGGTTGAAATGAACCATATGTGATTACGATAATATTCAATGCACTTAATTACACTTGTAATACATTGATTGTTTTCTTTCTCTTTATAAAAGAGCCTTCTTGCACAGGTGCTGTGCAAGGTCAGGGAGGACGAGGAACAAGTCACTCCAGTGGCTCCCTATTGGCCCACCCGGGCTTGGTTCTCGGACCTCATACTCCTCGCGAAAGCCCCTACCTGGAAAATTCCCCTGAGGAAAGACCTTGTTTCTCAGGGATGGGGCACGCTCTGGCATCCGCACCCAGACCTCTGGAACCTCCAGAGTTTTATAAAGAAAATAACATTTTCTACGGGGTCTTTCTCGACCCACATATGCTTGTTATGGGGGTTAAATCACATATGCATTCTAGGGTTATACTGAAAGCCCTATTCACATTGTAATGTTCTTGCATGACCAAAAAACAATACTCAAATTATTACATCTGATACAGAGAGGAATTCCTAACTTCCAAACAGAACTAATATTTTGCCATCTCTGCTCTGTAGAGGTGTATTTAAATGCTGCTTTTAAGCATATACAATTTTAGCATATGAGCATGGCATTGGAGCATAAACGAGAGAAGGTGGGTTAAGAAAACCATAACTTTTTTTTCTAAACAGAACAAACAGAATCAATTGTGTCAGCTCCCACAATAATTCTAGAGGTTTCTTTTATTCTTGCTTTTGTTTTGAGTGCAGTAATGAAAATAAAAGACTAAATAAACCCTCCTGCCCTCCCTCCATCCCCAGCCCCCTTGACAAACTCTCTCTTTGCAATAGATCATTACCTGTCGTCTATTTTCAGTGTCTTGCACCTTGGAGTCCCGCTGTAATTTGAATTGCAAGTGACAAAGTTGCGCTCCAGGATGTCAGGAGATCCCCTCCAGTGTTTATTAACTTTGTGAATTGAATAATTACCCGAGGTCAGATCATAATTGAGTCGACCTCAGAAAATCACTGGAGGGACGGTTGTGATGTGCCAATCTAATGTGTTCTCTTCCTGTGGCCACATGTGACCTCGAACTCCCCATCTGCTGGACAGAAACTGCATTATGTCAACCTCATTATAAAACTTGAAATAATGGGACCTGGCAACTAGAAAAAAAAAATGTACTGTTTGGGCAGGGTTACAGCACCATGGTCACGGTGTTAAAAGCTTCAAGAAAAAAGAAAAGAAAGAGCAAGTTCTTTCCAAGGGGTAAAGGTTTTGCTTAGCATGGACCAGTTAGCTCCTTGTAGATTCCATAACTACACCATTCTGTGGACAAAAAAAACATCTTTCTCCATTGACCGACATTCAAAATTAGCTGTGTATTCTTTAGAGGTTTATCAATAATTCAGGTCCGATAGCTGCTTTTGGATCGTAATCGCAAAATGAGTCCCAATAGTTTGTAGATAGTTTCCCCTTATCTGTTTGTGTGAGCACCTGGGAGTGCCGAAATTTCTAAATAAGAGTCCCCAGTGTATGAATGTCCCACATTATGCACCAGAGCTTCATTTGAATCTGGTTATTATTGTGATTTTGGTAGCACACTAAACTGCATCTGGGATTTTATTCATTTTGGACTCTTGTTGCCTCTATGTCTGTAGGCCTGACAAAGACGATTCTGATCTAAATGTTGCTGTTGTTTTTAAGAAAGTAAAAGGGAATAGCAAAACAGTGTGTGGATATAATTCAGTTGTATTTAATTGCTGGGCAAATCACAAGATTTTTTGATCTGAACTAGTAATTCAGTCCTGCTGTTATGAGCGGTTACCCTCACCTCTGCCTGCACCTCTATGCTCTCTCTCTCCCTCATACTTTCTTCTATCTCATTGATATTCACTGAGTGAGCAGCACTGCGGTTTATGTCGACTCAGGCAGGTGTACCAAATTCTCCCGCCTGTTTCGTCAGTTCCTTTGTGTGTCCGCTCATTTCCACCCTCACGTGGTATTAGCACCACTGCTCTGGAACGGATTCAGCCATCTTTCCTTTTCTCCTTTCCTTCCACACTCTACTGATCTTTGGCTCTGCCATTTTTGATTTAGTCCTCCATTTTGGATCAAGTCTGCCATTTTGGATCAAGTACACCATTTTCGATCCTTTGTTACCACATCTAAACACACACACAAACACACACACCCTAGCATATAGCTCCAGTATTAGTTTAGGATTTCCTTGTTATGTTTTGTGTTATATTCAGATAGTATCGGCTGTGTTCATTACTGCTTTATTATAATAAGTCTTGTTATAAGATTGAAAAGTACACCTAGTTGTTTTTGCTTGAATATTGTGTTGAAGCCAGCCTCTGCCATGTCAAGAACTCCCATATTACCTCAACGTGCTGTTATTTTATTGGTGTTTGAAACTAACTGTTATTAGATTATTATTAGTTTGTATGGCAATAATTTAACTAGTTCCTCCCCTTTTTGATTATTTTGATCAATAATTAAAATACTCAACCCTCAGGGTAGATTTTTATGAAATTCGATTAGTAACTTGCTATCATTTTTCTCTTATCAATGAGTGGTGCCCCAATGATAGAATTTAATGAGTTCAATTCTATTATTTAATTTAAATATTAATTAATAAATGTTAATAATTTCTGATAGAAAAATGTATCTAAACAACCAGTAGCATACAATAATGAATGGGAAATTTGTTTCAAGTTTGCAACAAATCTGTGGCAAGTTTGTCAGAACTTTAGATATTTTGTAAGGGTATTCTGATGAATATTTTTGCAAGCAACATATAAATCACAAATATGTCATACTATTATAATAGTTTCACCAGTGTCTTTGTATCTCCTAAAACTGTGTAATAGAATTATATTTGTCTTCTGCCTTTGACATCACATTCCAGTATAATCGCTTGTAAAGGGTTTAGGACAATGGCGTAGCCACGGGTGTGCAACTTGTAACGGTGGTGGTCCCAAATAAATAAAAGAAAAAAAATGAATAACTGACTTGAGTCAAAGTGTTCGGGTGTTTTTACTTGTCAAAGAATAAATCAGTTCACACATACATATAATCCACCGATACAAAAAATGAATGCTGTCCAATACCCACAATAGCACATAGAATATGGACAAAGTACACTCATATGTTGAAGGTTTTAAGGGAAAAATCAAACAAAAAAACTACAGAAAAAGTATGTTATTTAAGAAAACATAGAAGAAGAAAAAAAACGGTAACTCAATGTTCACTTTTCAAACAGCATTCTTTTTTCTCACAATGACAAAACCAAAACAAATGAATAAAGAAACAGAAACAAGCAGATTGTGGCTCAAATTCAGTTCTGACTTCACAATTTGTCACAGTGCGTCAGTGCGTGCGTACATGCTTAGTGAGCGTGTACACTGCAAAAAATTATTTTCTAGATAAGTATTTTTGTCTTGTTTTCCTATCAAATTATCTGAACTTTCTTAAAACATGATTTATTTACTTGTCAAACAAAATGGGATAAGATATTAAGGCGTATCAGTACAAGGTCCTCCCCTTCATGTCCCTGTCCCCTCACGTCTTTACGAAGGTTGCAGAAGCAGCCCTTGCCCCGCTCCGAGAAGCCGGCATCCGCATACTCAACTACCTCAACGACTGGCTCATCCTGGCCCACTCCTGAGAGTTACTATGCGCCCACAGGGACCAGGTGCTCAGGCAGCTCAGCCGCTTAGGGCTTCAGGTCAACTGAGAAAAGAGCAAGCTCGCCCCGGTTCAGAGCATCTCTTTTCTCTGCATGGAGTTAGACTCAGTTTCAATGTCAGCGCGCCTCACTAACAAGCGTGCGCAGGCATTGCTGGAATGCCTCGTCACCTTCAGGCCAGGCACTTCGGTCCCGTTAAAACTTTTCCAGAGGCTCCTGGGGCATATGGCGTCCTCCGCGGCGGTCGCGTTGCTGGGGTTGATGCATATGAGACCGCTTAAACACTGGCTCCAGACTCGAGTCCCGAGACAAGCATGGCGCCATGGCAAGCACCGTGTGATGGTCACCCCACCTGCTGCCAAACATTCAAACCCTGGAAAGACCTCTGCTTTCTGCGGGCAGGAGTCCCCTTGCAGCAGGTGTCCCGATGCGTCCCGAGGCTTCACCCCCCAGTCGGTCCAGCTGATTTGGGAATGGTCGGCAAGGATCAGGTAGACCTGTTTGCCTCCTGAGAGACCACCCACTGCCCGCTCTGGTATGCCCGAACAGAGGCTCTTGTCGGGTTAGACACACTGGCACACAGCTGGCCCACGGGGCGGCACATGTACGCATATCCCCAGTGAGCCTTCTTGCACAGGTGCTGTGCAAGGTCAGGGAGGACGAGGAACAAGTCACTCCAGTGGCTCCCTATTGGCCCACCCGGGCTTGGTTCTCGGACCTCATACTCCTCGCGAAAGCCCCTACCTGGAAAATTCCCCTGAGGAAAGACTTTCTTTCTCAGGGATGGGGTACGCTCTGGCATCCGCACCCAGACCTCTGGAACCTCCACATCTGGCCCCTGGACGGGACGCGGAATATCTAGCTGATCTATCACCTACTGTCGTAGACACGATCAACCAAGCCAGAGCCCCTTCTACCAGGCAACTTTACTCCTTAAAATTGCACTTGTTCGTGAATTGGTGTTCTTCTCAGGGCAAAGACCCACAAAGGTGCGCAGTCAGGTCAGTGCTCTCATTTCTGCAGAACAGGTTGGAGGGGAGGCTGTCCCTGTCCACCTTGAAGGTGTATGTAGCTGCTATCGCAGCCCACCATGACACAGTAGACGGCAAGTCTTTGGGTAAGTACGACTTGATTATCAGGTTCCTAAGAGGCACCCGGGGTTAAATCCCTCCCGGCCAAGCCTGTTTCCCTCCTAGGATCTCTCAGTGGTCCTCTCGGGCCTTCAGAGACCCCCCTTCGATGCGCTAGAATCAGTTGGACTCAGGGCCCTCTCCTTAAAACCGGCCTTGCTGATCGCGCTCGCCTCCATCAAGAGGGTCAGGGACCTGCAAGCGTTCTCTGTAAGCGAAACTTGCCTGGACTTCGGTCCGGCAGACACACATGTGATCCTAAGACCGCGGCCGGGCTACATGCCCAAGGTTCCTACCACGCCCTTCAGAGACCAGGTAGTGTACCTGCAAGCGCTGCCCCGGTAGGCCCCGTATCTGACACAGCCCCTTCGTTGCTGTGTCAGATACGTGCTTTGCGTTCCTACTTGGACCACAAGCAGAGCTTTAGATGCTCTGAGCAGCTCTTTGTCTGCTTCGGTGTACAGCGGAAAGGGAACGATGTCTCCAAACAGAGGCTCTCCCATTGGGTGGTGGATGTGATTTCATTGGCCTATCGCACCCAGGCTGTGCCCCTCCCCCCCCTTTGTGGGTCCAAACTCAACAAGGAGTGTGGCGTCCTCTTGAGCACTGGACAGAGGCATCTCCTTGGCAGACATATGCAGAGCAGCGGGTTGGGCAACACCTAATACCTTTGCGAGATTCTACAATCTCAGGGTAGAGTCAGTCTCGTCCTGTGTTTTCTCAGGTCCGAGCCGGTAGAACTCGGTAACAAGCTGACGGAGCGACCGGGTGAATCGCTTGCGCCTAGTGCCCTGTCCCTCGGCTGAGATAATACCGTGCACTTTTTCTCCCAGCAGAGCCCACTCACTCGGCTCCCTGGATGACTCCTCCCTAGCCCTGTGGGTCCGTAATTCGGTGGAGGAATTCACCGACCCAATCCACTGCGGGTATTCAAATCTACCCTGTACTGGAATAGGTTTTCCACAGGTTAGTGCTCCTACGTGGACGTTCCGCCTGTGTGTATTTTCTCCGGTATGGTCTCCTTACGAGTGGACCCGCGTCTCTCTTGGGCAGTTCCCGCTGCCCCCCGGTCGTCGTGTCTGTAGCAACTGCTCCCTCCAAAGAGGTGGGATCTACCACCGTGCCACTTTCCACATGTGACCTAAAAGCCCATGTGGTGTATTTCGCCACTTTTACCTCCCCCTCTCTGGGCGGGTGTGGTCTCAGCAGGGTCTTTTCCCCCTGAAAGAATATGAAACTGGGTAAGACCCCTTCACACGATGCATTAGACTCGGCCTGTTCCCAGGTTGGCAAGCGTCACCTTGTTCCCCTGTCTAGGGTAACTATAAGGGTTCCGATGACTTTATGGGGCATTGGGGAAGGGTACGAGCAGTCTGATACAGCTGGTTGTTTTGGCATGTCAAGTACTTGCCCGCTCCTGTGTCAGCAGTACACGTACACGGCTCAGCGCATGGCGTGATTTAAATTGGACCCCTAGTGTCGCTTCTTCGACACAACGGTGAAGTGAGCGACAGACGGGAATGTCTAGGTTATGGATGTAACCTCCGTTCACTGATGGAGGGAACGAGACGTTGTGTCCTCCCAGCCACGTCGCTGAGCCGAGCCACTGTTGTGGCCGGACCATTTCAGGCTCCTCAGAAAAATCCTGAATGAAACAGATGCATTTCCCCGCCTTTATACCCGTATGTCTGGGGGCGGGACATGCATATTATGTCCGCCAACTTCTCATTGGCCTTTTTTCATAGATCAGAGGTATATTCGGCGATCAAGAGAGACCCCTTGTGTCGCTTCTTCGACACATCCGTAACCTAGACATTTATGCTACTGAGTTCAGATTATGCCTCATTATTCATAACGCCATGTTCCTTATGTAAAATAAGTTTACTGTTGTTCTTTTCTTCTCCAATTACGATACATTTTACATATTGTGGAATATTTGGATGATACGCTTGAAAAGGTAGGCTATAATGTACTGTGTTTTATTGGTTTAGTAAATGTTCTACTGATGATATGTATGTAAATCTATTACGCATAATCAGCAGTATACTTACCGTCTGTTTGCATCATACATAGAATTGTCCTTTATTAATATTGGCTTAATAATTAAAACAATAACAGTATTATTTATCTTTTTTGTTTTGAACCAAACCTCCCTGTAAATACAAATAATGTTCAAATTTTTTTTTAATCTTTTTACAGTTGTGCAGTATTCTATTCAACACAATGCATAACTGATTTATTTCTTAGCCACAAATACATTTTTAAACCAATCAATGTAACTAAATCTTGGTGTATTTTTATATTTTTTTCTGTATTGTGCAAATTGTACCACCTTTTATATTTGTATATTTAGCATATTTTGGAAAATGATGAATCATTCTTTGTCAACTTTTTTTTACGAATTATTAAGCCTAATATGTTTACATATTATCAGGACTAGTTCCTCTATTGATTCTTGTGGTTTCATCAGCCAATCAAGATGTAATTTTCCTGTGGCTCCATACCGATTAATCACATGCCATGTATGGCTGAGGTCATTGGCTCAAATAAATATTTTCAGAACATGCCCATGAGCAAAGATGTAACATACAGGTCGTGATGTGCCAGCCAAGCAACTGCCATTGACACATATGGCACATATGACAATTAATAACCGGGCCCTGTAGAGTAGCATCACACATATATATGCAACATCCACATACGTTACAAGCTGCCAGATTCAAATCAGCTTTCGTCTTGACACAGGCTGCACTAGTCAAGCATCTGTAATTTATATTAGCTCAAACAGTTACTCATTCAGTTTTTTTAACCCCAGAATAAGTACATTTTATATACATACATCCAACTCATCACCAAAGTACCACGATAAAAAGTAAATACATCAAACACGATCTTCCTCCGATGCATGCTGCCATTTGTTTACATTAGTAGCGGTTGTCATTTGTCAAACAAACAGCTACGCAAAGTGTATTTTCAAGCACATAATGTTAATTTTATGTATCAAATAGTCTAATTTTCACCAAAGTACCACGATGACAGTTCGCAGCTTGTATATGCACAGCCATCATATTTAAACCCAATCTTCCCATGCACGCAGCCACGTCTACTTATTAGGTGCAGATGCGGTTTTGATTCACACAAACAGCAACTCAAACAGTCTTTTCAGACATATAATATGTTTTTTTTCTGAAAGAGACATCCAAGCTATTACAAAAGCAACCTGACAACAGTTTAAAAGTTATTGACTCACATTGAAAACATGCTGATTGAGTGCGATGCATGCAGCCATGTCTGTTTACATTAGTGCTTATCACACACACACACACACACACACACACACAATGTATACGAAGTCAAACAATGTAATTAGGCAAACTGGACTGAAAAATTAAATTATTTGTTCATTTGTTTTTTACAGCTATAAAAACGAAATAAAACAAAAATAGTACAGCGAACATAATTTGTTCACGTTTACTATGTTATATAGTATTTTTTATGACAAGAAATAAAAAATTAAAATAGTAATAAAACAAATACTTGTCTTCACTCTGCCCCCTCTACCAGCTGTTTAGTGTCATGTGGCAAAAAAAAGGGGGCAGGGGAATTTAGATCCTACTCGTGAAAATATTCATGGGAATGCTAACAGCTCTCTCCGTGTATTATAGACTTCCATGGTTCTTTTTAAGAATATATGGAAATAAAACTATAATAAAGTGATTTGTTAAATTGTCATCATTGAAGAAATCTAGAAATCTGCTGCCATGTTTTGATGAATTGCTTTGTTCAGTTTTTCTATTACAAAACTAAAATATAGCCTTGTTGCCAAAAATGTGTTCAAAAGATGAAGTTAAAGTTTCTTATATTGTGTGTAATGTACTTGGGGGATGAAAAATGTAAAAACATTTTTATAAGTTTAGACATTTTATAAGTTTGGTTTCAGACAGTCTGAGATCTTCCTGAAGAGTTTGATGAGATAAACCAGTGATAGATTGGCAGACTTTTTATTTAATTCATTTTGATTTATGTATTAGTTGATCCTTGACATTTTAAGCACAAAATATTGCACTGGTAGTTGGTAAAAGAGACATAGACATGCCATATTAAATGCAACTGTCATGCTGAGCAGGCAGAAAAATAAATAGCTGAAGTGTTTGTTCTTTCTAAGAGTGAACAAAAAACTACTTGTACAAGATATACCAGCACAAACCTACTTGCATCCTAATCTAAATCTGGGGCAAATTCACTACATAATTTCCCAATTTTTGTATGCTTAAAATTTCAGTGCAAAAAAAAAAATCTTATTTACTAACATTTGCAATACTGTTTAACCATGCCCAATCTGTGCTGATTTAACATTACAATTAATTCATTGTTATTCTTTTCAGTGAAAAAAAAAAAACGAATGCTCATCGCCACAAAATCAATGTCTGGATGGCAGTGGTGGAGTGATACTGTACAGTCCCATTAAAGTATACCAGATCACATGAGTTGGCTGCACAACCTAGCACTCAGAATCAGCCTACAAAAATGGGAATTGTACTCTGCACGTTTTTTTGGCCATGTTAGCACAGTTACCCGATTTGCTTTATTCCTTTACTGAATCCGGTGGTAAAACAATGCAAACAATGCTTGCACCACAATTCACCCCACAGATTTCACTAAGATACTGCTAGTGATGTGTCAGCCACTGTAACAATGGGCTGGCAAAGACAATGATGTGCAATTTATTATCAATTGTGAAAGACGAAACACAAAACTCCAAATGTGAACAAAATACAAAAACATGAACTTGACATGACATGACATGACCAATACTACAATGTTACATTCACAATACCTGACAATGGACAATGCCAAACATGAGGCTTAAATACATGGACAAGGGAGAAACATGACAATGATAACCAATGACAAGACAGAACTGTTAACAAGGTAACAAGGTAACAAGACAATAATCCAATGAAAGCAAGACACATGAACATGGAGGGAAATATGAAAACACATGACCAGGGAACCACATGACATGAAACAGGGAACAGGAACGACTCGGTTACTAACGTAACCTCGGTTCCCTGAGAGGAGGGAACGAGTATTGCGTAAGTAGCTTACGCTATGGGAAAACTCCGTTTCTCGAGAAATATTGAAGTCTTTATGTAAAACGCATTGCAGCTGCACAGCAGACAGTAATGAGCGAGGCAGCTCGGTCATTGGCTGTGCTGCGGCAACTGCTCGAACCAATGACGGGGCGACTCTGAACGCGTGACCAATGGGTGCGCGCCTGCGCTCAGCGCTCAGAGCCCGCCGAAATTAGCATAGCCAGGCTATATAATGGGCACCCCGTCATACGAGTTCCTTTAGGTACAATCGACTGAAGCAAACTGACCAAGCACAAGCACGGCAGCTTACGCAATACACGTTCCCTACTCTCAGGGAACCGAGGTTACGTTAGTAACCGAGTCGTTCCCTATCGAGAGGTCTCTCCTATTGCGTAAGTAGCTTACGCTATGGGAACACCATGTAAAACGCCGTGCGTGCTGACTTCGCTCTATAAAGCCAGAGGCAGATGCCTGAGCCTTAAAGCAAAGTGATTATTCCACGAGCCGGCCAACGGCGAGCTACATAATGGGATAGTATAGAGCGCCCTTCCAAGGTGGTCCATGGTGGGGTGCTCATAGTACAAACACAAGCACATATCTTATGTACTGAGTTTTCTATGTGCTGATATGCATAAAAAATCCTTTAAGTCAGTCAGAGACAGACCTTGTAAGGGAGGAGATAATGCTCAGCATATACATACTCCAGTCCATTCTACAGTCAGGCTGATAGAATGTTGGAATGCAATGAGGGGACCTGTAGGTTATAAAACCTGATAAATGTCGAAGGCGAGGCCCAGCCCGCCGCCGCACAAATATCTTAAATGGGTATCCCACTTGACCAAGCCCACGAGGAGGCCATGCTCCTCGTATAGTGACCTCTGACGCATAAGGGGCATTGAAGGCCCTTGGCTTCATAAGCTAGCGCTATAGCATCCACTATCCAGCGCGATATATGACAGTTTATATGTAGGCGCTTTTCCGGGTTTGACCAAAAGCCGGAGACAGGCCTGCCCTCGTAAAGAGCCCCCCATCCTATTTTGGAGGCATCTGTCGTGATAATTTTTTAAAGACTTCACGCCCAGACTCACGCCGGTTTGATACCAGTTGATGGCTTTCCAGGGCATCAGGGCTTTTATACAGCCGTGATTCGCTCTGATCAAAAAGTGGCCCGAGCGCCACGCATGAGTGGGGACACGGCTCTTGAGCCAGCGCTGGAGAGGACGCATGTGCAACAATCCTAGCTGGAGTACAGCTGATGCCGAGGCCATGAGACCGAGCATTCTTTGAAATCGTTTGACGGGGGCGCGCGCGCCCTTTCTGAATGATGTTGCAAGGCGTCGAATAGAGAGCGCGCGCTCTGATGAGAGGCACGCTGTCATTTGCACTGACTCTAGCACTATTCCCAGAAGAGATATTCTGGCTGGGGGATAGCACGCTCTTTGCAAAATTGATTCTCAGACCCAGGCATTCTAGATGGCTGATAATCCAAGATCTGTGCGTCGTTAACTGACCCTCTGATTGTGCTATGATTAGCCAATCGTCGAGGTAATTCAGTATTCGCACTCCCCGCTGTCTCAGGGGGAAAAGTGCCGCATACATACATTTCGTGAATGTACGGGGGGCCAATGATAGGCCGAATGGTAGTACTGTGTACTGGTATGACTGTCCCTCAAAGCTGAATCTCAGAAAAGGCCTGTGATGAGGCGCTATCGGAATGTGAAAGTAAGCGTCTTTCAAATCCACTGATAGAAACCAACCCCGGGGCAAACTTGCGCGAGGATATGTTTGGTTGTTAACATTCTGAACGAGCGAATCATAAAAGCTTTGTTCAGATGTTCTGAGATCTAGGATGGGGCGGAGGCCACCGTCCTTTTCGGACGAGAAAATAGCGGCAGTAAAAACCCGCCTCGCTCATAGAGGGAGGAACAGTTTCTATAGCGCCCTTCTCTATCAGTTCGAGCACCTCGGTGCGTAGAACATGTGACACATCTTTCCTCGCTTTCGTCTCGACCACCGCTGAAAAGCGGGGTGGTCTGCGAGCGAATTGAAGTGGGTAACCGTGTTTTATTATGTTCAAAACCCATTTTGGCATGTCAGGGATTTTTTCCCAGGCTTTTGCTCGCACAGATATGGGCTGAATGTTCGCTGGGGGCGTGTCGCAGTGACGTATGGGCCCCACTGGCAAATTGCCTTGTGCTAACACTGAGTTTACAGCTCCCAGAGGCGCAGGTGCACGCTGAGCAGCCGTGTTGAGTGCCGAGTGCAGGGGTGCGTGTGAGCTTACAGGCACGCACGCTATCTCCGTAATGCTCGCATCGTGAGCTGGAGAAATGTTTGAAACTGTATAGACAGTGTTTACAGGTGGGGGTGCATACATTGTAATAGGCACGCGCGCCACTTTCATAAAGCTTCCCGCTCTTAGCGGGGAGTTTCTTGGATCGCGCGTCACATCTGTGATGCTCGTGACATGAGCCAGAGAATTGTTTGAAACTGTGTGGGCAGCGCGTATGGCTGGGGGTGCATATACTGTAGTAGGCACGCGCGCCACTTAAATAAAGCCTCCGCTCGCGGCGGGGTGTTTTTGGTCATGCATACAGTGTTTGTAACTGTGGGAGTGCGCGCTTTAGTGTGGACACGTGACCCCTTAGTGACACAGGCAGAAAATGTGCTAACACTGAGCTTACAGCTCTCAGAGGCGTGGCGCGCTGAGCAGCTTTGTTGAGTGCAGGGGTGCGTGTGAGATTACAGGCACGCCGCTATCTCCGTAATGCTCGCAGCAAGAGCCGGAGAAATGTTTGAAACGACAGTGTTTACGGGTGGGAGTGCATACATTGTAATAGGCACGCCGCCACTTCCATAAAGCTTCCCGCTCTTAGCGGGAGTTTCTGACTCGCGCGTCGCATCTGTGATGCTCGCGGCGTGAGCCAGAGATCTGTTTGGAACTGTATGGGCAGCGCTTATGGGTGGTGGTGCATCTACTGTGGTAGGCACGCGCGCCACTTTCATAAAGCCTCCCGCTAGTGGCAGGGTTTTTGGCCATGCATACAGTGTTTGTGTGTAGGGGTGCATGCAGGACAGCATGCACGCACGCTACATTTATAGTATTTCCCGCTTTTACTGGGGAAGTGTTTATAACTGTGGGAACAGTGCTTGTTTGTAGTGGTGCATACATGACAATAGGCACACGATCTACATTTATGGGGCGTCCAGCTCGAGCTGGGAAAGTATTCGGCACTGTTTGGACAGTATTGATATGTGGGAGTGCGCACTTTAGAGTGGACACGTGACCCCTTAGTGACCCTGGCAGAAAATGACTCTTGTGATTTCTGTGTGTTGCCGTTAAAACGGCATTTGATTGCAGGCGAGCGAGTTCTGTGACTGGCCCATTGACTGCTGTACAGACATTTCCAGCCGCCTGTAAGGGGACTGGGTAATGTTTTACACGTTTTGCTCGCTGCAGTGAAGCGTTCAGCGAACTCTCTTACCGTGCTGGTGCCCGTGCTCGTGTCCGCTAATGTCGACGGCGCGGGGTCGAAGGCCGAGCCCGGCCAGTCGTCGGATGCAGCGCCAATTGGAAAGGCTGTCATCCTTTTCACCGTCGTCCCCTGGCGCCGAACGAGATGAGACCCACCGCTCTGTTGGAGGGGTGCTGGTCCGTCTGCGTGAATTGGACTGGCAGCGGGGAGTTCTCGGGTGGTGGTGAAGCACGCGGGGACTGGCCCGGCGTGACGTCACTGAAGTCCGCGTGCTCTGGCGGCCTCCGTGAGTGGCGCTTTTTCTTGCGCGGCTCGAACAGAGGGGACGGCAGCACGGTGGTAGCAGGCTCATTCGCGGCGAAGGCGAAGCGAGCGTGCGGCTCGTTGAGGCCCAGGGAGTCACATTCGGGGCATCCGCCTCGAGTGAAAGCAGCTTCTGCGTGGTCAGGTCCCAGGCAGCGAGTGCAGATAATGTGACGGTCCCTGGCAGGTCGAAGGCATTTGGAACAACGCCTCGAATTTGCTCTTTTACTAAATACAAAAAGTGTCGCAAAGGCGAACACTTGCAAAGTAGCTTAGTAAAAAGGATATAGTGATGCGCGCCGGATGGCGTAGCAGAAGGCTTCGAAGGCGGCTGAAAGCGCCGGCGTCCTCTTAGCAGTCCTGCTGTAGGCTTGTCAACGGCGGGCGAAAGACTCCAACAATCCGGAGGATCCAGCGAAGAGGAGGTCTTCGCTGAAGGAGATTAAATCTAAAGGAACTCGTATGACGGGGTGCCCATTATATAGCCTGGCTATGCTAATTTCGGCAGGCTCTGAGCGCGCGAACGCGAGGCGCGCGACCAGAGTCGCCCCGTCATTGGTTCGAGCAGTTGCCGCAGCACAGCCAATGACCGAGCTGCCTTGCTCATTACTGTCTGCTGTGCAGCTGCAATGCCTTTACATAAAGACTTCAATATTTCTCGAGAAACTGAGTTTTCCCATAGCGTAAGCTACTTACGCAATAGGAGAGACCTCTCGATAGGGAACTAAACTTTCAAAATAAAAGTGTTGGGCCTAATGTATTAGATATAAGACAAAAGCAGGCCTGCACACAGTCGTAAGGCCTAAATGCACACAGTCATAAATCTTACTGATAAAATCCATGCCAAAAGGCTGAAGGACCACGGTGGAGCTGAGGGATCGCAGAGCTGAGGTGATGTCGAGGGATCAACAGGCCAAGGGGGAATCCAGGGCTTGGAGGGTCTAGGCGGAGTCGGACGTTAGAAAGTTCTCCGTGTCTGGGATTTCTCAGAGGGCAATGATCGAGCTGGTAGCTTGGGGGGAACCCGGCTGATCAGGAGAACTAAGGGTGGGCACAAGGGAGAGAACCAATTCCAGCTCAAATAGCCCAGTGAGAGATGGCTCTGGAACGGACACGGCTTGAAACGCTGTCTCTGGGACGGATGAGACTTGCAACGCTGGTTTGTTGGCCATGGCATACGTGGGCGTTGGCTCGTTGACTGTGGCAGGCTTGGGCATTGGCTCGTTGACCAGAGGTGAGCCTGAGACATTGCATGGAGCAGACTGAAGCTTGGCTGTGACATGGCATGGAGCAGGCTGAGACATTGCTGTGACATGGCTTGGAGCAGTTTTAGGTGTGGCTGTGACATGGCATGCAGTAGACTCAGGATCTGGGCAAAAGATGGCACTAGCTCGTGGCCATGATGTTGGACTCTAGCTTGGCATCCACCTCCCCCACAGTGAACGATGAACTGTATATTAGTAGGGCAAGGTGGATATACTGAGCCAGGCTGTGGGTTCTCTGACCGCCTGGCATCAGGGAAGAGATTGGCTCATTCTGTCCAAAGAGAAAACAGTCCTTGAGGGCAATCTCATTAAAATCGACAATGTAGCAAAGACCACAAAACTCTGTGACATAATCCTCCAGGGGATTATTGCCCTGGTGTAAACACAAAAGCTGGTTTGCTGGGTTCATTTTGGTCTGTCTGGTATTCTGTAATGATGGGCTGGCAATGACAGACAGATGATGAAGACGGTGATGTGTGATGAACCCAAGTGCAGTTTATTTTCAATCGTGAAATTCAAAACCCATAACTCAAAACGTGAACAAAATACAAAAGCATGAACTTCACGTAACTTGACTGGACTAAACATTGAAATGAACAATCCTACAATGTTACATTCACAATACCTGACTATGGCAAACATGAGGCTTAAATACATGGACAAGGGAGAAACGTGACAATGATAACCAATGACAAGACAGAACTGATAACAAGGTAACAAGACAACAAACCAATGAAAGCAAGACACATGAACATGGAGAGAAACATGAAATCACATGACCAGTGAACCAAATGACATGAAACATGATCAGGAATTTAAAAAAAAGACATGAAAAACAAACTCACACAACACTGACAGCCACATACTATCAATCAAATAAAGTAGCAGCAGGTGTCATGATAGGTCAAAACACACTTGACAATCAATGCTGTTCATCGATGTAAAGCAACATCTGAAATTTATACAATTATGAATATGTGGACAAACAATAATATTTGAGAGCTATAGACAATTCAACAACTTAAATTTCAGTCTCTCTCAAAGCTATTGAATGACTTCAGCACCATTGGAAAATAGAGCATGAGTCTTATGGACAAACTTTATGGTGATGTTTGTCCTTTTTGGAGCTTTACAGACCCTGGTCATGTGTTTGTTTTAAAGGAAAAGAGCAGCTTGGACATTCTGCCTGACATCTCCTTCGGTGTTTCACAGAAAGTTTTGGTGGCACGAAGGGGACCTACACAATATTAGGCAGGTGGTTTTACTGTTGTGGCTGATTGGTGAACATATATACACATATAAATATATATGATATATATATACACTGATCAGCCACAACATCAAAACCACCTGCTTAATATCGTTTAGGTCCACCTCATGCCACCTAAGCAGCTCAGACCCATCAAAGCATGGACTCCACAAGACCTTTGAAGGTGTCCTGTGTTATCTGGCACCAAAACGTTAGCAACAGATCCTGTAAGCTGCAATGTGGGGCCTCCATGGATCGAACTTGTTGGTCCAGCCCATCCCATAGATGCTCAATCAGATTGAGATCTGGGGAATTTGGAGGCTAAGTCAACAACTTGAACTTTGTCATGTTCCGCAAACCATACCTAAACAACTTTTGCAGTGTGGCAGGGCACATTATCCTGCTCAAAGAGGTCACTGCCATCAGGGAATACCGTTGATAATTTTCATTTTTGGGTGAACTATTCCTTCAAGTCACATTATTAGGCAGGATGGAAACAAAACCCAGTAGTTTGCCTCGACAGCATTGACAAGAAAGGCAGAACTGTGGATCTTGCAGGCTTTGTTGCCATCTTTGCTCAGAGCTCTTTGAATGTCAGAAGGCACACAGACAAAAATAAAAAATAAATGTGTTTGGGTATTTCTGTAACTGCTGATCTCCTGGGATTTTCATGCACAACAGTGTCTAGAATTGACACATAATGGTGCCAAAAACCAAAAATCCAGTGAGCGGCAGTTCTGTTGACGGAAATGCCTTGTTGATGAAAGAGGTCAACAGAGAATGGTTAGAAGTGACAAAGTCTACAGATATCTCCAATAAATGCTCTGTACAATTGTGGTGAGAAGAATAGCAATTCTATTCTGAAATGTGCTTTGGTACTGTTTTGGTGGCACGAAGGGGACCTACACATTATTAGGCAGGTGGTTTTACTGTTGTGGCTGATTGGTGAACATATATACATGTGTAAATATACAGTATATAATATATATATATATATATATATATATATATATATATATACATTGATCAGCCACAACATCAAAACCACCTGCCTAATATCGTTTAGGTCAACTTCATGCCACCTAAGCAGCTCAGACCCATCAAAGCATGGACTCCACAAGACCTCTGAAGGTGGCCTGTGGTATCTGGCACCAAAACGTTTAAGTTGCAATGTGGTGCCTCCATGGATCGAACTTGTTGATCCAGCCCATCCCACAGATGCTCAATCAGATTGAGATCTGGGGAATTTGGAGGCCAAGTCAACACCTTGAATATTGTCATGTTCCGCAAACCATACCTGAACAAATTTTGCAGTGTGGCAGGGCACATTATCCTGCTCAAAGAGGTCACTGCCATCAGGGAATACCGTTGACATGAAGGGGTGTACGTGGTCTGCAACAATCTTTAGGGTAGGTGTTAGGTGTCAAAGTACATCCACATGAATGCCAGGACACGAGGTTTCCCAGCAGAACATTGCCCAAAACATCACACTGCCTCCGCCAGCCTGCCTTCTTCCCAAAGTGCATCCTGCTGCCATCTCTTCCTCGGGTAAATGATGCACACGCACCAGACCGTCCACATGATCTAAAAGAAACCATGATTCATCAGACAAGGCCATCTTCTTCCATTAATCTATGGTCCAATTCTGATACTCACATGCCCATTGTAGGTGCTTTTGGCAGTGGACAGGGATCTGGGGAATTGGGGAGATCTTTATATATTAGGACATGTAGGACATGTGTTCTGTCATTATTTTATTATGTTATGTCCATACTATTTTCAGTTATAGTGTACGTCTGTGTTGTACATATTAATCAGACAGACTCTTTTGGAGCATCTCATTCATTTTCAGCCTCATTTTTAGGACACTGTCAAGTTAAAAGTAGTCAAAACTTTGAAAATACTGCATGGAGATTCTTGGTTCTGTTATGTTTCTTCCAGCTGTCAAGAACTTTTCCTACTCTTATTCTGTGGATGTGCTGCTTGTAAGGTTTGTTGAGGTGTGCTAACTGCCCCTGCTGACAGAGCTTGTGAAAACATGAAGCTGCACGTACTTGCATGTACATTCATTATGGAATTTACGTATGGATCAGGAGGCTTGATAAAGTGTGTTGTTTATTTTTTTTACACATTATTTTTCAAATAAAATAATCACACTTAATTACCATGTTAAATCGGCAGCCCTACTTTTTAGCGATTAGAAAGGTCTTTATTAGACAAAGTGTCTCCATCATTCACTGATAAATAAAAGACCCGCTATGAGATTGTGTCTGAGTATTTAACTCATCTGTGGTGGAACCTTTGCTAAGGTTTCAGCAACAGTGGGTATTTTCCAGTCAGTGGTGTTTTTAAATCGGGATGGATTTTTCGATCGCTTTACTTAATTTGCATAGTACATAGAGATTCCCTACTTTCATTTAATAGTTGAAAAGTGCCCATCCCCAGTTTGAAAATGCCCACTGATTGGGAAATGCCCATTTTTGTTCAGCATAGACCTACACGATTTGTACTGTACGTCTCTAAAGTTGTTCAAACAAAAAAGTGTTAATGTTTTAGACCCTTTGTTTACGTTGATATTATTTATACCAGCATCTATCCAAATGTACATGTACACTTTACAGTATATACAAATAATTACTAAGACTTATGAGATTATGTAGGTATATGACAGATTTATTTACAATTAGTAAATATCCACTCATATGTACAGAATGTTTCTTTTCTAAGTGGCATAGCAAGTAAAACTGGATTTATAAAAGGTGAAATGGGGAAACTCTTGACCTCAATGTGTATCAAGAAAAGTGTCCATATAAACAGCCGTGTGTTGACCCATTCCATTAGTCAACACACCTCGAAACCTTCCGCAATTCATCAGTGTAATGTTTGAGCAAGCTGGTCCTATTCCCTGAGCAAACACTCAGTGCTGTGGCCTCGAGACCTCAGCAGGAAAACCAGTAGCCTCTTTCGATGGCTTTATATAAATTTTTAAGCATTTCCTGATGGATGTGGCCACAGTGTCAGTACTCAATCGCCACATTTGCACTGTCAGCCAATTCTGATTTTCTCACAGATAAGTATATGATACCAGTGTTGGGTGTAATCTAATTACAAAATAATTGTATACTGTAATCTAAAAATGTTTTACATCAAAAAGTGTTTCAGTGTATAGCAATATATTTTAAATTCTTGTTATCAGACTACAATTACTTACTTTGAATTAAGTTTGTTACTTTAATTACTGTACTTGTCTTACTGCATATAATACTATTTTAGAAATATCAGTGTGTAGAATACATTTTAAAACATGAATTACATTAATAGTTACATCTGCGTTTTCTGACAGCTGAAGGGCATTAGTCCCCTAACAGTAAATTAACAAGGAGGAGAGAACATAATTTTTAATTTGTTTAGCAAAAATAAAATAAAAAATAAGCTTTTTTGTGGTTTGTTTTAGATAGTAACTTCAAATAAATAGTAACTACATTATGTATTACTTTTAAGTTATCATTAAATTCAGTAAGTTTTAGAGTTGTAATTTGTCAAAAGTAGTGTTTTTTTCTTTTTCTTCTCTCCCCAATTTGTAATGGCCAATTCCCATTGCGCTCAAAGTACTCGTGGTGGTGTAGTGACTCAAAAAACATTTACTTATCTCAGTTGCCTCCGCATCTGAGACCGTCAATCCGTTCATCTTATCACGTGGCTTGTTGAACACGTTACCGCGGAGACATAGCGCTTCAGGAGGCCCACTCTATTCTCTGTGGCATCCACGCACAACTCACCACATGCCCCACGGAGAGCGAGAACAACATTACAGCAGCTATGAGGAGGTTAGCCCATGTGACTCTACCCTCCCTAGCAACCGGGCCAATTTGGCAGCTTAGAAGACATGGCTGGAGTCACTTAGCATGTCCTGGATTCAAACTCTCGACTCCAAGGGTGTAAGTCAGCATCAAAACTTGCTGAGCTACCCAGGCCCCAGTGAATTTATTTTTTAATAACCTATCAAATGCTGTATTGGCACAGATTGAATCTTGTTGCATGTGTGTAAACACATGTGTATTTTAGAAATTGCAAATTAATTATCAAGGGCGGTTCTAGACCATTTTAACCAGCAGAGCCAGGGTGGGGGCGGGTGTGCTTGTAGGTGGGCAACTATATTATACCTTAAATGTCCCCTGTACACAAATAAAACATAATTCGATTTTTTATTATTTGTGGACATGCAATTTTTTAAAGTCAACCAAAGATTCACCAAATGAGTAAAATAAATAAAATAAAATATATAAACAAAGAGGCTCAAGACAAATGTTTCAATGAGTCAATACATCTAACATTCTGGTTTTACCCACAAACTTGAAGCCATGTTGCCATGCTGTTCTTTAGAGTGACTTAAGCATTAAAATTATTGGGTAAAATGATCATAGCTACATCATAGGATTTTAGGTTAGTATTTAATTAGCAGTCTATAATCAGCTCTTAAAAGAATCTTAAAGGTAATGGTGACCTCTTTCAAGAATTTTAAGCACATTTTTTAATTCAGTAGTTAATTTTAAATGGTCAGTGTAAAAGTAAATTTTTAATCATAAATACTGTGAGTTTTAAAAAGTTGCATGTATTGTAATTATAAGTGACCAATAAGATGTCTTTAATGTCTTTTAATCATTATTATGTCTGTCAGTGTCTATGTGCATTTCTTATTGAGCACATTTGGTTTGTGCCACTTATAAGAGAATGAGGTTAGAAATTAAGAGAAGAAATTAAGCTCAGTTCTCCGTTATTGAGCACATGTGTGCCTCTCCCTTGTGATTGGTGCACCATGCATTAAGTATTTACATTTACATTTATGCATTTGGCAGACGCTTTTACCCAAAGCGACTTACAGTGCACTTATTACAGGGACAATCCCCCCGGAGCAACCTGGATTTAAGTGCCTTGCTCAAGGACACAATGGTGGTGGCTGTGGGAATCGAACCAGCAACCTTCTGATTACCAGTTTACCAGTTATCTGGTTTAGACCACTACACCACCACCACTCCACTATTTGATTGATAAATGGAGTTCAGTTCCAATTTTATGTACTAATAATACATTTGCAATTGCAGGTGTGGTGTGGCTCTGTATAACACTAGCTGCTGTTTCTTCATACCTGTTACTTCATCTGTTCTTTTGTGCTGACTTGCTTCATTGCTTTTTGGCCAAACTTGTCGCACTACATTTGTCTTGTTTCTGCATTGCACAGTGCAAAACATTAAATGAATGACAGTGGGAAAAAATACCTCATTATAAATAACATAAGTGTGTACTGTATGTTGTTCCAGAAATGAAGACATGACAGAATCTTGTACAAAAAATACATAAATGAATGAATACAAAAAATAGTATGAATCCTTGCCAAATAAGAGCGATCTATAACGAGTTGGGCTCAGGTGCAAACAATAAGATAGAAAATCAGATCCAGATTGCGTTTCGTGATAATGTGGGAAATTGAGCTATAAAAGTAACTTAACTTACACTTACATTTAATCCAGCACCTTTAATCCATATTAAGTTGAACTGAACTGCAGCTGGCTTGTCCAAACATGTAAAACTAACGCTGAACTTCTACCTTATCTCCAGAAGTTGTTGGCTCATTATTTGCTTGACATTCAGACTTTCCTACTCTACTCTCTGGAGCCAACAGTTTAACAACGATATCATTAGCACAATTAGGTTAAATAATATATGACTATATCATACATGCATAAAACATTGAACTCGAATGTCAACGCTTGTTGTAGCTGAAGTGTTATGCCTAAAAATGCTCCAATGGGCTTTCATTTACTAGTGCTTATTAGGTACTGTCTGAAAATTTCCCCCACAGCAATAAAACGTTGGAGATGTCCAAGTATTTATTAATTAATTAGTCCAATACAATTTACAATCTTTAGAATGAGTAAATATTTTTTGAATAATTGTTGAAGACATGCAAGGCAGTTGCATTGAATACTTGGACACCAGTGACGTTTTAGTACAGTGTGAGGACTTTTTAGATGATCTCTTATAAACTATAAGTGAATATTTTATAAATATATAACTTAAATTAAACTTTACCCTGCTAAATATTATTATGTAGTCAAAATGCATTGATGTTTTGTTTAAATATAATTTGTTTTGTCAATTTGTTATGATGTGGGGTCACTGAACTCAATAGGAGAGAACTGCCTAGAACCGCCCCTGATTATTAAAGGTGCACTCAGTAACAATTTTCAGTTACAGATGCCAATTCACTATTCACAATCTGCCAAGATTAATATAATCCAAGACTGAAAGTGTCCAATAACAATAAAAAAAACTATTTGAATGGGGGAACAATAACTCTAATAAGGCTGTTAGCTATGTGTTAATTTAGTGCAAGTAATTATATAAAAATAAAGATTAAAAATTAATGCATTTAATTACATCATGACAATAAGGCATTTTCCTACCAATGGAGCATTTGTGTGGCTCAGTCAGCAGGGGGCAATCAGTGCAGATCCAGCTGTACAGGCAAAGCGAAGCTGTAACAACAACTCGACAAGTGATGAAAGACTGCTGGACAGCAGAGTGCAAAAGTCTCTAAACTCTAAAACTACATTTTAAACTGCATTTAACTTGACAAAGCATACTAAAAAAATCAGCAATTATGGTTAGAGATGCTGAAAACCAGTGTAATGACCCAACCGCAGTGAGACACTCCAAACAGTCTCACATGTGCTCAGATTGCACACAAGAATGTGTCATGTAAGAACTTGTACCTCTGTAGGCCAGTAATAGGTTTATGTTCAATGATATGTTCAATGAAACAAACAACAGTATATTGACTTCTAAAGCCACTTTCTGTCTAGTCTAATCACTTGCCTGCCACAATACTGTAATATATTTGAAATATTTGAAATTTGTAATTATACATTTAAAACAATTATAATTATTATAAATTAATATTACTTTTATATTAGATTACATTATATATTGAATAATACATTATATATTGAAAAATCTTTATTTAATAACTTTTTTCAGAAAATATTGATATATGTCATTAATTGTGATTAATTTGATTAATCTGCATTTGTAATCATTTGTAATCGAGAAAAAAGTAATCGATTGAAAGCCCTAAAAATTACATTCAACAATTATAATTTAATAGCATGGATAGAATGGGATAGTGTAGTCTTTTTCACTGTAGTCCATCTTTGTTCAATGATATGGTAAAAATATATATGTTTGTACTTTTTGTATTCGATGCTTTACTCATCTGCCACAATAATATTTTTAGTTACTTCATTTGAGGGCTTTTCTCAGCAAATATTGATTCATATGCAATGCATTAAACATGTAATTAATCATGTAATCATTTAGTACATAATGTAATTATTGACAGTACAAAGTTCTATCAATATGGGGACTGACAGGCTTGTGTGTATAGGCAGATCATTAATGTAAATACTCTCAGATGTCTAAAACTGAACAGACGAGACAACAAAACAGAATCGTCCATGTGTAAAAGATGGGACCTGTGCAGAAAGCCTTGCAGCCAAGGTAATGAGGGTTGAGAGGTGCCTCATGTTGTGTCATAGTGCTCACTCCAGCGTCCTAAATAATCAGAGTGCAAGACACACGTTTACATTATGTCACCAGGGAAATTTCTCTCTGGGGCTAGCAAGCAAGCGTTGTCTATAATCATATTTTCCCACATGGCGAGATTTGGTGTGAAGATTCGTGGGCCGGGCACATGTCCACCCAAAAGCTCTGCATATTCTGACAGCACATTACAATTGAGATGGTATGGAAAGTGTGCTTGCAATTGTGTGTGACCTATCTGTGCTATTCACTGTTATGACAGCGAGGTCTGCTCTTAAACCGCTGCGGTAATGACACTGTATTTTCTCACTTGCACTTCTTGTCAGAGGCAAGAGACTGGAGAAACAGGAGGATATTTTGAGAAGAGATGTAAAAAGATTAGAAAAGAAGATCATATACACTGGTGGCCAAAAGTTTGGAATAATGTACAGATTTAGCTGTTTCGGAAGGAAATTGGTACTTTAATTCACCAAATTGGCATTCAACTGATCACAAAGTGATCACTATAGTGAGGACATTACTGATGTAAAAAAAAACAGCACCATCACTATTTGAAAAAATAAATTTTTGACCAAATCTAGACAGGCCCCATTTTCAGCAGTCATAACTCCAACACTTATCCTTGAGTAATCATGCTAAATTGATCATTTGGTACTAGAAAATCACTTGCCATTATATCATAGTTACTGTAAATAGCTATGCCATAGCTATTTGGTTCATTAAATTAAGCTTAAAATTGTCTTTGTGTTTGTTTTTGAGTTGCCACAGTGTGCAATAGACTGGAATGTCTTAAGGTCAATATTAATTCAAAAATGGCAAAAAAAAGAAACAGTCAAGAAACACGTCAGTCAATCATTGTTTTGATGAATGAAGGCTATACCATGCTTGAAATTCCCCCCAAAAACTGAAGATTTTCATACAAAGGTGTACACTACAGTCTTCAAAGACAAAGGACAACTGGCTCTAACAAGGACAGAAAGAGATGTGGAAGATCAGATGAACAACTAAACAAGAGGATAAGTTCATCAGAGTTCATCTCTAGTTTGAGAAATAGACGCCTCACATGTCCTCAGCTGACAGCTTTATTGAATTCTACACACTCAACACCAGTTTCATTTACAACAGTAAAGAGAAGACTCAGGGGTGCAGGCCTTATGGGAAGAATTGCAAAGAAAAAGCCACTTTTGAAACAGAAAAAAAAAAAGAAAAGGTTAGAGTGGGCAAAGAAACACAGACATTGGACTACAGATAATTGGAAAAGAGTGTTATGGATCTTAACCCCATTGAGCTTTTGCGGGATCAGCTAGACTGTAAGGTGCGTGAGAAGTGCCCGAAAAGACATATCTATGGCAAGTGCTACAGTGAAATGTCACCCGAGTATCTGAATAAACTGACAGCTAGAATGGCAAGAATCCGCAAAGCTGTCATTGCTGCACATGGAAGATGTTTTGATGAAAATTCTTTGAAGTAGTTTAAGAAGTTCAGAATTTTTATTTTTCAAATGTAATAGTAATTTTTCACGTTATTAATGTCCTGACTATACATTGTGATCATCTGAATGCCACTGGTGAATGAAAGTACCAATTTCTTTCAATAAGAGCAAAATCTGTACATTCTACTTAATATATATTGTGCTATAAACTGTAAAAAGTAAAACTGTTACCTTAAAAGACAAATTCACCCAGAAATGAAAATGCTTTCATTATTTACTCACCTTCATATTGTTCCAGACCCATATGACTTTCTTTCTAAAATATTGGTAACAATTTAAAATAAGATTTTTTTTTGTTAATATTGGTAAATGCATTAGGTATCATGAACTAACATTGAATGATATTGTAGCATTTATTAATCTAGGTTTATTTTAATTTCCTAATTGTTCATTTTAGTTCATGTTAGTTCATAATACATAAACTAATGTTACCATGTGCAACTTTACGTTTTAAAAATGTGTTAGTATATGTTGAAATCATAATTTAATCAAGATTAATCTGTGCTGTAAAAGTACTGTTTATTGTTAGTTAATGTTAACTAATGTAGTGAACACATTTTTATGAATAAAACCTTGATGTATAGTGTTACAAAAATATCTAGTTATACTATTAGGTATTTAAGATACAAAAAAATGTACACCATAAAATGTTGCTACTTTAAAACACATCAGATACCTGCATCTTCTGTATTACTGAATGATTATGATTTCATTAATACATTAATACACATTTTAATTAGTAAGCTTTCATTAGTTTAAAAAGGCACATTTTGCACAAATTAACCATTGCCATATTATTTTCTATTACAAAAAAAGGAAGGAAGAAAGAAAGAAATATAAGTTTAGCAAAAACTACAAACCAAAACTTGATCCCAAACTAACTATTAAAAAAATATATTATTTAATAATTGTTTGTTAGAAAAAAAAAAAAAGAAATCAGGGTTTAAAATATGAATAGCAGGAGGCCTCAGTCGCATAGCTCCACGAATGAAGCGAGCGAGTAGAGGATGTCTCCCCAAGGGCACCCCGTCCATCAAGGCTTGGCAAGCCGAAATGGCGGCCACTTAGACCCTGAGAGCAGCGGGGCATAAGATTGCTGACAGTTTTTCCTGCTCCAGAACTGAAGCAATCTGGCAGTTAACTGGATCTGCATTATGTGCACTGCACCATCCTTCAAAGACACCCCATTTATTGGTGTAGATTCTCCTGGAAGAGGGAGCCCTAGCACTTAAAATGGTCTCGATAACCTCAGGTGAAAGCCCTGTGTCCCTCAGTTGGTACCCTTCAGGGGCCAAACATGAAGGTTCCACAATTAGGGCCGGGGATGAAATATTGTCCCCTGTGCCTGAGACAGAAGGTCCCTCCTGTCCGGAATCGCCTAAGGCGAGCTGTCGAGGAGAGATATTATCTCCGAGAACCATACCCTGTTCGGCCAGTGCGGTGCTATCAGTAAGAGGCAAGACACTTGCTGGCAAACTCTGGTCAAGACACCCGGGAGCAGAGAAACAGGGGAAATGCATACAGACGCATTCTGGGCCATGTATGCACCATCGCATCCAGACCCAGGGGTGCTGGGTGACTCAGAGAAAAGTAGAGGGGACATTGCGCTGTCTGTTGAGAGGCAAAGAGGTCCATTTCTGCCCTGTAAAATCTCACCCAGATTTGTTCCACTACCTCGGGGTGGAGTTTCCACTCCCCCATCTGGACAGTAAATCTGCTCCCATTCAGGCATCCAGGGATACAAGCTGCTCTGATTAACAGGAGCTTGCCCTGGGCCCAAAGGAGAATCTGACATGCCAGAGAATTCAGCTGACGTGAACGTAGACCTCCTTGATGGTTTATGTAAGAGACTACCGCTGTGTTGTCCACCCGCACCAAGATGTGGCAGCCTCTGGAGGAAGTATTTCAGGGCCAGAAATGCAGCCATCAACTCGAGACAGTTAATGTGACAATCAAGCTGACGACCCTCCCATTCCCCTTTAGCCTCAATCCCAGAGAAACCAGATGAACTAAGAAGATATCCCTGTGCTGTAATGCCTGTTCTCGTGACTGTGCTAGTATCAGCCAGTCGTCTATGTAATTCAGAATGCGGATGCCCCGGAGTCGCAAAGTTGCCAGAGATGCGTCCATGGATTCCGTGAATGTGCAGGGTGATAAGGCTAGACCGAATGGAAGAACCCGATATTGGAATGCTTCGCCCCACGAAAGCGAACCTCAGGAACTTCCTGTGTTGTGGCAGATTTCTATATGAAAGTACGCGTCCATGAGATCGATCGTGACCAACCAATTGTGATGTTGGATTTGTGACACAACCATCTTGATAGTTAGCATCTTGAACTTGAACGCCCTCGGAGCGATTCAAGCCTCGAAGGTCAAAGATCGGACGCAACTCCCCACCCTTCTTGGGAACCAGGAAGTATTTGCTGTAAAAACCTGACTCTTTCTCTGGAAGGGGAACACGTTCTATGGCCCCTTTGACCAAGAGATTTTGCAGTTCTTTCCACAGTAGACATGCCTGCTCCGGTTTAACGGTAGTGGGGACCACGCCGTTGAAACACGGAGGGCGGTGAGCGAATTTAATTCTGTAGCCTTTTTCTACTGTTCTTAGGACCCACATAGAAATACCTGGCAGAAGTTTCCACGCTATTCATTTTGACACTTCCTGTTGAGGGGATGTCGAGTGTTCCGCGTCCTGGACTAAGGCAGGAAGCAACGGTACACCCAACTTTTTGTTGGAAGCCTCTAACTCCCGAAACACCAGAGGTGGCGGGAATGGAGAGGTTTTGTGGAGGACCGAAGTGGATGATACACGCACCCCGTCCCGAGGGGGGCTACTCCCACAAGGCTGGGCGCAAAACCGTCAGGGTTTTTTCCTTTTTAGAAATAACTGCCCTGAGGTCTTGCTTTGGGGGCTGCTGAGGGCGACGAAACGGATCCCAGTTTTTACAAGGGGGAGCACAATTTGCTACGCTTTGTTTTTGAGCCTCCTGTCTAGAAGGAACGGGGCGGGGCTGGGTGGCCGGCGGCCCCTCCCCCTGAGTGTGGCGAGGAAGGAATTGCCCGAAGGCTTCCTCGTGACTTTTTGCCTCCTGGAACCTGGTGAAAATTATATTCATAGCATCACCAAATAAGCCAGAAGGTGAAACCGTGGCATCGAGAAGGAAAGTTTTGTCCTTGTCTCTGATGCCCGATAGATTAAGCCATAAGTGTTTCTCCGTGCTGAGTAAAGCAGACATAGACCGGCCAATGGCGCGTCCGTCTGCTTGGTTGTGCAGAGAGACAGATCCATGGCTCGACGAAGCTCAGAGAAAGCCTCTTCGTCGACTGTGGTGCCCACACTCAGGTCCTTCAACAGATTAGCCTAGTGCACCTGTAACACTGCCAAAGTCTGCAGGGCAGCACTAGCCTGACCTGCTGCCTGATAAGCTTTCCCCACAAGCGTGGAGGTGGTCCTGCACAACTTTGTGGGGAGATTGGGTCTCTTTAGCGATGATGCCGAGCCAAGCGAGAGATAACCCGCAAGTGTCTCTTCTACCGGCAGCATCACCCAATACCCCCGAGCCTCAGCACCCACGATAGTCGAATATGTCAACGTCAAGGGCACGAAGACACGGGAAGTATAAGGATTACTCCATGAATGAGAATACTTGTTATGGAGGTCATAAAAGAAAGGAAGGGACTGATATTGCGTTCCCTTCCCTCCTTTATTTATTTATTTTTGGCCACCAGACAGAAATTTGTCTTCTAGTTTGGAGCATTTGGGGGGGTCTGTTGTTCGAGTAATTCCTCAGCCGCTTTATTATTGTGCGTGGAATGTACAGAGGTTCAGCGTCCCCTTCGTGAACCGAAGAGGCGCCAAGGCACGCTTCAGACTTACGAGAAGGATCAGCTGTATCTGGGGAGAGAGCGAGCGATAGGGACGGACCCGTCTCTCGCTCCTCAGCCAGATCCATGCGAGAGCCCCACGACTAAAGAGTGGGCGCTGGCTCTTGGAAGTAAGCGAAATGAGTGTGAAGCATTTTGACTGTAAACAGATTGAAATGCCTGCACCTGCCCTGCCGCAACGCAAGAACAGCATGCTCTTCCCCCAAAAACACAAAACAACACTGATGTGTGTCAGTTTCAGCCATAGAGCGTAAACACGAGAACACACACCACTTGCTTTGATTATCAGTCCCGAGGGGGGCTACCCCCACAAAGATAAAGAGAAGGGTTTCTGCACACTGCCTAACAATTTCTAACTCCTAACAGAGGAAAGAAAGTTCTGACAGGCTCATGAGGCACACAAACACAGAGTGTTCTGAAGACAAAATCTGATGATGCACCTGTGACGCATCTATATATAGCCCTGCCACAGGTGCATCCAATGATTACACCGGCAGAGGCTATAAATTCCGGTCAATGTTCATTAACATGTAGTGGTGGTGGTGTAGTGGTCTAAGCACATAACTGGTAATCTGGTTTGAGCCCCACAGCCACCACCATTGTGTGCTTGAGCAAGACACTTAACTCCAGGTTGCTCTGGGGGGATTGTCCCTGTAATAAGGGCTCTGTAAGTCGCTTTGGATAAAAGCGTCTGCCAAATGCATAAATGTAAATGTAAGTAAGTAAAATTTATTTATATAGCACTTTTCACAGATAAAAATCACAAAGTGCTTCACAGTAAAAATGTAATACAAGAACAATTTAAATACATTCCCCAAAATACAAACAACAAACACTACAAACAACCATAAAAGAAACCCCTCGACTAACCAAAAGCCTGCTTGAAAAGCAAAGTCTTCAGTTGTTTTTTAAAAGAATCAACTGAGTTTGCGCAACGTAAAACAAGAGGCAAAGCATTCCACAGCCTGGGAGCGACTGCCTGGAAAGACTGGTCCCCTCTAGTTTTAAAATGAGTACGGGGAACAACTAATAACATCTGATCTAAGGACCTGAGACTCCGGGTAGGAGTGTGCAGCTGTATCAGGTCAGTGATGTAGGTAGGGACTTGGCCATGCAAGGCTCTAAAAGTAAGAACCAGAATTTTAAAATGAATTCTATACTGGACTGGTAACCAGTGAAGTGATGCTAAAACAGGTGTGATGTGTTCTCTTCTCTTAACGCGGGATAAAAGCCTTGCAGCAGAGTTCTGAACAACCTGGAGACGATGAAGCTCCTTCTTACTCAAACACGTAAAAAGACTGTTACAATAGTCTAAACGGGAGGAGATGAACGCATGAATAATCATCTCTAACTCACCTTTAGTCACAGATGATCTTAATTTTGAAATGTTCCTCAATTGAAAGAAGCAGTTTCTAACTAATTGTTTCGAATGAAGCTCCAAGGACATAGCTGACTCAAAGACAACACCTAAGCTCCTGAGGCTCGGTTGGACAGACGGGCCTAAGTCGCCAATATATTGTATTATCTTTGGGATTTTATTATCAGGGGCAATGATTAGTGTTTCGGTTTTGTCAGAATTGAGAAGCAAAAAGTTCTCACATAACCACTTTTTAATACTAGACAGACAGTTAGTTAAAGAGGACAATTTAAACAACTCAGTTTCCTTAAAGGAGCAATACAGTTGGATATCATCCGCATACAGGTGGTAAGATATGTCGCTAAACTGACTAATAACCTTACCGAGAGGAAATATATACAAGAGGAACAAAATAGGACCCAAGACAGAACCCTGCGGTACCCCACACGACAACTCTGCAGTTTCAGACATAATCTGATTCATATTAACACTAAAGCTTCTACCTGACAGGTAGGATGAAAACCATTTTAAAACTGATCCCGACATGCCAACCAGATCACAAAGTCTATTTATCATAACATTATGATCAATTGTGTCAAAAGCTGCTGAGAGGTCCAATAAGACCAACACTGTATATTTTTATATACAGTGTCAGAGTCAGCTGACATCATAATATCACTTGAAACTTTAAGCAACGCCGTTTCTGTGGAATGTTTTTTGCAAAAACCAGACTGGAATTTGTCAAATAACTCATGATTCTCTAGGAAAAGGGTGAGTTTTTCAGCTACAACTTTTTCTAGAATTTTTGACATGAAAAGAAGCTTCGAAATTGGTCTATAGTTTTCCGGTTGTAGCGGATCCAGATTAGTTTTTTTAAGTACAGGCTTAACAACGGCATGTTTAAAAAAAAGCAGGAACAACACCATTTAAGAGTGAGGAGTTAAGCATCTCAACAATACAGGGGCCAGTGTAGTCAAAAACGTGTACAAATAGCACAGTAGGAACAACATCCATAGGACAAAATGATAGTTTCATAGAATGTAACAGCGAGGTAATGTCAAGTAACGTCACAGGTGTAAAAGTGGACCAACAATGCGGGGGGGACAAGTCACAGGCAAAGCTCTGAGCCAATGATGGTTCAATGATAGCCCTAACGTCTCTGATCTTATCAACAAAAAAGGTGAGGAATTCATTACAGTCAGATCTAGATAACGCAGTTGTTTGAGAGCTAGTTGGAGAAACTATTGTATTAATGGTGTCGAATAAGATTTTAGGATTGTGCTTATTCGAGGAAATAAGTTGAGAAAAAAAGCACATTCAAATGTAAATGTAAATGACGTGTTGCACACATATTCACAGCTGGTCGCACCTAAAGTTGTTCCCAAAGTGCTTTTCAGCACAGCATCATAAGTGTAGCTTTTTCAAAGGGAACTGTGTTCATGTTATATATATATTTAAATACAATGAAAACAAAACAAAACAGCTTATATAATATTTAGTTTGCTCTCCTAAGGCTGTTAATCAACATTTTCTGAAGGTTAAGCACCTCTTTAAAAAGATAATTTGTTGACTTTCTTTTTTCTTTTTCCTTTTTTTAAGTTTGAAATTGTTTTTTATACCTTATTTCTGCTTCTATATGATCTGACCCTTAATATTTTCATTAAGCAGGCTTGGCTACGTTTGGTGACATAAGTGATATTAAATAATGTATTTGGCATGAATACAACAAGTTAATAACTTACATTTTAATTATATTTATAAAATAAATATCACAGCTGACAATTGAAACATAACTGTTATCAGAAAATATTATCTTGAAACTTTGAAATAATCCTTAATTTTCAGCAATTACCATAAATATTTGTACAAATGAAAAACCAAGCAAATATAAGAATAAACAAATAGTGATATACACTATTAGCATTATATGCCATATTCTGTACTACTGATTATTCATGTAATTGTGATGTTACCGTGTTAATGGACCATGATAACTAATATATTTGTATATACATAATAACCAACTATATTTTCACTTTTAACATTTATTTAATCCTATGAAATATTTAGATTTCTTGTTATTTCATGTAGATCAAATATTATCGTTCACAGAAACATATCAAACTAATGACTCTTCTTCCGATATTCATGACTGATTGATTCATTCTTTCCCTGATTGGGTTTGTGTCTCTCAAAAGGGTCTAAAATGATCCACACACTGACAGTCATAAATTTGTTGAGTTTCAAGGTCAAAGGACAGACCGAAAGCCAGTGTGAGTTGTCACCCTTAGAAATTACATGGCAGCCATGCGCAAAATTGCTTACACAGATCACAGGCGTCCACCCATCTGTTGTGGGATGGGCAGAGGATTCTCAGTCACAGAGTTAATCGTTTTTTTTTTTTTTTTTTTAGCAGGACACACAGGCCGTTTTGGCCGATTTGTTAATAAAGCATTTACTCGCTGTTCGCGCTCTGATATTTGGCCTGGTGGGAAGCAGATTTCATACCCTGATCTGATTGACACCCTTCACAAACAACAATATGGAAACACTGATGTGTCATGCATATGTTTTGAAGTATTGTTTACAACCAACATGGTAAGGAGCTGAAACCTTTATTTAGTTTGTCCAAAAGTGAGCTGCAAAAGTGATGGAGGAAGGACATTGTCTACCCAATTAACAGTCTCTTGAGAATCTTTGATTACCTTGCTAGGGAACTACTTCAGGCCGGTAAAGGAGAGCTGGTTCTGGAACAAAAGGCGCTACAGACCTCACCTCCTTTCTATTATTATGGGTAGTGTAAGGTACCAGGATAATAAAATGTACGAGCTGTCAGCACGGACTAGGAGTCATGGGAACTGTAGCCTAAAATGCTTCCTAGAAACCTGGCTGAGTGCCAGCTCCACTGTTGCACTCGATAGATTTCACATTATGTGTGTAATCGGAAGGGCAAAAAAGTGAAAGAGCTTAAAAAAGATAGTTTGACTTGTTTTTTTTGTGAATAGATGATTGAGCACAGTGCATATCCCTGTTAAGGAGCATATTTGAGTCACAGACGTTGAGTTACTTGCTACAAGACAGCAGCCATCCAACCTGATGTTTTTACAGGCTTATGGTTGGTTATGGTTTTTGAATTTAGCACAGATCTGATTTCTGCTGAAGAACATTTGACTCACAGTTGCCGTATTTAGACTGAGATCAGTTTTGTACGTAACCTAAAAAATGCTGATTTTGCAGGCTATTTATGGAAGTACATAATTTAATGTTTGCATCAAATCCCTGATAGCACACATACATCACCCAGATATCTATTTGATGAGTGTTTACATCCAGAAAATGTATTTATTAGGTTGTTTGCTCATCCATAATACGTCTATGAGACGTTTCCTCTCAGATGTCCAATAGATATTCAGCAGATGTCTTTGAGACGTTTATTTTTTAGAATGTTTGAAAATCAGTGGAGGTTGGTTGAAAGAATTAAAATGGTGTTTGATGGAGCTTTAAATCTATTATGTTTTTGTAAAAAATTGTGTTATTTACATTTGTTATTGATTCTCATATACAATACAGACAGAAAAAATTACATATATATATATATATATATATATATATATATATATATATATATATATATATATATATATATATATATTAGGGCTGTAGATTTAACATGTTAAAAAGATTAATGCAATTAATCGCAACGCTGCAATATGGAAGATTCCTGAGAAATGCAAGCTTGTAGTACCACCTGTTTACTCCAGAGGGCAGTGAGTGAGACTTCAGTTGTGTGGCAATGCACAGTTTATACAGTGAAGAAAAAACCCTTGAGCAGCAACACAACACTTTTAACTTGACACAGTGACCTAAAAATGTTATGTTTTTGTCGCGACGCACACGAGACGCTACACAAGCATTTCTGACACAGGTGTAAATTAATGGGTCCTTAAATAAGCCCTCATAATAAATCTCCAACACTGACAAATTCACTTGTGAAATGGATTGCTGTGAACTGTATGACAATGATTGACTTATGATCAATAATATGGTTGTAAACAATACATTGTATTCTAAAGCTGCTTTTTGTATGGTCTTATTAAAGGGGTCATGACATGAGAAACCAAATTTGCCTTGATCTTTTGGTATATAAGAGGTCTTTGTATCATTAAAACGTCCTGCAAGTTTAATATTTTAAGACGTCCTCCCCATTCTAAACGAATCATTTATTTAATCAAGCTCAAAATACAGCTCGTTCTGGATTCATGGTTAGAAGTGACGTGTCGGTTAGAAGTGACGTAACAGCGTTTGCATATGACCGCCTCCAGCACAAGATAACTACGCTTTAAGCGCAAGACAACTACGCTCATTTCAGTATCGCCGTCGCCTCACAAGTGTTCAGTCGATGGACAGCGAGCTCTGACAGAGACTACTTGTGCACAGGAAAATTACGATGCCACACAGATGTGCTGTTCCTGGCTGTGGTCAAACAAAACCTCTGAATAAGCTGCCGAAAGATCCAGACGTCAGGGAAAAATGGATGCAGTTTATTTTTTGCGGACGTTCCAGTCACGGCAGTGTTAACTTAAGCGTTTGTTCTGTACATTTTAAGGATGACTGTTTTGAGAACAAATCTCAATATGATGCTGGCTTTGCCAGAAAACTGTTGCTCAAAGATAAGTCCGTGCCGACTATTCTGGGAACAACGACGACGCAAACTGTAAGTAATCTATTTTAAACTTTAAACTACTTTTTAAAGCGCAATTTCATTCATTATGAATAATCACAGTGTTTTTACTTAGTTTACTTGCATATTGTTCTGGCTGGGGCGTCAATAATTGATACATAGGCACTGACGTTAGCCAATCATAACAGTGGGCGTTAACACTGAAGTCTTAAATGGAAAACGCCCCCAAAACAGACTGTTTGAATCAGAGGATGAGAAACAGGGTGGGAAAAGGTCATAAATCACTAGATTTTAGAAGTTTTTCTTAAAAAAAAATATATATTAATACTATAATTGCACCTAAGGGAACATAATAATACAATAAAAAAAACCATGTCATGACCCCTTTAATGATTAACTCTTCTGCTACAAGAATGAAATGCATTTTAATGATCTGAATATTTTTCATATATATATATATATATATATATATATATATATATATATATATATATATATTTAAAGATAACTATGTATCATTATTTCATCATTATATATTGAATGATATTTATATTAGGGGCTTTCTCAGCAAATGTTTGTATATGCAACTTTTAACCCCATCATTTCCCTTTCCCCCTACAAAACCCCACCCTGTTCCTCAACAAATATCCCTGTGGTCAAAGCCAGAATGCACACTTATAAACATACAAACAAACAAACAAACAAACAAAAAAAGAAAGAAATATTTGAGAAAATAAAACTATAAAAATCAACAAATAAAGAGGAGAAAAGAAATATTCCACAAAGGAAATAATTCACAATTTGAACCACAATGATGTTTCTATCCACATGGTCGTCACCGAAAGCCCTCCAGAAAGATCATATATTTGTCCCATTTCGTACCATCCATATAATCTTCCAAGCTGTCTGAATGACATATTTTCGAATGCCGCCACCCTGCCCAATTCGGTTAGCCATTTTTGAAATGGAGCGCCTTTTGATTTCCATCCTCTAAGAATTATTTGTCTGCCAATCATTACATTAGTTTGGACCCAGCTTTTTTATATTTGTCACCTACTTTAATAACCTCCCCATCACCCAATGTATATAGTCTGGGGCAGAATTATATTTGAGTATCTAAAACGTCACAGATACAATTCTGGACTTTCAACCAGAATTACTGACTCTTAGTGCAGAACAACAGAGAATGGGCTATGTCTGCATCCTCCAACTGACATCGCTAGCAGGTAGGAGTGTCTTTTAAACCAAGCTAAACTATCTAGAGGAAGTCCAGTCGAAACGATGCAAACTCTTAAACTGAATAAGGCATACCCTTGCATCCCTAGACATTATTCTTTCCCGCTCCCCATCCTCCAGTACCAAGTTCAAATCTCTTTCCCATAACCTCTTAAGAGCTGTTAAGGTGCCATCACCAAGACTCTGAATCAACAAGGAGTAATACACTGACTTCATGCCCCTTTCCAAAGGCTTTGAGCACTGTACAGAGAGTGTCTACAGCTTTAGGGGGCTGAGTACTACTACCAAAAATAATATAAATTAGATGGCGCAACTGTAAATACCTGAAAAATGTAGCCCTAGAAATCCCCAAATTGCTTGTATTATATTTTCAAATGACCTAAAAAATTCTGGTTTTACAAAAAGAAGATACCGTTTTTTTCTGCGATGATTGGGGGGAATAGGTTTCAAAACAGTGTTACTATGAATGCAAACTTTAATACTAAAATAAAATATTTGATTCCATGAGTGTACCTTTATTTACTATTACAATTTTTTTGAATGACCATGGAAAATTAAGCAATGTGATAGCTGTAGAGTATGAACGGAAAATCATGAACTCATTAATTCTGAATGCAATACACACATTCTTGCAAGGGTCCTAAAACCCCCACACACTGTTACTCTCCCAACACCCCCCTCCTTAAATGAGAAAGTAATGTGAGATTTTCTTAGACACACACGTTCCTTTCATTTAAAACCCAGAAATGGCTTAATTTTAAGGAAATATATTTTATTCCCGTATGCTTGGGTATTTCTGCTGTTACATCAAACTAGTTAAGATTGTTTAGTTGTGTAGTTAAACTCTGAGGGCTTATATAAAGAATCTAAGAGTATATATTCACTTTTAAGTGTACCAAATACAAGTTTCTTGGTATCAAATTAAACCTTACGACTCGCCCTAGCTGAATATATATATATGGTTACATTAAAATGTATTCTGCTATGTTTTACCATCTTTTGAGTGATTCCAACCACATCCGGACCCTGTCATAAATTAGGCAAATGACTAGCCTTGACAAGACAAAGGGAACCATCTCTCGCCAAAACTGAGGAGCCTCATTGGGTCATTCCTCCCAAAGGAGGCGTGACCTCCCTACCTTAAAAGTCAGGATCTGGTGTGGAATCGATCTCTTTTGTCTTCGCTTGTGCTCCTCTCTTTTATCTCTCTTCAAGCTCTCTTGCTTTTTCTTTTTGAGTTACTCTCGTCAGACATGTCTTTTGTTTTATTTGCCGTTTATCTCACTCTTTTTCTTGTCTTCGGACAAAGCTCAACACTCTACGTTTTTGGACCAGTCCGATATCCTCCGGGTGAAAGGACTCTCTCTCAGTTTCAACCATTACTTTGAACTTCCCGCGAGCGATCCACGCTCGAGAAGCACCAAGAGAAATCCTCCATCTCACGGACGCAACGAGGACATTTACGCACACACGTTCGTTGTGTTTAATTATCTATATATATCTGAAGCAGACTTTTGGGCTATATAACCCCTGTTTTGGGGCAATTTAGAATGTATTGTTACCTGGTTCAAACCGTATGATTAAGCATTGATTACAATCATTAATATTAATTGTACATTCCCCAAACCTGAACCAAGAAACCCTACATAATAATGCGGGCACATTTTAAGCTTTGTTTTGTGAACTAATGCATTGTCAATTTTGTGTTTTTTTGTTGTTAATACTGTACGCGAGCGCGCCGAACAGAAAGGCACAAAGCCGATTCTCAGTTCAGCATTTAACAGCGGCTAAATATATGTCTAACATTTATTTTTGCCACTGTTGATTGCCACAATAAACTGCAATATACAGTATATATATATATACGTGTATATATAACATCAAAGACAACTTAATATACAAAACACTGCCTGTTAACCCTCTGGGGTCGACGGATGCGCCGGTGCGTTCTGCTGGATATTTTCGTCATTACAGCAGAAACAACTTAAAATAATCCGCCATTTTTGGGTATACAGATAAGTGTAAGAAGACATCATTAGAGACTATAAAGGGTCTACTTTTATTTGTGTACACTCACAATAACATCAAAATATTGTGCTTTTGTAAAATAAAGAAAATAAAAAGGGTGAGCTTTCAGCAGTCTCTGTGTTCACGAGCATATTCAGAAACACGTCACAAAACTGAAACTCCGCAAAAACGTATCACACAAACATGAAACAAATGTCTAAAGAAAGCTTAAAATGTCTACTTTTAAATAAAACAATTGAAATTTAAAACAAATGTTCTGCAATGCAATCTGTTTGAAACAAAGCGATGTACAGTTTTTACTAGGCTATCTAATTATCTGTAATGTGATCCCACCCACCAGCAGAGCGCGCCATTCATACGCTAATGTACTGAGACGATCAACGCAAAGTACATGCCCCCGACTGTGAGGTTTAATGTAAACACAACACAACTCAACTTTTCTGCGTGTTTGTAACAATACACAGGCGACTGTGAGGTTTGATTTAAACACATTTCATTCATTTTTCTGCGCGTTTGCAACGATACACAGACGAGAATGCTCCAGGATAGTATGGAAGATTTAACATTTTCCTCAGAAGAAGAGTGGGACTCCGATGAACATTTGTATTTTGAAGAGAGACTTGATTCAGCCGAGGATACAATTTCAGAAGAGTAAGTCATTGAGTTTTCATTAGTTGACATGCTATGATATGATATGACTCCTAATAAGCAAGTTTTAGTTAAATTTAAATTCTGTTTCAGCTAAAGCAGGTATTTAAATTGTATGCTGTATAATATAAATATGATATAAAATTACATGAATGTTTAGATTATATTTTAAATAGCGTTTATGCTGCCTCATTATCATCAATGCTCGTGCTTGCAAATATGTGTTCAGGTGTAAATTAGTAAAATGCACTTAAAATATGCCCATATTAGAAGATCAGCATATTATAATTATTTCTGAAGGATCATGTGACACTGAAGACTGCAGTAATGATGCTGAAAATTCAGCTTTGATCACAAATTGCATTTTACAATATATTCAAATAGAAAACTGTTCTTTTAAATTGTAAAAAGAATTCAGAATATCAAAATATCAAAATACAAACCTGTACATACATGTTGCTCATATATTATTGTAGCCCAGTTTGTGCTGAATACAGTGTTATCAGACTTTAGCTATTATGTTTTTAAGCAACTGAAAAAAGCACAAATGTCAAGGCATGTCAAAACTTCTCCAGGGCCCAAAATACCCTCAGACCCCAGATGGTTAAGTCATTGAATGGCAAGGCAGTGAGGCAGTAAGGAAGCAACCATGGGTTCAGATACAGCCAAAAATGTGCACAATACAGCAAAAGAACTGTTAAATACCAATGTCCAGAGGCAAATAATCCTGATATAATTCTGACAGACCACAGCTTGGAGGATTCCATCCTCAAACATAAAACAATGTTTTATGAAATGTTGCTCAAGTGGTGTTTATCTGTGTAACACCAAAAACATAATTCTGGAAACGTTTTAAGGATTAATTGAAGTCTTTGAATGAATATGATAGTAGCTACAAAAGCAACTCTATTAATAACAAAAGTCTCTATAATTGCTATATACCCTGCATATACCCTCTACACCTACCTCTTAATGGTTAAGAGTAAGCAAAGTAGTTTTATTCGTTTTATTACCCACTGGTGTAGACATCCTAGATCTAACCCAGGTACCTCATATGATCCATACTCAAACCAGAACGTTAACTCATACCCAGACTCTAACTGGGAGATTACAACTCAGCATCCCATCAAGGATAAACTGGCTCAGAACAAAGATCCTGTATTATCCTCCCTAAGCAATAAACTACACATTTTATGATCTAGTATGAGAATCTAGTATACACTGCTCCTTGTACTACAGCAAAAACCCAGACAGACTCCAGTTTACCCCATTTCCTTGTTTATTAGTTCGGCCAGGTGGTCCCAATAAGGCTTATTTGGACGACACCCAACACAACATAGTTAAACATAAGCTTTTATAATTTTTGTTGGGTAAGGTATGGACACAGCCTCCAGGTCCTAATGAAGATACCAGACCTCTGCAAGGTTTCTTAGCACCTGCTCTCATTTTTCCTGAGTCTGGGGGATGTGCACTCGCTCTAGAATAGTCCCTTGGACTTTCAGCCAAACCTCTCCTGCTCCGCTCTGTCGTATAGCACCTGGTGCAGAGCAGTACAATTACACCATAGAGAACTGTCTTGCCTACCTTTCTTTTCAGCATCCAACAGATTTCCAGTAAAACAGCACATGCCATTAAAAATCTTCTATCATTGAAGGATACATTGAAAAGAGAGTTGAACTGAGAACAGGGAGCTGGTGGAGGACCTTGTCTTGAGGTGGAGAACAAGCTGAAGCTGAAAATAAGCAAGTTAATGTTGGATTTCCAGAACACCAGGAAGCTTGTAAGACCAGTCAATATCATAGGAGACAAAACCAAACAAGTATCACTATGCTGTTCCATAAGCTTTGTCCTTGTCCTAGTGGCTATTCAACCATTCAACAGTGCGTTGTTTCAAAATCTAAAGCTAAGTAGTCCCAACCACAGTAAAATCTCCATCCATCCATCTTCAACCGCTTATCCGAAGTCGGGTCGCGGGGGCAGCTGCTCCAGCAGGGGGCCCCAAACTTCCCTATCCCGAGCCACATTAACCAGCTCTGACTGGGGGACCCCGAGGCGTTCCCAGGCCAGTGTGGAGATGTAATCTCTCCACCTAATCCTGGGTCTTCCCCGAGGCCTCCTCCCAGCTGGACGTGCCTGAAACACCTCCCTAGGGAGGCGGCCAGGGGGAATCCTTACCAAATGCCCAAACCACCTCAACTGACTCATTTCGACGCAAAGGAAAGCGGCTCTACTCCGAGCTCCTCACGGATGACTGAGCTCCTCACCCTATCTCTAAGGGAGAAGCCCGCCACCCTTCTGAGGAAGCCCATTTTGGCCGCTTGTACTCGCGACCTAGTTCTTTTGGTCATGACAAAATCATGTAAAATATCAGTAAAATCTCATTGGTCTAAATCCTGCTTCACACATCTTTTGTAGCTTCATGCAGAATTTTGCTTTCAGTAAGAACAAAATCTCAAATCTTTTACTCAAATTACTGTTACATTTTGGGGGTTATATGAAAGTGTAAACCTGGCAACACAGTCTCTTTTTTTGTGTGGATAGAGGAAAGTTGTTGTTTCAACATCTATTTTTTTTATCTTTCTTCTATTGTTTAATGAAGTGCAGACCTTCAATGAAAGTTGTCAGAGTGAGTGCAATATGCTGTTAATGTTTACAGGTCTCAGATTGAGAGGAAAACTGAGGAGGGGAGTGTGTGGCAGAGAGTTTTGACTTTTCCTCACTCACTGTTTCTATTTATGTTTCCGCTTCTCCTGCCTAATGTTTCCCATCTTGGAGGAGTCAATCTTCTTCACAAAGGAGGAGCCCATCCTCCCCGGAGACATCCTTTATTCATGTATCATATTTATTTTTGCCGCCCCAGCCTCCCAGGATTCACACTGCATTTATTACAGGAGGTAATGAAAATGGAATTTATACAGTGAAGCCCAACATGCATTGTGCCACTGGGATGGGTTCCAGAGAGCATCCTGAGATGGAGTTACCGCTTTCCCCCCTCTGCACTCACATCAACTTGAAAGGGGAGAAAGTGATCAACTTCAAAGTTTGCCAGAGTCAGGAGATATTGCCTTGCAGGGGTGTAAAGTACTTGAGTAAATGCAATTCATTATTATATTTAAAGACTCCATGAAATCACTTGACGAGTGCAGTTTTCTTGCCTGTGTTGACATATTTGCTATTGAAACAGGAAGTTTGTGAAGAAAATCTAGAAGGAAATGTCACCTTTTTTTAAGAAGCTAATAGGCTTTAGTACGCACAGAACCATGAGTTGGTGGCAGGCGGTATTGGGGGTAGGAGCATTCTTTTGTCAGGATATAGCCATGAGCCTTTCATAATCAGGACATTGGCCACTTTTACATGCACCCTCATAATACGATTATAATGATAATAATGCCATAAAGGCAGTACTGCAATTAAACTGTAGCTCATGTAAATAGAATTCTGCAGTTGTGTTAATGTGATTATGCTTATCAGTACCACCACTCCCTATACATGCAGTACACAGTCTATGTGTACCATCTCCCTAGAGGGCATCATCTTGCCCATTGGGGCGCACCAGAAACTCCACCGGCTGCCTTCCTTGTACATTATACATTATTCACAGACCCATTAGCAGTCACAAAACACAGATGATCACTTCTCAGCTCGCATCTTGTCAGATTAATTTAGCCAGGACCTGATCCTTATAATGGGATTAACCATAATTACAGTAAGATATGTGAAATACTGAGGTTATTCAGGTGTAGATACACTTTTACCTCATTTCTTTCATTCTGACCAAAGTGTGCATGTGCTAGATCTGCACATGGACGAAAGGTAATATGCTCATGTACAGATTTGAAAACATGCTGTTCAAGAAAATTTCATGTTGACAGCTTTGTGCAACATGAACATAACACGTTATATATTGATGATCAGAAATACAGAAATGGAGACAATTTTAAGCACATAACAAACAAATTATGGAGACCAGAGAAACATGATGATGAGAGTGGTACGTGCATGTTGGAGGTAATCCAGACCTGTTATGCTGTTGTTATTATTAGATTAACTTTTAACTTGGGTCTGTCAGCACTGGCAGTAAAGTGTTTGTGTTTACTGTAACTTGATGCTTGTTGACCAATATGAAGTTTCAAATTTCACATTAGTAAATATAAAAATTAAAGAAGTAGGCATTTCCCCTGTTTGTTTGATGTTCTTTTTTGTTTTGTTTTTTAGCAAATAAGTGGAAAATTGCATGTTAACAGAAGTGAAGAAGTTTGTCATGTAAAAAACTTAATTTGATTAAGTCCTTACTCTGATTATTGAAAATTATAATTAAACAAGTTGTTGCTTTACTCTGCAAAGTTACTTTATTAATGAAAATGTTCATTGTCTATTGCTTTTAATAAATGTTGTCAATTATACAAAAATATATTTAAACTTTTTTCCAATCTACCCAATTGTGGAGGATGGAAGATTACATTTTTTGGTGAGAGCACCTACACTGTAAGCCCTTACAGGTTGATTGAACTTAAAAATTTATGGAAACTCGTTGCCCTAAAAAAGTTAATTTTGTATTGTTGAAAAAACAGCATATTTTAAGTTTAATGAACTTAAGATTTCAAATGCATTTAATTGAAAACTTTTAGTTCATTGAACTAACAGTTTTTAATGCAGTGCAATTGAAACTTTAGGTACATTAAACTTAAAATATGTTGTTTTTTCAACAATACAAAATTAACGTTTTTAGGGCAACGAGTTTCCAGAAGAAAAATTACCTGTTTACATGGTAAGCTGATTTGTAACAGCCAGAATCTTGCCCTTCAACTCCTTCTTTCCTAAACCTAGCAAAACTTGCTGAATGAAAAGAAAGGTGTTGCCCATGCACTTTGGGTAGTCTAGGTGCAGTGCGTAAGTTAAACCAAAAAGAAGACACATGGCCTGGGGTATGTTGTCTAAATTGTCCATTACAACATTCCCCTCCAAGATGATTCCCACCGAGGATGGGTGGAGATGGATGGACAGGGGTTGCAGAGCCACATCTTAATTTTCTAAGCTGAGGATTCCAACTGGCACATGTTGGTACGAGTCTCCATCATCAGAAGCCTGGACAAGAGATTGGAGATTACTAAAATACATTTTAGCAGTGTACAGTTTTTTTCTAGATATTAATTTTATTGGACATTTTTTTGTTTAGTTGAATGCAAGCATTTTGTTTTGTGAATTATGTACACAGGTGTATCCAGGAATTCAGTTATATTTAAACATTAAGTATGTTTTTCTTTTGCATACAAGTCTTTGCATATGACATGAATTACTGATTAAACTAAAACGTTATGAGATTAACCTTAATTGTATTTTAGTGTTTCAAAGGTGTCATGACATTAATTTAAATTTCTCCTGAATGATTTAAAATTAAAACTTCCTCCTCACTGACACTCATTTCATTCAACATTTATGTCAAATATAACTTTTAACAATATAATTGTTTTTGGTGTTTTTTTTTTTTATTGTTCTTACTAACATAAATGCACAGTAAGGGTTACATATTTCCAGCTGAAAATATTACAATAAACCTATGACAGTAAAAATGCATTAATAATACTTACAAAGCATGCTTTGAAGAACTCAGCTGGGTCATCACCAAGAAGTACTGTAAGCCCTCTCATGGCAACACATCGCATGTCAACGAGATCAGAGGTCTGAGGTGTGGTGATTGCAGAGAAAACATTGTATCATTTGTCAACATGAAAGGAAGGCAATTTCTATGAATCATACTTTTGACTGTTACTTAACAGTCTTAAAGGGTTAGTTTACCCCAAAATTAAAATTCTGTCATTAATTACTCACCCTCATTTTGTTCCACACCTGTAAGACCTTTGTTCATCTTCAGAACACAAATTAAGATATTTTTGATGAAATCTGAGAGGTATCTGACTTGTCCATAAACAGCAATTTAACCAGCACTTTCAAGGTCCAGAAAGGTAAAGACATTGTTAAAACAGTTGAAGTGCCTGCAGGGGTTTAACCTTAATTTTATGAAGAGACAAGAATACTTTGTGCACAAAAACTAAAATAACAACTTTATTCAACAAAATCCTCTCTTCTGTGTCATTCTCATACACTGTTTACATTCAGAGCTTCCAGGTTCTACATCAGAATGTCGACTCATTATTGATGTAGAACCTGGAAGCTCTGGACTTAAGCATTATAAGAGAATGAGACAGAAGAGAGGATTTTGTGCACAAAAAGTATTCTCGTCGCTTCATAATATTAAAGGATTAATCCATTTTCAAATAAAAATGTCCTGATAATTTACTCACCCCCATGTCATCCAAGATGTTCATGTCTTTCTTTCTTCAGTCGAAAAGAAATGAAGGTTTTTGATGAAAACATTCCAGGATTTTTCTCCTTATAGTGGACTTCAATGGCCTCCAAATGGTTGAAGGTCAGAATTACAGTTTCAGTGCAGCTTCAAAGGGCTCTTAACGATACCAGACGAGGAATAAGGGTCTTATATAGAGAAACGATTGGTAATTTTCTAAAAAATACAAATGTATATGCTTTATAAACACAAATGATCGCCGTGCAAGTGCTTCTGTCTTCCGTATACTTCAAAAAGCTTACGCTGTATGTCCTATGCCTTCCCTATTGAATTTACAAAACTAACGTGGCGCCAGTTCCGTTTTTTTTTTTGTGTAGAACATACAGCAAAGCTTTTTGAAGAATACGGAAGACGGAAGCACTTGGAAGGCGATCATTTGTGTTTATAAAGTATACAGTTGTTTTTTAAGAAAATGACCAATCGTTTCTCTAGATAAGACCCTTATTCCTCATCTGGTATCGTTAAAAGCCCTTTGAAGCTGCACTGAAACTGTAATTTCGACCTTCAGCCGTTTGGGGCCAATTGAAATCCACTATAAGGAGAAAAATCCTAGAATGTTTTCATCAAAAACCTTCATTTCTTTTCGACTGAAGAAAGAAAGACGTGAATATCTTGGATGACATGGGGGTGAGTAAATTATCAGGAAAATTTCATTCAGAAGTGAACTAATCCTTTAAGGTTGAACTACTATAGTTGATATGACTATTTTAACAATTTCTTTACTATCTTTCTGGACCTTGAAAGTGGAGGTCTATGGAACGATATCTAAAAATATCTTAATTTGTGATCTGAAGATGAACGAAGGTCTTACATGTGAGGAACGGCATGAGGGTGAGTAATTAATGACAGAATTTTCATTTTTGGGTAAACTAACCCTTTTGAAAATAATCATATCAGACTGCATTTTAAAATTAAGCAACCAATGGCATCAACTTAAATGTACAAACCTTGGCTTGTTGCAGAAGATCGCTCAAAATCTGCCCGGTGAGATCTCTCTTTGACCTGAAGATCTGAATCAGTTGAGGACAGTGACGATCAAGAGACCCATAAAATTCTTGCTTAAGGTTCTTCCCAACCACCCGGTTGAATTCTTGATACACCTGAAATAGTAAAGGAAAAAAGCATTTTTTACGAGAACTGTCAAAATTGAACAAATTTAAAATTAATATCTAACCATCATGTTTATCAATACTCATTTCAGTACAAATGTTGCAAACATAGGCATTTCCCTTTACCTGACTTTCTCTAAAAAGTCTGGCCAACGTTGAAGTATTTGGCTTACAGGAGGCTTGTTGATCACAACATACTTTCTCCTCAAGGACAGAGTCATGTCCATCTTCTGATTAATAAAGACAGCATCAGGGTTTTTTCTCTTCATTTCATCCACCAATTGCTGTCTTCAAATTTTCCCTCCGATTGTTGTTTTTCAGTTGCTGTATGAAAACGGGATAAGTGTATTTTAAGGCTATTGAAAGACTTAAAACTACATAAACATTCTTGATATAGGCATGGAAAAGGCTGGCTTCTTGCATAGCTCCCATGTTTAAGTCTGTAATGTTTGAACAAGTATCCCCTTTTGTCACAAGCAAATATGCAATACTTACATTTCCAGATCATCTTGATTAGCCTTGCTTTGAACTTGAATCTGCAGAGTAACAAAAAAACATTAGATTGCTTTTTACATATCAAGAAAAAAATTATATTTTTTTTTATCTGTATCTACAAAATTTATATCCAAAATAAAGTACTATCTAGCTATCCATTTATTTATTTAGCATGTCATGATACACTAGACTCGCATTAACTGAAATGTACTAGCTAACACCACGCTGATGAGCACGAGGAGGTTGCATTTCTTTGGCTAGACTACTACATGGGCTAGTATTTCTTGCGGGCAGTCGAATTTCAATTTAAGCTATTTGTTTAATACTTCACTCACAAAGAAATGTAAAAAATTCTAAAAGGTTAATGATAAAGTTGCGCTGTATTTAAGCCATGTTGAACATTTCTAATATGGCAAACCGCCAAGATGCAAAAACACCATCGAAAAAAGATATCGTTTTACACAACAGACGACATTTTTGTTCATTTGTTTAATGAGAATTATTGATCAAAAAAGGATAAGCATTAGATTTTAAATGTGACGATCCCAAAGAGCATATGTCGTATCAGAACTAACTTAAAAAAGTGTTGGTTGCGACTGATCGATACAACACGATGGCGAACGTTAACATGTAAACACAGCCTAAACTTACATATAGTTTTACTGGCTAAATCTTATACATCTCATTTATCTATGTGTTATAACGTATTCGCTGTTTCAGACCAAAATGTACTACTACTCACCAGAAAACGTGCATGATGAAAGTCCAGATGAACAGATGAAAATGCGCGCTCCATCCATGTCTGACGTCAGTTCAAAGAGCCAATCAACATCTTCCTTGTATTGCGTTGCATTGACAACAGACTAAAATAAGCTAATTTAAGTACATTCAATCTAAACAATTCAATAGAATGAAAAGTATCATGCAAATCGTACAACAAACTAAAAACATGGAGTAATTGTGCAAACATTTTGGAGTTTATGTTTATTGTACCTAAGTAGTTTGAATTAAAACAATTTCAGGGATAACAGTGTATGGAAAAAATGTCAGATTGTCAATGATCTAGTGTGGATGAACAGATTTTTTTGGTGGTTGAAACCTGGAGAAAACTTTCACCACAGCTTTTACAGAAACTTGTTGATTCTATGCCAGCCTTTTCTCACACTGTGTACTATAGGATTACAATCATTGCAACGCCTTCAAATAGCTTGGTGGAATTGAAACTCATTGCATCTTCATCATCACTTCAACTTATCAAAAGACAGGACATTCGAACGATAAGTTTATTTCATCTCCTTGACTCATTGAAGAGACAAAGACTTTTGAGAGTTTATTTATTATCTGTTTGGCACATGTATTAAGCACTGGTGGGGAAAATAAAATAGGTTTAAAAATATAATTTGTTTTCTGAAGAGATTTATTTATCAGTACATGTCCAAAATCTGTTGAACCCCCTCAGAGTAATATCTTTAAAAGAGAGGAGGTGTTACAATACTCAGCCCACGGTAAGTAACGGCTCTTTCGTGTTGGTTGTTATGGCAATAGGTACGTAGAAATCTCCCCACCTCCTGCTTAAGCCATTCTGCCTGCCCATTGGATTGAGGATGGTAACGGGAGGTAAGGCACACATTAATTTCGAGCTGGCTGCAGAATTCTTTCAACACTCTGGATACAAATTGGGGTCCTCAGTCTGAAACGATTTCCTCGGGTATTCCAGGTTAGTGAGGGGTTTATGGTTCGATGAATGCCTGGGATCCATTATTCAATGGATCCATTTAATTAGTTGGCCCAGTAATTCTCAGAGAACATACACCTTATTCGTGGGGCATTCCTCGATGTCGTTGTATTTCATTCATGAATTGCCACCTTATGGAAGATAGGATTATGGTGGATGGAATGATGGGTATGTCCGTAGAACTCTCCCGTGAACAGCCATGAAGGCAGGCCAGAGTGTCAGCCTTGATGTTCTTGGAGCCAGGCCTGAAGGAAAGATTGAAGTTGAAATGTGAAAAGAATTAACCCATAGTTGTTGATGTGAGTTCAGTCTCTTAGAGCTCAGAATATACTCGAGACTTCGGTGATCCACTAATACCAGAAAAGTATGTCTAGCGCCCTCAAGCCAGTGTCTCCATTCCTCATAGGCTGCCTTAATTGCGAGTCACTCATGATTTCCCACATCATAATATCATTTGGAGGGAGTTAATTTGCGAGAAAGAATGCACAAGGGAAGAGTTTGTGAGTAGACTCTTGGCGTTGGGACAGGATGGCGCCAATTCCACTCCTTGCTGAATCCACCTCCACAATGAATGGTAACCCTGGATTATGTTGTTTAAGAATGGGTGTTGAGATGAATGGTAAGAGTGGAAGCCAAACTACTGAAATGAAAATCTGCAATAGAAATGATCAAAACCCAGGAACTTATGTAGTTCTTTAATAGTTCTAGATGTCGGACAGTTCTGGACCTCATGAACCTTAAAATGGTCCATGGCGATTCCATTAGGTCCAATGATATACCCTAAATATGTGATGACGAAATTGTGGAACTCACACTTATTCTCCTTGACCTACAGGTGGCTCTCAATGGGTCAAGAACCCTACAGATGTGCTTGACATGGGTTTCGAGAATAGGTGAGTAGATTAAGATGTCGTCAATGTTCACAATGATGAACTGTCCAATCATGTCTCTGAAGATGTCATTCATGAAAGCCTGAAAAACAGATGGTGAGTTGGACAGGCCAAAAGGCATTACTTGATATTCATAGTGCCCACAGTGGGTACTTAAAGCTGTATTCCACTCATCTTCCTCTCGAATTCGAATCAAATTATAGGCATTATGTATCTGCAACTTTGTGAAAAACAAGGCTCCTCACAACTGTACTACTGTCATTGGCACCAATGGTAGAGGTTAGGGATAATTTGTTGTGATGTTGGTAAGACCCCGGTTATTGATGCAAGGTCTGAGACTGCTGTCTTTCTTCTCCACGAAAAAAGAACCCAGCTGATGTAGGAGATGTGAAGGAATGAATGAAACCCTGCCTCAGAGCCTTGTCAATGTAATTTGTTATGTCCAGGGTTTCAGGTAGTGATAATGAGTAGATCTTTGACTTAGGAGATGCCGTATCTGGTAAGAGGTCATTGGCAGCGTCATATATTCTGTGAGGAGGTAATTGAGTAGAGCAAACTTTACTAAAGACTTACTTAATGTCATCTTATTTTGAGGGAATTTGAAGGAACAACTTGGATTCATTGGTAATTCTGTGAATTACCTCTGGTTACCTACTGGAGCGAAGACAATGAGAACTCCACTTTACTATCTGTCCCTCCTTCCAAGAGATTTCGGGGTTGTGAACCACCAACCATGGATATCCCAAAACTAAAGGGTTGAGTGAAGTTTGAGTGACCAGAAAAACACATTTCTCAACACGAATGGCACCAACTTGAGTTTTTATGGGAGAGGTAAAATGATCAATCATTCCTCAGCCAGCTCTGTTTGAAGAGCATTGTTTAATCCCTTTTGGTAAAACAATTTCAGGGGACCATCCTACCACCCACACTGAGCTGCCAGTGTTCGGAAGGTAAGTACATAATCCACATCTGTTTTATGTCCCTGTCGATGAGCATGCTATTGTTCAGCAGCTTCCTTGCCTTCATGTGGATGATCAAAAACCTCTCGCAGGCATTTCTTAAATTCTTCCAATGAGGATCAAATTGCGGTATCTCTTCCCCAAATCGCGGTTGACCAATCCAAAGTTCTTCCAGTCAGAAGAGGCGACATCAATGCCACTTTATATTCCTCGGTGGGCAAGGCATGAAGCTGTTGGGAGATATAAAGAGTGCATTGATGCAGAAATCCTCTACAAGCCCTTGGGGTACAGTCGAATTTCACAGGCAGAGCCAGGCAGGGATTAAATGTTGTTTGCGGAGATATGCTGGGAGTGGGCCGAATATTCTCTGCATGGGAGGGAGCAGGTGTAGATGGAGAGAAATGTCTGTTCATCTCCTCCAGAAGAGTGGTCAATTTTACAAACTAGGTAAGGTGAGCATTTAACAAAGAAGCCTGATTAGCCAGCGTAGAATGAATCTTTGCTGGGTCCAAAGAAGGCAAAGTATTCTGTGATGAACCAGGTGGAGAGTGTGCACTTTAATCCATGTGCAGAGATTTATAAAGACAAACAATAGGGGTGATCCAGAGAATGGTAAAAAACAGAAGAGGGTCAAACATCAAGTAGTTAGAAATAGAGGCAAAACAATCCACTAGGAAAATCTGAGAACCAAATCCAAAGAGCACAAAGTCAGGGCACAAAATTAACAGAGGAACTATATAATGAACACTCAGAATTGCAGTGTAAAACAAACAATACTTCGTACTGAGTGAGCAGTCATTGCTTAAATAGACAACACTGATTAGGCTGATGAGAAATACCTGAGAATTATCATAGTCAGAATTCAACCTCTGGTGGCAAGGTTGGGAAATGGCAGAAGATTTGACAGGTAAACACTTAAATGGTTTGCCCTTAAATAACAATAATCTTTTTACAACAGTAACCATAGTTTGACTATGGCATTTGTAGTAAAATCATAGTAACCACAATATAAACATGATTACTGTCATGTTTACAATATGTAGTAAAATCATGCTTACTACATGTAAACTGCAGTATTACTGTTATAAAGCCATGGTCAATTGTATCAAAAACCACGATTTCTGATCAGAAAGCCATGGTGACAGCAGTCATAGTTACTACACTATTACTAAAGTAAAACCATGGTTAATTTTCATCAGGGTCCTTAACTAAAATTTATATTCCTCTTATTACTAAATCAACATTTTATCTTTATACCTGCACTATTATGCTACAATTATCAACATAAAGTTCACTTCAAATTCATCTCAACATATATTCAATATACAGAAGCTGTACATCACTATAAAAGGAATTACCTTGCTATTAAAATGCATAGGAGAAGGGATGTTGTGATAATGCTGCTAGAGTACTTTAATAATACGTGGAAATCCAACATGAACACCCCAAGCGCTTTAGTTATTGTTAGGTATGGGCATTTATTTTGTTTACGATCTGATACCAATAATTTCAAGTCCAATATTGTTGATACCAATACTGATACTTCTATTAAACTGATTTATTTTGCGATTTCTTGGGATAAAATGGGTAATTTAAAATATTACTTTTATTCATAATTCAAGTCATTATATTGTTTTCGTTAATGCTCCTAATATTAATATTATTATTCTGCTTATGCTCGAGTCTATGGCAGCCCATATTACTGCTTGATATGAAAGATATGAAAGATATGAAATTTGGTCTGATCTGTTACCACAGCAAATTTGGCATCTCTACCTCAAACCCTCTAGTGCCACCAACTGCCCAAATTTGCACTCACGTTTATGTTAATAACTTTTGAACCATATGTCCTAAAAACGAAATTCCTTTTTCCTCTGATTCCTTTGCTCAAGACGCTTCGATTTCACTTTTCCATCATGAAAATGTTTCCGGCATTTTAAATTTTTTGAAAAACCTACTTTTTCGAACTCGTGCTAGGCTGTTTGTCCGAATTTTGATAAACCATACCATTTCAAATGCCGAATTTGAAGAAGAGCACGCTCAAATGGATGCGAGGGGATATCTTTGTAACGTTTTAGCGTATTAATACCAAACTTATTATTTTTAATAGGCACCATGACTCGAGGTTGCCTGCACAGTTTCGGAACAGTGCCACCTAGTGGTCACGAGATATTAAAAAAGCTACAAAAAGTCACAACAAAAAATACTGTAATTCACAGAATTTTGATAAGCCATACCGGTTTCGAATGGCGCTCAGGGCCGGCGCTACCTATAGGTGAACTAGGCAGTTGCCTAGGGCCTCGGCCTTGGAGGCGGGGCCTCCAAAACATACACATGCTTATCCACCAATCAAGAGCCGCAAAATACTATGCTGTTTGTCCATTGGATATAACAATTGTCATTCACCTGTAGTTAAACCAGTTAATATCACCGTTTACATGCGAGTCACTACCAACCTCTGAATGTATGAATGAAGAGATTGTAGATGAATAAAATCCAACTTTTCTGCAAATGTATCTGATGGCGCCGAAACGAACTCATCCTTCAGGGGCTGCTAAGCGTAAGGCTAAGCAGGCACGCAAAGAAAGTGCAGCTCGTGATTCAGGTATCATCTATTTTTGAGTGATTGTAATGTATTGTAAAAAATAAACTGATTCTAACGATCAGCGTCATTTTGAGATGGATCATTTGACGGTTATTTCCAGTTCAAAAGAGCGCGAGCACCGTTGATGGACTGAATTCGCTTCTGACACTTTGAATCCGAGCGTTTGTAGCTACAATGCAGACTTTTGTTAGAAAAAAGAAATACGTTCTAAATGAATCGTCCGAAAGAGTCTGATTCGCGGAAATGAATCGGACTTCCAGTCACTGTTGGAGAGATAGAGGCGAATTCATGATTAACTGTTGAACTGAATCTTACAAAGGAGTCGATTCTCCTCGATGGAATCGATTACAACCTGTGGAATAGAATCTTGATTCCTAACGCCTCTGAATCAAGGAATCGATTCTTTTAGAATCGATTTCCAGCCCTAGTCAGGAGCTGACTCGCAAAATACTATAGTAAAAGTAAAGTTTGTCAGTCAAAGAGCAAACGCACTATACTAAAGCATTGTTTATTATGTTTTAAAACAGTCTGTATATCTTCAAAAACGCAGATGTTTAGCCTACATTAACTGCTCTAGTCTATCATAATAGATTATAGACCATAATAGACTTAATTTTTTTCGTTTTCCAATCATAAATACTGTTGCAATATTTATTGAAAATAAGTATGCAGTCTTAAGCATATGAATAAGCACACAATTACAGTTGACGAAATTAACTTGTCTTTTCACTTCCACTAGCAGCTGATTTGTGTATCATAAGGTATTTCTCTACAATACATACCTAATATGACTATATTTAGTCTATCAAAACAAAACGGTTCATTATCCCAAATAGTGGGTTAGTGTGTTACCATAAATTAATTACTGAACAAATTACTGCAAAAAACTTCCTGACTGCTAAAAAAAAAAAGATGACTTTTCAGATGATTATTTTTTTGTTTACCTTAATTAAAGTTACATTAATATGCACATTTAAGTAAAAATATAAAAATACTGATAACAGGTTTTGTATAAATAAAATGGTTAGGAATCATATTTGTTTTCAAGTCTTTTTATTAAATGATGTTTTATTAACAAAGTTCGGAGGAGCACATTCAGATAATCAACGAGATAAGAGGTATATATACTGCAGACTTACCTCTGTTCATTGACAGTTTATCAGCATCCCTCCACCGCCCCCATCTCCTCACTTTGATTTTTAATAATCTCTTATTGGATGTAAACAACACAATCCAAAATACAATGCAATCCAATGTAATACTGTGTAAATCTGGCCAAAATTCAGAGCCTGGAGCCCTCCCCTGGACAGCATGCCAAATACGCATAATCTTTACTCTATTTAATTTGAGTGTGAACTCGTGAATTCTGAAAGGTGGAGGGGAGGAGGGCATGGCGGGGGGCCTCCAACATACATTTTGCCTAGGGCCTCCAAATGTCTAGAACCGGCCCTGATGGCGCTTCAATGAATTCAACGAAGAACATGCAAAATTAAACTTGAGGCTGTATCTCTGCAAAGCTTTGAGGGATTGGGTCGAAACCTGGTACGTGTCATCACTATTAGGCCTGAGGTTACCTATATTTATTATTATTATTTTCACATTTGTTCAATTTCAAGCTCTTTATTGTCATTGTACAAGGACATCAAAATGATTGTATTCCACTGGCTGAAGAGGTTAGATATAAATACAAATACAGAAATACATAATCTTGGAAATATCTAAATATAGAGGAAGGCAGAAAAATATAAACATGCAACAAATAATAATAAGCATGAAGGTGCTTGAAATTACTGGCTCAGATGTACTGTAAATATTGAATGAGGACGTGCAGAATATTGCTTTGCAAACAAGTCTATGGGGGAGTATGATGCAGTTGTAGAGGCAGATGCAATGTACAATGGTGTGCAAAGTTCTCACCATAGAATAGAGGTATAAAATAAATAATAAGTTAACATGAAGGTGCAAAGAATGAGTAGACCAGATACAAATATTTGTGAGCCTAAACAGAAAATGATTAGACTTCTGTTTAGTTTACCCTTATAAAAATTAAACATGGTTTCACAACAGTAACTATAACCATGGTATTTCATTAAACCATAGTTACCACATAATTAACCATGGTAACTACTACAATATTACTGTATTAAAACCATGTAGTTCCCCTTCTGTCACGCTCTCCACGTTGTGTCAGAGAAGAGACACTAGAGGGCGCGGTATCTGATGCTGAGGACTCCCCTGGGCTGCCGCTTTCGGGCCTGCACGCCCAGGCTGAGGCCGACGCGCAGATGACCGACATGCTTTCCCGGGCAGCCACAAGCGTGGGCTTGGATTGGAACCCTCCATCCTCCCCACAGCCATCACGGCTGGACGACTGGTTCCTGGGGTCTGGACACCGCTCACAGCCTCGTTCCACCCCAGTCCCGTTCTTCCCAGAAGTGCATGATGAGCTGACGTCTTCGTGGAGAGCACCCCTCTCCACTCGTCACACCGCCACCTGCTCATCCGCCCTCGCCACCCTCGACAGCGGAGCATGCCACGGGTACACGGCGATTCCCCAGGTGGACAGGGCAGTTGCACTCCACTTATGCCCCGGAAGCCCTACCACCTGGCGGGGCCGCCCTGTACTCTCTTCCCGGACCTGTAGAGCAACATCCTTGCTGACCGCAAAGGCCTACAGCGCCACCGGACGCGCCGCTTCCGCCCTGCATGCCATGGCTCTCCTGCAGGTCCATCAAGCCAAGGCGCTACGAAAAAGGCACAGGGGTGGTCCTGATCCCGACACGCTGCAGGAACTGCACTATGCGACCGACCTCGCCATGAGAGCGACGAAGGTCACAGCACAGGCGATGGCCATGCTCGTGGTCCAGGAGCGTCAACAATGGCTGAACATGGTCAAGATGCGTGAAGCAGACGAGACTCGCTTCCTCAACGCTCCTGTCTCCCAGTTTGGCCTCTTCGGCGACACCGTCGAGGACTTTGCCCAGCAGTTCTCCATGGTGAAGAAACAGATGGAGGCCATCTCTCACATCATGCCTCGCCGCAAACCTGCCGCTACAGCTCATGCCCCGTCTGCTCGCCGAGGGCATCCTCCCGCGGCCAGGAAACCTTCAGCTCCGCCTCAACCCAGGCCCAGCTCTCAGCCCCAGCATCCAGCCAACCGCGGGAAGTGCACGCCCCCTGTCTCACGGACCCCCTCGAGGACCCAGAAGGCTCCCAGGCGCTCCTGAGACAGCCCACCCAGAGTCCAAGACGTTAGCTCCGGAGGGCCGGGAGGAGAATTTTGTGTTTTTTCATTTGCCGCACCCCCCAACAGGGGCTGCGGTACCCAAATTCTCAATAAAAGAGCTATTTCCTTTGTCTCTGGGTCACATGGCCCGCAAATGCCGTTCTCACGGCATTCTGCTTTCAGGCCTCAACAGTCCCGGCTTCCTGGACGTGGCGTCCCCGCCTCCAGCCCCACGACTGTTCCTCGGCCGGCCGGTTCAGACGAGTCCAGAGGACGCCAACATCAGAACTCCTCCTCAGTCATGAATCCGCCCCCTGCCGGGTGCGCGGAGCAAGGTAAGTGCTTTGAGTCTATTCTCAGCACCGGAGCCTCAGGCCGCTTCACTGCCTCCTGATGCCGCATTACCTGTGCCGCACCGCTGCGAAGCCCCGCCGGGTACGTCCAAAATACTCGTCCCCTTGGTGCCCCTAGCACGGAGCATAGAGGCGTGGCTTTCAGTGCCCAGCCCGTCATGCTGGCTGCACCGGACCATTCGACTCAGTTACACAATTCAGTTTGCCAGGCCTCTGCCCCCCTTTGTGGGACAAATGTTTCCACAGTACACGGCGGACATGCCAAGTCCCTGCGCGAAGAAATCGCCTCCTCTAATCAAGGACGCGATAGAGCCTGTCCCTCCTAACAAAACGAAGAAGGGTTTCTACAGCCCTTCGTTGTACCCAAGAAAGGCGGCGGCTTACGACCGATCTTGGACCTGCAAGTTTTCAATCGGACCCTGTCCAAACTCCTGTTCAAAATGCTCACCCAGAAACAAATTCTATCTGGTGTCCGGCATCTAGATTGGTTCGCAGCGGTAGACCTGAAGGACGCGTACTTCCACGTCTCGATTCGCCCTCGACATCGACCCTTTCTACGGTTCGCTTTCGACGGGCCGGTGGATCAGTACAAAGTCCTCCCCTTCGGCCTGTCTCTGTCCCCTCGCGTCTTCACGAAAGTCGCAGAGGCGGATACTATGCACGCACAGAGACCAGGTGCTCTGGCACCTCAGCCATTTGGGGCTTCAGGTCAACTGGGAAAAGAGCAAGCTCACCCCAGTCCAGAGCATCTCTTTTCTCGGTTTGGAGTTAGACTCTCCAACGAGCATGCTCAGTCGGTGCTGAAATGCCTCGCTTCCCTCAAGCTTCCAACAGCTCCTGGGGCATATGGCATCCTCCGCGGTGGCCGCACCGCTGGGGTTGATGCATATGAGACCACTTCAGCACTGGCTCCAGACTCGAGTCCCGAGACGAGCATGGCGCCACGGCACACACAATGTGAAAGTTACCACCGCCTGCCACCAAACCCTCAAACCCTGGACAGACCTCTGCTTTCTATGGGCAGGGGTACCCTTGCAGCAGGTGTCCCGACGCGTTCTGGTCACAACCGACGCCTCCAAATTGGGTTGGGCGCCGTGTGCAATGGGCACGCAGCCGCAGGCCGTTGGACCTGGGCCCCGCTGCGTTGGCACATCAACTGCCTAGAGTTGCTGGCTGTTTTCTTTGCCCTGAGGAAGTTTCTACTGTTAATTCGAGACAAACACGTCCTAGTCAGGACAGACAGCACCACGGTCGTAGCCTACATAAATCGCCAAGGCAGAGTACGCTCTCTCCACATGTCACAGCTCGCCCGTCGTCTCCTCTTTTGGAGTCAGCAGCGACTCAAGTCACTGCGCACCACTCACATCCCCGGCAACCTCAATGTGATAGCGGACGCACTGTCAAGACAAAGCTTGCCCGGCGGAGAGTGGAGGCTCCACCCCTAGTCGGTCCATCTGATCTGGGACCGGTTCGGCAAGGCCCAGGTAGACCTGTTTGCCTCCCAAGAAACCTCCCACTGCCCGCTCTGGTATGCCCGGACAGAGGCTCCCCTCGGGGCAGATGCATTGGAACACAGCTGGCCCATGGGGCTGCACAAGTACGCATTTCCCCCAGTGAGCCTTCTTGAACAGGTGCTATGCAAGGTAAGGGAGGACGAAGAGCAAGTCATTCTGGTGGCCCCCTACTGGCCCACCAGGACTTGGTTCTCCCTTGTGAATTCCCCTGAGGAAGGACCTTCTTTCTCAGGGAAAGGGCACGCTCTGGCACCCGCACCCGCACTCAGACCTCTGGAACCTCCACGTCTGGCCCCTGGACGGGATGCAGAAGATCTAGCCGGCCTACCACCGACCGTCATAGGTACTATCAACCAAGCCAGAGCCCCCTCAACCAGGCATTTTTATGCCCTAAAGTGGCGTCTGTTCACGAACTGGTGTTCTTCCCGAGCTGAAGACCCGCAGAAGTGCGCGGTTAGGTCAGTGCTCGTGTTTCTTCAGGAGAGGAGGCTGTCCCCGCCTAGCACCCTTTCCCTCAGCCGAGGTAAAATCTTCGGGTTGCTGGTTGACTCCTCCCTAGCCCTTTTGGGTCCGCAGTTCAGCAGAGGAACTCGCTGACCCAAGCCACTACGGGTACCCGAAGGCTACCCTGTACTGGAATAGGTGCTCCACAGGTAAGGCCTCCTGCTCGGACTCCCCCTGTGTGTAATTCCACGGTACTGTCCCCTCACGAGCGGACCCCCGTGTCTCCCTTAGTCAGTTACAGCTGCCTCGGTCGCCGTGCTGTATGCTTCCCCCCTCTACGAGGCTGGATCTACCACCGCACCAACTTTTCCACATAGGTCCTAACAGGCCATGTGATGCATTTGCCACTCTTTGCCTCCCCTGCCGGATAGGTGTGGCCTCTGCAGGGTCTTCTCCCCCTGAAAGAAGGGCTAAGACCCCCTTCCCTCAATGCGTGTAAGGGCCCCGGCCATAGTTGCTCTATGCGAAAAACATAGAGAGAAAAGAGGCCCAGCCAGGCTGGCCCGTTGCCAGGTTGGCGGCCATCACCTTGTTCCCCCCTCCAGGGTAACGAAAAGGATTCTGATGGCTTGAATGGGGCATTGGGGAAGGGTACGTGCAGTCTGATACAGTTGGTCGCCCTGCTCCTGTATCAGCAGTTCACGTACACGGCTCAGCGCATGGCACTTTTATAAGTGGACCCCTAGTGTCGCTTCTCTGACACAACGTGGAGCTTGAAATTAAAGAGGGGAACATCTGTAGTGATAGACTGTGGCAGGTAGTTGAATTTTGGATTACAATTAATTTTAATAACATTAAGCTTCCCAATTATAGATAAATGTAATGAAGCCCACCTGCTCACATCACTCAAAAACCTTTTTATTAAGGGGTCAAAATAAATAAACTAAATCACACAAATTTGCTGGGAATAAAATACCAAATACTTAATGCCCTGTTTGGGCCCCTGAAAGGTGCCCGGCTGGAAAGCCGCTACTGGGCAGTACGCTGTCAGAGCCAAAGCTTCGGATTTAGACCAATTGACTCTGTATCCTGAGAACTTAGAAAAGGAATTATTAATTCTGTGGAGGCAAGGCATAGATCTAGTAGGGTCGGAGATGAATAATAAAATATATCTGCGCAAAGCAAACATTTATGCATCATATCTCCCTCCACCACCCCTGGAAAATTATCCTCCTTTCTTATCATGGCTGCTAATGGTTCCAGGGTAAGAGAGAACAATAATGGAGAAAGAGGGAAACCCTGCTGGGTGCCCCTATCCAGAATAAAACAAATATGAAAATAATCAATTTGTTTGTATCGCCGCTACCGGGTGTCTATAAATTAACTTTTTCCATCCAATAAAACTATTCCCGAATCCATACATTTCCAAAATCTTAAAAAGATAATCCTATTCAATCATATCAAACACCTATTTGGCATCAAGTGAGATGGCAGTGACCGGAGTCTGATAATTCACCACTGATATTGATGAAACGCCTAATGTTATCAGAAGACCTACGGCCCCAAATAAACCCCACCTGCTCTATATGTATAAGAGAATTCATAACTTTACTCAATCGATTAGCCAAAATGTTTGGCAGTATTTTTACGTCTAGCTGCATCAAGCAAATTGGAACTCTTACACGCGCTTGGATCTTTTTCCTTACGCCTATGAGAGCCCCATCAACAACTTTCCCATCGGAATGCTCAAGTCCTGTGCTTCTATACAAATTTTGTTAGACAGAATTACATAACAGAATATAATCTATAAGACAAACTCCAGCTAATAAGTGCAATAAACACAAAAATACATGTAGATTCATCCACATAACAGTCCCGAAGGTGTGTTCCTTCACCAAACTCCAGCCGCTAGCGGAACCAGCACAAATAAAAATGGGGTTGTTCAGTTCTTCGGGGAGTCATACTCAATCCAATATCCTGCAAGAAATATTGGACAAAACCAACTCCAGCCAACAGGAGGCATAAGCACCAAAAACGTGCAGATTCATCCACAAATTATCCCAAAGAAATTATACTACCCAAAAAAAAACTCCAGCCGCTAGGTGGAACCAGCACAAAAAGAAACAAAAAAGGTGCTCAGTTTCCTCAGACAGTCAAGTATACACTCACCTAAAGGATTATTAGGAACACCATACTAATACTGTGTTTGACCCCCTTTCGCCTTCAGAACTGCCTTAATTCTACGTGGCATTGATTCAACAAGGTGCTGAAAGCATTCTTTAGAAATGTTGGCCCATATTGATAGGATAGCATCTTGCAGTTGATGGAGATTCGTGGGACGCACATCCAGGGCACGAAGCTCCCGTTCCACCACATCCCAAAGATGCTCTATTGGGTTGAGATCTGGTGACTGTGGGGGCCATTTTAGTACAGTGAACTCATTGTCATGTTCAAGAAACCAATTTGAAATGATTCGAGCTTTGTGACATGGTGCATTATGCTGCTGGAAGTAGCCATCAGAGGATGGGTACATGGTGGCCATAAAGGGATGGACATGGTCAGAAACAATGCTCAGGTAGGCCGTGGCATTTAAACGATGCCCAATTGGCACTAAGGGGCCTAAAGTGTGCCAAGAAAACATCCCCCACACCATTACACCACCACTACCAGCCTGCACAGTGGTAACAAGGCATGATGGATCCATGTTCTCATTCTGTTTACGCCAAATTCTGACTCCAAATTCTGACTCTACCATCTGAATGTCTCAACAGAAATCGAGACTCATCAGACCAGGCAACATTTCTCCAGTCTTCAACTGTCCAATTTTGGTGAGCTCTTGCAAATTGTAGCCTCTTTTTCCTATTTGTAGTGGAGATGAGTGGTATCCGGTGGGGTCTTCTGCTGTTGTAGCCCATCCGCCTCAAGGTTGTGCGTGTTGTGGCTTCACAAATGCTTTGCTGCATACCTTGGTTGTAACGAGTGGTTATTTCAGGCAAAGTTGCTCTTCTATCAGCTTGAATCAGTCGGCACATTCTCCTCTGACCTCTAGCATCAACAAGGCATTTTCGCCCACAGGACTGACGCATACTGGATGTTTTTCCCTTTTCACACCATTCTTTGTAAACCCTAGAAATGGTTGTGCGTGAAAATCCCAGTAACTGAGCAGATTGTGAAATACTCAGACCGGCCCGTCTGGCACCAACAACCATGCCACGCTCAAAATTGCTTAAATCAACTTTCTTTCCCATTCTGACATTCAGTTTGGAGTTCAGGAGATTGTCTTGACCAGGACCACACCCCTAAATGCATTGAAGCAACTGCCATGTGATTGGTTGATTAGATAATTGCATTAATGAGAAATTGAACAGGTGTTCCTAATAATCCTTTAGGTGAGTGTATGTTCAGTGAGTCAGGTCCACTAAGCAGCAAAATGAAAATCACCAAATGGCTTACACAGTTCAGTGTCTTTATGAAGGACAATGCTTGCTGTGGGCATGTAAATTCTCTACGGCTATCCGTAGCATCTATTCTCAGTTTGGTGGGAAACATCAGAGCAAACACGACCTTCCGTTGATGTATATTTTCTTTCATTCCTTGAATCGATCAAGTTTCTCTCTTGTGGAATTTGCAAAGTATGGAATCAAGAAAGTGCTGTGGTATCTCACATAACACAAGATCCTTATGATCTCAGAAATTTGTCCAGAATTGCTCGGGGCCTGTCTCATGCTCGATTTTAGAACTAATGTGGCCTGTTATGTTGAGTATACTCAGGAAGAGCCTGTCCAGGAATTTTACCATATCTCGGCCTTCCTCATACCTAGGAATTACAATAATTCGGACGTTGTTTCATCGATTACGATTCTCCAGATCTTCCAGTTTTTCCCAAACACATTTCAAGTCTATCTTTGTCGCTAGCGGGTTAGCAGCTAATTCTCTCTCAGATGACTCCAGATAATCAGTCTGCAACGACCTTCATCATTATTTCCGACACATTTGTCAATTCACGCTGGATTTCTTTCAGTTCACCATCCGAACTGAGTCTGGGGCTTTAGGCCTGCCGCTGTGGAGAATCAGCTTGAGCACGTAAGTGTCTTTTAATGTCTCCACAGCCCAAGGATTTTGAATTCTTTGACATATTGTCTTCTTTGAATAGTTAAGAATCAGGGTATATCGAATCTAACCGGTTTATGACACAAATAGTATTAAAACTAGCAAAATGCACAGAACTCGCTGTTCACACGTCCGCTCCTCGCATGGCGTCACATACTCCCCCTAGGCAGGTGATTTTAATGTTATAGCTGATCGGTATGTATATGTGTATATGTTTATATGTGTATGTACAGTATATGTGTGTGTGTTTGTGTGTGTGTGTGTGTGTTGTGTGTGTAATGTTTACTTGTTAATAGGCTTACTTATCTACAATTACATTGTATTTACATTGACTAAAGCAGAGCCATATAGAGAGAGAGTTGCGACAACTCCATTGACTCCAATGGAAGGTTTTTTTTACAGTAATGGCGGCTCGTGGAGCCTCTCAATAGTTCCCGGAAGTAGCAGCAAACACATGCCGCGCCATAGAGATGAAGCAGAACAAACCGTTTGCGACGCACTTTTAAAAGGTGAGACGTTTAAAGAATAATATTATCTTATTCTGTATATTATCAGTACATCTAAATAAAAATAACTTGTAAATTAAAACCTTATAGTTGAGTATTACTCATTAAATTAGGAGATAAGGGATGTTATCAGATAACTAACAGATTAGGCAAGGATTGGAGCTGGATAAAGTTAGTAACGAACACCCTATTATTTGTAAAATCTTTGCAAATACCTCACACATTTTTTTGTTGTTGTAATTTTTATTTATATTTAGATTGCTCCTGCTGACTTGAGCCAACAATTTTTTTTTCTCATCTCCATGTCAGTGGGGAAGCCATACATTCGCACACCTTTCTCTGAGCGATTGGAGCATCCCCATGCAGCACAGCAAACCATGGTGAAGACTATGCAATGACAACATGAAAGAAAGGACACATACAAAATGCTTGGCATGCTATTTAATTTATTAGAAATGTATTCATGAATTGCTGTAAATAGTTATTGCATTTATTTGAATAAAAATACAAAAAAAAGTAATATCAGTAATATATTATTACAATTTAAAATAACTGTTTTCTATTTTAATGTATTTTAAAATGTAATTTACTCCTGTGATGCCAAGCTGAATTTTCAGCCTCATTACTTTTGAACGGCAGTTTATATACGAGTATGCTTAAGTTGTTTTAAAGCTGAATATATTGTGTATATGAATAAGTATTGTAAGAATTATACATTAGATATATAATATTTATAATACATAAATAATTATATTACTATATATAAAATTGTAAGAATTGTAAACAATAAGCTTCATTTCACTAAATTTTACATTTATGTAACTGCTGCTAATAGTTAATAGTTCATTGACCCATTGTGCGGTGCAAGCTGGAAATCACCTGTCACCAGCCTGTCTCTGTACTCTCTGACAAGTCATAAATATGACATTAGTTACCATGAGATTAGTGAAAACAATGAACATGAGGTAACATAAAAAGGCAACAGAAACCCTAGCCGAAATAAGTTGAGGCAAATAACGGTAAGCGAACACTAATCCTCAAATATTAGCTGATTTGATCTTTAAAAAACAACATCGCTGTAACAACATACTCATGCTACATACATATGTCGGTGTGTTACATAAATATATAAAATAAATGCATTTATTGACTACTAATTACCAGATATCGCAGTTCTGTCACTCTACTCTAACAGTTTGAAATGCCCGCCAAAGCACTTCCTGGAACTATCTGAAGTCTACATGAATCACGTGACGATCAAGCATTTAGAACTTCCGTTGTCGCAACTCTCTCGCCATATGGCTCTGGACTAAAGTATACCTTTGGTTAGCTATTTTAACTTTGCCAAAACCCTTAAGTACATTTCTCTGTATATTTTTCCACCAGTGTTGCCTTTGTGCTTAAATACAGTGACTCAGAAGCTTTCTTTAATTCTTAAAAATAAGCTTTTACATTATTATATTTAATTTAGAGGGAGGTTAGGGTAGTGTAGACTGCCTTCTCTCCAATTGCTTTTTTCTTTTCTTCTTCTAATCTGTTAGAAAATCGATGTTATCACAAAAAGTTTCCATACCTCCCTGTGTGACATTATTTATTCAAGTATCAAATTAATTTTGTCTACATCTTTATATACAGTGATTTAGAATTTATTTTTTTCCTTAGTGAAATTATATCTCAGCACTTTGAAGAAAAGGCTTTTACTTTTATGTTTGATTATTTGGTGTAAGGTTAGCATATCTACTGAAATAAGGATGGGAGTTTTTTCCATTGCCATTTTCCTTTCAGGCTCTCGTCATGTTGAAAAATTGCACATATAAAGCAGAGTTGGAACAGATTTTAAAAATAAATTTTTGCAAATAATAATGGTTAGAAGGTGTGCAAAGTGGGTAATTTTCCTCCCTGTGCTCTCAAATGTGCTTCATAGCAATTATGACCAAACAATACCTGCACCTTGTGAGAAGAGCTTCAGACCACTCATATCAACAAAATATGGTGCATGTCATAATATATTGTACTTTAACATCTTTTACTGCTAACATGGTTGAAGGGCAACCACATTAACAGCTATTAGTTTAGAAACAAAAGCATAAAAAATGCAATAACTAGTCAAATGTGGTAAATAATCTGAAACTGTAAGCTGTCTCACATATTTCCAACATGCTGTTACAGAAATAGTTTGCCCAAAGATGAAAATTCTGTAATTATTTAATCACCCTAATATCACTTCAAACCTGTATGATTTTCTCTCTTTTGTGGAACACAGAAGGTGAATTTTTTAAAAGTATTCAAAGGTTTATTTTCTTTATTAACTCTGGTCTGTCAAGCTCAAAAAAGGAAAAAAGCACATGACTCATACATTATATTATTCACCTAGTCTTCAAAAATAATACAATCACTTTGTGTGATAAAGTCAATAACATCAAACTTCACTTGTTCTCATTAACTACGTTTCCATCCAAGGATTTTTGGTGAAAAAAGTTTTAGCACATCAAAATAAAGCTGATGGAAATACACATTATCGCTAAAATGTCACAAATGTCGTTAAACTCTATGTCGATACATCAAATTTCATGAAAAAATGGTTTGGAAACACTTTTTGCCGATAAAATGGGCATTTACGCGAAAATGTAGTGTCACATGACAGAGTTTGCACCAATCGTTAGCCTGTGTTAATCATGACAACAGTATTGAAAGCCAATTTATTGTACATGATTATGGATTGATCTTTACAGCATAAAGAGCCGATCTGCAAACGTGACACTTCCAGGAGTGCCAACACAAATATCTAGTGCACGCTGAACAAATGAATGGCCTCTGTTTACGATTCATTTAATCCATCTGTTTATTTATTAAAGTTTCTTTCCACACCATTCAAAAAAATAGATGGCAGTCACGGAATTAGCCCACAGTACAAAAAACATATCATTTCTGTGAATAAAGATGTTTTAAATTAAGAACAATTACACAATACTAGATGAAAAGCTTCAGTGTGTTTTTTTTGGAACACTTACAGCCCAATTCTATTAAATTATTGTTTAGTCTACTTTTGAAAAAATTCTGGCAAAATCTTGTGTATTAAATTAAATAAATTACCAAAGGAAAAAAGCATTAAATTAAAAAAATAAATTACCAAATGAAAAAATGTTTTTTTAGACCTACTATATATATGCCTTTTCTTTTCTCAAACTTAAATTAGCTTTACCCTGTTCTGTAGATGAATAAAGTTGGCTGAATGACATTCTCAGAATGTTTTGCACTTTTTTAAAGACTCAGAACTATTTTTCCAATGCTGAGTTCACTTCAGAAAACGAGCTTTTGAAACTCTTAAAAATGTTTAAATATTTTAAATCTAACCATCTTTACCTCAGATCGGATTTACTGCTTCTTCAAAAAATATAAAATTGCATTTTGAAGCTAAAATAAATTTTTGATGATAATCAAGTTCAGTTGGTTGTTAAAAGTTGCTGGAACATAATGCAGTTGTGATGGCGATGCTTTAGATTAGATGATTGTTCAAAATATTGAATATCAGGAATGTATCATATATGTAAATCCTGATATAACACAGCACCATTGTTTCTTTAATAGCTGTGCACACTGCATATACACATTGATTGATGGTCCTTCTGATACAGAAAGTTTCCACCAATACTTGGTGCAGGTTGCCAGCTTGAACAGGGCCATGACGATCCGCTTTCGGTTCGGAACCGGTGCAAACCTGCGATAGGCACAACATCAGGACCAATATTACAGTCCTAACAGAAGGACAACTGCTTCCTTTTGTTTGCTTTTATTTGTGAAATTAAAATAATCTCCCCATTTTATCAAAATTTCAGAGGAAAAAATTAGGGATATCTGGGAGGCGAATTAGCGATAAACACATTTCTGAATGTAAACAGCTTACGGGCAGATATCTTTTGCACTAAACCAAAACTTATGCGACAAAGTGTTTTTTTAGGCATGACGTAATCACGCACACCATTTTTATCGATAAAAGGCCATTCGAATGGATACGGGCAGAAGGCGGCAAATTTCGCAATTTTATTTTCCGCATTTTCACTTTGTCGATAACAAAATAGCGTGAAAGGTGGATGGAAACTAGGCTATTGTGTCTCATGACCAAAGGCCGTGACGTCACGTCGCAAGAACCAGTGAGGTTTGATGTTACCCACGTAGCTGCCATGTTTTATTTTAGTGCTTTATTCATGATTTTATTAAAAGAAAAAAACTTTTTCCTTTAAATGTGGCTGCTCCATGGTAAACTCATTCTAAGGAGTTTCTACATAAATATATATATATATATATATATATATATATATATATATATATATATATATATATATATATATATATATAAAAGCTAGAAGGATTCTTTGAGATTAAGCACAGCACTTAAGTCACAAGTGCAGAGTCAGTGGGCATGGCCATGAAGTTTTGGTATTTTCTTGCATGTAGTCTAGGTACAGGTTTGGTGAAATGTGTGCACAAAGCATTAATGGGCTGGGTCAATTGCAATTTTATTTCTGAGGTTCTTCTCCGGTTATTCCAGCCTCTGCATCCTGTTATATAGTCCATCCCTGTCAAGCACCAAGACATTCATTAGAAGTTGGTAGTGTAAATGGATTGTATGGAATTAACTTGAAGAATAGAAATATTTATTTGATATTTATTTCATAAGCATAGAAAATGTGATTCTCATCAAGATTTGGATGTATGCTCCATTAAATTATAGAGAATTTATGTATTATTAATCATTTTCATCTACTGACACATAACTCATGGCTATCATTAACAGTGATTGTCGGTATGAGACTGGCCTGCTAAAACACAGTTCCCCTTCTGTCGCTCTCTCCACGTTGTGTCAGAGAAGCGACACTAGGGGTCTCTCTTGAGCACCGATATTCACCTCTGAACTATGAAAAAAGGCCAATGAGAGTTGGCAACCAGTATTTGCATGTCCCGCCCCCGGACATACGGGTATTTAAGCGGAGCAAATACGGGAGTTCATTCAGAAAAATTTCTTCGGAGCCGATGGTCGGTTCTGCAACTGCTGCGTGTACACACCGAGTTCCTGCTATCCCTCTGCTGCATGCTGTTGGATCCTACGGCGCACAACAGCAGCTTTCTCCTGTTTGCACGGCTGTGCACTTCCTGCCCCTGAGCACTTCGACAGTGCAGATAATAAAGATCTCTTACGAGTTCTCTTTTTCATAAAAGAGTGATTTTATTTAAAATAGTAATTTCCTCTAAAAGAGCAAAAACACAGCCGCATTGAACGTCCTTTTAAGGACGCGTCTTTTTCAAGATGCCTTTCCGCCCCTGTGTTGTTCCTGGATGCGGTAGAGTACTCTCCGCTTCTGACGGCCACAGGCGTTGTCTCGTGTGTCTGGGCAGCGATCACACCGAGGCTGCGTTTGTGGATGGTTCATGTTCTCATTGCGAGAACATGACCATGAAAACATTGTGGTCGAGGCTTGCTTACAACCGTAAGCAAGTCACTCCAGCCACCCCCCGCGTCGCTCCTTCCCACGGGATTGAGGACGATGCGGCTGGCGATGGAGGCGATTCGGGGATGGCAGCGGGTGCAGCTCTGCCGGGTATGGCCCCTCGGACCACCTGCGCCCCGACACGCTCGTTGACTCCCGTCTCCGCTCGAGGTGACGGCGACTCGCCTCACAGCCAGTCTGCCTACCCTCTAGCGGTGGAAGCAGACGAGTTCGCCGCGACATCGGAGGGCGTGGGATCTGATGCCGAGGACTCCTCTGGGCTGCCGCCTTCGGGCTTGCACGCCCAGGAAGAGACCGATGCACAGATGTCCGATATGCTTTCCCGGGCAGCCAACGGCGTGGGCTTGGACTGGAAACCTCCATCTTCCCCACAGCCATCACGGCTGGACGACTGGTTCTTGGGTGCTGGGCGCTGCTCACAGCCTCGCCCCCCCCCCGGTTCCATTCTTCCTGGAGGTGCATGATGAGCTGATGTCTTCGTTGAGAGCACCCCTCTCCACTAGTCGCACTGCCACCTGCTCATCCGCCCTCGCCACCCTCGACAGCGGAATGTGCCACAGATACACGGCGATTCCCCAGGTGGATAGGGCTGTTGCGCTCCACCTATGCCCCGGAAGCACTACCACCTGGCGGGGTCGCCCTGTACTCCCTTTCCGGTCCTGTAGAGCAACATCCTGGCTCACCGTGAAGGCCTACAGCGCTACCGGATGCGCCGCTTCCGCCCTGCATGCCATGGCTCTCCTGCAGGTCCACCAAGCCAAGGCACTGTGAAACATGCACGGGGTGGCCCCGATCCCGACACGCTGCAGGAACTGCACTCAGTGACCGACCTCGCCCTAAGAGCAACGAAGGTCACAGCGCAGGCGCTTGGGCAGGCGATGGCCACACTGGTGGTCCAGGAACGTCAGCAATGGCTTGACTTGGTTGAGATGCGTGAAGCTGACAAGACTCGCTTTCTCAACGCCCCTGTCTCCCAGTTCGGCCTCTTCGGCAACACCGTTGAGGACTTCGCCCATCAGTTCTCCCTGGTGAAGAAGCAGACGGAGGCCATCTCTCACATCATGCCTCGCCGCAGGCCTGCCGCCACGGCCCAGGCCCCATCTGCTCGCCGAGGGCATCCTCCCGCGGCCAGAAGATCTTCCGCTCCGCCTCAACCCGGGCCCAGCTCTCAGCCCCGGCGTCGAGCAAACCGCGGGAAGCGTACGTCTCACAGACCCCATCGAGGACCCGGAAGGCTCCCAGGCGCTCCTGAGACAGCGGACCCAGAGTGCAAGAAGTTAGCTCCGGAGGTGGTAAGACCGCTCCGTCCCCCGGTGGAGGGCCGGGAGGAGAATCCTTTGTTTTTTCATTTGCCGCACCCCTCAACAGGGGCTGCGGTACCCAAATTCTCAATAAAAGAGCTATTTCCTTTACCTCTGGGTCACATGGCCCGCAAATGCCGTTCTCACGGCACTCTGCTTTAAGGCCTCAACAGTCCTGGCTCCCTGGATGCGGTGCTCCCGCCCTCAGCCCCACGACTGTTCGCCTCCCTTTTAATCAAGGACGCGATAGAGCCTGTCCCTCCAACCGAAACGAAGAAGGGTTTCTACAGCCCTTATTTCGTTGTACCCAAGAAAGGCGGCGGCTTACGACCGATCTTGGACTTGCGAGTTTTCAATCGGACCCTGTCCAAACTCCCGTTCAAAATGCTCACCCAGAAACAAATTCTACTTGGCGTCCGGCATCTAGATTGGTTCGCAGCGATGGACCTGAAGGACGCGTACTTCCACGTCTCAATTCTCCCTCGACATCGACCCTTTCTGCGGTTCGCGTTCGACCACCAGACGTATCAGTACAAAGCCCTCCCCTTCGGCCTGTCTCTGTCCCCTCGCGTCTTCATGAAGGTCGCAGAGGCGGCTCTTGCCCCGCTCCGAGGAGCTGGCATACGCATACTCAATTACCTCGACGATTGGCTCATTCTGGCCTCCTCGCGGGAATTACTATGCGCACACAGAGACCAGGTGCTCAATCACCTCGGCCGTTTAGGGTTACAGCTGATTTGGGACAGGTTCGGCAAGACCCAGGTAGACCTGTTTGACTCCCAGGAAACCTCCCACTGCCCGCTCTGGTATGCCCTCACAGAGGCTCCCCTTGGGACAGATGCTCTGGCGCACAGCTGGTCCACGGGGCAGCGCAAGTACGCTTTTCCCCCAGTGAGCCTTCTTGCACAGGTGCTATGCAAGGTCAGGGAGGATGAGGAGCAAGTCACTCTGGTGGCCCCCTACTGGTCCAACCGGACGTGGTTCTCGGATCTCACGCTCCTCACGACAGCCCCTCCCTGACGAATTCCCCTAAGGAAGGATCTTCTTTCTCAGGGACGGGGCACACTCTGTCATCCGCACCCAGACCTCTGGAACCTCCACGTCTGGCCACTGGACGGGATGCAGAAGATCTAGCCGGCCTACCACCGGCCGTCATAGACACTATCAACCAAGCCAGAGCCCCTTCGACCAGGCATCTTTACGCCCTAAAGTGGCGTCTGTTCGCAGACTGGTGTTCTTCCCGAGCCGAAGACCCACAGAAGTGCGCGGTTAGGTCAGTGCTCGTGTTTCTACAGGAGAGGCTGGAGAGGAGGGTGTCCCCCTCCACCCTCAAGGTGTATGTGCCCACCACGACACGGTAGACGGCAAGTCTCTTGGTAAGCACGACTTAATTGTCAGGTTCCTAAATGGTGCCCAGAGGTTGACTCCCTCCCGGCCTAACCTGTTCCCCTCCTGGGATCTCTCGGTTGTCCTCACGGGACTCCAGAGACCCCCCTTCGAGCCGCTAGACTCAGTTGGACTCAGGGCCCTCTCTCTCAAGACCGCCCTGCTGATCGCGCTCGCCTCCATCAAGAGGGTCGAGGACCTGCAAGCGTTCTCTGTTAGCGACTCTTGCCTGGAGTTCAGTCCGGCAGACACTTTCGTGGTCTTAAGGCTGCGACCGGGCTATTTGCCCAAGGTTCCTACCACACCCTTCAGGGATCAGGTAGTGAACCTGCAAGCGCTGCCCCGGGAGGAGGCAGACCCAGCCCTTTCACTGCTGTGTCCAGTACGTGCTTTACGTATCTGTCTGGACCGCACACAGAGCACTAGACGCTCTGAGCAGCTCTTCGTCTGCTTTGGGGGACAGCAGAAAGGGAACACTGTCTCCAAGCAGAGACTCGCCCACTGGGTTGTCGATGCCATTTCCCTTGCACACCCAGGCCGTGCCCCCCCCTTGCGGATCCGAGCTCACACCACCAAGAGTGTTGCGTCCTCGTGGGCACTGGCTAGGGGCACCGCCTTAGCAGACATCTGTATAGCAGCGGGCTGGGCAACACCTAACACTTTTGCGAGATTCTATAATCTCCGAGTTGAGTCAGTATCGTCCCGTGTTTTCTCAGGTCCGAGCCCGTAGAACTCGGTAGCATGCTGACGATCTGACCGGGTGAACCGCTTGCACCCTAATCAAGGGAAAACAGTGCGCCTCTGTTCCCAGGAGATCCCATTTTTTGGGCCCTGGTTGACTCCTCCCTAGCCCTCGCGGGTCCGCAGTTCAGCGGAGGAACTCGCTGACCCAAACCTCTGCGGGTACCGCAAGCTACCCTGTACTGGTATAGGTGCTCCACAGGTAAGGCCTCCTGTTCGGATTCCCCCTGTGTGTAATGTCACGGTACTGTCCCCTCACGAGCTGACTCCCGTGTATCCCTTAGGCAGTTACAGCTGCCTCGGTCGCCGTGCTGTATGCTTCCCCCCTCTATGAGTCTGGATCTACCACTGCACCAACTTTTCCACATAGGTCCTAAGTATAGGCCATCTAATGTATTTGCCACTAAAGTTTGCCTCCCCTCCCGGGTAGGTGTGGCCTCCGCAGGGTCTTCTCCGCCCTGAATGAGGGCTAAGACCCCCTTCCCTCAATGCGTGTAAGGGCCCTGGCCGTAGTTGCTCTATGCGAGAAACATAGAGAGAAAAGAGGCCCAGCCAGGCTGGCCCGTTCCCATGTTGGCGGCCTTCACTTTGTTCCCCCCTCCAGGGTAACGACAAGGAGTCTGACGGCTTAAGTGGGGCATTGGGGAAGGGTACGTGCAGCCTGATACAGTTGGTCGTTCTGCACGTAAGAATACCTGCTCGCTCCTGTATCAGCAGTTCACGTACATGGCTCAGCGCATGGCACTTTTTAAGTGGACCCCTAGTGTCGCTTCTCTGACACAACGTGGAGAGAGCGACAGAAGGGGAACGTCTAGGTTACGTATGTAACCTCCGTTCCCTGATGGAGGGAACGAGACGTTGTGTCTCCCCTGCCACGTCGCTGTGCCGAGCCACTGTTGTTCAAATCCTAAATGAACTCCCGTATTTGCGCTGCTTAAATACCCTTATGTCCGGGGGCGGGACATGCAAATACTGGTTGCCAACTCTCATTGGCCTATTTTCATAGTTCAGAGGTGAATATCTAGTGTCGCTTCTCTGACACAACATCTCGTTCCCTCCATCTCACCTAGACGTTTTGTAATTTTCTTACAATAAATGTAACTTTTTTAGGAATAGTGATTATTAAATATTAAAATGGGGTCTTATCTCCACCAAAGGTTTTGATCTTCCCAACTTCAATATTTAAAATAAAACAATGTAATATTTTACACAGTCTGTTGCTTTGATATTGATATATTTTAATTAATTTTAATTACCAAAAACTTTTATCTGTGCCTCACAATCTGGATGCTGCACTGTTACTGCATAATTATTTCCCATTACAAAAGAATGATTATATGCACTCTTCATATTTATTATACGTTTAACCGCAATATGTTTCACTATACTTATAAACACGGGTGGAAAAACCATCCTCAAGTAGAAGTACTGTAGTGTGAGTAGAGTAAATGTAGCTGTCCTAAAAAAGTGGTGGTGGCCTAGTGGCTAAAGCACAAGGCTGTTAATCAGAAGGTTGTTGGTTCGAACCCCACAGCCACCACCATTGTGTCCTTGAGCAAGGCACTTAACTGCAGGTTGTTCCGGGGGGATTGTCCCTGTAATAATTGCACTGTAAGTCACTTTGGATAAAAGCATCTGCCAAATGCATAAATGTAAAATGTAAACGTAAAAGGCTCAAGTAAGAGTAAAAGAGTAGCTCATTTAAGTTATTTAGTACTTAGTTGCAAAACCTATACCCCATTATAATGAACACTGTATGCCAACTTTTAAAATACATCACCACTACATTAATCTGATTCCAAAAAATAAAAGGGAGACATGATAACAGAAATGAAAAAATGTAAAAGTTCTTTTCAATACACTGATCACCATTTTAAATTGTACTGTATGAAACAATTACATTAAAGTCAATTTATGTAGGGTCTAAATTTCCCTTAATGCCGGCAGAGCATTATTGTTGTGCATAAAACACGTTCAAACAATGCAAGGAATGCAAAAAATGCTAAATAAGCAGGATCACTTGGCACGTCATGTCCTGCACAATAGAGGAGGTAGAGCAGTTTTGGGAAATGTTGTTTGGTACAGGGGCTACATTATGCATAAAAAGTAATAATTCACCCAAAAATAAAAATTCTCTCATCATTTACTCACCCTCATGCCATCCTGGATGTGTTTGACTTTCTTCTGCAGAACACAAGTTAAGATTTTTAGAAGAATATCTCTCTTTTGGTCTATACAATGCAAGTGAATCGTTACTAAACTATTGAAGCTCCACAAATCATGTGTATGAGTATAAAAGTAGTCTAATCTATGTGCCTCCAGTGGTTTAATCCATGTCTTCAAAAGTGATATGATAGATGTGGTGAGAAACACATCAATATTTGATTCCTTTTTTACTAATAATTCTCCTCCCAGCTCAGTCAATCTCCACTTTAAAGCTTTTTTTAGAGCTTTTCTGTGCCCTTGTAAGCTGTGTGAACTGAGGGGGAGATAGAGTTAAAATAACTCTTTCGCTTCGGACTCAACAAACCCATTAAGTCGTGTCTACCAGGAGGCAGATGTAACTTGACGTTGGAGCAGTACATTGACTATGCTCTACATCTGAGCTGCTCTCCATATACGGTGAATTACTGCAATACTCCATCCATGGTACCCAGCAAACCCTTGCCAGAGATGGCACCTAGTGCTCCTTTTCCACAGATTGTGAATATTAAGAGGAAAAGGAGGAAGAAGAGCCCTTCTTTGGTGGTCCCAGCCTCGGTGGTCCCAGCTCTGGTTGTCTCAACCTCAGTGGTCCCAACTCTGGTGGTTCCAGTGGTCTCAACTTCAGTGGCCCCAGCTATGGTGGTCTCAACTTCGGTGGTCCAGCTGACCACACATCTCACAGAATACGAGCCCATGTTCACTCCTTCCATGGGCCTCACACTCTGAGTCTCTGCCTCCAACGGCTCTGCCCCCTGAGCCTCCAGTGGCTCCACCCCCTGAGTCTCCAAGTGGCTTGACCTCTGAGCTTGCTTGTGCCTTGACCTCTGAGCTCCTTTGTGCTTTTTTTTGTGTCCCCAGCTGCCTAGACCACTGAGTCCCCAGCTGTCCTGACCTCTGAAACCTGAGCCCCCAGCTGTCCTGAACTCTGAAACCTGAGTCCCCAGCTGCCCTGATTTCTAAACCCTGATATCCCAGCTTCCCTAAACCCTGATCTCTGAGTCCCCAATTACCTTTACCTCTGAACCCTCTGAATCCCCAGCTACCCTTACCTCCCAAATACCACTGTGACATGCCTTTGCCACCTCATGTGCCCCCCGACATGTCGGGGGGCACATCTCAGGCTACCACCATGAGAAATTTTGGGAGAAATATTCTAGAAAATCCCACCTGCAATTTATTCAATTTGGGGTGCCCTTAGACGGTGTCCAGAGTTCTGCAACCCTTTGACCTTTCTCTAGACTTAATTGAACCATTTAGGGACAGTGTCCACTGACCCCTAATAAGAATTGCATTGGTTTAATGGGTGAGTGGGACATCTTGAAAAGAGGGGTCAAAAGGTTGCAGGATCTTGCTTGAAACTCAAAATTCTAGAGCCCCAGGGGACCCTTTATGAAAATTGCATTGGTTTATTGGGTGAACGGGATGTCAAGAACAGAGGGGTCAAAAGGTCCCAAGACATCCAGATTCTAGAGCCTCAGAGGCCTGTTAATCGGGCCTCAGAAAGCTTCTAGAGCCCCTACATTTTTAGCATCTTCCTCAGCTCCACACCTTAACCCTAACCCTAAGTGACTTATCATTCAAGAGCCTCTGCCAAGCTATGAGTGCAAGAGGGCTGTGTGAGAGATTCCTGATAGCTGTCACTATCATTGAAGCAAGCCATCATTAGACTGAAAAATCAAAACAAACCCATCAGAGAGATAGCAAAAACATAGGTGTGGCCAAATCAACTGTTTGGAACATTCTTAAAAAGAAAGAACGCACCGGTGAGCTCAGCAACACCAAAAGACCCGGAAGACCACGGAAAACAACTGTGGTGGATGACCGAAGAATTCTTTCCCTGGTGAAGAAAATACCCTTTTACAACAGTTGGCCAGATCAAGAACACTCTCCAGGAGGTACGTGTATGTGTGTCAAAGTCAACAATCAAGAGAAGACTTCACCAGAGTGAATACAGAGGGTTCACCACAAGATGTAAACCACTGGTGAGCCTCAAAAACAGGAAGGCCAGATTAGAGTTTGCCAAACAACATCTAATAAATCCTTCACAGTTCTGGAACAACATCCTATGGACAGATGAGACAAAGATCAACTTGTACCAGAGTGATGGGAAGAGAAGAGTATGGAGAAGGAAAGGAACTGCTCATGATCCAAAGCATACCACCTCATCAGTGAAGCATGGTGGTGGTAGTGTCATGGCGTGGGCATGTATGGCTGCCAATGGAACTGGTTCTCTTGTATTTATTGATGATGTGACTGCTGACAAAAGCAGCAGGATGAATTCTGAAGTGTTTCGGGCAATATTATCTGCTCATATTCAGACAAATGCTTCAGAACTCATTGGACGGCGCTTCACAGTACAGATGGACAATGACCCGAAACATACTGCGAAAGCAACCAAAGAGTTTTTTAAGGGAAAGAAGTGGAATGTTATGCAATGGCCAAGTCAATCACCTGACCTGAATCCGATTGAGCATGCATTTCACTTGCTGAAGACAAAAGGGAAAATGGGCCAAGAACAAGCAGGAACTGAAGACAGTTGCAGTAGAGGCCTGGCAGAGCATCACCAGGGATGAAACCCAGCGTCTGATGATGTCTATGCGTTCCAGACTTCAGGCTGTAATTGACTGCAAAGGATTTGCAACCAAGTATTAAAAAGTGAAAGTTTGATTTATGATTGTTAATCTGTCCCATTACTTTTGGTCCCTTAAAAACTGGGAGGCACATATACAAACTGTTGTAATTCCTACACCGTTCACCTGATTTGGATGTAAATACCCTCAAATTAAAGCTGAAAGTCTGCAGTTAAAGCACATCTTGTTCGTTTAATTTCAAATCCATTGTGGTGGTCTATAGAGCCAAAAAGATTAGAATTGTGTCGAAGTCCCAATATTTATGGACCTGACTGTATATTAGTAGTACTATAGTAGTATTTACTTTAGCTTATCTTTTGTTAATAAAATTAATTTTATTATAATTGTGTCTTTCTTGTGTTGATGACCAGAGGCACTGCTAGTTATCAAAAATCTCACAAATTCTTCAGATAATTCAGATAGCAAACTCCCTCTAATTTATTGTATTTAATGTTTTTTTTTTTCTAATTCATTGAATCCTCTTGGATTGTTCTTATATTGTTATGGTGAAATCCCTAAATGGTGCCCCAAAATCAGGGAGGGGCCATCTGACACTAACACACATATTTGGGTGACCATGTGATTATCACTACAACATACACCCTTCAAAACCTCAAAATTAGATGAAATCCTGTGAATTTCTGTGAATGGAATAAGTTGTGCGTGGTATAGACTGAGATAAGCTGAAACATGTACTCCTGTGCTCATCTGAACATCATCTCTCTATGATGAGAATTTCGAGATGATTGTAGAAAGAAGAAAATTTTGCGCAAAAAAAAATTCCAAGCTCCCTTTTGTTTTTTTAAAATATAAATTTCGACTTCCTCTGATCCTCATGAATTTCACACCATAAATAGAGGAGGTTAAGGTGAGCACAGGAGTACAGGTACAGGTATTTAATAGGATCGTGGACAGTGGAGTTTTAAGTTCAAAGTGGGTTCAATGTGTTCCACTGAGGGTGCTGAGTGCCGAACAAGTGCTCCTATCAAAATGAAGTAAATCAACTGTCTATCAACCACCTATCTGTTTCCATTCAAATACATTGTAGGTGGACAGCCTACGTGCAATCTGTTCAAATGCCACCAAATGGATGGTAGGTGGAATTTTTTTCTAGATGATGCATTTTGAGAAAAACAGCTGTCATAAATATTTTAACATGGTCAAAGTGGACAAAAAATGTGTCCTTGGAAAGCCACACCCCCTCCCAGACACACACTGAGGGTCTTTGGACCAACAGTGAGGAAGTTGTTCAATTTAGTGAGTAAATTTACAAATAGAGTGTTTTTGGTCAACCCCGCCCCCTCCCGGACACACCCCCGGGGTCCGTGGACCCACAGGGACAAAGTCTTGTAATATAGTGGGTAAGAGGACAAATAGTGTGTTTGTGGTCAGCCCTTCCCCCTCCTGGACACATCCCTGCAGTCGGCCAATCAAAGGCACACTTCCGTGGGCTCTTCCCCCAAAATAGCTGGGAAAAGGATGTTTAGTGGCTTCATGGACGGTCCTTAGCCCCCCAAGGAGGAAGTGATATAATATAGTGGGTATTTGGTTGGAGAGTGCTTTTGTGGTCAGTGGGGTCGTGGGGACAACCCTGGGTGTCTTTGAAGGACCCCCAGGTTGACACAGAAAAGCACTGTGCATCGGCAAAAATGTTCTAGGGAGCGTAGCGCAGTGACCACGAATCAGCATCCATGGAGATACCAAGTGTTCCGAAGCCATCCCGGCTTTACTGCTTCCCTTATGTAGTTAGGAAGACTGCAAAGGAATCAGCCAGTACAGCAGAGCAGAAATGGCTCAGTTGGGAGAATGTTAGACTAAAGATCTAAAGGTCCCTGGTTCAATCAGTGGTTCACACGGTCATCACATGACATGACCATTGGAATAACTTAAAAACGCCCTCCACTCACCACCCGCCAGTGATTCATCCATTTGCGTGTGTCTGTGAGTAAGTGATTATATATTTGCATATGTTATATGCAAAACAAGTTATGTAGGCCAATTTATTGTTTCATTGGTTACAAACCCGAACCCACCCTTAGTCATACTTTAAAAACGGACCCAAACCGGCCTGAAACCCAATGGATTTTCAGGTCCCATTGGTCTCGGTTCCAGTTGCAGATATCTAGTAGAAGTATTATTTATAAAAGCTTGATAAGTGCATGATATTGATTCAATTGATTTTGGATGCTGGTATGGTGGTGTACACATGGCTAATGTTATATGCCAACAAGAATGGCACAAACCAGCATTGGGGATAATATGGTGTATGTGGATAAAGAACAGGGCTGGTAACCATGTGGTTGTTGGTTTGAAACCCACACAAGTCAACAACTTGTGTGCCTCTACCAGGCATCCTCTTTTTCCTGGACATTTTATACCCTAAATAAGTGCCCTGCCAGAATTTTTTAATTGTCAAAATGTTTAGGATTTGACTATGTTATCATATCGACATGCTTTCTACAGTCACGGTGGTGTAACTTGAATCTTAGAGGCCCCAGTGAAAAGCAACTTTTCTCAGATTTACATATACTTATAGTTGATACCTACTAATACTTTCATTCATTGACCATTTCAGAAAGTTGTGCCTTTGCACCTGTTAATGGTGTCAAGTGACCGTCTTTAAAGTAAATACATTGAACCAAAAGCAGCATGACCAGAACAAGTCTAATTATCCTTTGTTAAAATTTGCATGTCTACAATTCTACTTAGAGACTTTAGCCCTGCAGTGTTAAAGCATCATAAATGTTTCCCCACAAATGACAACAAAGCATATATCTCATACTATAAACTGCTAAGCATGACTTCTATCAAGCTATACAAAAAAGACAACAATACTAGCCTTAAAAATAATTTTGAGGACTTCCGGCGGCAAGATGAGGTGGTAGTCGCTTTCCGCTTGCGCTCTCACATAATTTCATTTTATTTGCACTAAGATAAGTTTAAATATACTCTGGAAAGGGATACATTTCTTTCTAATAACAACCTGCACCTACGGTCAACCGAGATATTCCAAAATGACAAGCAAAAACGTGAAAAAATCGACGACAAGACAGACACGGCTCGACAGTCCCAACTTAAAGCAAGCTAACATGGAGGCCGCCGCTAGCAGCACCATAAGTCTCAGCCATGCGGAGCAATCTTTGATGCCAGAGGACAATACACTTCTTCAGTTGGTTGAAACTGAACTGATATCCTCCCACAATCAGATGGCAGAAACCATCAAGACAGAGATGGCGAGCTTTCGTTCAGAGATTGGACTGATTGTCGAATCCTTTCGATCGGAGGTCAAAAACAAAATGGATGCTCTACAACTGGAGGTAACGGGACAAGTTAATTCCATTCAGACTAAGCAAACCATTATGTCTGATTCCATTGAGAATATAGAAACGACGGTCAATTCACACCACGACTCGCTAGACACAATGAAAACCACAGTTTCAATTTTGAAAGATCAAATACAGAAGCTACAAGAGCAACAACAAGATCTCGAGAATAGGAGTCGTCGCCAAAACCTGCGTATAATTGGCATACCTGAAGAAGTGGAGAATGGCCGGCCTACTGATTTCATGTCTGGCTTTTTCTCAGAAGTGCTGGGTGAGGATCTATCCGGTCTTCAGTCAGACTCAGTGGTGTTGGATCGCACTCATCATGCCCTCGCTCTGAAGCCCAGCCCTGGCGCCAGACCCAGAGCAATGATCGTTCGTCTGCACTATTTTTCCGACAAGGCCAAGATTCTCCAGGCCTCCAGGAAGCGCGTGAGCTTACATTTCGCGGCGCGCGTATCCATATCTTCCCAGATATGAGTGCCGAGCTGAGTCGTAGAAGAGCGGCATTTAACTCTGTGAAACTCAAGCTTAAACAGGCTGGGATTTCCTACGGCATTCATCATCCGGCAGATTTACGGTTCACTTTTGAAAGCACCAAACTTTCTTTCAAATTACCATCTGAGGCGGAGGATTACGTTGAATGGCACATCAAACCAAAAATGGTCACACGCGTTTCTGACTAGTTATTTCTAGATCATTCGTTGATCTCTACCTCCAGCATGTTTGGTGCTTATTCTGGAAATAAACGGCAGTGCTTGTCCACTTTATTATTATTAGTACGATATTATTAGTATTTTTTTTTTTTCTTCCATCTCGACAGTGGGGACACATGGTTAAAGCCTAGAATGTCTTATGAATCTCTTTTCAACAAGACAAAAAAACAGTTGCGTTAAATGTTATTTTGGACGTTGAGCGCTTAGAAGTCCAATGCGTTTGGGAACGTTGAAGGTTAATTACATGTGGGATGTCTTTTTGCTTCTCAGTCGGGAAGCTGTAGGGTGGGGGGTCGGGTCAAAGTGTTTGTTTGTCATTCAAATTTGTTCATGTATACATGTGCTATCGTGTTCAGTTGATAGGTGAATTTCAGAAAAAGGTTGACACATCAGTTTTTTGCTCATTAAATGCTGCAAAACCTGGGACATAGCAAATCACTTACAGTGAACTTTGTGAGTTGGAATGTAAAGGGGGTTAACCATTCTATAAAGCCGAATAAGATCCTTACCCATTTAAAGAGGCTGGAGGTAAATATAGCATTTCTCCAAGAAACCCACTTAATATCAACTGATCACTATAAATGTAAAAAATCTTGGGTTGGGCAAATTTATCACTCTGATTTCCAGTCAAAATCACGGGGGACTGCGATTGTTATTAATAAGAACACCCCGTTCTGCGTGAGTAATGTTCAAACTGATAGAGGAGGTAGATTTGTTATAATAACTGGTACATTATATAATGTTCCCCTGATATTAGCGAATATTTATGCCCCCAACTGGGACGATGTATCATTTATAAAATCTAGTTTAACCAATCTCCCCAATTTGACCACACATAAACTAATCCTAAGAGGAGACTTTAACTGTGTGCTCCACCCCACTTTGGATCGGTCTTCAAAAACGCCCTACAAATTATCCAAATCTGCTATGTTTATTAACACTTTTTTAGAGACCTACAAATTCTCAGATCCCTGGCATTTTTTATATCCAAATATTAGACAGTTCTCTTTTTTTTCCCCAGTACATCGTTCATATTCACGAATCGACTACTTTTTAATAGATGACAAACTTTTAACTTCTCTAACTGACTGTAAATATGAATCTATTGTAATCTCGGACCACAGCCCAGTGGTTTTAAAATTAGCTTTTCCCAAATCGCCAATTCGGAAGACATGGCGCTTTAATAATTTAATTCTTTCTGATCCATCTTTTGTAGATTTTATTAATAATAGAATTGACCTTTTCTTATCCATCAATGATACCCCAGATATCAGTAAAGCCACACTTTGGGAGTCTTTAAAAGCCTATATTGGGGGGAAATAATCTCTTTTTCATCATGGGAGAGGAAAAAAAGAAGCCAGCAATTAAACGACCTCATCAATCAGATTAAACAATTGGACTTGAAATTTGCAATCAATCCCCTACCCGCACTTTTAAAGGAAAGAACAAAGCTACAGACAGAGATTGATCTAATAACATCTGAACAGGCAGAGAGACTTCTGCTTCAATCTCACTCTAAAGTATATGAACACTCAGATAAATCTGGTAAAATTCTTGCACAACAAATAAGGCAATATTCAACTACAAACAGTATAACATCTATTCGCAGAGATGATGGCAGGATCACAAAGGATGAATTAGAAATCAATTTGGCCTTTGAACAGTTCTATACAGCCCTATATTCATCCGAAATTGATTATAACCCGTCTGAACTTAATTATTTTTTTAATTCCATTAGAATACCACAAATTCCCCCTAATGATAATGCAGATTTGGAGAAAATTCTAAATTTAGAAGAACTTAATGTAGCTCTCTCAAACATGCAAAACTCAAAAGCTCCAGGGCCAGATGGCTTCACGGTAGAATTTTTTAAAAACATTTAAAGGGAAACTAATGCCCCTGCTACTTGCTGTATTTGAGGAGTCATTCTCCCGCAAACGTTTTATCAAGCGACAATTTCGGTTTTACCTAAGAAAGGAAAAGACCCTCTGAGCTGTAGCTCATTTCGGCCTATATCTCTGCTCAATGTGGACTGCAAAATATTGGCAAAGATTCTAACCCTAAGACTGGAGAACATTCTCCCTACTATCGTGGCTCCTGATCAGACTGGCTTCATTAAAAAAAGTTTTTCTTTCTTTAATATACGCAGAGTACTAGATATTATTTATTCTCCTGACTCAAATAAGCATATACCTGAAATTTTAATATCTTTAGATGCTGAAAAAGCATTTGATAGAGTGGAGTGGAGCTATCTTTTCAGCTGTCTAGAGAGATTTGGTGTGGGTCCAAATTTTTTGTCCTGGATACAACTTTTGTATGCCTCCCCCTTTTCTTCCGTTATTACAAATAACAATAGCTCACAATATTTTCCATTGTATAGGGGAACTAGACAGGGTTGCCCTCTGTCCCCCTTATTATTTGCAGTGGCAATTGAACCCTTAGCCATCTTGCTAAGGTCAACTTCAGTTATCCAGGGTATATACAGGGGGGGGGCAGTGAGCACAAATTATCGCTCTATGCAGATGATCTGCTACTATTTATTACAGATCCACATAATTCTCTCCCTCATGTTATGATGGCACTTGAGTGTTTCAGTTGTATTTCGGGGTATAAACTCAATCTTTCTAAGAGTGAACTATTCCCTATAAATTGTGCAGCGAAAAAAATATATATATATTTCTGCTTATCCATTTACACTAGCTCCTGATAAATTTACATATTTAGGTGTGGTTGTTTCGAGGAATATTTCTGAGCTGTTTAAGCTCAACTTTACTCCCCTCTTGGAACTAACTAGGATATCCCTTGAGAAATGGTCTAAGCTTCCCATCTCTCTGATTGGTAGGATCAACGCAATTAAAATGAACACACTCCCTAAATTCCTATATTTGTTCCAAACTATTCCTATTTATATTAAGAAATCTTTTTTTACTCATTTAAATAAGATAATCTCTTCTTTTCTTTGGAACAAGAAACCTCCTAGAATATGTTTGTGTTTTCTGCAAAACCCTAAGGAGCAGGGGGGGATGGCTCTCCCAAATTTTCAACTATATTATTGGGCTTGTAACCTAAGAGCTCTGACTTACTGGCAAGGTTCACATCCCACAAACCACTTACCAGACTGGGCCCGGATAGAATCCTCAGCCTGCCTTCCTTCCTCACTTCCAGCCCTCCTCTTTTCACCCTCACCACTTGGTCTAGATTCTTGCTTGTGGCACCCTATGGTTTGGAACTCCGTCCAGATTTGGGCCCAAATTCGTAAATTTTTTGGATGGCAGAGAGGTTCAATTTGTGCCCCAGTTGCCAGAAACCATCGATTCACTCAACCTCTAAATGACCAGGCATTCTTGCTATGGCAAGAAAAAGGAATCTTAACATTCAAAGATCTTTTCACTGAGGGTTCCTTCTCATCTTTTGTGCAATTAGAATCTCGTTTTAAATTACCCAAAACCCATTTTTTTAGATATCTACAGGCACGCGACTTCACACGCAAGAATTTTATATATTTTCCTTCCCTTCCCGATCCAAACCCTATTGACACACTCTTTCCTGATGACCCAGAGCAAAAAGGCGCTATTTCTAGCTTATATATAAAACTTATATCATCATTATCCACTTCTGTTAATGCACAAAGACATTCCTGGCAACTGGACCTCAATATTTGTCTGACAGATGAGGAATGGAATGAGGCTATATATAGAATCCACGGCTCTTCTATCTGTGCTAGACACAGCCTTATTCAATTCAAAGTGGTCCATAGACTTCATTTATCCAAGGCCAAGCTGGCAATGATGTATTCCTCTGTTGACCCTACCTGTGCAAGATGTAAGCAGTCCCCTGCTACCTTAGCTCATATGTTCTGGTTATGTCCTAGACTGTCTGTTTTCTGGTCGCAGATTTTTGTATCTTATTCTAGAATATTCAGTAAAGATGTTTGTGCAAATCCTATAACTGCCATCTTTGGTATTGTGTGTGAAAAAAACACTTTTTCAAAAAGTGAATTGGACTGTATAGCCTTTACTTCTTTGCTGGCAAGGCGTTTAATTTTGATAAATTGGAAGCAATCCTTCCCCCCTTCTTTTAAACAGTGGGCCAGAGATGTGTTACAATTCTTGAGTTTGGAAAAAATAAGACTTAACTTAAGGGGCTCCGGGCCTAAGTTCACTGTCATGTGGCATCCTTTTAGAACATATCTCCAAAAACAATTATAACTGTAACTGGACGAATTGTTGCTGTAGTCAGGTTTTGCCTATGATCTACTGATGTTATTCTTTCTCTTTATCATATATATATATATATATATATATATATATATATATATATATATATATATATATATATATCTTTTCTTTATACGATGTAAAAGCACAATGTATGTCTGTATACATGTTGTGCTGTCGTGTTGTTGGCTGTGTTGTTATGTAAATATGTGGGTTGATTGATGTGTCTATAAAAAAAAAAATATTTTGAGTTTCAATAATGTTCTCTATAGTATGTCATTGTAATTTGTGGCCATCCGTCACTTTTATTCATAATTAATCCTGCCCCTTCTCTTGTTGAACGAGATTGACAAATTGAACCAAGGACATGCCTCCTCTTGTTCAGCAAGTTAGCAGATCCTCGTTCATGGTGACTGATTCATTCATGTAGTTTGTGAAAGAGTGTACCAGTACATTCAGTTAATTTACAAATGAAATGATTGACTGGTTCAGTGAAGGGATGTATATGTCAAACCAATGATATGATACTTCACATCCAGCACTAGAATGCTATTGGGTTGCACTATAGTCAGTCTTTAAAAGTCAACAGAAGACAAATGGAATTTGCATGTCTACAAATGTACGAGGAGTTATTTTTACACATTCAAAATATGGGGATCATGTTTTGTGTATACCTATAAACTTGTCAATTCACCCCTTTCTCTCCTTGTTGAATGAGATTGACTCACATACCAAACTGAATGAACAACATGCCTCCTCTCATTCAATTGGTCAGCAGATCTTCATTCACAAACGAGATGAGATATTCATTACTTTACTTTTCGAACAAGTTTACCAGTACATTCAGTTAATTCCTGAATGGGATGTCTCATCTCATTCAGAATCAAACAAACGACTCGGTTGGTTCATTGATAGAGCATATTCTTTCTGCGAGTCAAGCCAATTATACTGTATGCTCCTATACACCCTGCACTTGAATGCTATAGGCTTGTGCTATAGTCAATCTTTACAGGTCTGAAAAGCCACCAAAGCAGTTTCGTGCTTCAAAGTAGAGATCACTGAAAAAAGAAAAAAAAAAGAACACTTTCTGTTCTCCAAAGTTAAGTTTGACTCTTCTCAGTAGCTTCAACACAAACCAGAAGTTAGAAGGCAAAATTTGGAAAAAGGGCCTCCTGGGAACCTGGGGAGAGATGAGGGGAGGGAGAGGGGAGAGGGAAAGTTTGAGCAGGAGAGACAGAGAGAGAGAGAGAGAGAGAGAGAGAGAGAGAGAGGAGAAAGAAAACTTGCAAAAACCCTAGACACTCCGTCGCCTGGTCCTCAGTGAGTCCTCCGACCCCTGACAGATGGTACAGCTCCTTCCCTTCTTGGTGAATGGTAGCAGATCTTCCGACTCCTGGAAGCTGGCAGCAAATCCTCTGTCCCCTGGCAGATGGCAGCGGCAAGGACTCCACGACAGCAGATACCTCCTCCTTCCCTGGGTTTTGGCACCAATGTAGTGGGTTCAGGATGGTCAAGGAGGAGGCGGGAACCAACAGGACAGTCAGTGTAAATTTAATGACATAACTAATCACAACATAAAACAAACATCAACACATACACACAGCGTGGCCGTGTGTGTGTCTCTCTCTCACCAAACTAGCGTCTCCGGCTCCCCTTTATCTCTCTCTGCCGCTGATTAATTAGGTACATAGCGCGGCTATGTACCTACGCCCTCCTCCTTATCACACCATAGTCTAAGGGTAATGAACTGACCTACAAGCTTTGTAATAGAAATATAAATGTTTACATACAGTGAAAGTTTGGCTGATTAGCTTTGGAAGCTAGTCCCTTTTCACACGCAAGCCACAAATATTGAGATGAATAGGAATGCTAATTAATTTTTCACCAGTTAGATTAGATCTCCTTGTTTTACACTTCATGTTGCAATACATTGTATGATTGGTCAGGTACTTAACCCTTTCATACGTATAATCAAACCGATATGATTACACTAGGGTGGGATCAGACGCATACGATCAAACCGGTTTGATCTGCATTCATGCTGCTGTTTACAGGCAAAATCACTTGCCATAATGACTGAAGTGATTGTCATAATGAACCAGCTGCTCAAATAGTCTTTTCAACATCACAATATCTTTATTTTTTATATGTTACAAACTTTAAAACAATCACTAAATAAAAGTATAAAGCTGTTACCCATCTGTTATGGACTGTTTAGATGCAGCGCTGCAGCCATGTTTTCAGGCGTCACAGAATATACAAACTAGTGAGTCCACTCGAGCCCTCTCCCATTCCATCCATCATAAAAGCTTCCAGGGCTGTGAGAGTGGAAGGGCTAGGTTTTTTAGAACCTACTATGCTCCTCCTTTTTGTATGCTTCTATGATGATACAAACTCAGAATCCCATCTTGCATTGCATCAAAAATATGGCAGCACGCATTGCCGGGCAAGTGCATTCACGATCAAATCTTATCTATCATAATCAATCATTATAAACATCGAAAAAACACATTATATGTTTAATAATATATAATCTGTCTCGCTGTGATAAAATCTGTCCTCCAGTGCATCTGCTGTGAAGTATAAGATTTATTTGAATTACAGTACAGATTAAAGAACTAACACTGGGAAATCTGTCAGTACAGGAGAAAAGGTTAAAGCATGTCTCTGTGTAAGTATTACTGACCGTGTACTATGACATGTTGATATATTTAAGCACTTCATTCACAAAATAGCAGTCACCTGATATACAGAATGAACATTCTCCACTTGATCTTCTTTTCTTCATCAAGTCACTTCTCTTCACCACCCTGCTTTAGTGCCTCTCTGTTTCCTCTGCTTCCCCTTTCCTGCAGGCACGTCTTTAATGTATCACTCCTCCACAGTCTCTCTCCATCTCCTTGATGGACTTAACTGTTTCAAACAAGCATTTGTCATTCAGGGGACAAGTCGGCCTGCCCTCACGCTGGAAAGATGGAGACAGTCAGAGAGAGAGAAAGACAGAAAATAAAAGGTAGACAGATAAACAGGTATATGCCAGTGAATCCCATCTGCTGGAAAGCTAATGTGCTGATTTACCCATGTGCACAAAATCCTGTAGTAGTAATATTTCACAGTGAGGGGTAAGCATTCATAAGTTCTCTTATGCTAATATAAAAGAGCATTAGTCTGGGTCTGGAATTCAATACTACCAAGTGAACATTTAAACATACATTTTGATGGTTATTGTTGGGCTTTTATTGAACAGCTCTCTGGAATACTTAATACTGATTGGACCTGCCAAATTTGTAAAATATTTTAAGTTCCATAATAGTGCAATACTTAGTTTACATGCTTTTGCAGCACGGTCATTCCCCACTCACCGCCATATCAAGTTATTCAACATATAAATCGGCTATGAAAAAAACAATACAATCATATATGCTTGAGAATAATTTTACTCACTTGCACTGCACTGGGCTATATCATAATATACAGCATTGCATTCAGTTATTTAATAAAAATGGAAATAAATTAATTTTATATTGTAACATGTTTTAATTTACAAGTATTTACAGAAATGTATGTTTTGATGTAAAACACTGTCAATTATGAATAAACCCAATATTCTGATCAGGAATTCCATTTTATTTAACAATTAAATAATTGAATCGCCTATATAGGCACACATATTATAGGCCTAATGAAAAATATTTAGCCTATTCAATTAAAAAATTAGCTAGGAATGTAGAACTTTGAAACAAGAAGTTTAGCTACATTATTACCTGAAGCTGCTTGGTGGCTAATGTTCTGAATTTCTGGGGGGCATAGACTCGCTTCTATTTAGGTCTGCTTCTCTCTCTCTCTCCCTGCCAGTTCCTCCTAACCTGATATCATATTAATTTTAATTTCAAGGCACACACATACACACCTCCCGGTAAATTTCTAGGTATTGTTATTTACATTGATTTGCAGTCTCTTGAAATGATTGACATTACACCTTTGTCAATCATCCCCCGATTGATATTTGGGGGAATGTACCCAGTGCTATGATTGGTCAAACTCTTCTTCTTCTTTTGAATTTTGGCAGACTAGATGCAGCTGCCTCTTGCTGTAAGACTTCAGTACTGCACGTGCACAATTGAATACAAAGGCGTCACCAGATTTTTGAGTAATTTAGAGTGACAAATCGTACCAGCGTACTTTGATATCAAAACACATTCCTGCTACGCAAATTGTGTACCGGTTGGCAAGTCTGCATCAGACCGCTCATCCAAGTATCCGCTTCTTGGATCACTGTGCAATCTATATAAGCTAATAAAATGATTTAACTCAAATCAATGTTTTATGGTATTTATTTAGCAAGTAGTCTTGCAATAAGATCCATAATGAGCAGTCTGACATTTATTAATTACTAAATAAATACCAACAGAACTCAAATGGTGCAAGAAGAGGTGGATTTCAACTGTTCAGCAATTACTTTCTTCTCACGATTACATTATTTCAAGGCAAATCAATATTTTATGTCCATGTATTTATTTTTTTGGTTAGTAGCCATGTAATAAGCGGCATAATGTAAAGTCAGCATGTTGTTATCACAAAATAAACCCCTTCGGGGTTATACAAGAGTCCTCCGTTTTGCATGGGGGTCCTTATCATCCTGCCAGGGTTTATATGGTGATAACAACCAGCTGATATTTACATAAACACTTTATGCTGTTTGGAACCAATATGCCACAGCAACTGAAAGACTTTTTTAACTAAGCATTAATCTGAGTTAAATCAATGTTATTCGCTTAAACTAATGAAAAGGATAAGTTCCAGAATTTAATATTCTGTTAGTTCCAGAATAACAATGCAGCTCTGGCCTGCTGAACCAAACCACAATGTGCAGAATGAGTCAGAGAGTCATAAAATGAATGGATGAATTAATTAATTATTGTTACATTTATATAGCACTTTTTTGATTCTGCTCTAAAAGCAGTTTACATAGTGACCAGGGGACCATCATCAACTACCACCAGTGTGCAGCATCCACCTGGATGATGCGACGGCAGCCATAGTGTGCCAGAACGCTCACCACACACCAGCTGTTGGTGTAGAGGAGAGAGTAGAGTGATACTATCAATTAATGGAGGGGGGTAATTAGGAGGCCATGATAGATAAGGGCCAATGTGGGAAATTTGGCCAGGACACCGGGGTTACACCCCTACTCTTTATGAGAAGGGTTCTGGGATTTTTAATGACTGAGTCATTTTAATCACAGAGAGTCAGCACCCCCGTTTAACATCTCCTCTGAAATAGCAAATAAAATAACAGCTGAGGTTTTTAAAGACTTTCACTTTTTAAAAAAATGATGATTGCAATGGTAGAGATAGAAGGGCCATCGTAATGTGGTTGACTTGACATTACATTTCCAATGCGTTGAATAAACTTGGATGTAATCTCTTTCTTGAATCATTATTTTATTGGGAAAAAAACCAACTTGCGTTTCAATGGCAAAAAAGTCTAGAAGAACACAAGTGAGAGGAGAAGTCTCTATTCAACTATTATCCATACAATTTTTAAGTTTGTCAAAAATGTGATCTTGTCTTTAGGGAAGTAGGCTACACCTGGACACAGCAGGAGGACTGAAAAGTAGAATAGTAACAAATATTTTTTTAATGGTATCTGATCTTTTCTGTTTTTATTTGCTGTTGTTCTATATAATTTTATGGGCATTATTAAATGTTTTAATATTACCATTAATTAAATGTATTAAACATATTAAATTAATTACATTAAATGTATTTCAGCCATAATTTTATATAAAACTAAACTAAACTGAATGGACAAATTGAAAATGAAGTGGAAATAAAAACATATATTATAATAACTCTGGTTGTAATGACTAATGCAGCTTTCACTTTCTTTAGTCTATGTTTGAGTGGAGGGGAAAAGCAACAAATAACTGAAATGTCAAGAGAATGCAATAAGAAGTGTGTTGAAGGACAGATTTGTCTTCATGAACCTAAACTTTAGGATATGCTTTCATTCTGAAACCACTTTGAAATGTTTTCAGCAGGAAACAAATAATTTTTTATAATAATTTTTTTTTGCATTTATACTGACAAATAGTTTTCTTCGCTTACATTTTCAAAGCATTATTTTGAAATAAAGAAAAACAATTATTTGGAAAATAATTATTAAGAAACAAAACCCGAATCAGTCAAGCCCACTCTATTTTAATTGGTAATGAATTTTCAATGCACTTGACTAAACCCTGTAAATGCCGCTGTTGTAGCTAAGCACTGCTGAAGATTAAATCTGTATGACTGCTTCGCTTTTCAGCATGTTAATTTAATCAAATGAGCTTCCTAATTATTCTAATTGAAGAATTACAACTTCATTATGTCATATTACAGCCATGTTCATTCAAAACAGTTTGCTTGACAAATGTGGCACTGGTTTGTGTGAATTAAAGCGAGACAGCTTCAGTTTGCCTCCTCCACAAAGTAAAATGCATGGAGGTTGTTCATTTATTTGCTGCTCCAGAGCTGTCATTCTAAGTTTTTGCATGATTCGTCTCTCTTAATCACCACAAATCCAGTGAATTAGAGATAATTCAATTTCATTGGAGCAACTAATCAGGGAATAGTGGTCCACACCATAAAAAGCACACACACTGTGATTAGACATAAATATATTATCTTGCGCTTCTCAATGTAATTATGTAAAATGACACGGAACAACTATAAAGGGGCCGACAGAATTGAGTCTTCCACTTGTTTCACATATGACAATCTGCTGGAATGGAAGAGTAACAGAATATACCTGAGGTATCAAGGTAAGTATTGCTCTCTCAGCTGAATTGTATTGTTACACTCTTGGTGTCATCATGTATACACTTGCAATGGTTTGGAAAGAGAAGTATATTAATTCAAAACACACGGCAGTACATGTGATGTCTTGCAGGTGAAACTCTTATAGTGAACATGATTCATATGAATACTGAGCATTTTTACCTACATGCTATAAATGCTTAAGGAATACAGTTATTGGGGGCTTGGGTAGCTCAGCGAGAAAAGACGCTGACTACCACCCCTGGAGTCAGGCCCGCCGACAGGGGGGGACAAACGGGTCTGTTGTCCCGGGCCCAGGGTAGGGGGGGGGGCCCCAGAACTGGGCCCTCATTAAATTATGGAATAATTGTTAAAAAATAAATAAAATAGGCATATTTGTGGAAAAAATATCTAATATTTGAGTTACATAAAAGCTTTTTATTTGTTTTCTTCCTAATTGTCCTTGAAATAGTGGTCAAGAACCCCGCCCACCCCCAAAACAAAAATGGTTTGGCCACTGATCAAAATTTGATGTTGTCATTTGAAGTTCAGTAGGCTAACGTTACGATCAAAATGTCCGGTCAGCACAAGTCTGGTGCTCAGAAAAGAGAAGAAGGGAAGAAGAAAATAGAGGCCTTCGAGATGTCCTAAACAAATATTTTAAAAAAGGTGGTGACGGAGAAGCTGGAACTAACGTTAGTAAAGTCAACGTAGAGCAAGGTAAGAAACAGCGCAGCCAACGTTTATGAGTGTTGTCAAAGACCCGGTACTTCGGTACCAAGTCGGTACTAATTTTGTTTTAAACGTCACGCCACGGTACCAGGTTTTCTCAAACCCGGTACTTGATGCGCGTGCATGCCCGAAGCGCGTGCAGTTGCGTCCTCTTCATAAAAGTGCTGAGACATTGCGACCGGCGGTGCTGCTGATGTGGTGGCTGTAAATCCACTTGTTGATAAGAAAGGAGGAAAGAGACACATATGGAAATATTTTGGATATTAGCTCATAATAGCGACGCGGCGCGCTCGTTTTACAGGCGCGCAAGTTCATTGTTGCATAGCAACGACAGACGCCACGGGAGAGCACGCGCTTGTGGAAAGGAGAAAGCGGTGCGAACTGCGCTCTCCATGATGACGAGGAAGTATTAGCAAAGAATTAATTGATTTCTAGCCCTTGCATTAGCTTTACTACTAGATATATTTATGGAGATGAGAAATAAAAAGCCGGCTGAAATGCGTCACTGTTGGCATCGGTGAACAGATAATGGGCCAGATCCGAGTCTATTTTTGCTGCGCTGCTCATGCTTAATTAAAAGTGAAAGCACACTGGACAAAAAATAAATATGATTTCACACAAAAAGTGCCCAAAATGCACAGATTTTGCATGTCTAGTATGTTTTAACAAGAACTGCAGTAGGCTATGTCAGAAAAAAAAATGAAAACATTTATAGAAAATGTACCCATTTAAACGTGTTTTTATTATTCAGTTTGGGTAAAAGTATATGGTGTTTTATAAAAAAAAAAGAGCAGAGGAGGGGAGAAGAACAAGAGAGGAAGAGGAGAGGAAGGGAACAGGAGAGGAAGAGCAGAGGAGAGGAACAGGAGAGGAAGAGCAGAGGAGGGGAACAGGAGAGGAAGAGCAGAGGAGGGGAACAGGAGAGGAAGAGCAGAGGAGAGGAACAGGAGAGGAGAGGAACAGGAGAGGAAGAGCAGAGGAGGGGAACAGGAGAGGAGGGGAACAGGAGAGGAAGAGCAGAGGAGGGGAACAGGAGAGGAAGAGCAGAGGAGGGGAACAGGAGGGGAAGAGCAGAGGAGGGGAACAGGAGAGGAAGAGCAGAGGAGGGGAACAGGAGAGGAAGAGCAGAGGAGGGGAACAGGAGAGGAAGAGCAGAGGAGGGGAACAGGAGAGGAACAGCAGAGGAGGGGAACAGGAGGGGAAGAGCAGAGGAGGGGAACAGGAGAGGAAGAGCAGAGGGAGGGGAACAGGAGAGGAAGAGCAGAGGAGGGGAACAGGAGGGGAAGAGCAGAGGAGGGGAACAGGAGAGGAAGAGCAGAGGAGGGGAACAGGAGAGGAAGAGCAGAGGAGGGGAACAGGAGGGGAAGAGCAGAGGAGGGGAACAGGAGAGGAAGAGCAGAGGAGGGGAACAGGAGAGGAAGAGCAGAGGAGGGGAAGAGCAGAGGAGGGGAACAGGAGAGGAAGAGCAGAGGAGGGGAACAGGAGAGGAAGAGCAGAGGAGAGGAACAGGAGAGGAAGAGCAAGGGAAAAGGAGAGATCTGGGCATGGGGGGGCCCATCTAAGATTATCTTGTCCCGGGCCCAGGCAAGACTGTCAGCTGGCCTGCCTGGAGTCACAAGTAAATATCCAGGGAGAGCTTAGTGACTCCAGTCACATCTCCTAAGCAACCAAATTGGCCCGGTTGCTAGAGAGGGTGGAGTCACCTGGGGTAACCGACTCATGGTTGCTATAATGTGGCTCTTGTTCTTGGTGGGGCGCATGGCGAGTTGTGCGTGGATGCTGCGGAGAATAGCGTGAAGCCTCCACACACTATGTCTCCGTGGTAACACACTCAGCAAGCCACTTGACAAGATGTGTGGATTGATGGTCTCAGACGTGAAGGCAGCTGAGATTCGTCCTCCGCCACAAGGAGGACTTGGAGCATTTTGGGAATTGGGCATTCCAAATTGGGGAGAAAAAAAATATATATATATATATAAAAAAAATACAATTATTCTTTTTAATGAAAAACATAAAATGCCCTAATTCATGATTGATGCCATAAAGCAGCAACATTTTTATTTAAAGGAGGGATTATGTCATTTTGTGATTCTATTCATGACTGTAATGTCTTGTTGATGTGAAAAGAATGGTGCTACTGCAAGTGTTGTCCCAACTTAACTAGTTCACCCCAATAATCTCACAAATGTTTACTCTAGGGTTTTAGAATAGATCTAAACAATAGCTGCTTTTCCACCATCAGTTATTGTCGCAAAACTGTATTGTTCCGTGCCTATCTGGGCCTACTGGCGCAGTTAAGGTTTCTTTATCCACTGTGGTACGTAACAGATCTGTCTTTTGCCTATGCTATGAGTGGTAAACATTGGAATGAGGGGAAAAGGCGCAATGTTTACCATTATTTGCTGAGGGCTTGTGTTTACCACTGTACACAAACATGCAGAGAGGTAAAAGTTCCTAGACTAGCTAAAGGATATTTATAGACAAAATACTATATAAGTATTATATTAAAATAGTACATGAGAAAATATTGATGTATTTTGAGTTTAAATGAGCTAGTAATTTATTTCCCTAATGAAAAAAGCATGTAGAAAATAAACGTATGCTAGTTAAATACATCATAATAAAATCATGAAGATACACTAAACGATCGCCACATACTAAAGCCATTTCACAAGCAGTGAAACGAGTTGAGTGTGGAATTCCGGGCCGAGAATGGTTTATTATCGTGCCGAACCGCACTCAAATTGAAATGCTACTGTAACCGTTCCGTACCATACTCAGAACCGTTCTGCCCGATAGTGAAAAAGGGGCTAATGTGTCAGTCTCCAGGCCTTCACTAACATTAATGGGGCCCGGGACAATTGTTTTTCCCCTTGGGCCTAATGAGTAGGTTTTACCAGGGGTTTTCATGCTGGGTCCCGCTACATTTTTTTTTTTTATAGGAAAAAGGTTTTACAAAATTGATCTTTTAGTGCAAAGTTTCCAGTTTTACTGAATGTGACTTTTTTATGGTTTAATTTAAATCAATCAATCTAAAGACTGGTTGGAAATCATCAGATTAATATTGATAATTTTATTAAATGAAAAATACACTGTCAATTCAAAGAACATTCTGTGTCCAATACAAGTTCATCTCAATCAACAGCATTTGTGGCATAATGGTGATTACAACAAAAATCTATTTTGTCTTATTCCTCCTTTTCTTTAAAAAAAAAAAAAAAAAGCAAAGAACGATGTGTCTAAATAATTTTTTTTTTGTGTTAATAAACATTATGACTTGTATTGAACATGGAATATTCATTTAATACAATGTAGAACTTTTCCAGATATTTTAATTAACTGAAAATGTTTTAGATTTAGTACAATGACAATATAAAAGTCATTTGATTTAGCAAATATCATGTTGTTATTTATGATATTACGCTTACTATTTTTTATATGGTAATGAAATGTATCTTTATACACAACAGAGTACAACTGAGTAGAGATTTTTTTTGAGTACCTTTTATGCTTTTATTTATAGGACAAAAAACTGCAGCGAGAGCTCAACACCAACCAGTACATGTGTATTGTGTCTTATGGTTGTGCCTCAAATGTCTAAGTGGATGAGAATTTCTCCTGGATAAGATATCTGGAGCTTCATATATTTATAATTTACATAATTTATAGAAGCATGATAGTGGGAAAGAGCTGAGAGTGTTTCCTGCAGATTTCATGACATTTCAGCACTTATCTCTATTCCAAGAATGTGTAATAGTGATATTTCTGCATGTATTATTACATAATGAAACAAATCAGATGAGGCACAAAACTGCAATTGTGCAGAATGTTAATGAACACAATAATGGGGTAAAATGTGTTGGCTCATCTCTGTTGCTCCAAAAGTATTCTTTAAAATGTCAAGACTGCTTAAGAGGGTTGGGGAGTAACTAACTAAACTATGCTCCTAACTGAACCATATATTTCAGTAGTTTTCACAACAGCTTTTAGTAAGTAAAAAGCTACATTTCCCAACACACAGTGGTGTAACAGAACGCAACACATTTCTATTTTTAATCTAAATAGATAATTGTGTAGCACACACAGCTTTACAGCCCCTAAACTCCTAAATCTCTCATATGTACAGCAGTGTTGGAAAGTCCAATTCATTCTAATGAATCAGTTCATTTGATGTGTTTATAATAAAAATATTTTAAAATGATTGGTAACACTTTATAATAAATACATGGTTTAAAGTATTTGTAAAACATTAGTTTTTTTAGTTGATCAGTTGATCATTTATATACTTTTGTTCCTTCATTAATAAGCAACATTCAAATAGTTTGTTATTTGTTTAAATTCACTGTAGCAAATTATTTCTTATTTTTTAATAAGTTAATTTATAGGCAGTTTGATAATGTTTTTTAACATGAACAAGGCATGAATTCATAGTAAATAAATACATTATATACAGTTGAAGTCAGAAGTTTACATGCACCTTAGCCAAATATATTTAAACTCAGTTTTTCACAATTCCTGACATTTAATCATAGAAAACCTTCCCGGTCAGTTAGGATCATTATTATTATTTATTTTAAGAATGTGAAATTTCAGAATAATAGTAGAGAGAATGATTTATTTCAGCTTTTATTTCTTTCTTCACATTTCCAGTGTGTCAGAAGTTTACATACACTTTGTGAGTATTTGGTAGCATTGATTTAAATTGTTTACCTTGGGTCAAACGTTTTGGGTAGCCTTCCACATGCTTCTCACAATATGTTGCTGGAATTTTGGCCCATTCCTGCAGACAGAACTGGTGTAACTGAGTCAGGTTTGTAGGTCTCTTTGCTCGCACAAGCTTTTTCAGTTCTGCCCGCAAATTTACTATCAGATTGAGGTCAGAGCTTTGTGATGGCCACTCCAATACCTTGACTTTGTTGACCTTAAGCCATTTTGCCACAACTTTGGAGGTATGCTTGGGGTCATTGTCCATTTGGAAGACCCATTTGCAACCAAGCTTTAACTTCCTGGCTGATATGTTGAAAAGTTGCTTCAATATATCCACATAATTTGATGCCTCATGATGCCATCTATTTTGTGAAGTGCATAAAGTAACATGACGATGGCCATTATGCCAAACAGTAAATTGTTTGTTTCATCAGACTAGAGGACATTTCTCCAAAAAGTAAGATCTTTGTCACCATCTGCACTTGCAAACTGTAATCTGGCTTTTTAATGCTGGTTTTGGAGCAGTAGCTTCTTCCTTGCTGAGCAGCCTTTCAGGCTATGTTGATATAGGACTTGTTTTACTGTGGATATAGATACTTGTCTACCTTTCTCCAGCATTTTCACAAGGTCCTTTGCTGTTGTTCTGGGAATGATTTGCACTTTTCGCACCAAACTATGTTAATCTCTAGTCTCCTTCGTGAGTGGTATGATGGCTGTGTGGTCCCATGGTGTTTATACTATACTATTGCTTGTACAGATGATCGTGGTACCTTCAGGCATTTGGAAATTGCTTCCAAGGAGTTGTGGAGGTCCACAAATATTTTTCTGAGGTCTTGGCTGATTTCTTTAGATTTCCCCATGATGTCAAGCAAAGAGGCACTGAGTTTGAAGGTAGGCCTTAAAATTCATCCACAGGTACACCTCCAATTCAGTACACCTCCTATCAGAAACTAATTTTCTAATGGCTTGACATCATTTTCAGGAATTTCCCAAGCTGCTAAAAGGCACAGTTAACTTAAGTGTATGTAAACTTCTGACACACTGGAATTTTGATATAGTCAATTAAAAGTGAAACAATCTGTCTTTAAACAATTATTGGAAAGATTACTCATGTTATGCACAAAGTAGATGTCCTAAAGAACTTGCCAAAACTATAGTTTGGTAGTATTAAATCTGTGGAGTGGTTTAATAAATTAGTTTTAATGACTTCAACCTAAGTGTATGTAAACTTCTGACTTCAACTGTATGTAATTAATTGGATTTACATTTAAACTTAATGAATGTATTTGTTACTGTTTTAGTAACACTCATTATTAAAGTAATTATTACTTAATATTTAAGTCATAAGAGATCCTCTAATTGCTCAGACGCCACTTTTGTATGTTCCATCCTACTAAGCTTTATGAGCAGACTTGTTCTCATTATTGCCAATTAAAATGACTGTTTAATTCAGTTTCTCAGTTGTGCAACAGCAAACTGGCAAGAAGCACTGCTGTTGGATCTTACGGCACATTTCCAGCTGGCGTTCTCTCTCTCTGTACACTGTGCAGTCTACGCCCCTGGGCACTTCGACAGCGCTTTCACTGCCTAAAAGAGTGTTTTCCCCTCCTAAAAGAGTTTGTTTCTCTAAAAGTGCTCTTTTAAACAACAGGTGTTGAACGTCCTTTTCAGGACGCGTCATTTTAAAGATGTCTTTCCGCCTCTGTGTAGTTCCTGGATGTGGTCGAAAAGCTGCCTCGCGTGCCTGGGCTGCGATCACAAGCAGGCAGCATTTTATGAATGGTTCATGTTCTCAGTGCGAGAACATAGCCATGGCAACGTTGCGGTCCTTGCTTTCTTTTCTCAAGAGAAAGCCACTTCAACCACCCCCCGCGTCGCTCATTCTTCCAACGGGATTGAGGACGACCCACGAACACTCCGCCCCCCGGCACGCTCGCTTGCTTCCGTCCAAGCTCTAGATGAGTGCTGCTCGCCTCGCGGCCAGGCGGCATTCACCCTTGAGCCCCTGTAATTGGACGACATTGTCGCTGCATTGGAGAGCGTCACAGCAGGGTCTGATGCTGATGACTCATCTGTGCTGCCACCTTCACCCAATCTGATGCTGATGTGCTGTCCGCTATGCTTTCCCGGGCCGCCGTGAGCACGAGGCTGGACTGGAAACTTCATGTCCCCTCCTCATGGCTACTCGATCAGTTCCTCAGGTCAGGACCCCCCTTTCTTCCCTGAAGCGCATGACGAACTGACGAGGCCGTGGAGGGCACCTTTTACCGACCACTCCACTCGTCACCTCTCACTACCCTGGACAGAGGTCCCCCATGTGTACAGAGCGGTTGCGATCCACCTGTGTCCCGAGAACGCCGTCACCTGGCAAGACCGCCTGGTACTCCCCTCCAGACAGAGCATGTAGAATGATGTCATCACTGACCTTGAAAGCCTACAGTGCCACCAGACAGGCAGCCCCCACCCTGCATGCAATGGCTCTCCTGCAGGTCCGCCAAGGCACTTAAAGATCTGCACCTGGGCAGTCCCGACCCCGACATGCTGCAGAAACTGCGCCCTGCTACCGACCTCTCTCTCAGTGCCACGAAGGTCACAGCGCAGGCACTCGGGTGGGCAATGGCCACCCTCGTGGTCCAGGAGTGCCACTTCTGGCTGAACATGGTCGAGATGCGTGACGTTGACAAGGCACGCCTTCTCAATGCCCCCGTCTCCCAGCTTGGTCTCTTCGGTGACACCGTCGCCGACTTCGGCCAGCAGTTTTCAGCAGTGAAAAAGTAGACGGAGGCGATCTCCCACATCATGCCATGGCGTCGCCAAACCAGCGTGCCCTGCCTGCCGAGGGCATACCCATGCGGCTAAACCACAGGCAGCTCAGCCTCAACCCGGGCCCAGCTCTCAGCCCCAGGTCTCCGATGCAGCTGCGATATTCTCATCCAGCTCAGGGGGTCCGAATTAGACATCAGTGAGTACAGTGTGTGTTCAGAGTGTTGCCAGCAGTTTAGACATTAATGGCTGTGTGTTATTTTGAGGGGACAGCAAATTTACACTGTTATATAAGCTGTACACTCACTACTTTACATTGTAACAAAGTTTCATTTCTTCAGTGTTGTCACATGAAAAGATATAATCAAATATTTTCAAAAATGTGAGGGGTGTACTCACTTTTGTGATATACTGTATACTCAGTGCGACGTTGTTTTAAAATGAGTATGTTTAGGGTGATGTCACAATGTTTAACGTACTGTTCCAGCCACAAGTAAAGCCAAAAATGCAGGTTTTTCTCTCCGTGGACCGCTGCTTTTGCTTATATTAAACTTGTTACGGCCCCTTTCACTTTTAAAAACTCATATCTCTTTGCACTCATTTGTCGTGGCCGTGCTGTCTTTGTAGAGTTTGTGTTGCAAATCTTTTAAAAAAGTATACTTACACACAATCTCTGAGAGACGGGCTTCAAATGATCCATTTTAACAACAGTAATCTATGTAACAGCTGGCACAAGTCCAAGCCACACCAATGAAAAGTTTTATTCATCAACGCTCTTCAACCAGCCGGCAAAAGTCCAACCAGCTGAGTTCTCTTGGGTCAAGAATTTCAGAGATGTGTGCGAACAAGAGAAATGACAAACACTTTGGCAGAACAAAATGAGCACCAGTCAATTTTACTTGTATATGAAATTAAAATAAACAAAACTTTATTTGGTTCTATAAATGAAGATATTTTTTAGAATGAGTATAATAAAATAATAATAATATATAACTATATAATAACAATGAAAAATGTTTTCATGGTGCAACTTCCTCTGCTTACCAAACAAAAGGGGAAATTATCATCAAATAAATAAATAAATAACTCTGTACAAAACAAAGTGTTTGCTCACAACAGAGAGCTTTCCAAACAGAGCATACTTTGATGTTTTAAATATGTTTAAAAAGAAAATCTCACAAAGGCGTCAGTCAAGCCTCAAATCTAATAATTTTGCAAAGGCAGGAGCTCATTTTTTGTTTCATATTTTCTATTTTATCCTTTGTTTCTTTAGACATCATTGATTTGCATCTTTTTTGCAAAATGAAGAAGAGTCTCTTTGTCTGCCTTTTTCATTTGAACACCAAGATCAGCTATTGCAAGCTCTGCAATTGCAGCAGAGCCTGCAATTGTCCCTCTGTCCACACCATGCCATTGGAAAGCTGCTGACATTGTGGTCACTTTTTTAAAAGTCTTTAGAACATCCTTGTAGCATTGAATTATTTATTCTGGGTTCTGTCAGTGGATCAAAACAATTATCAGATTAGAAAAGGCAGGTGACATGAGGCTAAAGATGGTATTAAGCAGAGAGCAGAGAAATAATTTCACATTTAGCAACAGCCCAAAAATGCTGAAATCAACACGATCACACAGGAACTCTTCATGTTAGTTCCTAATCTTTTTCCACCTGAAGTCAGGCCCAATGTGTTGATTTCTGGAAAAGTTGCACTATGTGGTGAATGTTCATGCCATGAAAATCACCTGTGCTGTGCCTTTTGTAATACGCTTTTTTAGTGTATTACACTTTTCAAATAGAGTTCAGAAAATTCCCTCCATCTTCCATTGGTTGTACAAACAGTCCCACCCCAAACTCAGACATTTGGTTTTATGTCCATGTTACTTTGTCGAGCAATGAGAGGAATGTTTGATAGAGCTATAGAGTCACCAAAAGTGTTTCACTTTTAGATGAAATCCTAAAACCTACAGTAGCTTACATATAGCTGACTCTTCCAAATAAGCTACGAGAAATAATTTTTAACATTGATAAAATGACAAACATCCACTTGTAATGTAATTAATGCCCAAATGTGTCTGAGAAGTCACATCTATTCAAAGAAGTTAAGTAAAAGGATTTTTGGAATTTTAGTCTCAGTACTGTAAGTGTTTAGGTAGGGAGCATATTAAAGCAACAGTTCAAAACAGTTGGAGATTCAAAAGCCTAGTCACCATTCACTTGCATTGTATGGATCTACAGAGCTGAAATATTCTTCTAAAAATCTTCATTTGTGTTCTGCAGAAGAAAGAAAGTCATACATATCTGGGATGGCATGAGGGTGAGTAAATGATGAGATAATTTTCATTTTTGGGTGAACTAACCCTTTTATGTAATGACTGCTCAAATGTTTCTTTACATTGTACATGCTGTGGCTTCCACATACTGTAACATGCATTCAAGGAACCAATTTCTTGCACTTGCACAGTGCATCATGTGAACTTACCAAAGTACCAGCTTTGGCCCCGGGGGGCAGTTTGGAAATTTGAAAAGCAATTTTATACCAAATTCTAAAATACCAATTTTAGCTGCCAAAACATTTAACATTTTGTTGCTGTTTTTTGTGAGATCAGTCTGCTGAAATCCATCTCAAGAAAACAAGAAAAATGGAAATTAAAGTGTCACAGAATAATATACAGAGACATGTTAAGAAATATAAATGGCTTACTGTTGCTTACTGTACTAATAGCAACACTACATGCAATATCTAAATATTATTTGGGTTGTGAAAGGCACGTTGAAAGCATTTCAAATACATTTCAGAAGTGTTTTCATATCCAATTATATGAGGTATAATTAGATATGTCTTACCTCAGCCGACTCTCTTTTTCTGTGAATGTCTCCTTTTGTTTTTGGACATCTTATTCTCATCAGATGAACTTCTGTCATCCTCAGGTGAGCTGTTGGAACTACTGCTTACCACTTGAGGTTCCTTCACATCTGCAGTGTGGGAAAAAAACATGACAAAATCTGCATAGTTTCTATTCTTTCTATAAAATGCTTTAGAACAATCTTATGAATAAAAAGTCCTTACGCTGTTTTGATGTGTTTCCTGAGGTTGTCCCACTAAATTGGCTCCTAAGGAAATCCCTTTCTTTTTCTAGTTCATTTATCAGTTTTTCTTGCCACTTAATCTTTTCAATGAGCAGCTGCATCTGTGGAGATTCCCTTACAAAGGCAATGCAGTAATAAATGCCATCTTCAATTTTATGTAGGCCTAATTATAAATATCTGCTAAACTTATAAAATTCATACACACATAGTAACCTCTTTTAAAAGCCATGTACTTTATTGCAAAATGGGTTTGGTGTAAGAAAACTACATAATATATTGCATTTGCAAAAGCTTCTAATACAGCAACTATGGTAAAATCGGTTTGAATGATTTTTCTATGTAAATATTTGACTCAAGACAAGTGAACTTGACTATTTACAGTCAACCGGTAAAAGGTAGACATAATACTTTTGTGATTAAAGTATCGTATTGAGTTATAGCATGTGTTAGAAAGTATAAGGGAACTTATACACTGTCATTCAAAAGTTTAGGTTCACTTACTCATTCTTTATTATAATGTTTTCTTCACATTTTAGAATAATTGTAAAGTCATCACAACTATGGAATAATAGAAATGGAAATATGGGATTTATGCTGTGACTAAAAGAATCCAAAATTAATCTTTTTCTGTTATATTTTAGCATCTTCGAAATAGTTATTCTTTGTCTAGAATATGCAGAAATGTACTCTTGATATTTTCTCAACCAACTTCTTGAGATTTCACCCTGGGATGCTTTTCAAACGGAGTTCCCATCTATGCTGGGCACTTATTGGCAGCTTTTCTTTAATATTTGGTCCAAGTCATCCATTTGAAAAAAAATTTAAAATTTGGGCACAATTATATTTTTGTCTACAAAACTCATTTCAAGCATTTAAGCATACAGCTTCAGATCAAATGTTTTTTTAAGATCATGAGAAACATTTTAGTGAAGTGACCCCAAACTTTTGAATGACAGTGTAGCTGGATTCTAGGTCCATAAAGCTGCTCAGTAGTACATAGTGCACAATTTGCACAATTTCATCCTGATGGTAACTACATAAATTATTATTACTATTACTGGACTTAATAATTAAGAGTTTGTAGTACTTGAAGCCTACATTTAAGGAACATGTATATTTGAGTTATGATTCCATAATGTGTCATTTAAAGTTATGTTCAATCAGGACTACGGGGTTGTTTTTTATTAATGACAACTTTATGGTTTATAGTGTAATTAGAACTAGATTAAAACAAGAATGAAAAGTAAAATATATATATTAATTTAATTTTGATATAACTATTAGGATTGTATCCAGAGGTTTCTCTTAGCTACTGTCTACCTTAATGGAACACTGCCATATTCCAGGATCTACAATAGTCATCTTATTTGCTTACAGATAAACTGGATATTGCTGCAGAAAACAGGTGTTCATTAAGGTAATTATCTGCTGCCTCATGCAAAATAATAATAATTTTGTTTTCAAATCTTACCTCCAGTTACAGAGCTGCTTTAAATTTTTACATTTGTTAGGCTCATTTCAATAGTCATCGCTGCTTCTTTATTTGGATCAGAACTTTTTGGGTTCTAAAGAAACACACAAAGTGAGGAACATCATATTCTATGTTAAGCAAAACCAGGCAGAAATCATCTGACATCATATTACATGAGAGGTTTAGAAGCATTCTGCTCTAAATTAAACATTTCTCATGTTTCATGGTGGATGTTTGAATTCATAGTTTAAGACAGGTTCTTCATATATAGTATGCATCAGATATGGAGAAGCTAAACTGCAAGCTATACTCCTATACTACAAAGCTGAAAGAGTTCAACATTACGACAACAATTGGCTCCTCTGTCTATTTCATGAATTGTTGAATATTAATTGTATTGGCCTAGGCGAACTGCATCAATATCATCATTTTATTTAATATAATCTTACTAATATGCAATCCAATTTTTTTCTACGAACAAGTTAGAGAACATATTTTACCACAGTCCTCTATGTCCTTAGTGTTTCTATTAAGTGTAATTTCTGCAACCTCAGCGGCACTGGACAGAACAGCAAAAACTATGATTTCAAACAGGTTTCACGAATGCTCCCCATTTTGAAATTGTCCAAACACACAGTCCCACCTAAATTCACACCATTGGTTCAGCAAATGTTGTTGTGTCGGGTTGGTTGGACCACTCACAACATACAAAGCAATGTTGAAAGTTAGAATGTTGTTGTAGTAGTCTCTACATATTAGGCTGAGATCACAGAATACATTTTTTAATCGAAAAAAAGTATCTACGTGGTAAAGACGCTGACTACTACTCCTGGAGTTCGCTAGTTCGAATCCAGGGTCTGCTGAGTGACTCCAGTCAGACCTCCCAAGTAACCAAATTGGCCTGGTTGCTAGGGATGGTAGATTAACATGGTTTAACCTCCTCGTGGTCGCTATTATGTGGTTCTTTCTTGGTGGGGCACGTGATGAGTTGATTGTGGATGCCACGGTGGATGGCATGAAGCCTCCACACTCACTATGTCTCCGTGGGAACGCACTCAACAAGCCACGTGATAAGATGTGTGGGTTGACGGTCTCAGACACGGAGACAGATAAGATTCGTCCTCCGCCACCCAGATTGAGGCGAGTCACTACACCACCACGAAGACTTAAAAGTGCATTCGGCATTGGGCATTCCAAATTTGGTGAAAAAGGGGGAAAATCCCCCCCAAAAAAGTTTTTATAAAAAATAAGAAATAAAAAAAAATGTATCTTCCCATTTCAGGTTTGGTTTTGTGTTCTCTGGAAATATTACTGTAAGCAGGCCTTATGTAGTGCTTGAACTTGCAAGAGCAAACTAACGATACTGTGGCGGAGCAGGACTACGCACTGTCCCTTTAAGGATCCTCCACCACTACCATCTAAAATGGGTGCTTGATTGATCACCAGAAATGACAACACATTCTCACCCCGACTCGTCACATACGGACGCTTCGGGCAGTTTCGTCACATATTGACGCGCCGGGTATACCTTTGGCGTCATTTTTCGACGCGCAGGGCAGTCCCATAGACTTCTATGTATCTCCGCGAACCGGAGCGTGTAGCGTTGAAATGTCACGTCTCGGGTAAGCTCACGCCGCGAACGGGTGGAGAGTCGAGACCGCGATAAATAACAATCAAAAGGAATAGGCTACAATGGCCCTCCAACTGTTTTTTGATGTTTAAAACCCCGGACACGTCGTAAAATGACGCCATTCTACATATCTCCGAACCGGAGCATGTAGCGTTGAAATGTCACGTCTCGGGTAAGCTCACGCCGCGAATGGGTCGAGAGTCGAGACCGCAATCAATAAAAATCAAAAGGAATAGGCTACAATGGCCCTCCAACTGGTTTTTTATGTTTCAAAACCGGACGCGTCGTAAAATGACGCCAAAGGTACACCCGGCGCATCAATAAGAGACGCCAAGGGGTCCTGCCCGAGCGTCCGTATGTGACGAGTTGGGGTGTGAGAACAGAAATGAACCAACAATACTCCTGTTATGTATACCCTGTCTTGTTTCACTGTTGCCCTTTTGTTTGCCATTTTTGTCACTTTTGCATTTCTTAGTTTTCACTTTAGTCCCTTATGTAACTCCATAGTCCCCTTGTTAGCGTTCGTGTTTTCTGTCATTGTTTTCACCTGCCCTCATTAGTTTGCCTTTTGCTTCTGTTAATCACCTTGTTATCTTGTTTGAGTTCTGTTCGTTCATTGGCCCCTTTTTCCCATGTTTATGTATTTATACCCTGTTTCTTTGTTCAGTCCTTGTCTATCGTTGTTTGATGTCAGCCTGGTGTGTGTTTCCTTCCGAGTCCTCTGTTTGTTTACATCGTGTTTAGTTAGCAGTTTTTTTATGTTTGATTTCCCCATTGTGGGTTGTTCCTTTGTGTTTACCTGTTTGTTAATTAAATAAAGTTTAAACTGCGTTTGGATCCGCATCTCCTCGTCTGCCTCGTTGCTCAAGCGTTACAGAGCGATAGACCATACATGGATCCAGCAGCTATCACGGGCCAAATGCCAGCTGCTCAACTTGCGGCAAGAAGACCAGCCTTTGGTAGACCACGCTCTCTACTTTCTCCTCCTGGCGACCTTCACGGACTTCCCGGACTCCGCATTGGTGGTTTTTTAAGGACAGCTTAAATCCCTCGCTGAGGGAGCGGGTGCCACAGGCAGCGCCCGGCTGCACTCTCGCGACTACCTGGAGGCGACCCTACTAGCGTGCAGCTTACTGCTCCCTGTCACACCAGCCTCACCTGTCAGCGAGCAACCCCCACGCCAGTAGCTTCTCTTGAACCTGCACAGTCCGCCGTCCGCCGGAGGAGGAAAAGACAGGCTTCCGCCTCCCAGCCCACGCCTGCCCCGGTCTGCAAGCCAGCAGCCACGCATGTCACAGTGAGCGAGCCAGCGGCCACGCATGTCACAGTGAGCGAGCCAGCGGCCACGCATGTCACAGTGAGCGAGCCAGCGGCCACGCGTGTCACAGTGAGCGAACCAGCGCCTACGGCCTCTACCGTCAGCGAGCCTGAGCCCTCGTCAACCACGGTCAGCGAGCCTGAGCCCTCGTCAACCACGGCCAGCGAGGCTGAAGCCACGCTGACCAGGAACAGCATCCCAGCTTCGCCAGTCGCATCAGCCCGGAGGAAGAGGAGAAAGGGAGTGGTCTCTGCACTCCAGCCTCAGCCTGCCGCAGCCCCATGCCCTAAACCCCCCTTTGCTCTGCCCTCAGCGCCCGACGAACCCAAGCCGGCACATACCATGGTAACCCAGCCAGAGCCTGTAGCCTCAGACGTCAGTGAGCCAGTGCCTATAGCCTCAAACGTCAGTGTGCCAGTGCCTGTAGCCTCAGATGTCCCTGAGCCAGCGCCTGTAGCCTCGACCGTCCCTGAGCCAGCGCCTCCCGAGCCTTCCAGGGCTCCGCCTCTCGAGCCTACCAGGGCTCCTCCTCCCGAGCTTTCCAGAGCTCCGCCTTCCGAGTTTCCCGAGCTTTCCAGAGCTCCGCCTTCCGAGTTTCCCGAGCTTTCCAGAGCTCCGCCTTCCGAGTTTCCCGAGCTTTCCAGAGCTCCGCCTTCTGAGCTTTCCAGAGCTCCGCCTTCTGAGCTTTCCAGAGCTCCACCTTCTGAGCTTTCCAGAGCTCCGCCTCCTGGGCTTTCCAGAGCCCCGCCTTCCGAGCTTCCTGAGCTTTCCAGAGCTCCGCCTCCCGAGCTTTACAGAGCTCCGCCCCCTGAGCTTCCCAGGGCTCCGCCTCTCAAGCCTCTCGAGCCTTCCAGGGCTCCGCCTCTCAAGCCTCTCGAGCCTACCAGGGCTCCGCCTCTCAAGCCTCTCGAGCCTCCCAGGGCTCCGCCTCTCAAGTCTCTCGAGTCTTCCAGGGCTCCGTCTCTCAAGCCTCCCGAGCTTTCCAGAGCTCCGCCCTCCGAGCTTCCCAGAGCTCCACCTCTCAAGCCTGCCAGGGCTCCGCCCCTCAAGCCTCTCGAGCCTCCCAGGGCTCCGCCTCTCAAGTCTCTCGAGTCTTCCAGGGCTCCGTCTCTCAAGCCTCCCGAGCTTTCCAGAGCTCCTCCTCCCGAGCCTCCTGGGGCTCCGCCTCTCGAGCCTCCCAGGGCTCCGCCTCTCGAACCTCCCGAGCCTCCTGGGGCTCCGCCTCTCAAGCCTCTCGAGCCTCCCAGGGCTCCGCCTCTCGAACCTCTCGAGCCTTCCAGGGCTCCGCCTTCCAGGCCTCTCGAGCCACCCAGGGCTCCGCCTCTCGAGCCTTACAGGGCTCCGCCCCCGAGTCTCCTACGGCTCCGCCCCAGAGCCTCTCGAGCCTCCTGCGGCTCCGCCCCCAGAGCCTCCTATGGCTCCGCCTCTCGAGCCACTCAAGCCTTCGACGGCTCCGCCCTCAGAGCCTCCCGAGCCTCCTAGGGCTCCGCCTCTCGAGCCACTCAAGCCTTCGACGGCACCGCCCTCAGAGCCTCCCGAGCCTCCTACGGCTCCGCCTCTCGAGCCACTCAAGCCTTCGACGGCTCCGCCCTCAGAGCCTCCCGAGCCTCCTACGGCTCCGCCTCCCGAGCCTCCTACGGCTCCGCCTCTCCGAGCCACTCAAGCCTTCGACAGCTCCACCCTCAGAGCCTCCTACGTCTCTGCCCCCAGAGACTCCAGAGCCTTCCTGGTCTCCGTTCCTAAAGCCTCCCACGGCTCCGCCTCCTGAGCCTCCTTCAGCTCCACCTCCTGAGCCTCCCTCAGCTCCGCCTTCTGGGCCTTCTGAGCCATCACCTCCCTCGGCTCCGCCTCAGAGGTCCTCCTTGGCTCCGCCGGCCTCCCCTGTGGCCACTCCATCTCCTAGGCCACCAAAACCGGCCTCTGTCCTGTGGCCTCTTCCCAGGCCCCCTGACCCAGTCCCTGTCCTGTGGCCTCTTCCCAGACCCCCTGACCCAGTCCCTGTCCTGTGGCCTCTTCCCAGGCCCCCTGACCCAGTCCCTGTCCTGTGGCCTCCTCCCAGGCCTCCTGACCCGGTCCCTGTCCTGTGGCCTCCTACCAGGGCTTCTGACCCTGTTCCCGTCCTGAGGCCTCTTCCCAGGCCCCCTGACCCAGTCCCTGTCCTGTGGCCTCTTCCCAGACCTCCTGACCCAGTCCCAGTCCCGTGGCCTCTTCCCAGGCCCCCTGACCCAGTCCCTGTCCTGTGGCCTCCACTCAGGCCTCCTGACCCTGTTCCCATCCTGAGGCCTCCCCCCTGGCCTCCTGACCCAGTCCCTGTCCAGTGGCCTCCTCCCAGGTCCCCCAAACCTGTCCTTGCCCTGTGGCCAGCTCCCAGGCCTCCTGCACCTACCCTTGCCCGGTGGCCAGCTCCCAGACCATCGAAACCTGTCCCTGCCCGGTCGATACCACCCCGGCCTCCTAAACCTGTCCCTTTGTGCCCCCATGGACTGCCTAATTGTCCCTTGTGCCCCGTGGACTGTCTCATCTCCCTTTGTGCCCCGTGGACTGTCTCATCTCCCTTTGTGCCCCGTGGACTGTCTCATTTCCCCTCGTGGCCCCCTTGGACTTCCTGCCTGCCCTCTGTGCCCCTTGGACTGCCTCCTTGTTCTTGTGCCCCCGGTCTGTCTGTCTGCCCCGGTGCCATCATTTTGTTCTCTGTGGGTTTTTGTCTTTTGTCTTTGTCTTCTAGGATTATCTGGAAGCCGATCCTTTGAGGGGGGCTCTGTTATGTATACCCTGTCTTGTTTCACTGTTGCCCTTTTGTTTGCCATTTTTGTCACTTTTGCATTTCTTAGTTCTCACTTTAGTCCCTTATGTAACTCCATAGTCCCCTTGTTAGCGTTCGTGTTTTCTGTCATTGTTTTCACCTGCCCTCATTAGTTTGCCTTTTGCTTCTGTTAATCACCTTGTTATCTTGTTTGAGTTCTGTTTGTTCATTGGCCCCTTTTTCCCATGTTTATGTATTTATACCCTGTTTCTTTGTTCAGTCCTTGTCTATCGTTGTTTGATGTCAGCCTGGTGTGTGTTTCCTTCCCGAGTCCTCTGTTTGTTTACATCGTGTTTAGTTAGCAGTTTTTTTATGTTTGATTTCCCCATTGTGGGTTGTTCCTTTGTGTTACCTGTTTGTTAATTAAATAAAGTTTAAACTGCGTTTGGATCCGCATCTCCTCGTCTGCCTCGTTGCTCAAGCGTTACAACTCCCTGATCACCACAGGGGTCTCTTCTTTTAGACTAAACGAGGACAAGCAACAATTAAAGTAACTATTTAAACAGTTCATATAGTCTGACAGAAAACAACCTTACAAAAGTATCAATTGTTATTGTCACGGTTATACTGTAGATCTTATGCACTAGTACTATATTTGATTTTTGACAAAATTAAGGATGTGAGGGATAGCCTTACAGTAGTCTCTTCAATTGCACGCACTGTATAATGCTGCATTAAGCTCCTTAATCACAAATAATTTTCCACAACTTTTCTGGAGTTTTCCATCTCCCTAATTTTATTGGAATGTTTTTTTTGTTCCATCAGGGGAACAATCCAAAGCACTTTAAACAATAGTTCAACCTATTGAAGAGACTCACATTCTCGTTGTATTTCCCGTCAAAACATGGCGCTACTGATGGTATGGTCAACAGAGACAATTTGGAAAGTGGAAGGGACTCTGCTTTACAGAGGACTGTGTAAAAATATGTTTGATAACTTGTTCATAGAAAAACTGAAGCCTAGTAAGATTATATTAAATAAAATTATAATATTGATGCAGTGTTTGTGTCACAATTCCTTGTTGTCTGTCCCGTGTTTTCTGTTTCACTCAGCACTTCACACTCCATGTCACATTCCTTGTGATCCGGCCCGTGTTTTCACCAGTCCCTGTCCAAGAAAACTACACTTCCCATCTTTCCTTGCCCTCACCACCTGCCAGCACTCACTCATTGTTTTCACCTGCTTATCGTTGCTTATCGTTTAGTTCCATCACTTCGTGTATTTAAACCCTGTTTATTTCTCCATTCCCCTATCGGTCTTTGATGTATGTGGATGCCTGTTTCCCGTCGATGTTACCCCGCCTGTTCTATCTTCGTATGCCTTCTGTGTTTTTGTTTTACTGTTTCCCATTGTGGATGTTTTCTTTGTTCGTGTGTTTTCGTGTTGCCCCGTTGTTCCAATAAAGTATCGCTGCAGTTAGATCCTTGTCTCTTGTCTGCCTTCACCTACAATCGTGACAGTTTGTCTAGGACAATTGTTGGTCTAAAGATGGACCAATTTTCTTTAAACCAATCTAAAAGCAAGATAATGAGATTAATATAAATCAAATCAATATTAAATGTCCATGTATGAATCTATGTGATAGATACAGCCGTGTAATGACCCAATTCTCCAGTCGGTGGGCCAGTGTCGCAAAATAAACCAATTAAAGTGATGTGAGACCCATATGTTTTGCATCTTCATCAACCTGTCTGTATTCATTTTGTTATAATGGCTGACTGCCATCACTACATTGCATGGCATTTATTTATTATTTATTTATTGTATAATTGCTCTATGATTCGGTGTGCTGCCTCGTATAAAATCCTGTGTAATATTGTTCCTTTTAGTCAGTTAACTATGTGACTGACTGACACAGTGTACATTGTGGGTTAACTTCTTAATATTTTATCATAAAAACTCGCAATATAGATGAATTTAGTTATAAAGGGTATATAATGTTTTAAAGATTTAATTAATAAGAACAAGTGAGACTGTCTTACCATTGTTGGCTTGTGAATTCATAGACTTCTGTTGATTTTGAAGGACTCAAGGCGATGGCTAGGACTGATTGCTGTGCGATAATTGCATACATCAGAGAGCACGAGCTAACAGGAAGCTGATTGGTTCTTTTCCGGCAGGAGAAAAACAAGATGAGTCTAGAAAATACATTTCTCAACTTGTTCTATGGCACATGGTTGCAAACGTCTAAAACGGATGATGAAAAACTAACTTCTTCAGAAAAGAATGGCCTGCTCAAAGTGCTCGCAAAGTGTTCCCAAGGACACAAAATCGACCATCATGGATTTTTGGGAAGCTGGGTATCCGTGGCAACTCCAGAAGACTAGTCCTAAAACTTGTCAAAAGAAGGTCAACACATCAACTCCTCCCACACATTGAGAGGCATGTGAGAAGTGGGTCCACAATTGTTAATGACCAATGGCGAGCATACAGCTGCCTCAGTGACCATGGCTACAATCATGTGCCTATAAACCATCGGTTGTGGTTTGTAGCTCACACTAAACATATTGAACAGCTATGAGCAGCTTGCAAAAGTGAAACCTGGAGACTAAGAGGGAACAAATATTCAGCCATTTGTATGTTATCCAGTTGGCCAACTGGAGAGGAAAAGTCCACAGAGATGGCTCGTGCCTGACTGAGAGGAAGAATTACACAGCTCACAGTCCAGACACACTCTAAACTTTCCAAACAGCTTCAGGTGATGTAGATCACAAAGTATGAGGGAATTATAAAGCAAAATACAAAGTAAGTAAATACAGAAGCACTCTAGTTGTGGAATAAGTGAAGCTGGAGCAAAACTTGCGTGTTGAGTGTCTTTTAAGGAAACACCCCGGCGTTACATCTTTAATGCAGTTATATTTAATGTGTTATAGCTTTATTAAAGATCAAATAATAAGGAACCAGATCATGTAAATAACTACAAAGTTCAAAACTGGCATTTCTCTGTGCAACTCATAGAAGAGGCGCTGACAGCACAAAGTGCCCCGATCTAAGAGGGAGAGATTGAAACTGCACCCGGCTGATGCACACTGTCACAGGGACGCTCGTCCTTCGAGCATGCATGCTTAATGTAGCTAGATCATCTAGATGATTTTAAAATTTTAAAATTGAACATTTTTAAATCTGAAAATTGGCAATAAGCAGCTTTATTAATACAAGAGAGTTTGGTTTTTTGTGAGTTAAAGATGGATTGAAGTGAACAGAATGGTGAGAGAGGATAGTCTTCGCTCCATTCTTCACCGCAACAAAATATGTTTTTGATTTGTTTTGGCATGTTTTCCAATATAAATATCTAAAAATGTTATCTGAGAATATTTAAAAATATTAAAAAATCTTTTAAAACGATGCATTCGCCTGAGCAGCAGCATATATGATATTTAGACTTGCTTTTTAGAAAATAGCTCTTTAATATAAGTATATTTTGTCTTTACTGCTCTCGCAGAAGTATAATCAAGTAAAAAATACACTTATATACAAAATACATTTATATTCAAGATACATTTACTTGAGGAGCATCATATAAGATATTTAAACTTGCTTTAAGAGAATGTATCTTGTTTTAAAGATTTGTAGACAATTTTAAATGGAAAACAAGCCAAAAACACTTGAGAACAAAAGGACTTTTTGCAGTGAATTTCTTTCTTGAAATAAATGTAAGTATTTTTTCCCACTTTAATTCAGTGAATGTCATTTAGAGGTATTTTTAAAAGATGATTTTGTCCCTTTATTGTTAGTAAGCACATTTAATACAACCTTTGAAGTCAGGCACAAGCTGAATAATTGGCAGCCCTAATCTTAATGAAAAATACTTTGTGTATGTATTCCGACCTTCATTTCTACAGAGAAATAGTGATAATTAATGAGAATTAAGTTGTTTACTAATGATAAAAAACACATTATCAAACTCCCTATATATGAAATTATTAAACAATAATAAATAATTTAATAAAGTGAAAAGAAACAAATAACACTATTTGTATGTAGCTTATTAATGTATTAATAATGTTGGAACAATAATTTATAAATGATCAATTAACTATAAACTAATTATTTACAAATATTTTATACTGTGTAATTATTAAAGTGTTACCATGTTTGTTTATTAATATGTTCAAGATGTTTTTATGATATATTTATCAATAAATATAGTGATATCAATACTCTTTAGGTGCATCTGTGGCAGTTGTGCCATCATGCCAACAGAACAAGAAAATACATGCTACTTAGAGATTCCTGTGCATAAAAACTAATACACGAGCATCTAACGGGGCTTTTCCACTGCACGGTAAAACTCTACTCGACTCGACTCTGACATTTACAATGCAAGTGAATGGGTACCAAAATTTAGAAGCTCCAAAAGGCAAAATATAAGTACTCCAGACTACTCTGGTTGTTAAATCCATGTCTTCTGAAGCAATTTGATAGGTGTTGGTGGTGGGTTTTTTTACAATAAATTCTCCTCCCTTCTCAGTCAATCTCCACTTTACTTTCACTTTCTCCTTCTTCTGGTTTTGGTGATTCACATCCTTCTTGCATATTGTCCCCAATGGGCTGGGAGGAGTATTTATAACAAAAAAGACTTAAATATTGATCTGTTTCTCACCCACACCTATCATATTCTGTCTGCACACATATATTTAATAAATAGTGTCATATAGATTACTTTTATGCTCCCTTTATGCATATTTTGGAGCTTCTACATTTTGGCACCCATTCACTTGCATTGAGAGGAGCTACAGAGCTGAACTATTTTTGAAATATCTCAATTTGTGTTCGGCAGAAGAAAAAAGTCATACATATCTGGGATGGCTTGAGGGTGAGTAAATGATGAGATAATTTTCATGTGAACTATGGGGTCATAGGGATCATTTAAGGGTGGAGTGGGTCATTATTTCAATGCTGAAATACTTACCACACTTTAATATGCAGAGACAATTATAAATCATTCATTCAATTTTTAACACTTAACCTATACTTAAAAAAAGACAACAGTAAAGACATTTTCAAAGGTAACTAATGTTGCTTAAGTGTTTTTAAGCATTTATAGCATGTTATGTAAAATATGCAAATATTCCATGACAGTAACCCATTTTCACGGTTTAATCACGTCATTGATTTATAATGTATTTGTAACTGAGATATTGGTAATTAATAAAGCCTTTTATAAATCCTTAAAAAATGGAATTTTAATGTAAAGTGTTACCCATTTTTTTAGAAGACATTATCAGAGTGTAGTCAAAAAAGTGTGAAGAAAATGTCATGTACAATTTCACAGTTGCTTCCCCAACACTGCTGCTTGATAGCCGCTCAAGCAAAATAATGAGGGATGATGAGACAAATTCTGACTTAGATTAAAGTGAAATCACTATAGTTATCATCAGGCTAATCGTCGGTTTTAGCAGATTGACTGACCGCCTCCTCTCTTGTTTAAACAGGAAGGCAGAAACAGTAAAGGAAACACTAATAATGTCCATCTCCATGTGGAGCATCCGTGTGGTCAATAGTAATCAATGTGCACGGCCTCAGAGTCAGTAAAAATAAGCATGCGCTTCTATCAACATCACCTTTAACCTACAGCAGATCTCTTCCCATCATCCTACGTGTGTTTGTGTGTGAAAGAAACCGTAGTGGATATATTGCAGAGTGAAAAATTATAGAGCGAGAGAGAGAGCAACAGATAGGTAGGGATTGTGTGGGTGTTCGAGAGGGCTGGGGCGGCATTGGCCCTCGGAGACCTCATTAACTTGTAAGCTTTCACCAGCTGATGCTATCTGCTGTAGCAATTCCCATCCAGCCAAGTGTCAGGCCACAGGAGAGCGAAGGCCTTGCCGGGGAAGGCTAGGAAGGGGGTGAAGGGTTGGAAGAGTGCAGCGATGATGGGCTCCCATGTTTAGAGAGATCACAACCCTCCACACAGGCCCTAACTGCCTCCCCACAGCCAACTACACCAACAGCCCCTGAAATGACATTCACTCATACTCTATCACTGAATGGTGGCATCTTGCTATTGTTATGGATAACGTCAGAATAAAGGCTTATGGGAAAACATAAACACCAGGTCATGGAAGTACCTTCTTAACCTTCACAAAGTCAATTGGAAGATGAGTTTGTTGGTGTGGTGGACTGTGCTCTGGTTAGGTTGTAATACTCATCAATACTATTCCTGCTTCTTTGAAACCACCTCAACACTTCACATCAATGTAAAGGCCTACTTAATTCAAGAGCTGTTAAAGGTGCATTCAGAAACATTTTGGTTTGTGTCATCTTGGACTTACAGTGACACCTAGGGGCGTGGATCCAGCATCATTCAAACACAATAGTTTTCGTTCAGAGATGCCATTGTAGAAATTCACAGTCAGCCATGATTAATTTAATGCAAGAGTGAAAGTGTCTAATAACAGAGCGGTTACTGAGAATAACCCTAGGATAGTGTTAACGTCCAAGTCCCTTAACCTGCTGGGTCAAATTTACCCATTTTTTAGTTTCAATTTCAAAAGCTTGTAGTAAAGACTATGTTTGCGACTTCCGGTAATGGCCGCAAGTTAGAAGAACACGTTCGAGCCTGCTCTCTACTACAATCCTAACTAATCTTTTAAGTTTAGCCCAAAAAAAAAAAAAAAAAAAACTCTCTGAAACTGTGAAACTGGCGCAGAAATGCCCGGCATCGGAAGAGGGAGTAGAAATAAGCCTAATTCAACAACGCAGTCCAAATTAACAGGCTTTGGATCGCATGGCATAGAGCAGCCAGCCAGCAAGGAAGCTAACGTTACCAATGATGCTAATGAAGCTAGCAAAGAAACTAACGAAGGTGACGTGAACGATAACGTGATGATTCCACCCGGCAAAGACCAACAGCTGCTTAATATGGCTAAAGATGAGATATTGGGAGAGATACGAAGTTTGAAAACAGAGTTCGCGGGAAGATTTGATTGAGTACTGAAAGCTATAGAAGAAACAAGAAAGGATATGTCTGAATGTACAGAGTGGATGGCCGAGGCAGAGGTGCGTCTGTCTAACGTGGAAGACGCGCAGGTTGACTTGAAAGCGGTAGTCGATAGCTTACAGAAAAGAAATAAACATCTTGAGGACAAAATGGTCGATATGGAAACAAGATCACGTGTGAACAATCTTAGGCTGGTGGGTCTCCCCGGAAATTGTGTGGGCTCTGACATGTGCGGGTTCTTGGAGAGCTGGCTGCCAGACGCGCTGGAGTTAAACCCAATGCGGCACCCTTTAGTCCTGGAAAGGGCTCACCGCGTCGGACCAAAGAAAGACACTGATGCCTCGCTGAGAACGGTAATCATGAGATTTCTTAACTACAAGCAGAAAGAATCTGTACTAAGAGCCGCCAAACCAAAGAAGGATATCTTATACAAGAACCAACGTGTGAAGCTGTTTGCTGATATCGCTACGGAGGTGCATAGGCAGCGTAAACAGTTTGATGTCGTTAGAGACCAGCTGCGTAAACTAGGGATGCGGCATGGCATTCTTTCCCCATCCACGTTGGTACTGACATATAAGGAGAAAGTCCACAAGTTTACTTCCCCAGCGGAGGCCAAGGTCTTTGTCCAGAAGATCCAAATGGATACAGGAGAAACAGAATGACTTGAGTCTATAAGTACTGCCACTGCCGTAGCAACCACATATTGTAGGTATTTTTGATTAGGCATTTTTGAAGCTGTAAAGGAAAGTATTGTTCAAAAAGGATACATTATTTGAATATAGTGGCAGGTGAACGTTGAGTTGTTTCTATACTGACAACAGTTCAGATCTCAGGAATCTGACAGTGTTAGCGGTTGGAAGTAGTGTACTTTAGGGGTTTACCCAATTAGCTGGGAAGGGGGGGGGGTTATCTTTGTGATGTTTGTGTTGTTCGCTGCTTTTAGTTCATGGAGCAGGGATCTAGTGTGTGTTAACTCTCAGACACATTTATATTGTGTAAAATTAATGCTTCTGTATGTTTGCTTAGATGACACAAAAATTAGAAATTAAATATACCTCCTGGAATTGCAGGGGCTTAAATAGACCTAAAAAGATCAAGCAGGTTATGAATAAAATAAAAGATCTAGGCTCTAAAATAGTTTCCCTGCAGGAGACCCACACTCTTGAGGAGGAAAATAGCAGATTAAGCAGGAGGTGGCAGGGATCGCTGTATGCATCCTCATTTACATCTAGAGCTCGAGGTGTAATTACACTAATTCATAAATCGGTACCATTACATGTCACAAATGTTATAAGAGATAAATTCGGAAGATACTTGATTATTCAAGGATCAATTTTACATGAAACTTTCAACTTAGTGAATGTATATGGACCTAATATAGATGATGATCAATTCTTTATAAATTTATTTCTAACCATTTCTTCTCTCTCAGGAAAAAATATTATCGGTGGAGATTGGAACTGTGTTTTAAATCCAATATTAGACAGATCCACTGGAACTGACCAGACTCATCAGAAAAGCAGAGAAATCATTCAAAACTTTATGAAGGAGTTGCAGATGGTAGATATTTGGCGACATCTTAATCCAATCGATATTACATACTCTTGTCACTCTAAAACATTTAATACATACTCTCGCTTAGATTACTTTCTGATTTCGGCAGACTTGTTGCCTAATATGGGAGAATGTTCCTATGATAGTATTACAATATCAGACCATGCTTCATGTAACATAAAATATACTCATAAAGATTTATTGATAGACCCTCCTAGATGGTGCTTACATCAAAAATGGCTCAAGGATGACTCTTTTGTAGAATATGTTGGGAATAAAATTGATGAATATTTTAGTATAAACACAACACAAACCACTGCTTGGGTCAAATGGGATGCCTTTAAGGCCTGTATAAGGGGTTATATCATTTCTTATACGTCTTCAAAATCTAAAGAACTGCGTAAGAAAAGACAACAATTAGAAGAAAAAATAAAGAATTTGGAGAAGCAGGTGTTTAGAGATAAGAACTCACAAGCAGAAAAAGAGCTGTTGCTGTTAAAAGCACAGTATAATAAAGCTACAGCGGATAGGGCAGCCTCCAACATACTAAGGTTAAACCAGTCTTTTTATGATCAGGGGGAGAAGCCTGGTAAGATTTTAGCATGGCAAATTAAACAATTGGAAGCACAAAAAAATATAACTACAATAATAAATACAAAAGGCGAGACAATTGTGGATCCAATAGAGATAAATAAAGAATTTAGAAATTATTATGAAAAACTTTATGATTCTCAGGGCCATACAGAACTAAATACACAAAAAATATTCTTAGACAAGTTAAACATACCAACTATTGTAGAAGACCTTAGCCAACAATTAGACCGCGACATTTGTGAAGATGAAATAGTCAAAATAATTGATAATATGAGCACAGGTAAAAAAGCTGGACCCGATGGGTTTCCAATCGACTTTTATAAAAAGTTTAAGGGAAAGTTGGTAAAGCCATTATTGGAAATGTTACAGGAAACTTTTATAGATGGGGACCTCCCTAACTCAATGGTCAATGCATTAATTATCAAGTCAAGTCAAGTGGTAATCCTATTACCTAAGCCTGATAAATCTAGGGATAAATGCGAGAATATGAGGCCAATAAGCCTGCTTAACTCAGATCTTAAGATAATCAGCAAATTACTAGCAACTCGTTTACAGGAAACCCTTCCATTGATCATCTACTCCCTCTTTGTTTTGGGTCGGCAAGGTCTGCACAATGTTAGGAGGGTTCTCAATGTTATTCAGGCATTAGTCGACACTAAGTATACGGCCCTTCTCTCCCTGGATGCCGAAAAAGCATTCGATAGGGTAGAGTGGGCCTATCTATTTGACGTGTTAAGACGCTTTGGATTTGGACCAAAAATTCGAAAATGGATACAATTGTTATATTTACATCCAACTGCAGAGATTTTAACAAATAAAAACGTGTCTAAACCAATTTTGATTAAACGGGGATGTCGGCAGGGGTGTCCGTTATCTCCGTTGCGCTTCACCTTAGCAATTGAGCCCTTGGCTTTAGCAGTACGGTCACACTTACAAATAACCGGGATTACAATTGGTCAGGTAGAACACAGACTGTCGTTGTATGCAGATTATATTATTGTATTCCTTTCACAACTAAATTCATCTATTCCTGCTTTGTTAAAAATAATTGAGGAGTTTGGTCTTTTCTCAGGATATGTAATTAACAGATTAAAATCATCAATCTTGTTGCTAGATAAAGGAGAGAGAAAAAATCCACCTATAATTGTTTCACAATTCAAATCAGTTTCTAAATTTACTTACTTAGGAATACATATCCTTCCAAATTTAGATTTAATTGTTCAACATAATTATGAATCGATTACTAACGAAATTAGAGATTGTGTCAACAGGTGGATTCTGCTACCCATGTCTCTTATTGGTCGAATTAATATTTACAAATTAATATACTTCCAAAACTGCTGTATGTTTTTCAGAATATTCCCTTGCCGCCCCCTGCTGACTGGTTTAAAACATTTAAGAAACTACTTCTTGATTTTATATGGTCAAACAAACGTGCTAGAATAAGACTGTCGTTACTCCATTTGCCTTACCATGAAGGAGGCTTGATGTGCCCAAATGTAGTATGGTACTACTGGGCAGCTCAGCTTAGATCTATAGGGTACTATTTTGGCAGAGATGAAGCCCCCCAATGGACAGAAATGGAAAGTAACAATTCGAGTCCTCGGTTGCCTTTGTACCTTTTTTCTGATACAGAAGCTAATTTGATGAAGAAAACAAAAAAATCCAATAGTTAAAAACATGGTTAAGGTGTGGTATAATGTTAAAAGGTATATTAAAGAACCAGTTATTTTATCACGGCTAACCCCAATTTGGGGAAATCAGTACTTCTCCCCGGGGAGAGCCGACGCAGTGTTTAAGCAATGGGCCTTAAATGGACTGGAGAAAATTCAAGATCTATATCCAACAGACTCAGACAACATGATGTCATTTGTCATGCTTAGTCATAAATTCAACATTCAAAGGAAATATTTTTTCAAGTATCTCCAACTTAGAAGTTATATAGGAACAAATCAAACCAATTTATGGAAACCACCCAAATCTAAGTTAGAAGAAACGATAAGTGAAAATAACTTTAAAAAGGGAGCAATCTCACAACTTTATAAGCTACTGATATCACACTCCCCAGATAACTCAACCTTAAAATTAGAAGCTTGGAATAAAGATCTGCAAATAAATATATCACCAAATGAGTGATATAAAAAGACCACTTATTGGTCTTTTTTCATAGATCATAGGTATATTTGGTGCTCAAGAGAGACCCCTAGTGTTGCTTCTCCGACACAACGTCGAAAGAGCGACAGACGGGGAACTGTGATATGTGATACACTGATAATTTGACAGCGATGTGATAAACTAAAGATCAATGAGTCAAAATCAAATGTCATCTTTTTCAAGAAGATTTACCTCGAGAAAATTATATCCAAGGGACATGAAGTGACATTCTGTAAAATGTACTATCCAGCATTAAACTAATGGAAATCTAAACAACAGTTAGGGTAAATTAACCATTTACATTTGCAAAATGACATCAAAAGATCAATTATGAGGAGAGTGGAGCATTCATATTTTCCCCCAATCTTTGCTCTTCAGCTCCTCTCACTCCCACATAATCTTTTCTCATTTTACTTATTTATATGTAGTTCAATTTTTTATCTGGAAAAAGTAGGCTTTCTGAACAAAGCTTCAGGCTTAGCCTCCAACTAATTACTTTTTTGATTCCAAATGCCTTATTTTATTGACAAAACATTATTTTCCAATCTATCCCAATGTTCTTCTCCAACGTGCAAAATAAAACATTGATTGGGAATTGTACTGGCATGCAAAAATACTGCACTTCTAACACAATTGTTCAAATTTTAAGGAGTCTTCCTCAAGAAGGTGCTTACCAGCTGAAAAAGAATCCTCCACTGGGCTGTATGCAAAACCCAGGACATTTTTGACTTTTTTACAGGAAACATTTGTACACATATGCTTGTTTAAATCAATTAATTGCAAGGACTGAACATAAGACAACAATGGAAATCCGCTGCATAATCTCTGCATACTTTTAGTTTTTTATCTTACAAATGACTGTGTTTGGTGCGTCCTGAACAGTGCTGAGTAAAGTAACAGTCGCCACGTGACAACACCATTTATGCACCACTTTAAAAGAGGTAGGACAATAATTATTATCAATGTGTGTGTGTGTGTGTGTGTGTGTGTGTGTGTGTGTGTGTGTGTGTGTGTGTGTGAGCATGTATTTATCACTTTGTGGGGACCAAATGTCCCCATAAGGATAGTAAAACCCAAAATTTTTGACCTTGTGGGGACATTTTGTCGGTCCCCATGAGGAAAACAGCTTATAAATCATACTAAATTATGTTTTTTGAAAATGTAAAAATGCAGAAAGTTTTCTGTGAGGGTTAGGTTTAGGGGTAGGGTTAGGTTTAGGGGATAGAATATAAAGTTTGTACAGTATAAAAACCATTATGTCTATGGAAAGTCCCCATAAAACATGGAAACACAACATGTGTGTGTGTGTGTGTGTGTGTGTGTCAAATTGACCCGGATGTACAAAGTAGGTACTTTTTTGTTGCTTTGTTTATAAAAACTGACATTGCCAGGTTCAGATCACCTCTGTGGAGGATGTTAGTAAGTTTCAGAATGAAAAGTTAAAGTTAATTTGGTGTAAATCAGTGTTAAAAGTTCAGATGGGTCAAATTGACCCGTGAGTCCATACAAGGATTAAGCAAGGAGTATTCAGCTGGTCTTGTGATCCTAACATGGCAGCCCCCATGAGGGGTCCCTCTCCATGTAGAATAAAAATACTTTTAGAATAAGCTTACTGGTATTACTGGAGTCTTCATCTCATGTGAATGCTTGTGATTTTATATGATTATGTTTCAAAATGACAATTTATTTATTTTTGTGTAAAACTTTTTAAACAGGAAACCGGAGTACCGGAAGTATCGGAAACAACATGTTGACTTCCTGTGTGATCATGTTGAAATAAAGGCACAGTTTAACCCTATAACCAGGAGTGGTTCTAGACCATTTTGAATGGGGGGGGGGGGGTAAGGGTGGGGCAATTGGATTATATCTTAAATGTCCCCTGTACACATATAAAACTTAATTTTGAATGTTAACTGTTTTAATATTTGCGAACATGCAATTTTTAAGATAACCAAAGATTCACCAAATTTGAGTAAAAAAATTGCATATAGTTTGTAAGAGAAGCAGTAGGATCAACTCTGAAGCTTTGTTCTCTCTCTCCCGGTGAGTTGCGCTTTTGCTTTTTATTCTTGCGCCTGTACCCAACAGTACCAAAATTAACCTGTAGGCTATGTATTATTAGGTTGATGTACATTAATCTTAGTGTATAATAAGAGCCTTTCTCATGGTAGGTAAGGCATTTATTTGGGCTTTAGTGCTGTGGTTTACAAAGGTTTCTAAATGTTGTGTTTTATGTGTATTCATAATAAATTTGCCATTGCAGGTACAGTGAGGCCCTAAAATTGTTTTTTTACCCAGTTGATATTTACTCTTCTCCATTATAGAAATTAGTCTAAAAAAATGTTTGTGCCAACACATATTCTTATGCAATTATTTTCATGTCCACGAAATTTCAAGAAACTTTTAACAGGGTTCCTCATATTTTAGGGTATTAACCATACATGTGAACGTCTCGGGTTACATGTGTAACCCTTGTTCCCTGAAAAAGGCGGAACGAGATGTTGTGCTGCTAAGCGCTAGGGGGAACAATCTTGCATTGTGAGCAGCTGTGAATTTGTGTGAAACACGTCAATGAACATTGACCTGAATTTATAGCCTCGGCTGGTGAAGATCATTAGATGCACCTGTGGCCAGGCTATAAAATAGAGGCGTCACCAGCGTGTCGACAGATACCTTTTTCTGAAGAGCAGTCCTGGGACGTCCCAGTGCGGCAAAGCAGCGCAACATCTCGTTCCGCCTTTTTCAGGGAACAAGGGTTACACATGTAACCCGAGATGTTCCCTTTACAAAAGGCTTCACTACAATGTTGCGCTGCTAAGTGCTAGGGGAACGCAATACCCACGCCGCCGCACTTGTGCTGTCCGGACCCCTACGGTTGTGCAGTGTACTCACAAAAACACGAGAGGTCTCAGACATGAGCTTGAGATGTCGGCTCAAGGGCATAGGAGCCCGGAGTAGCATAAACATCCAAGCCATTCATTTTTGATGAATGTGTGCGGAGAGGATCAGCCTGCCGCATCACAAACTTGTTCAGGCATGAGCTGAGATGTCGACTCAAGGACATAAGAGTCCGGAGTAGCAAAGCATCTAACCCATAAAGTTTGATGAATGTGTGCGAAGAGAACCCTATCGCAACACAAACTTGTCATAAAAACTGATGAATGTGAGCGGAGAGGACCAGCCTGCCGCATCATAAACTTGTTCAGTCATGAGCTGAGATGTCGACTCAAGGGCATAGGAGCCCGGAGTAGCATGAACATCCAAACTATAGAATCTGATGAATGTGTGCGGAGAGGACCAGCCTGCCGCATCACAAACTTGTTCAGGCATGAGTTTGGGATGTCGACTCAAGGACGTAAGAATCCGGAGTAGCAGAAACATCTAACCCATGAAGACTGATGAACGTGTGCGGAAAGGACCAGCCTGCCGCATCACAAATGTGTTCAGGCACGAGCCTGCCATAAACAACCGAAGAATGTGCACAGAGAGGACCAGCCTGCCGCGTCACAAACCCGTTCAGGCATGAGCTTGGGATGTCGACTCGAGGACGTAAGAGCCCGGAGTAGCATGAACATCCAAACTATAAAATCTGATGAATGTGTGCGGAGAGGACCAGCCTGCCGCATCACAAACCTGCTGCAGAGGGACCCCTCTAGCCAAGGCTTTAGAGGCGGCGACCCCTCTGGTGGAGTGAGCCCTGACACCTACTGGCGAAGCTTGACCGCGCGCCTCATAGGCCAGGGCAATAGCATCCCTCACCCAATGTGACATAGTCTGCTTGGTAGCGGCTGCCCCCTGTTGCGGCCCCCAAAGCAGACAAACAATTGCCCAGACTTACGCCACTGGCTAGTGCGGTGGACATAAGTTTGAAGGGCACGGACTGGGCAGAGTCCATGAAGGCTTTCCTGCTCCGGCGTTAAAAACGGCGGGGAGCATAAGGCTTCCAGAGTGACAGGGTGTAGTGTCGAAAAAGGCACCTTAGGAAGGTAGTCAGGATGAGGATGCAGGATAGCTTTGGCCATACCTGGGGCAAACTCTAAACAGGCCGGCAAAACAGACAGAGCCTGTAGATCCCCGATTCTCTTAAGAGAGGTAATCGCCACAAGAAAAACCAGCTTGAGAGTCAGAAGTCTATCAGACGCTGATTCTAGTGGTTCAAAGGGGGTTTTGGCCAGACCCTCCAGGACTATTGCTAAGTCCCATGAGGGAGTTCTGGTCCTAACAGGGGGCCTCAGTCGCCTGGCTCCACGAATGATGCGAGCGAGAAGAGGGTGCCTCCCCAAAGGCGCCCGTCCATCAAGGCGTGGCAAGTCGAAATGGCGGCCACATAAACCCTGAGAGTAGCGGGGCATATGCCTGCTGACAGTTTTTCCTGCAGAAAGTCCAGAACTGAAACAATTTGGCAGTGAACTGGATCTGCACCATGTAAACTGCACCACCTTTCGAAGACACCCCATTTATTGGTGTAGATTCTTCTGGTGGAGGGAGCCCTAGCACTAAGAATGGTCTCGATAACTTCAGGTGACAGCCCTGTGTTCCTCAGTTGGTACCCTTCAGGGGCCAAACATGAAGTTTCCACAATTCGGGCCGGGATGAAATATCGTCCCCTGTGCCTGAGACAGAAGGTCCCTCCTGTCCGGAATCGCCCAAGGCGAGCCGTCGAGGAGAGATATAATTTCTGAGAACCAAATCCTGTTCGGCCAGTGAGGCGCTATCAGTAAGAGGCAAGACCCTTGCTGGCTGAACTCTGGCTAAGACTCCCAGGAGCAGAGAAACCGGGGAAAAGCATACAGACACATTCTGGGCCATGTATGCTCATCAGGCCCAGACCCAGGGGGCTGGGTGACTCAGAGAGAAGTAGAGGGACATTACGCAGTCTCTTGAGAGGCTAAGAGGTCCACTTCTGCTCTGTAAAATCTCTCCCAAATTTGTTGTACTACCTCGGGGTGGAGTTTCCCCCTCGGTGTGTTCTGTCTGGACAGCAAATCTGCTCCCACATTTAGGCGTCCAGGGATGTAAATTGCCCTGAGTGACAGGAGCTTGCCCTGGGCCCAAAGGAGAATCCGACGTGCCAGCAAATTCAGGTGGCGAGAGCGTAGACCTCCTTGACGGTTTATGTAGGAGACTGCTGCTGTGTTGTCCACCCGCACAAGGACATGGCAGCCTCTGAGATGTTGGAGGAAGTATTTCAGGGCCAGAAATACCACCATCAGCTCGAGGCAGTTGATGTGCCAATCGAGCTGATGACCCTCCCATTCCCCTTGGGCTGGACGACCACTTAAGATCGCACCCCAACCCGTCAGGGAGGCGTCTGTCGTTAGCATCCTGCGACGACATGACGCACCGAGAGTGGGACCCAAGGTAAGGAACCGGGTCTGAGCCACATAGAAAGGGAACGAGCGCCGGGCGCGTAACCCTTATTTGCCTTAGGGGACTGGCCCTTGGATGAAATCCCTGGCTTTTAGCCACAGCTGAAACGGTCTCATATGGAGAAGGCCCAAAGGAATAACCGTGGACGCAGACGCCATGAGACCTAGTATTCGTTGATACTGAAGAACAGTGCAACTTTGACCTAGCCTGAGATTGCTCAGGGAGTTCAGGATGGAGCTGACACGAGCGGGAGACAACCGTGCCCGCATCGTGAACGAAGTTCCATATAATCCCTAGATAGGTAATTTCCTGGGTTGGAGAAAGAACGCTCTTCTGGACGTTGAGTCTCAGACCCAGAGAACCTAGATGAGCCAAGACGATATCCCTGTGCTGTACTGCCAGTTCTTGAGATTGTGCTAGTATCAGCCAGTCGTCTAAATAATTCAGAATGCGGATGCCCTGGAGTCGCAAAGGAGCCAGTGCTGCATCCATGCATTTCGTGAATGTGCGGGGTGATAGGGCTAGGCCGAATGGAAGAACCTGATACTGGAAGGCTTCGTCCCCGAAAGCGAACCTCAGGAACTTCCTGTGCTGTGGCAGAATTCCAATATGGAAATATGCATCCATGAGATAGATCATGACCAGCCAATCGTAACGTTGGATCTGAGACACGACCGACTTGACAGTTAGCATCTTGAACTTGAGCACCCTGACTGAGCGGTTCAAGCCTTGAAGATCTAGAATCGGATGCAACCCCCCCACCCTTCTTGGGAACCAGGAAGTATCTGCTGTAATAGCCTGACTCTTTCTCTGGAGGGGGAACATGTTCTATGGCCCCTTTTGCCAAGAGATTCTGCAGTTCTTTCCACAGTAGACATGCCTGCTCCGGTCTTACGGTAGTGGGAACCACGCCGTTGAAACACGGAGGGCGGCGAGCGAATTGAATTCTGTAGCCTTTTTCTACTGTCTTTAGAACCCACATAGAAATACCTGGCAGAAGTTTCCACGCTGCCAGGTTCTCTGAGATGGGTACTAATTTCAACACTTCCTGTTGAGGGGGTGTTGAGTGTTCCGTGTCCTGGACTAAGGCAGGAAGCAACGGTACACCCAACTCTTCGTTGGAAGCCTCTATCACCTGAAACACCAAAGGCGGCGGGAGTGAAGAGGTTTCGTGAGGGTATCGGGAGGGCCGAAGTGGACGATACACGTGCCCCGTCCCGAAGGGAACTACCCTCACAAAGTTGGGCACAAGAATGTCAGGGCTTCTTTCTTTTAGAGATCACAGCCCTGAGGTCCTTCTTGGGCGGCTGCTGAGGGCGACGAGCCTGTCCCCAGTCCCTACGAGGGGGAGCACGACTCGCCACGCTCTGTTTTTGAGCCTCTCTCCTAGCAGAGGCGGGGCGAGACTGGGTGGCCGACGGCCCCGCCCCCTGAGTGCAGCGAGGAAGAAACTGCCCAAAGGCTTCCTCATGGCTTTTCGCCTCCTGGAATCTGGAGATAACCGTATTCATGGCGTCTCCGAAGAGACCAGAAGGCGAAACCGGGGCGTCGATTAGGAAAACTCTGTCCCTATCTCGGATGCCTGACAGGTTAAGCCATAAATGCCTCTCTGTGCTGACTAAAGCGGACATAGACCGGCCAATGGCACGGGCTGACTGCTTGGTCGCGCGGAGAGACAAATCTGTAGCTCGACGAAGCTCTGAAAAGGCCTCTTCGTCGAGAGTTTTCCCCGCACTCAGATCTTTTAGCAGGTCAGCCTGGTACGCCTGTAACACAGCCATGGTGTGCAGCGCAGCACCAGCCTGACCTGCTGCTTGATAAGCCCTCCCCACTAGCATGGAGGTAGTCCTGCATGGCTTAGAGGGGAGAGCAGGTTTTTTCAAGGACGATGCCGAACCCGGCGAGAGATAACCCGCAAGTGTCTCTTCGACCGGCGGCATCCTCGAATACCCTCGCGCCTCAGCACCCACGATAGTCGAATATAACGACGTTGAGGGCACGTGAACGCGTGAGGTATAAGGGTTCCTCCACGAACGAGCAAGCTCATCGTGGAGGTCATCAAAGAAGGGAAGGGACTGATGAGGTGTTCCCTTCCCTTGGCCATCAGACAGAAATCTATCCTCTAATTTGGAGCGTTTGGGGTTTCTTGGTCACGTGGCCAGTCTAATTGAAGTCTGGCCACAGCACGAGTCACCACATCGAGTAACTCCTCAGAGGATTTTGCATCCTGCTTTGAGTGCTCTGATGTGGGTAACTCGAAATCTATAGACCCAAGGGAATCGAGATCCCCTCCTGAACTGAAGAGGCACCGAGCGCTTCAAGAACACGAGAAGGACCAGCCGGATCTGGGGAGAGAGCGAGTGAAAGGGACGCACCCGTCTCTCGCTCCTCAGCCAGATCCATACGAGAGCCCCACGAATGAAGTGCGGGTGCTGGCTCTCGAAGTAAGCTAGGCGAGCGCAAGCATCCCGACCGAAAGAAGGTCACAATGCGCGCACCCGCCTCGCCCCAACGCGAGAGCCGCGTGCTCTTCCCCAAACAAACAAAGCAAAACTCATGCGTGTCCTTGTTGGTCATGAGACGTTGACAAGGAAACACGCATCGCTTGCTCTGTTTTTCTGTCATTTTCTCTTTTTTTCTCTTTATATATATATATATATATATATATATATATATATATATATATATATATATATATATATACTCTTTCAGAGTAGAGAGAGAAAGAAAGAAAGTTCTGCGCACTGCCTAACGATCTCTAACTCCTAACAAAGAGGGAAGAAAGTTTTCTAGCAGGTTGTGAGTAGAGATGGGCAGATCGAGGCTTCGTGAAGCAATGAAACAGTCGAAGCAAATGTGCCATTTTGTTTCGAGGCTTCGAATCAATCCGAAACCCGTCTCCACGGTGACACCTAGTGGTCACTTGCAGGTGTTGATCTGAAACAACCTTTACAAAGAGCTAATAAAAAAATGTGTTGTTTTTTTTTTTTAATTGTATTTTTGTAATATATGAAGCTTGTAACCTGTAGTCTCTTCACATTGCATAATGTGATTTTGGTCATGAAAAATGAATATTAATAAAAATAAATCAAGCCACAATGTCTCCCTTTCTTATAGATTTTTATTCAAAAATATTAATTTCTCTGCTGTTGAAGGACTCAGCCTACTTCTTTTTTACAGATAATTTCTCCAGCCTTTGAAAAAATTCTCTCACAAGGGACACTTGTTGCTGGCATACAAAGATATTTTTTAGCTAGGACATACAAATGAGGAAAGATTACTGCTCTCTCTTTCCAGTAAGTTAGAGGATCATGAGTTCTGGGCAAAAACGCATCGCTGAGGTATTTTTTCACTTCCACTGTGGCATCAGCTGTAGGATTGTGTATCATCTGGGTCTCACGGATACGATTGTCAAAATGTTCCCATAAACTGTCTTGTGTTTCAACTGGTGTTGATGATGGGCCTGATGTTGACATTTGTGGTTCTGAATTAAAAGAAAACGGCAATTAGTAACAAATCATAAACTGACAACACATATGAAGTATAAATTTCATGAATCACATTACATAAGATAACATAGACTGAAACTCACCAGGAGTTGTGTTTGAACGCATCAGTGAAGCACACTCCAGTGTGATGTGCTTTTCAGCATCCAGGGCTTTGGCAGGATTTCCAAAAGCCACATTTTTAAACCTTGGGTCCAGCAGTGTAGCCAGTGCCAAGGCTCTAAAAGTCTCGTACCCTCCACATCTGGAGTGCAGACCTTCTTGTAGATGTGAGCCTATGAGCCAACACAAGAGAAAACCATATTAATTAAAATAATGACAACAATATGAGAGTTATGGCCAATTACACGTATGGTCATAGTGTCCTACCTAATTGTACAGTTGATTCCTGCGTTGCATTTCCTTTTTTCTGTGCAAGCTTGTGCTGCAACATCCTGTACAATGGTATGAGCTTTGAAGCAGACACTCTCTGTTCCTCTGACATCTCTGTTGTTGCTAGTTTGAATGGTTGAAGAAGTGTCAATGACTGTTGAATAATGTCATACTCAAGACTTGTCAGGGAAGCAGTATCACTGTTTAAATTGGCAAGTGCAGCAGCCACTGGCTCACGTTGCTCATACAAGCGTTGTAGCATGTCGAATGTGCTGTTCCATCTCGTTTCAACCTCCTGTATCATTTTCAGACTTGGTCTGCCCATCAAGCTCTGCATCTCCACAAGCTTGTCCTTTGCTTTGCAGCTGGATCTGAACAACCCCACTATCTTTCTGGCTTTCTGGCGAATTTCATTGATGACTGGGGTTTGATCCAGGGCCTTTTTCACTATCAAATTCAAATTATGAGCAAAACATGGGACATGGCGAAGGTTGAGTAGCTGGGCACTTAGGATCATGTTGGATGCATTGTCAGTCACCATGCAGTGAACTTTGGAGGTTATTCCCCACTCAGCCATTAGCAAGCCTTTAGCCTCCATGAGATGCTGGGCTGTGTGGGTTTGGTAAAACCTCCTTACACCCAGTAAAACAGTTGCCATTGTTGCCTCTGGTGTTATGTAATGGCATGTTACACCAAGATATCCATCCATATTAATGGAAGACCACATGTCAGCCGTAAGGCTAACAAATTCCGCCTTTGTAGGTCCTCCATTGTCTTCTCCTTGGTTGTGTTGTACCTTTCGCTGACCATTGTTTTAAGCACCTTCCAGGATGGGAGGACATAGCTTGGATCAAGCTTGTTCACAAAGGCCCTGAAACCCTCATCCTCCACGATGGTGAAGGGCTGCAGATCCTTCACCACCATGTTCAGAAGAGCCTCATCCAATTCCCTCTGTCTGCCTTTTAAAAGAGAAGATAAAACATACTTTCAGACAAATATATTGGAAAAATAGTAGCCTACCGTGAAAGTAGTCTACTGGTTCATTTGGAAACCTTCCTAAACAAAGTTATGTTATGAATATTTATGCTCAGTGTGCAGAGAAAGATAAAGTGCATTATAGAAATACAACAATTACAAAAAAACAAAATGATGTCTTGGCTGTAGATTGGGTACTCATATGTAGACATATAAAATGTATATTCACAAAGTATAATATTATATTGACAACATTTGTTTTTAAAGTGATTGGCAGTTGTGATTGGGATGTTAGGCATGTCTTAGTCCATGGCCTTTCTAAACAATGGCCCAACACTTAGTTATTATATTTCACTTATAATTAGCCTATATTTCAAACAATGCATACCTTGCTTAGATGGCCCAGCAGTGTCAGTAGCAGGCCTTGGTACAGGGGAACACTACCATCCTCTGCACCCTGCAGAATGGCAGGATGAATGCTCCTCAAATGGCGCATCATGGATGATGTATTGTTGCAGTAGGCGAGCTGCCGATCACAATACACACATCTCACTTTATTTGGGGTTTCCAAATGGAAATGCTCCCACACCACAGATGTACGGCATCTCTTCTGTGGAGCCTCCATTTCTTTCATTCTTTCTTTCTATCTTTCTTATCTATCTATCTATCTATCTATCTATCTATCTATCTATCTATCTATCTATCTATCTATTTTATATGTAGCCTATCTATCTAATAATCTATATGTATCTGTAATATATGTATCTATCTATTAATCTATATATATATATATATATATATATATATATATATATATATATATATATATATATATATATATATATATATTTCTATCAATGCATCTATTCATGTGTCACTATATGTACTCTGTGTGTCTCTAAGTCAATGTGTAAATGTAAATTAAATCCTAAATATAACTAAACAAATCGCACTATAAATGTCACTATATCACCAAAAATCCACTATCTCAAAACCAAACTCCTCTCACAAAAACCCACGATATGAAAATGCGTTGACAAAACTTTTATACTGTGTGATTGTGTGATTTGTTCCCGAACCGACCAATCAATGAAACCCTGATTCGGCGGAGCACTCCACCTGATGAAACACTTAGACGCTTCATTTAGCCGTTGTCACGTGACGTGGGTGTTTTGAATCACGCTTCGGATCAGTGTTTCGAATCATCTTTGCTTCGGGATCTCGCAAAGCTTCGGAACGTCTGTTTCGCGCCAGCCATCCTTAGTTGTGAGACACACAGCATAGTATGCTCTGAATGAAAAATATCTGTCGACACGCTGGTGACGCCTCTATTTTATAGCCTGGCCACAGGTGCATCTAATGATCTTCACCAGCCGAGGCTATACATTCCGGTCAATGTTCATTGACGTGTTTCACACAAATTCACAGCTGCTCACAATGCAAGATTGTTCCCCCTAGCGCTTAGCAGCGCAACATTGTAGTGAAGCCTTTTGTAAAGGGAACTAGAGTTTAAAAAACTCTTCAAATTCTTCAGAAAAAGATATTCAAATTAACTTTGAATAGTATCACTTGATACTATTAGGAATATAATAGGTGCAAGTTGATGAGACTACCATGAACATAAATTCATTTTTAAAAGGTAAAAATGTGCTCACATCTCTTTCTGTCTGGTCGGTGAGCCATGCTTGTCTAATATGATGGCTGAAGCTCTCTCGGATTAAGTTAGGTGTCATCTTTTCATTGTGATGTGTTGATCAGGGACTAATCAGTGACCAGGAATTTTCCATATTATAAAAGCATGTGTTTTATTGGTTTATATAAAAAAACATGCTATGTCCATTCCAATGGACACAGGGTCTGAAAGGGTTAATAAGAATAAAATAAATATGTATAAAGTTACACACTGCTATGGGCCTAAAAGTCACATTGAGACCTTTTTAATATATTGCACTTGTGTCATTTCCTCAAGTGCTGAATCATCAGATTTTTTTTTTTTTTTTCAGTGTTTAGTATTATATTCTCTCACTGGCATGTATTCATTTGCGGTAAATAATGTGTAATTTTAACACAGATAGTTGAGGTTTTTTGTATGTATCTTGAGTTATTGTTTACCCTGTTGTATACTGTGACCTTTAATTAAAGATTATGAAATTACATCACACACTGTGGGTGACATCAGCCATTCAGCAAATAAATAAATAAATTAAATTATATTTTGTTTTTGTAATTTGAAGTGCGCAACTTTTGTTTTATTTATGTTTTCCTTTGTGATGTTAGTCATATGTGGTCAAGTATAACAAGCCACACAGAAGTCAAATGTCACCGAATTGTAGTAATGACCCTTGTTTGTTTGTTTGGTTTTCATGTTTTATTTCATTAAAAACAATATTTTTTTTAATATAATTTAGCAATACAAATTATTTTATCTGCTATTATTTTAAATAATTTTACTGCCCAGGTAGTCAGATTAATGTTCAACAAATGTGTCTTATATGAAATTATACATTTAAAATGTTTTACCTGGTCGACTGCCTTGATTTTTCTGATAAAGCTGGCTTACCAAGGTAGTCTTGCTGGTTAAGATATAAAGAGAGGACACCAGCATCCAAAACAAAACATATCACAACTATGTTGATCTTTTCAGCAGGGAATCTTTGTATTTAGATGGCTTGTTTTCTTTAAAACACTGTAGGTATTGGGGGTTAAAACAGATTACTACCCAAGGGATCAAGGTTTTGGCTGGTCATCATGGTCCATTTAGACCCTGCTGGTAGATGCTGTAAGTACACCTGCCCCTAAAAAGCATATTTCTCCATTAACACAATTCAAAAGTAGCTATGTATTCTGATGAAATGCATCCATTTTTTTCTCAAACATTTCCTTTTATTTTAGTTTCGACATAACCTGATTTCTTTGAGTTTAAATAGTGTGAAATGGACTTGATTTGCTCAAAAACTTCCATGGTTCTTTTGAACAAATGTGAAAGAGTTCAGATTATGTACTTCTAGGGAGGTCTTGCACCAGCCAAGCAACTGCTATGGAGATTTATGGGAAGGCTAACGCATAGCTCTCACCAGGTATTATAGGCCTCCGTGTTACTACTATACCCACTCTGTATCAAGTGTTTAAACAAACCAATTACCCCAATCAAACTCCACTTAATGCCTCTGACCTAGACTGAAACACCAACCCATCAAGAGAATCTGATTTTTGAAAGAATGCCAGAATCTGTGTGTGCTTGTTTCCTCCTCCTCCACCTCCTCTAGGCTTCCTTACATGCTTCCTATATGATTACACAAGGAGTGTATGTCGTACGGCCTGCTCCTCCTTTCTGAATCAAATGAGCATTTTGGCCTTGGGTGCTAGTCATACACACCATAATCCTTGAGGATTAAGAGAGCCTCTTCAGTGTTTGATTGTGTGGCATTAAAAATAGAACACTTGAGCAAACATGGGACATAAACAAAGCTCTCCAATCGCCACTTTACCAAAAACAAACAAGGTTACACTTCAGCTGTAGGCACAACAAAGTGAACATTCTCGCTGATAGTCAGAAAGAAAAATTGGCATATGAGTGGAGCCCTACGTTAGAAAGATTAAGAAAAGCCATCAATAATCATTTCTGATTATTATGCTCATTGCTTTAAGCAGCATTGATATAATTGTTTTATATCTGTTTGATAATTTAGTGCTTGCATTTAGTCTGTTTGAGTGCCATGATTAGACTGTTGACACTGTGTAGCTGAAATTACAGTTCCTTTGTAATTTTTATGGTCTGTGTCCAAAAGCAGATGTTTCCTATGCAGGCAGTATACGGAATTAGAGAGGTTATTGCATTGGCCATGTAAGCACACCACAAGTATCCACCAGTCTGTGTTTGCTGGTATATAGCACCCCCTTGTTTAAGGGCATGTCCCTGAGTGGTCTCCCTTCCTGGTGGTCAATCCCAGCCTTCTTGCTCTTTGGTTTACTAATATTTTATTTCAATTATAAACTGAAGGTCATTTGGGTGAATTTTGTGAGGCTTTTGATTTTTGACTTTCATTTAAGTTCAATATTTTAAGTACATACTTGGGTTTCACATTTCTAAAATAATATATATGTAAAATACAAGTATCATATGAATTATGTTCATATGTATGTCTGTTGGCATTTCTAAGACAACCGAAGAGAACACGCACACTATTCAGTGAGAATTCTTCATTCTTCGCAAAGAGCCAATAAGAAGTTTGAAACAGCTGAGCAATGACATACTATTTGCAAACATTCAGACACCATCCACAATAAAAGGGAGCATGTTTAGAGGAACATTTAAACGGGTCATGTCATGAGGAATAAACTTTTCCTTGATATTTTGACAAATAAGAGGCCTTTCTACTATAAAAACATACTGTGAATTTCAAAACTCAAAACTTAATCCCCAATGCAATAAAAAGCATTTATTTAAACCAAGCAGCAGAAACGGCTCAGTCTCTACTTCCGTAATATTGTGATGTGACAAAGGGTACTCATTAATTCATGACCGTATCTACAGCGGCAAAATCAGTGCCTACTTTACATCATCACACCCATGGCTCCGCCCACTGTGTCTCAGTTTGTACTCAGAGAGAGAGCAGGACAAACAGGCCTAGTGTGGCCAAACTCTTCCTCAACACTGCCCATCTGTGCTATTTTTAATTATTGGTCAGGGATCTTCAACTACTTTCTTTCGGGGGCCAGATTATCCAGATGAAAACTTTGCGGGGGCCAACATTTTTTTCAGTATTTATTTTAGCTAGCACTTTCATTGCAAGTAACATGTACTTATCTTTACTTATTGTATTGTATATTGTGTATTCTATATTGTGTGTATTGTCTACTGTACATTGTATATAATTATTGTGTTGTGTAAGTATGTGTACATTTGATATGTAAATTGTGTTGTGTAAGTATGTTGATTATTGTAATTGGTATATGTCTCATCACTGTCATGACTGCTATGTTGCTCGGAACTGCACAAGAATTTCACCTACTGTTGCACTTGTGTACATGGTAGTGTGACAATAAAGTGATTTGATTTGATTTGATTGATGTTACTTTAAAAAAAAAACACCTTTAATACTGTGCATTTATTCATGTTAAAATAGTCACAGGGTATACTGTATATTGAATTATAATTTTTAAAGTCTGGCCATAAATTCCTTCATAAGATCTAGATGAAAAATAAACATGACATATACTCTTATCTAACAAATAATTTTTCATCAACTTCACTTTGGAAAAAAACAACAACAGCATAATAATAATTTTATCATTTTAGCACTATTGTTTACAAATTATGAAAACTGAGGAACATTTAGATCTGCTAAAGCCCTTTCACAATATCAGCCCACATATGAAAACAATGTTTATATAGAATTGTCGTGTTTACTTTAGAATGCATTGAAATAAAATTTTCTATTTAAAAATATTGTGAATTTACCCACAATAACCAGTTCAGGAGCCAGAAATTTGTGCAGATAGTCATTGGAAAAGAATAAAAAACCGAGTTGGTGCTGTTCGTGATTGAGAGGGCTGACTCACGGCTGTATAGAACAAAATATATTTGCTGGTTCATTTCACGTCATCACTACCGTCTACAACACGAGCACTACCGACCCTGAACTGATGAGACACGCCTGTTTGACACTTCAATAATAGCGAATAAAAGGAAACTTCAGCACTTATGTCAGTTTTCATAATCAATTTCTCTTTTGTTGCCTAAGATGTGCGTATATGCTGACAGCATTTCTGTATCAACTGCGGAGATAATTTTTTTACATATGTAGATTTGACCACACTCCACACAACATTTTATATATAGAGAGCACCTTTCAAGAACAGTCACAATGTGCTTCACAATAAAATACATAAAATAAGAAACAGAGTAACAGACATTAAATGCAGACAATCAGATAAAAACATGAAACAAGACAAACAATAATTAAACAAAAGCAATTCTAAACAAGTGGATCTTTAGCTGCTTTTTAAAAGTGTCCACATTGTCCACATGATCTTAAGTCCAAGAGGAGAGAGTTCCAAAGTTTAGGAGCTACATTCTCAAAAGCACAGTCTCCTTTTGTCTTGAGCCTAGAGCGAGGAACAACCAGCAAACCCTGATCAGAGGACCTCCAATTCCTAATATAAATACATTTGATTGAAAAGACATAATCAAATGCTCATCTAAACGGTGCTATCCATGTTTAGCAAAGCAGTGTAATAAAACTATCACCAGAAAAGCTTAAAAATGCACTTTGGTCTGGACAACTGTTGACGGATGAATGCTGTTGCACGTGCCAATGAGCACTGTTAAACCTAAGTCTTTCTAGCAAGTCAGTCCACTGACGGCAATCTTTGGAATGCTCTCGGGAGATTTCCAGTCATGCCAGTACAGCTCCTATCTACTTGAATGGGGGAACACCGAAATCTCAAAAACGGTTGGTGAAGATATTTCAAATCAGCAGTAAAATTTGTCACATAGGGTGCTAGAGCTCCTTTGTTGGGTGTTCCAATTTCTCCCATTCATATTAATAGAAGTGGCCCATCTCTGCTAAATAGTCTCTGGTTAAACTCACTGTTGATTGCTGAGGCTCACGTCTGCGAATGCTGAGTTTTGCACAGAGGGCGCTCTGGTATTTCAGATGGTGAGGCAGTTTTATTTATTTATTTATTTATTTTAGTTTTCAAAATCTATACATTTGGATCTGAACCCACATTTAGACAATTTGATAACTCTGGCTATTCGAGTCGATCTACAACTGGCCTATGCCGTATCTGCTGGCGATGCTGCTCTCCACCTACTTGGGTGGCTGTCCATTCCGTTCGTTCCACTACTTCGGTCAGTTCACCAGAATCATCCCCGACACTGAGCCCATGCAAGTCGGGGGAACTCAGATTTCACATAAGAAGAAGCAGTGGCACCTCGTTAATGGACTATGCTTAGACTATGGACTATGGCCACCTCTCTGCTTCCTATTCGTTAAAAGACACAGCTCGTCAGTTGGAAGGGGGGTTACTGGTGAGTGCAACACATTTGGACAAAGCCCCTGGACTTTGTGCACTTCTCCCGGCCTGGCTGCAGTATGGATCTATCTGTCACGTGGATCTACCTGTCATACTTGGAAACTTTTGGACCATGGTCCAGTTGGATGAACCTATCACTGCCCACACCCTCAGAAGCTCGCCCCTGTACGTCATTAGCAGGGATGTGATTTTTCCGGATTAATCCGGAATTCCGGATTTTCCGACCTGAAAATGTGACCTACGTGAATCATGTAGATCTGTAAAAAAAACTGGTGGGGGGGGTTTAGAATCGCGAGCTCCAAACCGCGCACAGAAGAGAGGGAGAGCGTGAGAGTCCCGCATGTAAACGCCCCCCGTCTTCCAATCCTAGTGACGACGTCCCTGTCAAGAACATCGCCGGATCGGATGATCTGGGTATGTATTATTGCTTGTGTCTATATAACAGTTATAACCTATAAGTTATTAATTTGAATTTGTTGTCGATTGATTAGATGAGCGATTTTGATTGATTTTCCACTATGGTAGGATGTTTAAGCTGCATTTACATTACTTGTATTTGCTAGCTATACAATAATAAGATAGCTAAGTTAGCTACTTCTAGCCACCCTTATAACTTTGCTGTATGAATCGTTGTATGATGTATAAGTCGTTTTCAAGGTTTTGGCAACTTATAAATTAATTTCTTGTGAATGGTTGTGACAGTGTTTTTATGTAAAGGCGTTTCAGACGGCTTGGATCCGCGGGGTCGCTCTGCGCTACCTCATATACCTTAAAACTTAAAAAAAAATAGCCCAAATCGTCAAACTGCACCGGCTTGTATTTGAGACAGGCGTCTATATGAGACAGGCCTTTATAATTTAGTGTTGAGATGTTGTTCATTGAGATGTTGTTCCTAGAGTCTCTAATCTCGACGGCCGGCAAGAAAATGGCAAAAGATGCCATCATGGCAGCAGCTGTGAGTGCCAGGCGCAAATTCCAAAAGAAACGTGTAGAGGCTCTAAAAAAGCTTGCTACAGTACAAAGGCTAAAGAGTCAGTCATACAAAAATTGAGGCCTTCTTTTGACATGAAAATTTGCATGTTGCACATTTAGCTGTTAAAGTTGGGTAAAAATGTAAAACAAAAATAAGTTAAAATATATGTTGCACATTAAGCATTTTAAGTTTGGTAAAAAAAAAAATGTAAAAAGATATATTTTATTTTTTAAATTCAAATCAGTTGTTGTCATGTGTCATACTGTACAAAAAAAGTTGCATGTTGCACATCTAGCTGTAAAACAAATTAAAATGTATTTTTTGTTCAAATAAGTTGTTACGGGTCCTGCTTTACTATATAGATCAGCCACCAGTTTGATCGGCCGCTGGGGGGGGGTCTCAGTATATTTTCCTGCTTTTTTGTCCTTAGCCAATCACATGCCTGATTAGCCAGTCCACTAAGCCAGTCACTATCGACTCCGGAAATCATATGTAGCAGATATCCTTTTACCTGATCCAGTCTCCATCAGCACCAGTAGTTTTGGGGCATCCTTGGTTGGTAACTTACAACCCACACATAGAGTGGTCAACCATGCTTGTTGTAGCGAATCAGCTCTATATTCTTCCACCGTTAGGTAGTGAATCAGTTCTATGAAATATTAATAATCAATCATAACTTGTTATAATCGATTATGAATATTCGGATCAGTTAATCGGGTTAACTTGATGTAGCTACATTAACATTACAACCAAATACTCGGTTCATCCCGTGAACACTCAATTTTGGTTATTAATTAATTAATTAATAGAAATGTACATTTCGGGGCAAGGGAAATGTCTTTCTTACTAAGTATTAAGAGCAAGTAGTCAAAATCTATGATTAGTGACTTTAGATATGAGCTTGAGACACAGACAACTTTACATGTGACATGAACAAGACTTTATTAACTAGACTAAACATTTAAACTACTCTAACATACATATACATACATTCATACAGTTTACCAAGGGAAAGAGGGCTGAAGCAGAATACAGGAAGGCAAGAAGTTATAGCATTGTTTGAAGTTCAGCAGATCAACAGCCTGAGCAAACCATCATATTAGTTCTGACTCGCCCTTTTTAGAAAGGGGTAAGGATACTTAATGTATCAAATAATGAGACTAAGTTTGATACTTGCATGTCCCATTTGAATTAAACTGTCCTGATGCAATTTGTTGAGGCTCCAGTTGATCTTTGATGATGTTGTCTTGATATCTTTGGTGAATGGAAAGACAAGGCCGTACGTAGCCTGGCGCACGCTTGGGAGTCCTTGGGGCCTTCTAGTTTGGCATCATTCAGCGAGAGAGTGAGAGAGCACAAGGCTCAGAGGGCAAGAGATAAGCGACAAGAGAGAGGGCTAAGAGCGCGAGGAAGAGCTAAGAAGAAGAGAGAGGATAGAGATTAGAGAAAATGGGCGCAGGAATTTTATACCCTCGGGAAACAGGTCCCACCTCTCATTGGCTCGACCAATAAGAAGGGTTTGAGTTCTAGGCGGGAATTTGGTTTATTGCTCTTTGTTGTAAAATTGCCCATTGCATGTGCAAGAAAGAAAATAGGAAATATACTTTTAATACTAATATGTTGTTGTTATCGACATATCATGTACACAGTCATTCCAATCTTCAAAATACCAAGTTATAGAGACCAAATATGCCACACATATGATTTTGGTTAACCATAGTATGCAAAGTCTGAAACATTAACCCATTAGTTTGCAAGAAAACATAGATCAAGCACATTTAAGGGAAAATGTGAGATGGCACATTAGATACATGTCAATATGTATCACATGGATATATAGAATATATATATAGGATTAACAGGGTTCATTTCTCTTTCTCAGTAAGAGAATGAAGGGAGGGTCAGCACTTCTCTGAACATTCCTTTGGAGGTCGTAAAGGCCTCCATTACTCTGGGCATGAGAGAGTTCCTTTGTCAAAGCTCATTTGCATGTTTATGACAGTAAGAGATTTTGGGCTGAATGACTCAAAAGATAGTAAAACATCTTGTAATATCATTCTACAGAGATCTTATATTCGAATTCAGCTCGGACAAATCGTAAGGTTTAATTTGATACCAAGAAAGGTATATTTAGTACACTTAATAAGGGAATATACACTGAGGCTATTAAATATGAGGCCTCAGAGTTTAAAACACACAACGAAACAGTTCTAACTGAGTTCGATATACCTCAGAAATACACAACATACAGGGATTACACGTATTTCATTAGCAATATGCAGTTCTGTGTTTAACTGAAAAACACACACACACACACATTTTTACGTTCAAAGTTTCCCCTTCCTGTCCACCACGATAAGCACGTGGTGAGCATCGCGGATGTCACATGCGGTTCTCTGTCAATAGTTCATTGTCTCTTTGTCAATACATTTATTGTGCTTGTAGAGGCTGGTTGGCGCTATTTCAGTAATTAGGGGTTTTTAACAGTAAGTTCTTGTTTGTTCGGGAATCTGTTAAGGCACTGATCCTCCGCCATACCTTACAGTCCCCTTTTTAGCCAGGTGGTGTCCCTGTTGGAGACATCATCGGACGACAATCATCACAATGGCGGATGGCAGGTGAATCATGAGGGTTTTGTAGCAGGTGGTTGTTCCACGGTGGGTGATGTAGACAGTAGCCACATCCAGGTCTCTGCAGCAGGTGCAGAGGCAGCAGGTGCAGAGGCAGCAGGTGCCTTGACAGTGTGTCACCTGTCATTATGAAGTCAGTTCGTTTGAGGTAGGTGCTTGTTTGTGGCTGCAGGGAGTGGTTATGGGCATTGTGTAGTGTGGAGAGAGTTTCAGACTGACCTAGTACTGGTAGCAAAAGGGCAGCAGGTGGCCGTTCAGCCCTTGGTTTGGCACCTAGTCACCAGGTGTCTGAAGTCTGCAGTGTTACTCTGCTCTGGCAGCAGTGCTGACTTGAGCTTGCCTGAGTGGTGTTGGGCAAGAGTCAGAGGTTTGTTCTTCCCAGTACTCCTCAGGGGAGTTCTGTTCCAGGAGCTCTTTTGCTAGTGCTAGCAGCTCTTGTAACTCAGAAACAGGCGTTTCTAGCTGTCTTTGTGCAGCCTCTGTTTGGCACCTGTTTGAAAGGTGTACAGGAGGATGTTGTTGTAGACTGCTGTGGGACGTCCTGTGGTGTTTGCTGGGTGAGGCCTTGTGTTTGTTAAAGGCCTTCTGTGTCAGGTCACGCAGTTGTTGGATAGGCATTGTGTGGGGGCAGGCCATAATGCCTAAATGGTGACTTACCATAGGATGGAGGTTTCGGAGGAAAAGGCTCTTGAAGCTGGTGTCCTCCTCCATCCCAGGTTTGTTGCTGAGCTCGAGTAAGCTCGTCTGAGTCTGTGGTAGTAAACATAGGGAGTTTCATGCCGACCCTGTTTGGTGTCTAGGGCAGCGATCAGTCCGTTTTTAGACTCTGAGAATTCCCTTATGATGGCTTGTTTCAGCTGCTGGTAGTTAGACTGGATGTTTTCTGGCTGTCGAGCCAGAAAGCGTCGCAACTCTGGGCTGGACGTGATCCAGATCAGATGGAGTCTATCTTGATGGTTCACACTCATCAAAGACTGCAGGTGAAAGTCAATGTCTCGCAGGTAAGCGTGGATGTCGTGGTCTCCTGCAAGCTCTGGTGTAAATGCAGGGATATGTCTGGCCATTCGGTTGAGGTCTTTGAGTGTTGCTACACGTGTTGTTTCAAGATTCGTCTGAATCAATCCTTTTCCTTCGCGGCTGCAGAAGCTTTAAGGAAACTGTCCGATGGCGTGTTAAGCAGAGGGGTTTGTCTCCCCCTTTGTAAATCTGTGCTTGGCTGGGGAGGTTTCTCTGCTGATTGCAAGTGGGGGAGTGAGATGTCTCTCCTGCTGTGGTTCCTTTTGCAGCAGGTAAGAGTGTCTCAGTTCTCGTTGGACCATGTCAAGTTCATCTTTGGTGTTGTCCAGCTGCTGAGTCAGCACTTTAACTTCAGCTCTGGACACATTCAGTTGACCTTCACAGGCCATGATTCTGGCATCTTTGTCCAAGAGTTCAGAATTTGCTGTTTTTAACAGTGAATCTTTGTGAAAAAGTACCTTTTCCAGGTGCTCTCTAGCTGTCTTTTCCAACTGCTCTTGTTGTTTAGCAGCTGTCAAAGCCGTTTGAAGTCTGTGGATTACCTCCTGTGACTCCCTTCTGCCAGGGTCCTTGTGTCTGTCCTGAGCCCCCATCTCTAGCTGGTCCATGCGGCTTTTAGCATGTGTCAGCTCCATTTGGGACTCAGTGATCTGGCGTTTGAGGTTGTTTACCTCCTGTTTCAAACCTGTGAGGTTGTGGGCCAGGACGATAACCTCAGTCAGATATTTGTGCTCATACCTCTGGTTTGAGTCGTCTGTCATTAGTTCTTTTCCCTCGTTTTCCAGTTGCTTTTTGTGCTGTTGCTGAAGGTCATCAGCAGCAATGGATAAAAGGGTGTTCCTCAAAACACCTAGCCAGTCCTTTTGGCCTGCCATCTGGGCAGTTAGGCTGAGCATCTGCAACATTTTGGCACACTTCTGGTGAGAGTAAGGGCAAGAGACTAATGCAAGATCAAACAGAATTTGGAGCTAAAGGCAAAGTGAGACAGCAAGGTGTATAATGTACAGCTAGGTTTTGCTAGGTGTGGTTAACAATTGAAATGTGTTCCTGATTATTACTATCTTAGCTGCAAATAGCAGGATGCTCAGATTTGTGTGGATCTGAGTGGCTTTGCTAAAAGAGCGTAAGCCTAGATTTAATAAATGACTTAAGATGTTTCTTTGGGTCAAATTATTTATCAGCACTTACTGATAGCATACAACAGGCTTGATCTTTGAACACATGAAGAAGAGAAAGAAAGAGGAAGAAAAGAGCTTTCCTATTAGATTGTGTCTATTAGTGGTGCTCAAAATTATGCCATAGAAATCGTCTAGATTACTAGTGTAGCTGGCTCATAAAATTTAAGCAACTTGTTGCAAATAAACACAAAATCGAGAAGAAAAGTATGTCTAGTTACTTTTGCAGTTTTATGGGGAAATAAAACCACACTAGACCAAGAGGGTTAAATGGGAAAATGAATAGCTGACTTCTATTATTAGTAAAAATAATAAAAAGACTTGAAGAAGTGATTAAAATAGCAGAATAACCTTGTATTGGGAATAATCAATAGCACTTATGATCAACAATTAGATTTGCTTTGGGCATCATTCTATAGTTGGTCACAGCTGTTACGTGTTCAAGACCACACAATGTGTCTGTCCCTCTATAAAGTTTAGTCAACGTGCCATTGAAAGTTCCCAATAACTATAAAAATTATTCTCTATCTAAACAGTTTACATGTAATTAAGTTTTTAGATTTAATTAACAAAGTAACTGCAAATTTAGCTGAACAGCGTTCAGTAAGGGATGCACCTGAAAGGTGCAGGTGAAGTTAGATGAGAAGAATTAAAGTTAAGGAAAGAGAAAGTGAAAATTCAGAAACCAGAAATGGGGTTAAAGGAAAATGGTTTAGATCACTTCAGTCTGCATGCACACAAGCTGTAGATAAAGGCTTCATGTAAATTATGCTAGCAGCTAACTGTTGAAGCTATTAGTTAGCTTAGCCTAAGCTAAGGGGCTGCTAAGTTGGGTTAGCTTAGCCACCTAGGCTGGTTTGTTTACAAAATGGCGTCGGAAGGAAACACATGCGCTATCTGGAGTGAGCACTTCCTGTGACAAGTCGTTGTCATGGGAACCAATGCACTTCAGAGTTTCAGTGAGTGAAACACAGTTTTGATCACCAGGAAGCTAAGCCTTTTAGATGCACAGATAAAGTTTAGGTGAAGGACATCAATCTAACTATAATTTGTAAGGCCTTTATACTGTGAAAACCTTTGTTTAATCAAACCTTTGTTTAATCATGCCCGCACATTCTCCACCATTATGTAGCGAATCAGCTCTATATTCTTCCACCGTTAGGTAGTGAATCAGTTCTATGAAATATTAATAATCAATCATAACTTGTTATAATCGATTATGAATATTTGGATCAGTTAATCGGGTTAACTTGATGTAGCTACATTAACATTACAACCAAATACTCGGTTCATCCCGTGAACACTCAATTTTGGTTATTAATTAATTAATTAATAGAAATGTACATTTCGGGGCAAGGGAAATGTCTTTCTTACTAAGTATTAAGAGCAAGTAGTCAAAATCTATGATTAGTGACTTTAGATATGAGCTTGAGACACAGACAACTTTACATGTGACATGAACAAGACTTTATTAACTAGACTAAACATTTAAACTACTCTAACATACATATACATACATTCATACAGTTTACCAAGGGAAAGAGGGCTGAAGCAGAATACAGGAAGGCAAGAAGTTATAGCATTGTTTGAAGTTCAGCAGATCAACAGCCTGAGCAAACCATCATATTAGTTCTGACACGCCCTTTTAGAAAGGGGTAAGGATACTTAATGTATCAAATAATGAGACTAAGTTTGATACTTGCATGTCCCATTTGAATTAAACTGTCCTGATGCAATTTGTTGAGGCTCCAGTTGATCTTTGATGATGTTGTCTTGATATCTTTGGTGAATGGAAAGAGAAGGCCGTATGTAGCCTGGCGCACGCTTGGGAGTCCTTGGGGCCTTCTAGTTTGGCATCATTCAGCGAGAGAGTGAGAGAGCACAAGGCTCAGAGGGCAAGAGATAAGCGACAAGAGAGAGGGCTAAGAGCGCGAGGAAGAGCTAAGAAGAAGAGAGAGGATAGAGATTAGAGAAACAGGTCCCACCTCTCATTGGCTCGACCAATAAGAAGGGTTTGAGTTCTAGGCGGGAATTTGGTTTATTGCTCTTTGTTGTAAAATTGCCCATTGCATGTGCAAGAAAGAAAATAGGAAATATACTTTTAATACTAATATGTTGTTGTTATCGACATATCATGTACACAGTCATTCCAATCTTCAAAATACCAAGTTATAGAGACCAAATATGCCACACATATGATTTTGGTTAACCATAGTATGCAAAGTCTGAAACATTAACCCATTAGTTTGCAAGAAAACATAGATCAAGCACATTTAAGGGAAAATGTGAGATGGCACATTAGATACATGTCAATATGTATCACATGGATATATAGAATATATATATAGGATTAACAGGGTTCATTTCTCTTTCTCAGTAAGAGAATGAAGGGAGGGTCAGCACTTCTCTGAACATTCCTTTGGAGGTCGTAAAGGCCTCCATTACTCTGGGCATGAGAGAGTTCCTTTGTCAAAGCTCATTTGCATGTTTATGACAGTAAGAGATTTTGGGCTGAATGACTCAAAAGATAGTAAAACATCGCGTAATATCATTCTACAGAGATCTTATATTCGAATTCAGCTCGGACAAATCGTAAGGTTTAATTTGATACCAAGAAAGGTATATTTAGTACACTTAATAAGGGAATATACACTGAGGCTATTAAATATGAGGCCTCAGAGTTTAAAACACACAACGAAACAGTTCTAACGAGTTCGATATACCTCAGAAATACACAACATACAGGGATTACACGTATTTCATTAGCAATATGCAGTTCTGTGTTTAACTGAAAAACACACACACACACACATTTTTACGTTCAAAGTTTCCCCCTTCCTGTCCACACGATAAGCACGTGGTGAGCATGCGGATGTCACATGCGGTTCTCTGTCAATAGTTCATTGTCTCTTTGTCAATACATTTATTGTGCTTGTGGAGGCTGGTTGGCGCTATTTCAGTAATTAGGGGGGTTTTTAACAGTAAGTTCTTGTTTGTTCGGGAATCTGTTAAGGCACTGATCCTCCGCCATACCTTACATTGGAGTCCTTACTGTTTGTCACACTTTCTTAATCTTAATTCTGCTGTCTTCCCTGTCCAGTCTTGTGGTTTGTTGCATGATGAACCAGCAGATTTATCCGGAGTGCCGTTGACATACCATGACTTGAGGGCGGTGTTCAGCAAGTGATGCACCACGACCCTTCCTCCTCATCGCCCGCATGACTTTGCAGTTGAATTCCTTCCTGGCACCTTGCCTCCCTGGGAATGGCTGTTTTCGATCTCGGCTCCTGAGAGGGAGGCCATGAACAGGTATATCAATGACTCTCTGGCAGCCGGTCTCATCCACCCTTCCTCGTCACCAGCAGGAATGGGGTTCTTCTTCGTGGAGAAGAAGGATGGCTCGCTTAGACCCTGTATAGATTACTGGGAGCTGAAAGACATCACAGTGAATAATCAATATCCTTTGCCATTGATGTCTTAGGCTTTTGAACTCTTGCAGGGAGCATCCGTCTTTACGAAATTGGACCTACACAATGCTTATCACCTTGTCCGAATTAGGAATGGGGTTAGTGAAAGACAGCTTTTAACACACATAGGGAGCGCTTTGAATATTTTGTTATGCCTTTCACATTGGTCAACGCCCCCACTGTCTTTCAGGGGCTCGTAAGTGATGTGCTTAGAGACATGGTTGATAATTTTGTGTTTGTCTAACTTGATGATATTCGGATCTTCTCCCAGAGTATCCAGGATCATGTTCAGCATGTAAAGCAGGTACTTAAGTGACTGCTAGAAAATTGACTGTTCGTCAAGATGAAGTGCACTTTTCATACACAGTCGTTTCCATTCCTGGGGTTCATCGCTTCTTCTGGGTGCACATGGACCCTGCTAAGGTCAGAGCCATCTCCAATTGGCCTACCCCATATTCTTGCAAGGCATTGCAGAGGTTTCTGGTGTATTTTACCTTTTATCTGAGATTTATTAGAAATTACCTCCACCCGCACTGACTTTTGTTGGTTTTTGTAGTTGGATCAGAAAATAGAGAGAGAAAATAACAAAACACAGAATAAACTGACAGTGTTTACATGGGAACATTGATTGTTACCAGGGGAACGCTGATCATGCCACTAATTAGCATGCTTGAAACACCTGGTTCTCCTCTAATTACATCCCTACTAAAACCCTTTGTGTTTTTCAATGGAGGATTCCTCATCTCTGCCCGCGTATCGGGAAAGTGATTGCCTTCCAATCTGCTGGGAGCTTATTCTCTGCACTCACAAATCTTCAACAGAGGATTCCTTGTCTCTGCCCGCATGTCAGGAAAGTGATTGCTTTCTAATCTGCTGGGTGTTGTTCTCTGCACCTCACTATGCTTCTATAGAGGATTCCTACGAATCTTCTCCTGACTTCCACAGTGGCACGCACTCATCCTCAAAAAACCTTCCCTCAACTGCAGCCGGCACTGGGATCTCCAGTCTTTGCCAGCACAGTTAAAGTTATCATTATTGTTAATAAATCCTTTGAACTGTTCCTCTACCCTTGGGTCTCATTGTCTCACTCTCACTCGCTGACATCTTGAGTTACATGCAAAAACATAAAATCACATATTATTGCACCACCTGGTGTGAGAATACAGTGCTGTTGTGCCATTACATTTACAATTAAAAAAAAAATATTTATTCATATCACAAAGAAACAACTCAACATATATACATTGAATCACTTTTAACTCCCACTATTACCCCACCCCAATCAACCACCCCACCCTGATCCCCAACGAACACCCCTATTGTCACAAATAGGAATACACACACAAAACAAAACAGACATATAAAAGAAAATATAAGAATCATGTATAATTCAAACTAAACCACTCACTCCACAGGACCTCCCCGAGAGTCCCCCAAAAACAATAAGTAGTTGTCCCATTTTCTGTCAAACAAATTCCGAACCCCCAGCCTTCTGCTTGACCCCTCCTTGAAAGCAGTCATCCTCCCCATCTCCACAAACCACTCCAAGAATGAGGGTGCTCCATCTGACTTCCATCCCCTTAAAATATCCTGCTGTAAATACTTATAAAATTGAGATCCGGAAATCCCAAAATGTTGAACAAAATTTTCAAAAGATCTCAATACTCAACTCTCATAAAAGTCACTTGTATTAACAAGTGTATTAACCCCTCTCACAATATAATCTGACCAGCAGAAAGGAGACTTATTAATACATAGTTTAGGGTTCAGCCATATTCTCGAGTCTACGTTTAAATAAATATTAAAGTTAAACACTCTGGACACTTTTGTCCATATCGATTGTAAATGAATGATAACAGGTGTGACTTAACTTCTCCTATTAGATTGATTGAAAGGCTTAGCAGTAGCAAGATAGGGGCAAGAACTTCCTTTTCAATACAAAACACGGAGGGTCTCTCTCACGTGGAAGTGACCAATGAACCTAATATCTGAGACAAATGCATAATAATAAAACCAAATCTTGGGTAGGCCTACCCCACCTTTGTCAATCAGCCTATGCAACTTATTGAAATTTAACATTGGACGCTTACCATTCCAAATGAAGGACTTTGCTATGCTATCAAATTGCTTGAAATAAGAGAGGGGGACCTCTACAGGGAGAGATTGTAACAGGTAGATGAATTTTGGAAAACAATTCATTTTAATAACATTAACCTTCCCAATCATCGATAAATGTAATGAAGCCCACCTGTCCATATCATTCGAAAACCTTTTTATTAAGGTTTACTCAGAAAATTAACTCAGAATATGCAAGGCATAGCTCTATCTGTGTAAAGCAGAAGCTTATACGCCACACCTCCCGCCATCACCCCTGGAAAATCATTCTCCTTTCTTATCGTGGCTGCTAATGGTTCAAGGGCAAGACAGAACAATAATGGGGAAAGAGGGCAACCCTGCGGGGTGCCCCTATCCAGAGTAAAATAATCTGAAATTAGTCCAATTGTTTGTACCGCTGCTAACGGGTGTCTATAAAGTAAAAAAAAATCAAAGTAATCCTGAATCCATACATTTCCAAAATCTTAAAAAGATAATCACATTCTACCATATCAAACGCCTTTTTGGCATCAAGTGAGATGGCAGCGACCGGAGATTGATAATTCACTACTGACCACATGATATTGATGAGATGCCTAATGTTATCAGAAGAGCTACTTCCTCGAATAAACCCCACCTGATTTAAATGTATAAGTGATGTCATAACTTTACTTAATCGATTAGCCAGGTCTAATTAGGAAGATCTAATGGATCCACAAAGTTTCTAATATCTTCATCAGTAGACGAAGACATGGAACTATAGAGATCAAAGTAGAATTCTTTAAAACCATTATTAACATAAATGGCCAAGGTAATAATTTCACCACCAGCATATTTCACTGAGGGAATGGTAGAAAAAGACTCTCTCTGTTTTATATATCTAGCCAATATCTAGTTTTCCTGCTTTGTCCACCGACTCAAAGTATGACTGTCTTTCCCTGAATAACCAAAACTCCACTTTCCATGACAAAATTGTATTATAGCTATATTTCAATCGGGTCAATTCTCTGAGGCCATAAGATGACAAACGGCGCTTCAGCTCTGCCTCTGCGCTTTTATATTTCCTTCCAACTCCACAAGTTCTAGTGCTTTGAATTTTTTATGAATGAGGCTTACTGTATGATCCCACACCTAAGAACCGCCTTAAGTGCCTCCCAAGCCACGCCCACACAGGATACTGAGGACCAGTTGGTCTACATATAAACATTGATTTCAGTCTTTAAAATTTGTTGGAAATCAGGATTTTAAAAAAGGGACATATTAAGGTGCCAACTATATGATTAATTGTTCTCCATATGTGGCAACACCTCTAAACTAACCAGGGCATGGTCTGAGACTAATATATTTCCAATTGATTTATCAACAACAGATGAAATGAGGGATTTGGATAGAAAAAAATCTATTCTAGAATCAATCTAATGGACTGATGAAAAAAATGTATAGTCCCTAACAGATTGGTTAATAAGTCTCCAAATATCTGTAAGACCAATATTTTTACACATCCTGTGAAGCGTCAATGTTGCTCTAGGGGGCTTACACACTTTTGCTTCCCTATGATCAAGGACTGAATCCATCAAAAGATTAAACATCACTTTAAGATCTATAAAAAAGCCCTGATCATCAGCATTAGGTGTGTAAATATTAGCCACAATCAACCTTTGCCCCTGAATTTCAGGTAAAACTGTAATTACTCTCCCTAATTTAGCTTTAAATTGTTTGAGACATTGGAATTGTAGATGTTTATTTACCAATATAATGACTCCCCTGCTCTTACTTGACCCAGAACTAAAGAAAATGTCCACCCCATATCTTCCCAAATTGTCCAGCTTCCTGCGGAGAAAGGTCTGAATCCATCAAAAGATTAAAGCCTCCTCCCAATAATATATCATGAGGGGTGCCAGCGGCTTGCAACATCACATCAAGATCTATAAAAAGAGCCCTGATCATCAGCATTAGTTGTGTAAATATTAGCCAAAATCAACCTTTGCCCCTGAATTTCAGGAAAACAATAATTACTCTCCCTAATTTATCTTTAAAATGGTTGAGACATTTGAATTGTAGATGTTTATTTACCAGTATAATGACTCCCCTGCTCTTACTTGAGCCAGCACTAATGAAAATGTCCACCACATACAGTATCTTCCCAAAATTTCCAGCTTCCTACAGAGAAAGGTGTGTTTCTTGAAGAAATACTATATCATATTTCTTACATTTAAGAAAAGTAATAACCTTCCTTCTTTTTATAGGGTACCCCAACCAATTCACATTCTATGTGGAGAGAGACAATCCACTCATATTAACATTTTGATATAATAGAAAAAAATAAATTGTGTCAAAAACAAGATTATACAGACCACATTCCCCATTAGTGAAACAATCAAACCCCGAACAAAACAAACAGAAAACAGAATAAAATGTGCATTAACCCTGTGCATGACGGCACCAGCCGGTGTCAATCCCTCTCAACTCAAAAGGTCCATGTATGCCAACGAGCCCCTGCAAAAACTTTGCCATCAGATTGCAAATTTGTGAGGCAAAATTACATAACAGAAAATGCTTTGTAAAATAAACCCCAGCCAATAGGCAGAATGAATAAAAATAATGTGTAGATTCATTCACAGAACTTTCTCAAAGGTTTGATCCTCCACAAAACAAATTCCAGCCGATATAAAATGTTCAGTTTCCTCAGACAGACAAACAAATGTTTAGTGAGGTAGATGACAAAATCATTCTAATGTCCCATAAAAATACTCCACGAAACAAACTCCAGTCAGCAGGAGGCATAAGCACGAAGAACAAACAGATCACTCTCAGCTGTTTTCAACCAACTCAAATAGAAACAAAACAGGCATCCCGGTTACCTGATGGTCTAGTCAATCCACTCGGAGGCTGCATAAAATTATATACCATGACTTAGTCTGTCAACTTTATAAAAGACATCCTTTGTGTGAGCATGTAGATATTTTGCAGTCATCCGTAGTGACCACTCTCAAACTGGCCGGGCAAAAGTGATCTTCCGTCAATTCAATTACATTTTATTTATATAGCGCCTTTCACAACACACATCGTTTCAAAGTAGCTTTACAGAAGATCAGGCATCAACAGAAGATAAAACAGTAATGTCTATAATGTCGATGAGTCATCATTGTGTAATAAGATCAAATATGATTGTTAATCGTGTATAAAAATAAATGATAATTGTATTAATAACCCCAGCAAGCAAGCTGAAGGCCACTGTGGCAAGGAACACATAAGATGTTGGTTAATGGGAGAAAAATAACCTTGGGAGAAACCAGACTCACTGTGGGGGCCAATTCCCCTCTGGCTAACATCATGAATATAATGTCAATATTACTTATGTATAGTGCAAGTCATGGTTTAAAATTATTAAACTAAGAAAGTGTTAAGGGACAGTGTTTAAACATAGATTTTGTTTGAACCGTTAGATTAATGACCAATGTCTTTGAAGTCCATCCTGGATTAACTGCAGAAGTTCACACAGATGCAATTTTCCTTGTTAATTGGCTGATGAAGGCTTTTGTTGGCAATTCCATTTCAAGAGCGTAGTCCATCAATAGACCAAGGTGATTCCAAGGCAGAGATTAGTGAGGTGCATCGCAGTTCAAACTGGCCGGTAATTTCTGTGAAGTTCAGTATGGTCCATCCTAAATCCAAGGTTCAGACAATGGCATATGAAGTATCCCATGTCTAATGGTTGGAGTTGGCATCAGTTCATCCTCTGAAGTCCATCATAATAGACTGAAGTGATGTTTGGCTGGCACGGCTGCATTTAGTCATCATCACACAGCGACACGTAGAAGTGGAGTCCAACAGGAAGCAGGAATGGAGCTGGATCCAGCCGGTTCTGGTGACTTCAGGATAGGAGTCCCGAGGAAAAAAAACTTATATTGAAACTTATTATTGATAATATCTCCCAGGGGAAGCATATACAAGGAGAAAAGCATAGGCCCCAAAACTGATCCCTGTGGGATTCCATACTTGTCTTTGGTTTGACAATTCCTCATTTGCATAGACAAAGTGGTAGCGGTCTGCTAAATAGGACCTAAACCATGCTAATGCAACTCCACAAATGCCAACATATTTCTCTAGCCTATTCAAGAGAATGTCCTGATCTATTATGTTGAATGCAGCACTAAGATCTAAAAGCACTAGAAGTGAAATGCAGCCACGATCAGATGATAAGAGCAAGACATTTGTTACTCTTCATATATACTATTTCTCTGTAGAATTGAACATATTTGGGGGGATACTACCTATTTCTAGTATTTTTGACATAAACGGGAGATTTGTAATCGGTCTATAATTAGCCTGTTCTCAGGATCAAGTTGTGGCTTCTTAATAAGTGGTTTGATAACTGCCATTTTAAAGTTTCTTGGGACATGTCCTAAGGATAGCAAGGCGTTAATAATATTAAGAAGAGGTTCTGAAATTACAGGAGATACCTCTTTTAATAGCTTAGTTGGTACTGGATCTAGCAAACATGTTGTGCTTTTGATGTTTCGAAAAGTTTTGTTAGGTCACGAAGAGCTAGTTGCACATGAGGAAAATTATTAGACACTGTTTTCTGAGGTGCTATGACAGATGATTGCATAATTCCATTTTTATTTCTGATTATTTCAATTTTATCTGCAAAGAAATTCATGAAGTCATTACTCTTGTGCTACGACATAATATCTGGTTCTGTTGAGGCTTTATTCCTAACCAATTTAGCCACAATACTGAATAAACACCTAGAATTGTTGTGGTTATTTTCTATGAGTTTACTAAAATATGCTGACCTGGCAGCTTTTAGTCTCTTGCGAGCATGAGTGTGATCATTGTACCATGGTGCAGGGCTTATTTCTTTAATTTCCTTTAATTGAAGAAAAGAGTGCTAGAGCAGACTGCATTTATATTTTTTATTTTTATTTCAAGTTATACTGGGCTTTGTGGTTTATTGAGTGTATGAGATAGATCTGGAAGATTATTAGTGAAGCTATCGTTAGTGGACGAAAGAATAGTTCTACCTGAACGATAGCGTGGTGTAGATTGAGTAACATTAGCTGATCGCAGCATACAAGAGATGAGGTAATGATCCGAGATGTCATCGCTCAGCTGCAGAAGTTTTATTTTATCAACATCAACACCATATGACAGAATTAAATCTAGCGTATGATTATGGCTATGAGTTGGTCCTGTTAGATTTTTTCTGACTCCATGAGAGTTGAGAATATCAATAAATACTAATCCCAAAGTGTCATTTTTATTATCTATGTGAATGTTGAAGACACCAGCAATTAAAGCTCTATCTACAGTAACTACAAGATCTGATAAAATTTAGCAAATTCACCAAGGAAATCAGAATACGACCCGGGTGATCTATACACTGTAGCAAGGTTAAAAGATGACATCGTTTTTTTATTTATATCTGACGGTGTCACATTAAGCATTATTAGTTCAAAAGACTTACATTTATATCCTGTCCTCTGAGTAACTCCAAATACATATCTGTAAATTGTAGCAACACCTCCTCCTTGACCCTTCAGACAAGGCTCATGTTTATAGCAATAACCTGCGGGAGTAGATTAATTTAAACTAATATATTCATCCGGTTTAAGCCAGGTTTCAGTCAAACAGCGCATCCAATCTATGATCTGTTATCATTTCAGTAACAATTAGTGCTTTAGTAGAAAGAGATCTAATGTTTAGTTGCCCTATTTTATATGATGTTTATCTTTAATTTGTATGTTTTGTTCAAATTTGACCTTAATACATTTTTTTCTAAATGATTTAGTGAGGGTTTTGTGGATGGTAGTTCGGGGAACAGACACAGTCACTATGAGATATCTAGGTGATACTGTCTCTATGTGTTGTAGTTTATGTAACCTGTGTGATGTCTCAAGACAGCTAGCAGACGTTTGGATTCACCAGTTTGTCTGCTTCCTGACCTGGGCCCCAGTTAGTCGATGCGTGTCTCTAACTCATTAACCTTCACCGTCAACCTGACTAATTCCTTACATTTATCACATGTGAATCCCTCAATGCTGATGGAAGAGGCTATTGTAAACATGTGACATGCAATGTAGGAAGAAATAACATGAGCAGATGCCATGACTTATCGCAAATTGTTTGTTGTTATTGGATGTTCCTTAGCTGTGAGGGTTTGAGATTGATGTGAATCCCTCACACAATTGTTTGTTGTTGTTGGTTGTTCTTGATAAGCATTGATATGAGATCGATGTAATAATCCGTGTAACACAGAGGAGAAAAACTGCTGCACGCTGAATAATGCACGCAGTTTAATCGCGATAAAATAATAATTAGAGGGAAAACCAGATGCGTGCTTAAAAATGGCAGATGTTAAGGCTTAAAGGCTGAAAACTAGCAGGCTACAAATACAGACTCGAGCGAGGTGCCAGCAGCAACAGGTAAAATACACGCAGATGAAACAGTAGAAAAGAGGAAAAACCTGAAACACGATGAGAGTAAGAATTAGCAATGCTAAGCAGGCTACAAACACAAACACTCGTGCAGCATGTCATGAGCAACAGGAAGTCCAGTAATGTCAGTGTAACCCCCGTCAATGTAAAAGTATCTTTAAAGAAAAGTGTTATTCACAAAACAAACTCCAGCCAATAGGCGGAGCCAATTCAAAAAGAAACAAAAATTACACCCAGCTTCCTCAAAATCCAGAGAAAGTACAGCGAGTCGATCCACTCAAATGAGAAATACCCAATGGTTAATCACTCATTGATTCTATAAAAGACATTGCCTAATTGGGACATGTAAATACTTTGTGACCGTCCTTCGCTTTGGCCAGAAACATCAAAGCAAAAGCGATCATACGTTGAAACAAGAGTTTCTTGCATTCCCTGAACCAACTGTGTTTCTCTCTTGTCGAACTCGAAGTCCGGGAACAATAAAATATTATGATTCTTCCAAGAAAGCTTTCCTTTGCTCCTCGCCTGGCGCAACACAAGATCTATCGGATTTATTGAATGATCTCAGAAATTTGGCCAGGATTGATCAGGGCTTTTCTCCCTCAGCAGATATCCGAGCCGGAAGTCTGTGAGCTTGCTCGATTTCTAGCTTGTGGCCTGTTATATCAAGCAGACTCAGGGAAAAACTTGTCTAGGAACCATATCTCTGCCCTCCTCATGCTCAGGAATTCCAACAATTTGCATGTTATTCCTGCAGCTTCTATTCTCAAGATCTTAAAGCTTTTCAAGAACATGCTCCAAATCAACTTTGGTCATGGGTGGATTAGCGGATAATTCCCTCTTTCATGACTCCAGATAATCGATTCGTTTCTCAACATCTGCCACTCTTGTAACTAACACTTACATTTTATTTCCAATGCCGTAATCGATCGACGCATTTCAGCGAGATCCTCCAAGTCAGCAAAAACCTTCGTCAGCATCACCGACATGTTGGACAGTTGACGCTGGATCTCCTCTCCTAAGGAGCCATCCAAATCGAGTCCCCCTTCTGTAGGCCTGTCAGGGCTTTCATCCTGAACACGTAAGTGTCTTTTAATGTCTCCAGAGACATACTTTGCCATGTTTTACCTCAAAGAGCACATGTGTAACTGGGTGTTGCGAATTTCACCAGACTATAACATGAGAATAATTATAAATTTAGCAAAGTGCGCAGAGCTCGTCGCTCCCACGTCTGCTTCTTGCATGGCCTCAAGTGACCCCAACCCTTGTGCATTACATTAACATAAAATGTATTTGTTTAATTATTTCTTCTGTAAGCAAGATGGAATATATGTTTATCTCTGCTTATGTGTATAGTGGCTCCTCTTAATGCAGATACATCAAACATGTCTTTCCCTTTTCCTGAGTGAGAAGAAAATTCTTTTTTTTTTAAACTACATACATTCTACACTTATGTCCAAAATTAGATGGATTAGGATCCCATAAGAGAGAAAAAAAAAGGTTTCAGATAAAAGAAGCAATGAAAAAATGTGTTTGAGGGCTTTAGACTCCCCTTAGATTGCTCTTCACCAGACATCAGCACATACCCAAGAATATCTCAAGGTCAGCAGAGATACCTGTACCTAAATTAATTATGAGAGGAGTCATCGCTGGATAACCTGGAATATCTTTCTGCATCATTGAACAGAACAACTGCAAGCACTGGTAGATCTTAACAAATTAAGGTCACATCATAAAGATACAATACATATTTGCTGAAACAGCCCCACATGAACCCTAAGTATAGCATTCAGTTTGTCACTAAGGAAGCATTATTGATAGCTTCGGACAGTGTTTTTGCACTATTATTATCAGATTGCAGTTATGAACACCCCTACAGAACATCAGTGCTGATTGTTACTTTCTAATAGAGCATTATGTAAGTGATCAGGACCGTACGTTTTTTTTTTTTTTTTTACTATATTATCCTGCTTATTACATGGATACTAACCAAATAAATAAATTGACATATAGCCTAATATTGATTCGCATTGAAATGATGTAATTTGAGAAGAAAGAAATTGCTGAACAGCTGAAATAAACCTCCAGTTTGCGTTTGAGTTCTGTTGGTGTTTATTTTGTAAAAATGAATGTCTAACTCCACATTATTCAGCCTATTACAAGACTGCTTGACAAATAAATAAATACATAAATTAACATGAAGCATTAATTTGAGTTGAAATTATTTTATTAGCTTACTTGTAGAGATCACACAGAACACTGAGAAGCAGGAGAGACAGCTATACCTACATGTATAACATCCATAATGTAATGTTTAGCATGTAAGCATTTGTTTGGGTGTGAAGAAAAAGCTGATGAAAACTAATATCATGTCTCTTGTACCATTCTCAAGATATAAAAGCTCATGATTAAATATGCACTATTTTAACAGGAAATTTTTAAGAGTCTGAAACAAAGGACCATATCTCAACTGTCGGAAAAGACAGCCCAGTTGACCATGTGACTCTGAAAAGTCACTTCTGGTTGGCGCAGGACACCTTTGGGCATGCAGCCAATTTCAGTTCAAATAGTTCCAAACAGGAAGAACACTTGGCTCTCTCTTTGGTGCTTTCTTCAGCTCATCATCTCCTCTCTTGCTCTCTTCTCTCTTCATCTCTTCTCTTTTGCTCTGCTGACTGCTCAGACTTTGCGCTGACTGTTCCATGCTATGTGAGATCCACAGCAGCTCAGCACTCAACGTTCCGAGAAGGCCTCGCTTCACAGCTAACCTAACCATTCATACAGACAATAAATTAGGTCACGAAGAGATCAAAACATGACAGACGGAACAAATTTTCGACCAAGAACCAAGCCACACAAATAATGCAAGGAAACATCACAAAGACAGGCAAGTACATCTCCAATATTGTGCTCCAAGTGCTGGTGTATTAATCAGTAATCCGATAGCAAATCGATGTAGACACAAAGAAGGATGAAATTGTTCTTAAGGTTTTTTCAACAGACTCCATAAAGTTCATTTTCACTGTATTGATCAGTTATTTCACATTCTGTCACTTTTCACCAACCTGTCTCATGTATATATGTGTTAGATTAGATTTATGTTTAGAATAGTAATAAAGTTTGTCTGTGTTCAAAGACAACGTGACTGGTATATTTTGATAAATAATCTCATCCCTGTTTCTGAAAAATGTAGCTTCAAAACTGTACCTAAATACATGTGATATTATTTTCAATAAGCCATGCGAATAATATTACTCCAATAAGTGAATGAATCATAATTCACTTATTAAAGCTAATTCCTTACAGAAATTGTGAGCTTATACAACTAGACGTTGTATTACGATTTCAATGGTGGTAATCTAGTTATTTGTCATTTATTCATGGTGGTGGGAACCACGTCGTTGAAACGCGGAGGATGGCAAACAAATTAAATTCTGTAGCCTTTTTCTACTGTTCTTAGGAACCACATAGAACCACCTGGCAGTAGTTTCCACGCTGCCAGGTTCTCTGAGATGGGTATCGATTCTGACTCTTCTTTTCAGGGGATGTCATGTGCCCTGTGTCCTGGACTAAGGCAGGAAGCAACGGAACACCCAACATTTAGCTGGAAACCGCTAACTCCCGAAACACCAGAGGCGGTGGGAATGGAGTGGTTTCGTGGGGGTATCGGGAGGGTACAGGTGGATGTTCACGTGACCCGTCCCAAGGGTCTACCCCCACAAAGCTGGGAGCAAAACCATCAGGGTTTTTTTTTATTTTTTAGAAATAACTGCTCTAAGGTCTTGCTTTGTGGGCTGCTGAGGGCGACGAACCGACCCCCGGTCTTTACGAGGGGGAGCACGATTCACCACGCTTTGTTTTTGAGCCTCCCATCTAGAAGGACCGACGGTTCCTCCCCCTGAGTGTGGCGAGGGAGGAATTGCCTGAAGGCTTCCTCGTGACTTTTTGACTACTGGAACCTGGTGATAACTATATTCATAGCGTCACAAAATAAGCCAGAAGGCGAGACCAGGGCATCGAGAAGGAAAGTTTTGTCCTTATCTCTGATGCCCGATAGGTTAAGCCATAAGTGTCTCTCTGTGCTGACTAAAGCAGACATAGACCAGCTAATGGCATGGGCCGTCTGCTTGATCGTGCAGAGAGACAGATCTGTGGCTCGACGAAGCTCAGAGAAAGCCTCTTCGTCGACCGTGGTGCCCGCACTCAGGTCCTTCAACAGATTAGCCTAGTATGCCTGTAACACTGCCATAGTATGCAGGGCAGCACCAGCCTGACCTGCTGCCTGATAAGCCTTCCCCACAAGCGTGGAGGTGGTCCTGCACAGCTTTGTTGGGAGAGAGGGTCTCTTTAGAGATGATGCTGAGCTTGTGCGTGGAATGTACAGAGGTTCAGCGTTCCCCTCATGAACCGAAGATGCGTCGAGGCACGCTTCAGGCTTACGAGAAGGATCAGCTGGATCTGGGGAGAGAGCGAGCGATAGGGACGGACCCGTCTCTCGCTCCTCAGCCAGATCTATGCGAGAGCCCCACGATGAAAGAGTGGGTGCTGGTTCTTGGAAGTGAGCGAGACAAGTGTGAAGCATTTTGACTGTAAACAGATCGCAATGCCTGCACCCGCCCTGCCGCAACGCAAGAGCAGCATGCTCTTCCCCAAAACATACAAAGCAAAACTGGTGTGTGTCCGTTTCAGCCATAGAGCTCAAACATGAGAACACACACCACTTGCTTTGTTTATCAGTCATTCTTTTTCTTCTTTTTTTTTTTAAAGAAAAGAGAAAGAGAAAGGTTTCTGCACACTGCCTAACAATTCTAACTCCTAACAGAGGAAAGTAGAACGTTTCTGACAGGCTCATGAAGCACACACACACACACACACACACACACACACAGAGTGATCTGAAGACAAATTATCTGATGATGCACTTGTGACACAGCCCTGCTACAGGTGCATCCAATGATGTCATTGGCAGAGGCTATAAATTCTGGTCAATTTTCATTGATGTGTTGCACACATATTCACAGCTGGTCACACCTAAAGTTGTTTCCAAAGCGCTAATTCAGCGCAGCATCATAAGTGTATCTTTTTGAAAGGGAACACTTAGACCTAAACAAGTCATTTTATTACTTTCTGCTATCAAAGCAACTGCAGGCTTTTTTTCTCTCTTCCAAATACATGTTTTCAATGTTTATTGTGCACACCTCCCAATTTTTATGTGGCAAACTGGTAAAATCGCCCCTCTGTGATGCTTTCTACAACTCTTGTCATGTGGAGGGCAATGCGGGGCTTGACGCTGGATTCAGCCTCCAGAACCAAATTAAATCTGCCACGAGAAGTCATCTGTCCAGGGCAAAAATGCAAATCTAATGACAATTGCCTAAGCATCAGTCTCCCTTGATGCGTTTGATTACGCTCAGGCAAGCACCCACTTTAAGCCGAAGCGGACGTGTTTTGTTCAAATTTTAATTGTATTTTTTTTGTAATATTAATCTACTTCGTGTGGTGTCTCTGTTGTTCATCTGTTCTCTTCATAAATAAATAAATGCATAATCTGATTATGCTCGTCTTGTAAGTTCATGATTAAAAATGATAATGTGAATGAAAATAAAAGCTATTAAATGTCATATTATCATTAAAATATTAAAATTAAAATGACGGGTAATAATAGGTTGTGACAGCATTTTTACGACCCTGGCTATCTAAATGACGGACGATAAGAAAGTCTAACGCAAGCACTGTATGTGTGTATGTTTTTTTTTTTTTTTTTGCATAGCCAAATTTCAAACATTACAAGTAAACACCCTACAAAGACAGACAGAAAACATGGTCTAGTTCTTGAAAAGGAAAAATTTTGACGATGGTTAGCCTATGTGGGTTAGTGGTGTGCCGTAGAATTTATTAGTCGTAAAAAGTGAGCCGTGGCAGAAAAAAGGTTGGGAAACACTGCTGTAGCACTTCTCACACACCTTACAGTCCAGCTGATCCCACAAAACTCAATGGGTTTAAGATCCATAACACTCCTTTCCAATTATCTGTTCTCCAATGTCTGTTTCTTTGCCCAGTCTAACATTTTCTTTTTGATTTCGGTTTCAGAAGTGGCTTTTCTTTGCAATTCTTCCCATAAGGCCTGCACCACCTCTTTACTGTTGTATATGAAACTGGTGTTGAGCAGGTAGAATTCAATGAAGCTGTCAGCTGAGGACATGTGAGACATCTGTTTCTCAAACTAGAGTCTCTGATGTGCTTATCCTCTTGTTTAGTTGTATCTGGGCCTTCCACATCTCTTTCTGTCCTTGTTAGAGCCAGCTGTCCTTTGTCTTTGAAGACTGTAGTGTACACCTTTGTATGAAATCTTCAGTTATTTCAAGCATTGTATAGCCTTCATTCCTCAAAACAATTATTGACTGACGGATGTGACAGGGCGGAGGGCGGGGCCAGGTCGTGATTATACACACCCGGTCCCTTATCAGGCTAATTAAGAGGTGAGAGGTGCGACGAGAGATCGTTTATGGACATGTCCATCGTGTGTGTGTTTGTCTTTTGTTTAAGTTAATAATTAAAATATTGTTTATATCGCCAGGCTGGTTCTCGCCTCCTCCTTTCCATTGAACTGCTTTACAACGTGTTTCTAGAGAAAGCTGTTTCTTTTTTGCCATTTTTGGCCTAATATTAACCTTAAGACATGCCAGTCTATTGCATACTGTGGCAACTCACAAACAAACACAAAGACAATGTTAAGCAGTGTTTCATGTAATGGCAAGTGATTTTCTAGTACCAAATTAGCAATTTAGCATGATAACTAGGATAAGGTGTTGGAGTGATGGCTTTTGTAAATGGGGTCTGTCTAGATTTGATCAAAAATAATTTTCAAATAGTGATGGTGCTGTTTTTTTACATCAGTAATGTCCTGACTATACTTTGTGATCAGTTGAATGCCACTTTGGTGAATTAAAGTAACAATTTCCTTCTAAAATAGCAAATTCTGTACATTGTTCCAAACTTTTGGCCAACAGTGTACATTTAATACTGTGCAAAATCACAGTGACCCAAAAGAGCACAAGCTGACACAATGAGCGAGATGCCGGCATTGTGCATCGTGACAATTACTCCATCAGACTCCTTCCTCAACTTCCTCAAGTGCACCCTCTCATGCACTCTACACTCAAGAAAATATGAAGAATAAATAAAGCGCAAACATTATACATCTTGAGAAGAATTGGCCATCATTTTGAGCACATTAAATAAGTTTCAAATGCTGACTGGTGTCATATGGAATAACACAAAACAAAACAACTCAAAACGTTTCTTGAGTGAATTCAATAATCCAGGCTATTCACAGTCCTGGAAATTTGTTTATCACTGATTCATCATCCACTGTCCCTGCTGTGATCCAGATTTCTGTATTGATCAGGATGCATGGTGTGCAGTTTAGCAGCACTGTATTCTTTCACTCCAGTCATTAGACATCGATCTCACCAAACTTTTCATTTTCCAAACAGATGAATTCAGTGGGGCGGAGAGCCCCCTTTCATCCCTGGAGTTGCAAAGAAGCTCTAATTATCTGAGACATGCTGCAACAAGCTGTGCGTTTAGATGCAATTAAATGATTCAGCTTTCATAATCTCAAAATCAATGTCATATACTGCAAACAAAGCGTTGACTCCCTATTTGTGATTGAATATCAGGGTGAAAAACTCAAAAGAATCTATTTCCATGTGTTCTTCTCACAACTGTTATTAACACTACAACTTGATGTAATGTGAGCCTGTCAACATTATATCAGTCCGCCAAGATATTCCATTTTCTAAAATTACAAATAATGTCAGCCCCTTTGTGTTTTTGATTTTCAAAGGTTTTGTTTCTGCTCTGAAAAGTGAATATATAAATGAATAAACAAACAAACAAATAAATTCATAGAGGAAAAAAAGAATCTCTTTATTTTTGATAAGATACTCTCTGCAGATGCTGAACCCCCCGAAAGAAAAAGCTAGTACGCAAAACACACAGACATTTTTTTTATGGATAAGTGAGAAATGAAGGGTCGTCTCTGTTGACCTCTCTAATCAACAAGGCATTTCTGTCCACAGAACTGCTGCTCACTGGATGTTTTTTGTACCATTTGGAGTCAATTCTAGAGACTGCTATGTGTGAAAATCCCAGGAGGTCGGCAGTTACAGAAATACTCAAACCAGCTGGTCTGGCACCAACAATCATCCATGCGATTATCTAATCAGCCAATCATGTGAAAGCAGTGCAGTGCATACAATCATGCAGATACAGATCAGGAGCATCAGTTAATGTTCAAATCAACCATCAGAATGGGAAAAAAAATGTATCTCCATGATTTGGACTGTGGCATGATTGTTGGTGCCAGATGGGCTGGTTTGAGTATTTCTGTAACTGCTGACCTCCTGGGATTTTTACACACAACAGTCTCTAGTATTTACTCCTAAACTGGACAGGCTTGTCAACGGCCACGGGGATCAGGACAGGCTCGTCGACGGCCAAGGGGATCAGGACAGGCTCGTCGACGGCCACGGGGATTAGAACAGGCTCGTCGACGGCCACAGGGAACATGACAGGCTCGTTGACGGCCACAGGGAACTGGACGGGCTCCTGGTATTCAGCAACGGGCCTCTCTGCCTCCTGGCGGTCAATAGCAGGCCCATCTGCCTCCTGGTAGTCAACAGTGGGGACAATCCAGTGACAGGCTAGCCTGGAGAGGGGAGCCTCAAAAAGCTGTGTGGCTCCATGCAACACAACAGGAACCAACAGACAAACAGACTAGGAACAGACTGGGACAGGAACTGACAGATTAACAACCTAGACAGGGAAATATCCACAACGAACTGGCATGGGACAGAAATACAGGGAGGTTAAATAGGAAATGAGGAGGGTAACGAGGGAAGGAAGGCGACTTAACTGATAACAAGGTAACAAGTGGGGACAGGGTATCACTCATGACTGAACTGACACGAGTGCATATGACAATGAGAAAACACAAAGCCAGGTGCACAGACACAACAAATGACAAGACACAAGAACTCATGGCAATGAAAGCCAATCAAAGCCTTATGTTCACACAACATGACTGAAAACATGAGTGTCTGAATTGAGCCACAAAAAGATATAAACAGAAGTGGCTGAACACTCACACAATTAATGTCTTCTGAACCGAATCGATCCATTTGTGTAAAAAATAAATAGATAATTAAAACTTTATTAACTTAATCACTTCCTGCCAGCGGTCCACGTATCAGAGACGTAAGCGCAATGGCGCATTCTCATGTAAAGTTGGAAGCACATGATTTGAATATAACACAGGAACGAACGTCACACAAGAGATAGTTCATATCAAACATAAATAAAGCACTAAGCAGTAGCAATTGTTTTGAGTTTAAAACATTTTAATTATCTATTTGTTTATTACACCAACCTATCGGTTTGCTACATAAGATGTTAATTGATCAACTGGAATCATGTGGATTACTTTAATACTACTTAAATATGCCTTTTGGACCATCAAACAGCCAGCAGCCTGATGGCACCTATTTACATGCATTTTATAGACAAACAAAGTTGAAATGGGCTTATAAAAATCTTCACTTCAGTTCGTTGAAGAAGGAAAGTCATCTGGGATGGCTTAAATGTATGTAAATCATTAGAGAATTTTCGTTTTTGATGAACTAACCCTTTAATAATACCAGCTAGACAATGGAAGAATGATAGTAGGCTAAAAGTTCATATGGACAATTACAATGTGGAATGATGGAGTTTTAAATCTGGACCTCCATGAATTTTTGACAAATTATGAAATAAGATTTCCTCCAGTTGTAATTATGTCTGATATTCAACAAACTGGCCATACTTTCCTTAAAATATTTCAAGAGATGACACCATGGGGCCTGGGTAGCTCAAGGATTATTGATGCTGACTACCACACCTAGAGTCGGGAGTTCGAATCCAGGGTGTGCTGAGTGACTCCAGCCAGGTCTCCTAAGCAGCCAAATTGGCCTGGTTGCTAGGGAGGGTAGAGTGACATAGGGTAACCTCCTTGTGGTCTCGATTAGTGGTTCTCACTCTCAATGGGGCATGTGGTAATTTGTGCGTAGATCTGGGGGAGTAGCATGAGCCTCCACATGTGGAGTCTCCGCAGTTTCATGCACAACGAGCTTCGTGATAAAATGCTCGGATTGATGCCTCAGAAGCGGAGGCAACTGAGACTTGTCTTTCGCCACCCGGATTGAGGTGAGTAACTGCACCACCACGAGGACCTACTAAGTAGTGGGAATTGGGCATTCCAAATTGGGAGAAAAGGGGATAAAAAAAAGAAAAGAGATGACACCATAAATTAGGGATGTCAATTTTCACATAATTGATTGTTGTGGAAATTAAAGATCAATTGATTGATTTATCATTAATGTTAATACCGCAAAATGCATGTAGAGGACATATCCAAATGTTATGTGCATGTAGCCTACTGTATAAATATTATTTAAATGAATACACTTACGAAATGCATGTATTGACATTTTCCTCTTAAAATATTCTTAGTTCAGTGTATTTTAATGCATTTAGGCTATGTAAAGTACAAATTTGAGTAATTACAACATTGTTTAATAACTGTTAATGAATTACTGTTAATAAGAGCTTGTATACAAGATACATATTTGCATTCATTAAAACTTCACGTTGTGGATCGTGGGATATTTCAGACGTTTGGACTTGTGTGACTAGTGTGTTATGATTTGACTTCATTTCAAATAAAAACAAATGTGTAAACACAGTAGCCTACATAGCATACCGTTTGGTGCTGGTGATGTTATGAAATGCAATTTCATATAAACAATAGTTTTGTATATGCCAACAAAACTTTAAATTATTAAAATGAATTTACGTTACACCAATGACAAGACATGTAATCAGTTTAAGTATAAAAAGTTATTTATACTAATAATAAGACATATACACTTTTTGTGTACATGTGGAACTTGAATCAAGCCCAACAGATGTCTTGTTTCAAACAGTAGATGACAAGTTCGCTTCGGCATTCATGTAGAATCATAAAAGCTATGTTGGGAAAGATTTGCAGTGCAGTTTAGCTGTATTTTCTGCTGGGTTCAGTGCTCACTGTTGTGTCTGGTATGCTCCTGCTTTGTGGCTCACGCGGCCAGTGTGAATACTTTAATCTGTTAATATGAGTATTAAAACAATTATGCTTACACACTGTGTACAGTGTGAAATAAGTTATCATGGGAAGTCTGATTCATTTTCATGAACCGGATAATTTTAATGAACCAGTTCAAGAATCTGATTCAGCAGTTCTTTTACGTCATCACACAATGACATCACTAGTACTCAATTCTACAATGCAAAAATTATATAAAAGTATTTTTGTCTTGTATTCCAGTAGAATTATCTAAACATTCTTAAAACGTGATTTATTTAGTTATCAAGAAAAATGGCAGATTTTAATTCTTGTTTTAACATAAATCTGACTAAATTTTGTGAACTTTAGACTTAAAACAAAAAATCGGTCAATGGGGTAAGAAAAATAAACTTGCTTTCCCTTTTTCTTACCCCATTGGCAAACACTATATTCAGTTAGATTTCCCTCAAAACAAGACTTAAAATCTTATGCCAGTTTGCTGTTAATGTTGCATCTCCGTGCACCACTCTTGAAATGATGGCGCTTCAGCCGACTTCCATCCCCTTTGAACAATCTGTCTGCCGATCATAACACTGGCTAGGACTAGGGATGTGCACGAGTAGTCGAATACTAGAGGATTTGTTTTGCAATAAGTATTCAAAAAGTAAAAATACTAATTTTGCTTTGCTGGCAAATATATACAGTGAGATGCATGTTAAATCCTGAACACCAGTGCATTCTGTTATAACTCCCAGTGGCGCTGTTGAGTGTGGACACATGTTGATCACATTTGATGAACAAACTGTTCTGTAGGGTACTTTTAGGTGGATACCAAAAAGTAGGTTATTGCCTGAATGTGGCTTACTGTGAGAAAGCTGGGCTCCAGTTTAAATGTACTGTATATCCGGTGTACTCTTTACTCCCGTATATGTGCAACTCATCAGACAGCAGCGTCCCCAGTGCAATGTAATCCGTGTGATGCTTCTGTAAACAACAAACATGGCAGTGGAGGGACAATCCATCAATTAAAATGGTGTCTATAAATGAGTATAGTTTATTGAGCATGTGGATATGCTTTTCTTAACAAAAACATGACATGAGAACAATATAAACCTAACTATTATATGCAGAGTGTTTTTATTTGTCCTGTACATTAATTGCATCAGTCTACTTAATTAGCAGTGTCTTTTCTTCCTCTCTGCATGAGTTAAACGATTTAATTTTGCACTTGTTTTCATACATTGCACACACAAAAAACACAGGACATAACATACAGTAAGCTTGTTTTGGATTTAATTAGAAGCTTGTTTTTTTTTAATTGTGATGCAACTTTTATGACTGAAAAAATTATTTTACGTTATTTTTAAGTCTCTTTCTCGTTATTTATCTTTAGTTAAATAATAGAATAGTCGAGTGTTAAATATTAAATATTCAAATACCTAATTACTGATGAATGCCCATGCCTAGCTAGGACACATTTTTTTTATGTGTTTATCCCAGTGGGGATTTCTTTAAGACTGCAAGGGAAGCTCAGCTTCCCCTATAATGTCAAAAAAATAATGGTCAATTATGTACTATTGTGTAAACAATTTATTGACTAAAAATGCGTTAAAACACGTTCATCTCGAAGACGAGTTCGTTCAGAATCAGCTACATTACATATAGCAGGTCGGCTGACTCGATTTACTTCTCATACATTCCCGTAGCGTCAGTGCATTTCCCTGTTGAAGCCGAGCGTCCATTGACTTCAATGGGGCTGCTCTGAACAGTTTTTTTCAGTGCTCCGAAAATAGATTACGGACGCTCAGCATCTCTGGGGGTGAATGAGGAGTGGGCTGGCCCGGACTCAGGGCTTCCGCGTGATGATTGGAGGATCTGTCGAAAGACTGCATCTCCTTTTGATTGACAGCGAATCTGTACTATAAGAAGTCACTGAAGCTATTTCGCGCTCAGTCCCATCGCGGATTTCTCAAGTGTCATCGAAAGACAAACTGCTGCAACCTATTTCTTTATATTTGTTTGGAGAAATTGCTAGTCAATTTGCATAATACATTTCACACAATTATACACCACATTCCTTGTTTCAGTTTTACCAAGTTTAATATATTTTGTTTTAGAGCGTTCGTTCGTTCGTTCGTTCGTTCATTCATAGGGCAGAATTTACTTTTAAATAAGTTTATAATGTAGGCCGAAAATGAGCTTCCCCTCTTTGAAAGACCAGCAGCCGTCACTGGTTTATCCCCTATATTAATGACCGCCCACTGCCTAAAATACAGAGTCTGGGGCAAAATGAAATTTGAGTGCCCAATACGTCAAACATAAAACTCTGAACCCTCAACCAATTAACACACCACCAAAAAACATGGGCTGTGTCCCCATCTTCTGATTTGCATTCTTTCAGACCAAGCCTATACACTCTAGAGGGGGTCCAATAGAATCTATGTAAAATCTTAAATTGCATAAGACGCACCCTTGCATCTCTAGATGTAGACTTGAGGTTTTTTTTAGAATCCTAGCCCACACTCCCTCCTCCAATACCAAGTTTAAATCTTTCTCGCATTATCTCTTGAGAGAAGTTGAAGCTCCATCCCCCAGACTCTGAATTAGCAGGGAGTAATACACTGATGCCTCATGACCTTTTCAAAAAGCATTAATCACCACTACCAGACTATCTGCCGCATTAGGGGGGTGTATGCTACCCCCAAATATATTACAGAGCAGGTGGCGAAGCTGTAAATACCTAAAGAACTGAGATCTGTGAGTCCCAAAATGTTGAACCATATTTTCAAAGGATCTCACCAGTCCACTCTCATATAGCTCACTGAGCGTATTAACCTCCCTCTCAATTCACTCTGTCCAGCAGAAAGGGAACTTATTAATAAATCATTTTGGGTTCAGCCACATGCTCGTGGCTACATTTAAATAAATGTCAGAATTAAACACTCTGGACACTTTTGTCTATACCGAGTGCAAATGTGAGATGACAGGGTGTAATTTATCTTATCAGATTAGTTTGATAGACAGGCTTTGCAATGACGAACCTTCCTGTTCAGTACAAAATCAGGGCAGGGCTCTATCAAGTGGAAGCATGAAATGACCCAAATGTCTGAGACCAAATGCAAAATAATAAAACACAATCTTGGGTAGCCCTAGCCCACATTGTCAATTGGATTATGCAATTTACTGAAATGTAATCTGGGACGTTTACCATTCCAAATGTAGGACTTCGCTATGCTATCAAATTGATTGAAATAAGAGAGGGAGACATCTACAGGAACAGATTGTAGCAGGTAGTAATTTCAATAACACTGTCCTTCTCAATCATAGATAAATGTAATGAAGCCCACCTGCCTACATTGCTCAAAAAACTTTTTATGAAAGGGTAAAAATGTATTTTAAGTCACACAAATTTGCTGGGAAAAAATACCCAAATATTTAATGCCCTGTTAGTGCCACTGAAAGGCGTCCGGCTGAAAAGCTGTTACAAGGCAATACGCTGTCAGAGCCAAAGCTTTTGATTTAGACCAATTAACTCTCAATCCTAAGAACTTAGAAAAGGGTCAAAATCATTCTGTGGAGGCAGGGCATAGATCTAGTGGGATTGTAGGCGAATAATAAAATATGATCTGTGTAAAGCAAAAGCTTATGTGACACACCTCCCGCCATGACCCCTGAAAAATCATCCTTCTTTCTTATCGCGGCTGCTAATGGTTCCAGGGCAAGATAGAACAATAATAGGGAAAGAGGGCAACCCTGCTGAATGCCCCTATCCAGAGTAAAATATTCTGAAATTAATCAAATTGTTTGTATCTCCACTGTGGTGTCTATAAAGTAACTTAATCCATCCAATAAAAGTATTCCCAAACCTATACATTTCCAAAAATGTATTAAAAGATAATAAAATAATAAAAGATAATCCCATTCTACCATATCACATGCCTTATCGGCCTCAAGTGAGATGGCAGCAAACTGAATATGATCATTCGCCTAATGTTATCAGAAGAGCTATGGCCTCGAATAAACCCAACCTGACCTATATGTATAAGAGATGTCATAACTTCACTTAATCGGTTAGACAAAGGTTTTGACAATATTTTAACATCTAGCTGGATCAGGGAAATTGGACAGTAACTCTTACAACCATTGTCTTTGTTAAGAATCAGACTGATCTGGATTTGTGTCATCGTTGGCGGCAGCTTTCCCTTCTTTAATGATTGTGTATATACGTCTAGCAAAAGTGGAGCCAGTTCTGTAGTATAAGATCTAAAAAATGCAGCCACAACGCCGCCTGGCCCTGGAGCCTTGCCTGTAGGCAAGGCCTTAATTACCTTGCCAAGTTCCTCCAAGGTTATCAGAATCAAGATAATTTATTTGCTCAGACGTCAGTTTAGGAAGTTCTAATGGTTCCACAAAGTTTCTACTATCTTCATCAGTAGATGAAGACATGAAACTATAGAGATCAAGATATAATTCTTTAAAATCATTATTAATATCAATGGCTGAGTTAAATATTTCACCACCAGCAGATTTCAGTGATTTCTGTTTTATGTATCTAGCCAGTATATAGAATTGTATCTGTATTTCAATCGGGTCAATTCTCTGAGGCCATCAGACGACATTCAGCGCTTCGGCTCTGCCTCTGCACTTTTAATATCCCCTTCCAAATCCACGAGTTCTCGTGCTTTGGATTTTTTTGGTGAATGAGGCATACTGTATGATCCAGCCCCTAAGATCTACCTTATGCACCTCCCAAGCCACTCCCACTGAGGATACTGAGGACCAGTTGGTCTTTGTATAAATATTGACTTAAGCCTTTAACATTTTCTAGAATTCAGGATTTTACAAAAGGGATACATTAAAGTGCCAACTATATGATTTCCTTTTCTCAGGGCAACACCTCTAAACTCATCAGGGCATGAGCTGAGACTAAAATGTTTCCAATTGCGCAATCAAAATAGATTATAAATTAGATATAAAAACTAAATCTATTCTAGAATAAATCTTATGGACTGATGAAAAAATTAATCTTCAATCTGTTTGAGATATTTGAATTGTAGATGCTTACTTATCAGTGTAATGACTCACCTCCTCTTACTTGAGCCAGCACTAAAGAAAACATGTCCATCCCATATAGATTTTTCAGCTTCCTCTAGGGAAAGGGTTTCTTGAAGAAACACTATATCATATTTCTTACACTTAAGAAGAGAAATAACCTTCTTTCTTTCTATGGGGTGCCCCAACTCATTCACATTCCACATGGAGAAAGACAATCTGCTCATATTAACATTTGACATTTTGACATATGAGAAAAAATAGACTGTGTGTCAAAAACTAAATTATAATAAAGACCACATTCCAACATTAGTGTAACAATCAAACCCCGAACTTCCGCCAGAACCAAACAAACAGAAAAAACAAAAATTTGTGCATTAACCCTGTTCACGACAGCACCATCTGGCATCCATCCCTTTAAACTCAAATAGCCCATGCATGCCTACGAGAGCCCCCGCGACAACTTTGCCATCAGATTGCTCAAGTCCAGTGTTTCTATACAAATTTTGTGAGACACAGTTATACAACAAAAGATAATCTATAAAACAAACTCAAGTCAATAAGGAGGCATAAGCACAAAGAACGTGCAGATTCATCCACAAAACTGTCCCTAAGGAGTTCCAGCTGCTAGGCGGAACCAGCACAAAAAGAAACAAAAAAGGCGCACAGTATCCTCGAATAGTCAAGTGAATGTTCAGTGAATTGGTCCATTCAGCTACAACGTGAGTACCACAAAAAAACATACTCACTCCACTGGCTTTATGAAGGAAATCGATCCGCCCGGGGAGGTACGGCTATCGAGAAGTGGCCGAGGACCAAGCTATGGCATATCGGAGAACTGGTGAATACGTTTTTTTTTTTTTTAATCTATCTATCCTCTCTCTCTCTCTCACTGATGTTCCGCATTGGCCTTTTCCCTCTCTTTTAAATGTGATTGTTTTTTTAATTTATATTATTTCTGTTTCCCTCCCCCTGTCCCCTCCCAGATTCAGGAAGGCGGGGATGACCTGCCGGCAGAGTGTAAAAGTTACCATCCAAATTCCCTGATCCAGCTAGATTAAGTAAAGTTATTACATCTCTTATACACATAGATCAGGTGGGGTTTATTTGGGGTCATATCTCTTTGGATAACATTAGGCGTTTCATCAATATCATGTGGTTAGTAGCGAATGATCAGTCTCCGGTCACTGCCATCTCACTTGACACCGAAAAGGCATTTGATATGGTAGAATGGGATTTTCTTTTTAAGATTTTGGAAATGTGTGGGCTCTGGAGTACATTTATTGGCTGGATTGTTACTAAATAGATACCCTGTAGTAGCGGTACAAACAAATTGATTAATTTCTAATTATTTTACTCTGAATAGGGGCACTCGGCAGGGTTACTCTCTTTCCCCATTATTGTTCTGTCTTGCCCTGGAACCATTAGCAGCCACGACAAGAAAGGAGGATGAATTTTCAGGGGTGATGGCGGGATGTGTGGCGCATATGCTTCTGCTTTACGCAGATTATATTTTATTATTTGTCTCTGACACAAATAGATATATGCCTTGCCTCCACAGAATTATTAATTCCTTTTCCAGTTTCTCAGGATACAAAGTCAATTGGTCTAAATCTGTAGCTTTGGCTCTGACAGCGTACTGTCCAGTAATGGCCTTCCAACCGGGCGCCTTCCATGGTACCAAACAGGGCATCAAGTATTTGGGTATTTTATTCCCAGCAAATTTGTATTGTTTTCCCAGAGTAAATTTTTACCCTTTAATAAAATGTTTTTCGAGTGATGTGGAAAGGTGGGCTTCATTACATTCATTGATGATTCATTCAATAATACCTGCTACAGTCACTCCCTATCCACTTCTCTTATTTCACAATCTGAAACAAGACTTTTTAGAGTCAGCCAATGTTTCACAGCTGTTTTCCACCTTGTGAACAATAATTCCCTGTGTCCGACGGACATGAGCACTGTTTTATGCTTGTACTGAGCGCATGCTGAAGCAGCGCTCATGGGGTCTGATTGTGTTTACTGCAAACGTATAAAGTTCAGGACGCTGCGCTCATGGCTCTCTTTTATTGAGAAAGTGGAAGCCAATCCCTTCTCCTTCCAGCTCTCTTCTTCTGTGCCTCCCAAATGATCACATAAAGGAAGGATGTGAGGGCAGGATGCAGAGTATGGATATTTTGAGGAGATTTATTGCCAGCTCAAGCCTTGTGCAACACTCCACTATATGCTGTAGAGCATTGCTCCCATGCGGTTCGTCCATGATGACATTTGCCCTAGGATTGTTGTGCATAGTTCGATCACGTTTAGTTTGATCACGTTTGGCAGTGAAGTTAAAAAGGGTGACGCTATATTGCTGATTGCCTCAGCTGCTGAGACATGGTCACACACAGTTAATGAGCAGAATGTCTGTATTTCCACCTTCAGTGATGGAAAACAGCACTATATCTGCTTCAAAGACTGAGTTGATCAAGGTTCTTGGTCGGCCAGTTGAGAGACTTCAGCTAGAATGGCCCATGCCTGATGTGCCCGAATGCTCTCGGTTGGATGAACAGTTTTTATTAAGCAGGTGGAAGCAATGTCGCTAGTACAATTGCCTTCACACCCTTGGACCTATCCAATTTTAGAGGATATACATAGCTTCCTTCAGTCGAAGAGGCCGTGGCGGCACATTTATACCCCTTCTCCTTCCACTGAGGGCCTCTTTTGTGATGCTAGTAATGCATTCACAGAGAGGTTTGAGTCAGCAAAGAAAATATTGCTGGCTTATAGACATCCTTATAGACATATCCTGTCGAGAGGTTCTGTAATTCGGACCGTTTGCTCATGCTGTACCTCATGCAGCACCCAGCTAAAGAGAGTGTTGCCATGATGCACCCTGTGCCTTCCTGCAGAATGGAGACAGTCCTACCTGTACAGAAACAGACCCAGCAACCTTCACCCAAGAGGAAGGTATCACTTCCCTGACCCCATCACAGCAGGACAAGCATTCCTGATGGTTTGGCACCTACCAAGCAAGGTCGTACACAAAGGTATAGCTGTGTTTTCTGGTGGTCTCCAGCAGGGTACTGAGCATGATCCAGTCAGGATATGTGCTTTAGTTCATGAAGAAGCCACCTCACTTCAATGGCGTTCGTTTGTCCACTGTACTGGTGTGGGACTCGCTGATTCTATGGTCAGAGTTACAGCTTCTCCTCACCAATGATGCGATAGAGAATGTACTGACAGACAAAGAGCACAAAACCTTCTACAGCCATTATTTTCTGATCGCCAAAAAGTCACCGTTCAATATGATTCTTGAGAGTTACCTCCAAGGGAACTGAATACCAGTTCAAGGTTCTGCCCTTCGGGTTGTCCCTGAAATGTTTCAAGGATGTGTAGTGGCGTCCGCATATTGAATTACCTCTGATTGCACTAGCAACAACAAATAGTAAAGGCACAGGCTTGTAAGCACAGGGATCTGTTTCTGATGCATTTGGAGAAGTTGGGACTCAGGGTCAATTTGACAAAGAGCTAATTTATACCATGTTGGCAATCTTCCTTCCAAGGAAGCTGTAACAGTTCAATTGAATGAGGATGAGGGAGATGGCGATTCCAACTCAAGAATGTCTCTTTTTATTAATGTTTAAAACAATAAAACACATTTGAATAAGACATAGAAGAGAAGCTTCAATCTATCATTTAGGGTCAGGTGATCAACACACACACACACACACACACACTGTCAGGTGTCTGTCTCACTCTCTCTCTCTCATCTCACACTCTGAGGACTGCACCTTTTTATTTCCCCCGTCTCTCGCAGCGAACACAGAAAGAAGCAATTGCCAACAATTAATCTCAGGTGATAACCCTTACCGCTTACTCTCTATCCAGATGAATATTCAACCATGCGCTCAACTCCACATACCACCACCGCCAGACTCAGGTCAGGGAACCAACCGCCCCCTTCCTGGAAAGGAAGCCTGCGACAGCCATCTATGCCCAAATGCACACTTCAGGGATTCATCTCGTGACTGCTCTAGAAGGAAATCCTCTATCTGTAATTCATTAAGGGCGGGGGAAGATAACACCTCCCCTTCCATACAGTCAGCCTGACATGGAGCAGACTCCCCAGCCAGCGTTTCGCACATCCCACACCAACTCTTTTTCTCACAGGACCCATCTGCACATAACCCCTTAATATATCAATAATAATCTAAAAGCCAGCCAATTAGATCCCAAAACTAGTGGATGGTTGAGGCGAGGACTAACCACTTCCTCGATATTATGCTTTTGTCCCCAGAACATTATAGTGTCAATCACTACAGTATAACACTGGCCCCCGGATACACTGCCAAATGGTCTTCCGCCAAATGATCTTCCGCGAGCTGGACCACTTTGTCCAGCGACGCCGGATGGTGGCACTGGACCCACATGGCTGTCTCTTCGGCAGCCAGGAGACAAACTGCTCCAGCACCACCAAGTTGATCACGTCATCGAAGTTGCTGTTCTCCCTAGCCAGCACCAATTGCTGGCAGGCATCACAGAGCTGCTGAGCAAAGGCAAACTGGCAGACGACCTCACTCAGCGTCAAGGAGCGGAAGCACTGGCGATGTTCTTTAGGGCTGCGACAGACCCCTGGTTGGATTTATTCAACAACGCGTAGTTGAAGCGAGGTCGGTGACCAGAATTTGTTGTGCCACAATCTGGGCTTCCCCTGTCAGCAGCGGCAGAAAATCCACTGACCATTGCATCTGCGGCCATCTCAGGGCTTTAGCTGTGTGCTCAAAGAGGCCTCCTGATCATCTTGCAGCCCTATCTTTGTGAGCAACATGTGAGGGTTCACTGCTGCTGGGAAAAGAGCAGTGGTCGCACCCCTCCTGGGGTACTAGGCTCCACAGCACCTGCACCTGCGCAGCACCTGCAACCATCCTCCTTGGCCCGAAGGAGTGCCTCAAACTGCTGCTGCTGTTTCATGTATAGGTCCAGGCGGGCCTGGTGTTGGGCCTGGTGGATAATGGCCAAGGACCTGAAGACCTCCTCCAGTGGTGACGACTCCATGGCCGTGTATCCTTCTTCCACAAATTCCTGGTTTCGGGACCAGTGTAACAACTCGATGGAATGAGGAAGCAGGAGATGGCGATTCCAACTCAAGAAAGTCTCTTTTTATTAATGCACAAAACAATAAAACATGTTAGCATAAGGCATAACAGAGAAGCTTCAATCTATCATTGAGGGTCGGGAGATCAACACACACACACACACACACACACACACACACAGCATCAGGTGTCTGTCTGTCACTGTATAGCCACGCAAGCTATAGATGAGCAGATGCAAAGTTGTCACCACGGATGTGTCCAATGCAGACTGGGGAGCACTGTGTGAAAGACGACCCCCATTTGGCACCTGGACAGATGCACAAACTACAAAGCACATAAATCACCTCTAACAATGTCCTGTTGGCTCTGAAAGCCTTTCGATCAGACGAAGGAAGTCAAGTGCTGATTTGTGCAGACAATACTACAATAGTGGCACATATAAAACGAAAAGGAGGAGTGTGGTTTCACCCAATGTTAACTCTCTGGAGTCTGAGGTGTTTTTAGATCCTGGAGATGTTTTGACATGCCCTGACATTTGTGCTTGTTTCAGTCACTTACACCATATAAATGCAAAAGTCTCATTGTATTGTATTCAGCACACATTGTACTACAATAATATGTACGCAACATGTATCTACATGTTTGCATTTTTGAGAAAATCAAGTTTAAAATTGATTAGTAAAAAAAAAGAAAGAAAGAAAAGGATATTGAGATAGGGCCATAAAACACTAAGTATGTTTTCACAAGACTTTTGAGTGCTTGATCTTGTAAAGCTTTTTTACAACATGTTGTGAAAACTATCCTGTCCATTCATTCACATAAAACAATACAATGATTTAACTTTTATAAAACACCTTTTGTTTTAGAAAGGCTGTTTGCAATGGAATGTCAATGGCCATGAATATTGATGTATTTCACTCAATGTGATAAAGGCCCACCCCCTAATGGGGCTATCAATGTGGAATGCCACTGTGAGGATTCTACAGAAAAGAATGTGAGGAGACTAAAAAAATGATATTACAACAGAGTGCACAATATAATTGATATTACTAACAGTTTAACTATTTTTTAATAGATTAATAAATTATTTACTCATCAGAAATCATATCGTGCACTGGATCAATTCGTTATTTAAAATGCAACCATTCATCATCAAAGCCATGCTCTTCTTTTAGGGAAAATTCTTCCTTACAGTCCAGCATCATCTAGGAGAGCTGCTTAGCGTGTGTAGTGTGCCATCTTCCAAAAGCAATGGCAAATCAATGAATATAATAAAGCTTGATGACATTTTTAGCACTAATGGGGGCTCATCCCAGGTAGTATGAATAGCATGCTCTGCTAATGGGTGTGCCAGGAACAGCGCTAATGAGATGAGACGGAAAAACCGTACCTACCTCTCATGAGGTTCATACGCATTACATAATCAGATAATATTTGTTTTGTATTTTAATTGTTACATGTGAGGGTGGTCGATAAGGAGGACATGGGAGGCAGCTTGCTTCACTCACAGGTAAGGATTTTAATGACCACAATTCATCACTCACAGCAATAATCTCTTCAGCTTCACAATAATAAACTTTTCATCTTCACGATAATAACTTTCTGGATCCAGGCGCTCTCTCCCGTCTTTTGGTTGTGTAGCTGCTTTTATAACGCTCTCCCCATGCACATTGGAATTAAAAACAGGCATTAGGCATAATTTAGCTCAGGTGTAAGCGCCCTTACCGCTTTCTCTCTTTCCGGATGGGCACTTGACCACGCCGCCGCCGTGATAGTTTACTGATAAACATAATATCCAAGTGCAAACTAGGAGTCCTGTGACATCATTGCACTCTTAGTACGTGTAGACTTCAGAGTCTTTTGAAATGAAGGCAGGAAGAATGTGTCCTTTGAATGAAATAATTTGCTTTGCTTGGGGAACTCTCTAGTTGCATATGACGTCAAGAACAATCATTCACATTGAGTGTGGGTCATAAATAAATGAAGTTTTGGGGTCCTTACACGCACACTGTGTGATCAGCTATGCTCTTCTATCATGTGCAGCAGAAGGGAGACACAACAACAGAACTGATCACTAACAACGCATCTCGTCATCATCCAGCCTTTGCACATTGCACAAATTAACAATTAGAAAGTTTAGGAATAGAATGAAAGTTTTAAATGATGAAATCATAAGCATAGATGGGACTCTAAAATATATTAGGTTATGTTAGAACATGATCATATTTCACTACAAAACCAAAATAAAAACAAAGTTGTAACTTGCTACATTTCTATGGATATTATAAAATAAAGAAACTTATTTTCAAATACACACAGAATTACAGAGGCCTTCTTTATGAGAAATGAGGGCTTTTTTATTTAATCAGAGAGCCTCAAAATAACATCTGAAAGTGAATAATTTAGGACAGAAATATTTTACAATTGACACTTTGCTAAGTCTGCTGAAGTTTTTTGTAAAATAAATTGTTAAAATATGCTGTACTTTGAAATCTGTGAAGACTATGAATCAGAATTGAGGCAAACTATTGTCAGTCACTTGAAAAGATACATTTGTAATTTGATGGCAATTACATGCCTGATAACATTAGTGAATGTGAACAGAAATGCTCATATCGTCTCAAAACACACTTTCCATGATGCTGTGAACATTTATTTACTATTGCCTTTACTAAGACCTGAATTAATACGTAAATTAAATAACATAAAAGTATTAGCTTTATTTTACCTTCGAGAAAATGTAGGTGCCCTTGCTGACATTATACATATTCATTTGGGAATGAGGGCAGACAGTTTAATCCATAGCATGCTCTGCTCAAGATTTATTTAAAGTAAAAATAAATAAATAAAACAAGAAAATAAAAACATTGCGTGAATCCTCTCTAGGTACCTTATGTCACTATAACAAGTGACCCAGGGGGTCACTATAATGTCTAAAAAATTTCAATTAAAACAACTCAAAATCACAAAAAGTAAGCTTGTCAGAGGAATGGCAGATGGTTGCTAAGATAGAATTGGTCAGAAACACATTTAAGGTGAGGCTTAGTGAAGGGTCAATTGCATTATACAAGGGATGTCCTGATGCCGAATTTGGTCCAATACTGCACTCGCATACTTATATTCTTATTCGTAAAAATGCTCCGATACCAAAACACGACACGTATAACATATGAATGCCATTGCATAAATATTGAACACAAACTACAATTGCAATATGTACTAGTGTGATTATTAAATTGCAAAGGCTGCAATTTAATGAAATAGTCTGCATGTGCTGCCTGCTTTAAAGTGAATGTGTGAAATCAGCCACTCATACACTGAAAAACACCTCATCATGAGCATCATGCACACGCTTGTGTGTAGTATTAGATAACCGAGAGCGAAGTGCACATTCACTCTACAGTTTCCAGCACATACAGACTACATATTTACAGTTTTAAAATGAATCTCAGCCTTTTGCGACCGGCTCATGAAGCGACCTGCTTTTCTGGAGGTGTGAAGCTGTTGTCAAAAACATTAAAACTGAAAGGGCTTTACTCTTTCAAGGGTTTTAAGCTCCATTTAAATGGAAAAATAAGACTTAAGAATTAAATCACTACAGTATAGTTCTTAGACTCTATGCATTCAGAACAATATGAATGAACAAATACAAATTTGAAAATAAACAATACATAGGTAAAACATTAAAGACACTGTTCTAATTGCGTACATTAAAATATGCAAATAAGTTCCACATCAGTGTGGGCCATGCTGTGACTACTTCTGATAGCAACAGCCAATCACATTGCTAGTATGGAAAGCCAGCAGATTTCAATGCCCACCTTACTGGAAAGGAATAAAGCATCCTTACAATTAGCCACACATTTGTTCTGAATATCCACCCTGAGTGGTTGGAGATTTAACAGAATACCAACCACATTTGTCCTGAGTCTTCGCTCCTGGAGACAATAACAGCCCAGCCAGCAATGACATGTGGGGCCCAGATGAGGGCTTCATGGGCGGCAAATGTGGGCCCCATTATGGGCTTGCACCCGGGATCCACATTGGGGCAAGCCGTGGAAGCCCAGACGTACTAAAAGTGGGACCTGCAAGGGTCTTAATTGGGCAATTCATGTCAGACCCATTTGGGCCCCACCTGCCCAAATGGGTCTAAAGTGGGCTTGCACCAGGGATCCAACCATGGCTACCCAGATGGGCTTTAAATGGGCTCTGTAAGAGTCTTATGTGGGTCCTAACTGGGCAATTCATGCCAGACCCATTGGGGCCCCACATGCTCAAAGGGGTTTAAAGTGGGTTTGCACCCAGGATCCAGCCGTGGATGCCCAGATGGGCTTTAAAAGGGATCTATAAGGGTGTTATGTGGGATCTTAACCGGGCAATTCATGACAGACCCATTTGGGCTCCACCTGCTTAAAGGGCGTTTAAAATGGGCTTGCACCTGGGATCCACACAGGGGGCCAGCCGTGGATTCCCAGATGGGTTTTAAGTGGGACCTGTAAGGGTCTTATGTGGGTCTTAACTGGGTAATTCATGTCAGACCCATTTGGGCCCCACCTGCCTAAAGGGGTTTAAAGTGGGCTTGCACCAGGATTCGACCGTGAATGCCCCTATGGGCTTAAAGTGGGCTCTGTAAGGATCTTATGTGGATCATAACTGGGCAATTCATGCAAGGCCTATCTAAGCCCAACCATGCCAAATGGTTTAAGGAAACAATCTAAGAAAAACTAAAAACGAAGAATGAATATAAGTCCAAGATAAATACAAGACACTTGACGCTTTGAACTGCAAGAAATATATTGTTATATTGAACAAAAATGATCTTTAAAATCATTTAAATGTCACAACATACCGGTAAACAAATCAAAAATATATTTTAAAAAAAAATCTCTGAAAAAAAAACATCTCTCCAAAAAATACATTAATACAAAATTTTTACATCGAACAACAAACATAATCTTTAAAAAACAATTTAAATGTCACGACATACCGGTAAATAAATAAAAAATATATTTAAAAAAAATCTCTGAAAAAAAACATCTCTCCAAAAAATACACTCATGGCGTCTGTGTGGTGGATGCTCCATTTTCTCTTTGGGCTCTTGCAGCCCTCTCCCCTCCATGGTCACGTCTTGGTAAACCACTTCCCCAGCGCCATTTCCACTTCTTTGCGGTTCACATTTTGAGTCATTGCATTACTCTTCAGTGCACCTAAAATCAAAGGAGCATAAGTCAATTTAGTAAGGTTCTTTTTTGCTCCAACTTGCAACTCTTCAAATCATTCAGTCAAGTAAAACACATTTCCACATGTGGTAAGCTAAAATGTTTGCCCTAGGGTGACATTTACCATGGAGTTTTATGCCTACCTATAACCCTTTTTCCATTACATGTTGAAATTTAGCCTCAAATGCGCACCAGATTTGAGCGACATTAGAAACGGTTTTCCATGAATATATCAACATTCATGAATTCTCCCGAGGCGACCCCTTGGTATGCATTATTTTAATGCACCATGTCGTTTTCTTACTAGTATTACTAGTGTGTGCTAACTTACAGGAGCAGTTTTGTGTCCCCACAAACTACTGTATCACTTTGGATAAATAAAAGAAAGGCCAAAGACAAGTTTCATTGAGCAATTAAAAAACTGAATTTACAATAGAAAACTTCAAAAAGACGCAGATCTTTGAAGCACAGCTTGCCCATCCGTCCAGTCACGTTGTACTGCCGTTGCAGTTCTGGCACCATTAGGAACTTCATCATCCTCCTGGTGGCATCTTCTAGTGAGGAACCCCCTATGTCTGCAACCATGGCAACCTTAAGAGTATACAGTAATAGAGCACAGTACATTCAAAGTCACAGGAAGAAAACACCATATTAAGTCAGTAAATATCATAAAATATTCTCTGTCCCCATTACATAGCCAACCCCGACCCCCCAATAATTATATTGAAACGTGTTAAACCAATTATCTGTTTGATAGCATAAAATACCAGTTCCCTTAAACCTACAAGGTTACGGTCTATAGGCCATATTCACAATGCCAGTCTTCCCTTTTCAGCATAGAGCTTCACAGTCAAACTGCCTCAAGGGGGTGATCTACTACAGAATGACCATGATCATGTCCATGGGGAAATTAAGACATTTTTCATCAAGCATAATTTTGTGTAGAAGTCCACCCTCAATATTTTTGACTGGAAGTTATTTTGGCACTTTCCAGTAGGGGTGTGCCAAAAAGTCGATTATTAGATTAATCTTGATCCGACACGTGACGATTCGATTAAGATTCTTAAACTCTTGATAATCAACTATATATGATTAAAATATACTATAACAAAAAAGCACTTAACAGTATCAAATTGGAGGATAGAGTGTCAGTAATGTATAATAAGATTAAACATAAAATTTTCAGTTAAAGGTATTTCATTATTGAATTGAGAGATGCCATTGTCTAGCTGTTTAGTTTAATTAATATCTGTGTAATCAAATTGATGATAATCGCTAATGAAGGCAAATTGCAGAATTAAATAATAATTTTTGAATACAGTTAAATAGGCACAAGTTAATTTTCATTTGACCACAGTTACAATATTTACTTGTCTAAGATTCCTCAGTCAGATTATGTTAACTTTAAGAATTACGGTGAAAAAACGAGACAACACAGACTCATATCAACAACAATACTAGGCCATCTTGGTTAATGTTTCAGAAAAGTTCAAATGAGAAGAGTTACAGTGTTTCCTTTAGGATTTTTTTAGCAGTGGGGGCAGGTCTGTCCAAACAAAAAACACCCCTGATGCTGAGCATATGCTTGCTAAATGGTGCCCCTGGAGACTCTTCCTTAAGTGTGTTTTCACCTATACAATAATTTAAAAAAATGAGTGATGTGAGGGATTATTGATAGTCAAACAATCTTTTGGGTGCCCGCAGCCCGCTCACAGTGTGAAGCGCGTTTCGCGCTATTCTCCGATATGCCCGCTCGCGGTGTGTTTTTACGCTTGTCCACGCAATTCTCCGACTTTGACATGCCCGCTCGTGGTGTGTTTTTTACGCGTGTCCGTGCTATTTTCCGACACGCGGTGTTCTTTATCAATCAACCAAAGCCGGTCGTGAGCGCCACCTTCGCCATCTTTCCATTCACTTCACTTTTGCTATTTAACCAGAGCGAATGAGGCGAGTCGCCTTTGGAGAGAAGTGTAAGTGACCGCTCGGCTAGTATCGATACTTCGTTAAATTAGTATTAGTACCGTTCAGATATTTCAGTATCGATATTTATCGAAATATCGATATTTTTGACAACACTAATCAGAAGAAAGAAAAAGAAAACACAGGAAAACAAGAGGATCTGGCCCCCAAAAACTTACCACTGCAGACATGAATTCAGGGTCTGAGAACTTCTCATTCATGGAGATAACGTCCTCAACGTTGGCCAGGGGGAAAACAGCGCCATCCGGTATTGCCATGACTGGCATGGAATCTTTTTTGAGCAGTGTGTTTAGCATCTGCCCATGCAGCTTCAGTATGTCCTTCACTTCTTCTAGCACTGTCACTAGTGTGATGAACATTGCTCTATCAATGTTTTGCGGGGCTAAACTTTGGCCACGCAGTAACTGGGCTGCTCTGTGGCCAGGAGACGGGGTGGGGCTGCCGTCAAGTAGGCTCATGCTGAGGCCACTTGTGGGGGACCCACAGGGGTTTCTCGGGGTCAGACTCTGTCTTGCTGGGCTGACCCTGGTTACCTGTACAATTTGGAAGCAGAAACTTTGACTTTAAAGAACATTTCAATACCTCTAAACGAAAACAAAAAAACTAATACAAATACTGAAATGGCAGATCTACAAGCTCATAATGCATTGTAACATCAGGCGTTGTGAACTCGCTCACCCTCCCAGAAACGTTGGGGCTGCTCCCAAGCTGGATCCACTCCCACTGCGGGATCCGCTCCTCTGGGATCTGCTCCGCCTCCCGGAACCATGGGCTGCTCCGCCTCCCGGTGGCGTGGGGCTGCTTTCCCTGCGAGATCCGTGGGACCTGCTCCTCTGGGACCTGCTCCGCCACCCGAAGCGTGAGGGCTGCGGCTTCTCCTCTGGGACACATGAGGGCTGCAGCTTCCCCTCTGGGACACACGAGGGCTGCCGAGTCCCCTCTGGGACACACGAGGGCTGCCGAGTCCCCTCTGGGACACACGAGGGCTGTGGCTTCCCCTCTGGGACACATGAGGGCTCCGGCTGGTCCTCTGCACAATTTGAAAGCAGAAGTACAGCATTAACACCATTTCAATATCCTAAGAGGAAGAAATACCGGTAACACTGCAGCAAATTAAAAACACAACACTACCATTAAAAACTAACACATATATATATATGTGTGTGTGTGTGTGTGTGTGTGTGTGTGTGTGTGTGCATGTTTGTATTCAGATGAATCTACCATATCAACCCTTTGACTTTGACCTCTCTGCTCTCCCTCACTCTACTCTCTTGCTCTTACCAGGATGGTAAACAAATTGCCCCTTGGGGATAAAGTTTTTGTATTGTATATATAACTATATCACACACACAAACATACATGCACGCACACACTTGGGGCTTAAGATATTTTAACATAAGTTTAGCGTTAGTCATTTTTGTGCAGCTTCATTTCCTTATCATACTTACATAGCCTCTCTTATGTCCTTCTCCATTAACAAAACAGTTACAGATAGAGGTTGCACAGGTTGAATAATACTTAAATATCCATTTAGCAGCTACAATGGGAACGTTAATTAACGTTAACGTACTGGTAGCTATTTGACTCCTTCCAGTGTTACTAAATTACAGAAATCCATTGCACACAGGAAGCAATGTGAGCGGCATTAATAGAATATCTAAAATATCATTATGTTGCGACTGACACTGCTCCACTGTAGCCTACTACATGATGGAATTATTTACTGTAGACCAACACATCATAGACCGGGTCTTGTAGCGCACTGTGAGTGGTTAATGGTGATCTGCAGGGTATGCGGTTAGATTGGCTTAACAGGATTGATGCTGACTTCTGTGCTGCAGGGAACATTGTTCTGTCTCAGCTTAGGATACTTAGACTAGCCTACTTTTTTACATGATATCACCAAAGACTGTTGCGGAGCTTTAGAAGTTAAAGGAGCTGTATGTAAGATTGTGGCCAAAACTGGTACTGCAATCACTTTCAAATGACTGTAGAGCGTCGTATCCCCTCCCCCTCCCCCCTGACTCGGGGTTGCCAGATAGGTTGCAGGATCCAGCAGGAACGTGTGTAGCTGCAGCTGTGGTAACTAGAGCAGAGCTGGCAACCCGGATGCCGCAACACTACTGACTCTGTGATTGGTAGATAGGTGGAGGGTGGAGCATCAGACCAAAACACAACATGACAACATCAACATCAGTTGAGGGCTGCAACTTCACTTTTTAAATGACAATATCCTGGCCGGATTACTGTTGTCAGTGATATAAGTATTTGAAATTAACATGATTTCTTAATGTCTAGTGACATATCAGGGCCATTTTATGATTAATTGAAATACATTTCTTACATACAGCTCCTTTAAAGAGCTTTATAATTCTACAGAAATATAGGCTACATTGTCGAAATACAAAATGCAGCAATTTAGCCTTCGTGTAGGTTGCTTTAATTAAATCATACAAGTCTGCAGATTCACATTTCAATAACTATCGGCTTTCATTGGAAGATTAGGCTACTGAAATCGAGTTTGCCTTTTACCAGAGCTAAGCATCTCTATCATTGGGCGACAAAACGTAGCCTAGGCCAATGGTTCTTATACTGGGGATTGCGACCCCCAAGGAGGTTGCAAGACGCTTCCGATGGGCATGAGATGCTCTCCATATGATTGTTGAGCAAGAGAAAATGAAGATTTGAATAAGGTGTCTTACAATATTAATGTCTTACAATATAGCCTACTGAATGATCGAAACCGCATATTAGAACTTTCTGTCTGACACACCTTATAAACAATCGAATGCAAAGAGACAATGTATCTTATCGTAGGCTACGTTTTCAGTGAGAGATATTTCCCCTCTGTGACAGAATGCTGCAGATTCACGTTAAATTGTGAATGGATAAGCTATTATCTGACAAAAGGTTTAAGAACCACTGGCTAGGCGATATGCGGACAATCACTCAATGATCAATGGATGGGTCAGTGCATCAATTAAATTAAAAATAAATTAAATCCTGACCATATAGCCTACTAGATCTACATTTCTCATCGAAGGAGGGACATTTTCATTTCTCCTTTTTGTAGGTCTCGTTTCACTTAATCACTTCACACACTTAATCACTATCCCTGTTTTTTGTCCGGGCTTCACCTGCACCTCACACTTTCTTAGACACAAACGCCTCGGGAGGGTAGGTGGCAAGACATCTCGCTCGATGTCCGCTTCCTCCTCACTGGAAGCCAGCCGGGGTTTTGGTGCTCTATATTCAGTTAAAAGCATACATTTAAACTTTTACAACAAAATACACTGAAAAAAGCAGTTTTTTGTTACAGGTGTTTGTTAGAGGCATACTGATCTAGTTTTGGACTCTAAAATATTGACATCGATATTGCTTTTTATGATTTATTCCCACCAAAAGAGTTTTTTATACTGTATGTGGCTCAAGGCATTTTTCTAACAACTGCCATATTTGAGGTAAATGAAAAATGGAAATGAAAGGAAAAGGAAAAGTTTTTTGAACCTGGACCTTATTTCTAGCACGAAATAAGTTCATAAACTCACCTGGAGAAGTTTGGAGTCACCTGATGTCGCTCAGCAAGAAATTTACATCCATCTCAATGAGTGCTATTCCAGCAAAACGGTAGAGGTCAGGGCCAGTAACATTTCAGCCTAAATAAAACATTATCAGTAACAACACGTCTTCTTTTCACCAATATGTAGTTATACATTGCTAGTGCTATCCCTTGTTGACTTGGAGCGGCTTGGTTGTCTTCCAGGGCTTTTAAATTTTTTTAGCAATCTAGCCTGAGGTTAGCTCTAGATAGCTTTGGGTTGACAGAAGACATCGATGACGTCACTTCCACAAAATTGTGCACAATGAAGACGTTCTACACATCCTCAAAATCATATATAAATATAATAAAGAATAAACCAGCGCACCCGACAGACAGTGCTTGAAGTATTTATTTTTGGATTTCCTCATCGTGAGGTGGTGGCGGCAAGAAATAACGCAGTGGCAGCCACCACCGAAATCTCTATGGAGGTAAAACCCTGCATATGTAAGAAATTGACAAAAATGGCCAAAATGGGTTAAATAAAATATCCACCCAAATTCTGAATACTTTAGAGCCCTCCTCTCCCTGATTGGGAACTTTTATCAAATATCAAATGTAAACAATATCAGTTGTGGGCTACACCTCTGCTTTTGAAATGAGAATATCCTGGCTAAACTACTGTGATATAAGTCAGTGATATAAGCATTTGAAATTAACATCATTTGTCAATGTCTTGTAACATATCCGGAGCATTTAAAGGAAAATTTAAGGTCGATGTATGGAAACGTACGCCATATTTATGAACAACAGGGTACACCTCCTCCTGTCGCTCTCCTGGCTGGCAAGACCTTAATGAAATTAAACAAAACTTTTGCAAATCAGTGTTCAACAGGAGCTTTCAATCAATAAAAAGATAAGTAACAAATAAACATAAAATAACCAGCTTACATGACACTAAGTGTGTGTGTGTGCGCGCGTATGCGCGCAGAGCACACAGGGACATTAGCGTCCATGAGAAGCAAGGCTCACGTCACGTGTCACTCAGCAATATGCCATTGCCTAGTTCTTCCAAGATCAATGCCAGAGCACGGATGCCGATGTGTGAGGAGGGAGAGAAAATGAGTTGGGCAGCCCAAAGAACTGTCTGTCAAAGTTTGCAAACAATTTCGTAGTTGCAAAACCACTGGTGAAAGTCTGATGTGGCAGGCTAAAGAATATCCCGATATGATTACGGCGTTTCACAGACTGGCGTTCACGGCGCAGCCGACTCAAGCCGGAGCACAGCCTGTGCTCAATATATAATATATGTCTTTGCTGAGCACAGCCAACTGCTGGGCGTATGTCATCACTCACGTAGCCAATGCGTTGCGGCTCTTTCTGTTCGGCTTGAATGAACGCCAGTCAGCCGCGTTTCCATTACCCTTAAAATTGCGCAAATTGAAATTGCGAATTGAAAATACGCACAATGGAAACACGTCCATTTCGCAAAAACTCCCGTTTATCGCAAAAAAGTGTACAAGCTCGTAATGAGGAGGTTTTTCAGGCAATTCGAAAAAGGAATATTTTGCAAAACTGCAGTGGAAACAGGTTTTGCGCATTTACAGTCATTTGACTTAGAAGACGCGGTGTGTTTGGGGTCCGTGTCCGCAAATAATAATTATCGTCATTAGTATAACATTTAGGCCTATTAGGCTACATAGAAGACGCTTTTATCCAAAAAAGAAACAAAGAAATTTGTCACATCTCATTCATACAGGTTGGGCAATAATAATAGGGCTAAGATTATCACAAATAAACAAGATTTTGATGCATATCCAAGTGTTTGTGCGGAGTGTGGAGCGCGCACTGGATGGCAGGGAGGCGCGGGCGCGAACACTTGCATTTTCCTATCAACAGTGGAAACAACTTAAAATACTCTATAATTTCTGGTCATACAGAAAATAATAATACATTATTCGCAACTACTTTTATTTGCGTAAACTCACAATAACAAGAAAACGTTGTGCTTTTGTAAAATAAAATAAAACAATCAGGCGCACTTTGGTCTCCGTGAACTGAAGCGCGAGAACTGAAACAAAATATAGCCTATGTAGGCTAAAGCTTGAAATGTCCACTTTAAAACGAACAAATTCGAATCGAAAGCTAATACCTTCTGATTATGTAATCCGTATGAAAGGTGCATTTCTCTCTAAAGGTGCATCCGGAGATGGAGATATGTTTTAGCCGACATGATTTAGGAAAACAATAGTTTATTAATAAACAATTAAAATGCCTCGTTATTTTTTCAGACACATTTATTATAGCCTATAACTCACCTATAAATCACCTTTCTGTAGGCTGTGGTTATATGGCTCTTCTCATTCAGCACTGCGGGAAAAATATAATTTCCAGGTTCTAATTTGGCCTTAGAAAACCAGTAAAATCTAAATTTTTTCCATATTAATTTGTGAATATTTTAAATGTTTAATAAAGGGGCAAAAAGTCATAAACAAATATCTGAAAATTCGTCAATATTTTTTGGCGCAGCATTTGGTGTACAGTTCGAATTAAAATTTTGGTGTTCAACTTTGAAAATTTTGTTTTGTTGTGTTTTAAAAATACAACAACCGTTCATTTTTCGTTTTGCAATTACGGATTAAATAAGGGGAAACGAATGGACACAAAAGTACACTGACCGTTTGGACATAATACGCAACAGAGTTCTTTATTAAATTCATAAAAGAAACAATAATTACAGGAATAGCCTAACTGGACTATAAACCTCAAAGCAATGCCACAATAAAGACCTCGGAGCAAAAATGAGGGAGAAACACCCAGGAACTCCGTGTCTTTCCCTGCCATTAATGCTTGGATAACACACTACGTCTCCTTCCATTAATAATAATAATAATGTCTAGTGCGGTGGCTGTGATATAGGCTATAAACCTACCAACGTCCGTTGCTATGATTTTTGGAATGACTTATCGCGTGAGGAAAAAAAGACGTTTTAGTCGCATAACATCGGTTAATGGAAACGCCGTCATTTCGCAATAGTTTTTTATCGACATTTAGAAAAAAATCGCAAAAGTTTTGCGCAAATCTGTAATGGAAACGCGAGTGAAACACTGTAATCATATACTGTAATGTATATCGAAATATCGGAAATGTGTTTAAAACTCATATCACCGTTATTGAATAAAAGTCTATCGTGATATATTAATTATTGTCCAGCCTCTCCCGCTGTTTTTCCTTTTGGTTAGATTCTACATCAAATTAAACAGCACAGACCACTGTACAATTTGCAGTGTTATTTTTCTGGCAACATAATATTTCAACTTACCTCAATTGTGAATGTCTTGAAGTTCTCCTCAAAGTCACAGCTAGCAGTGCTTTCCGAACGGACTGTTAACGATTTGACTTTTGAGCGCGAAACCATAGCGCGAAACAAGGCCTTTGCATACAGGCCCCTTATAGATGTCCTAAGAACTGCCTGACCAAATAACAATTAAATACAGTAAAATTCGTAAATTAAAGGATATGTGAGAGAATTAACAAACGTTAACTGCTTCGATGGCTTCATTATGAATGAGCCTAATTAGGTGTTGTGTGCATAACAGGCAGTGGTGGAAAGAGTACTGAAAATCTGTACTCAAGAACAAGTACTGTTACATTGCTAAAATATTACTCTATTACAAGTAAAAGTAATGGTGTTAGAGTAAGGTTTTACTCAAGTAAAAGTACAATTTGTAAAAAATAAATTAAAAAAACTAAGCGTATTAGTTACTTTTAACCACTGTCACCGTCACTTCTCCAGATCTAGGGCTGGATGTGTGTTTTCCTTTACCAAAAGTTAAAACGCCAAATCATTAATAATTGATAAGATACAAAACATGTGTTTTTCCCTATTTTTTTCTCAAACAGATACTACCTTTTACAGCCAACACATCAGTGGTGTAGCTACACCTTGATAGAAACATGTTACTCCTTGGTCAAAGGACATCTAACAACACAGTGGAAGACAGATTGATGATGAGGCCTCCTGCAAGTCCTTTTCTAACAAATATTGAATTACAATTTGCTAATAAATGCATCATATTCATGTCCATAAGGGACTAGCTGTATGTGAGCTATTTGGCCTCATCTTCAAAAATGAAGTACCGTAAAACTTCGAATAGGATCCCGGAGTTTTATTTGACCAAATAGACCATTGGGACAGGCATCTATGGGATGTGGATAACCGTATGGGGTTATTTGTAGGGATGACATTGATTTTGTACCGATATCCGATATACCAATATTGTCCAATGCTTAATTTCCGATACCGATATTAGCCGATACAGATACCGAATCATATGATTGTTTATAGGCTTACTGCCCACTGTTCCATGATATTGGGGATTTTAATGTTTTGAAGGACTAGCCAGCAACCGGTAGGCTAACTGGGGTGCGGTGCTTACTACACCTTCGAGAGATGCCAACTGAACATTTCATTGACTGAGATAAACTGAAAACAAATAGCCACACAAGAACAAAAATTCAACTCATTCCACTCATTGGGGCTTAGAGCTGCCCTGCTCAAGAATTTATTTACTCTACAAACCCTGTGTTTATGCTGGTTGGCCAACAACCTACAGCAACACCCAAATTTTGTCTGCATTCGCTTTGAGAGGAAACAAGCTTTCCAATAAGGTATAAAATGACATACTTTAGTCATTTTAAACCATTTCAAAAACCGATACCGATTACCGATATTGAACTTTAAAGCCAATATCGGCCGATAATATCGAGCATCCCTAGTTATTTGTCTAAATATGTGTTTCTGCCCCAAGGGACAGGCGTCTGGGACTGGGCTATTATTTGAAGTGTTAGCCCTAGCCCTAACCCTAACCCTAACCCTAACTTTGACCTATTTTGATGTTTTTTACATTTTTGGGAAGTTACATTTTTCATTTTCTGCACGACTAACAAAAATGACTGATGGATTGTTTTGGCAAAAGATCTACATGTATGCAATGTTTGTCTTTGGTGACTAGCGTGACTTGAAATGTATTGAGTTACAATTACTCAATCTCAACATGCTTGATTAGCCTACATGTAGAGTTACTATACTACAAGTTACTAAAAACTGTACAGTAAGTACATAACTCAATAGGCCTACATAGTTACTTTGCGCCTCTGCCATGCAGGACCCATGTGTTCCCAGTTCAAACCCAACTTAGCACATAAATATGCCATGCAGGACCCATATATGCGTTCCCAGATCAAACCCATCCGGCCATCCCCACTCAGCCCATAAATATGCCATGCAGGACCCATATGTGTTCCCAGTTCAAACCCATGGCCACTTGGCCCATAAATATGCCACGCAGGACCCATTTATATGTTCACAGATCAAACCCATGCCCACTTGGCCCATTAATATGCCATGCAGGACCCATATATGCGTTCCCAGTTCAAACCCATCCGGCCATCCCCACTCAGCCCATAAATATGCCATGCAGGACCCATATGTGTTCCCAGTTCAAACCCATGGCCACTTGGCCCATAAATATGCCACGCAGGACCCATTTATATGTTCACAGATCAAACCCATGCCCACTTGGCCCATTAATATGCCATGCAGGACCCATATATGCGTTCCCAGTTCAAACCCATGCCCACTTTGCCCATAAATGTACCATGCAGGACCCATATATGTGTTCCCAGTTCAAACCCATGGCCACTTGGCCCATAAAAATTCTATGCATGACCCATATATGTGCTCCCAGTTCAAACCCATGGCCACTTGGCCCATAAATATGCCATGCAGGACCCATATATGTGTTCCCAGATCAAACCCATGGCCACTTGGCCCATAAAATGCCATGCAGGACCCATATATGTGTTCCCAGATCAAAACCATGCCCACTTGGCCCATAAATATACCATGCAGGACCCATATATGTGTTCCCAGTTCAAACCCATGCCCACTTGGCCCATAAATATACCATGCAGGACCCATATATGTGTTCCCAGTTCAAACCCATGCCCACTTGGCCCATAAATATACCATGCAGGACCCATATATGTGTTCCCAGTTCAAACCCATGCCCACTTAGCCCATAAATATACCATGCAGGACCCATATATGTGTTCCCAGTTCAAACCCATGCCCACTTGGCCCATAAATAAACCATGCAGGACCCATATATGTGTTACCAGTTCAAACCCATGCCCACTTGGCCCATAAATATACCATGCAGGACCCATATATGTGTTCCCAGTTCAAACCCATGCCCACTTGGCCCATAAATATACCATGCAGGACCCATATATGTGTTCCCAGTTCAAACCCATGCCCACTTGGCCCATAAATATACCATGCAGGACCCATATATGTGTTCCCAGATCAAAACCATGCCCAATTGGCCCATGCCTGTCCCTTATGGGGCCCATGTAATCAGCTCATATGGGCTTCCTATGTGGGACTCATACTACAAAACCTACATGGGACCTGCTGATTTCACCCAGCCAAAGCCCATGCCCACACAGTAACCATGGAACCCATACTTAACCCATTTGGGCCCCACATGTCATT